>NC_134401.1:60533502-61218213 GCF_050003625.1 Haematobia irritans
ATTCCCCCACATATTTCTCACTTCCACGAGATTTTTTAGTTCTTAGCACCTTTTTCTGTAATACAAACATTGTAGAAGAAATTATTCAATTTTATGATTTTTTTTTATTTTAATTTTACCTTTTGCCGGACGGGGATTCGAATAGCGGACCACACAGTTTGTAAGGATCAAAGAAGTAGCTGATCAATTGCCCAAGGAAAAATAAAATGTTAATTTTGTAATAACAAGCAACAACCACCAACTTAATTCAATATCGCTCCCTGTTAAATAACGCTCCAAGCTACTAAACACATATATGTTTATAGGCTATTTTTAATTAATATATGTTTGCATCCAAGCATATTATATTTACAAACATTTTATGTCCCAAACATAATATGTTCTAACATATTAACATATATGTCCCAAACATGTTATGCTAGTTTATGAACATTATATGTGCACTCAAAAATATTGTGTTTAAAAATTTGTGTTCCAAACATATAATGTTTATAGCCAAACAACAGTCTTTTTTCATCCGTGTACAAATTATTTAAATTTTGTCGAAAAAAAATTCTAAATCCATTCTAGAAAAATTGAAAACTTTTGAAAATATTTGAGGTCAAGCGTTTTAGACAAGCGTTAGAATGCATTAAAAATCATAAGAAATATACGAATTATTAATTTGGCAAAATATCACATAATTTTATAATTCACATCCAAAACATTGAATTCGGATCACACATTAAGAAGTGATGCAAATTCAGTGTAACGGCTGTTGAAATGGTGGACATCCGTCCTATGACAAAATTCATCGCTTCTGTGCAATTTTTGCACCATTTCCGGATCCAAAAAGAACATTTTCACTACTTTTTTTTGGCGACGCTTTTTTTGCTGGGATGTAATACATATATGCAAAGTACAAAGAAACAAATTTTGATTTTACAAAGAATCATTACAGATTGTTGTTTTTGATACACTAAAAAATTATGTCCTTGCTTAGCATAGAAGACGTATTTATCTGATATAGAGTTTATTCCTTCATTCCAAAAGTATAAACCTTTCATTGAAGTCGTTTTGTTAATAACCCAAGTTTACAAAATAAATTTTTTTCATGTATATTTGAAGAGAGGTTACTTTTCTAATGTATTTTGATCAGCTGAAGTCGAAACACAATGTTTAAACAATTTTTATGGAACAGTTTTTGAGATATCCCGTTTATTTTTTCGTTGTTATATCTCGAGATAGAAATATCCGGTTTTATCGTCCTTGGTACTTAAATGAAAGGTATTGAGATGGCAAATAATCGTGTATAATTGGATCTGCGATAAGTTAAGTGGTTCAAGCAATTGAGTGAACAAATCCGATGCCAAATCATGCAAATATGAGCAACTAACCCACACAAAAATGCAAAAATCTCCAAAGCAAACAAGCGTTCAAAAATAGAATATGGCGTTTTTTAATTTAAACATCTCATAATTTCTACTTGAAGTCAGGTCTGAATTTGGATACTTAAGTTGTTGTTAACATGTTTTTAAAGGGGTTTGATAGCAAACGAAGAAAAAAGCTGAAAAAAAATGATATATTAAAATTTGCTTCCTAGAAGTAAGTACGTAAAAGAGAATGGTGTCTTAAATGTATCCTTACTTCAATTCTTCCATGGCTCGGAATCAAAACCAAAATTATTAGTGTAAATCTTTGGAATCGGACATGGCCCATTTCACTCTGTATTTACAACGGACATTCTATTCACTATTGGTTCACAGGCCAATATATACAGAGTCTATTAACCTTTCATTAAATACTCTTCGAATGATAATTGTCACTTTTCACACTGACATAATGCCGCATACATTCTCACACAAATATTCATATTGGCAAGAATAAACAATGATGGAAATAGAATCCCTAGAGATTGTCTCAAATTGTGAAATTTTTGTGGCAATTCCCTGCCAACCAGAAAATCCCTTCGGAAACCACGACAGCGATTGATGTGTTCTCCACAATGTTTGCATGTAGATTCCCAGTTGTACTGGGAAAACTCTTCTCAAACCCACCAATATTGTAAACAACAACAACAGTGGCATATCTATCAACATCAAATACCAACAAGAACAAACGATCAGTATTCAGGTAAAAAATGTTGTCCTACAACCAATGAGAAACGGAAAACCCCCCAAATACCTCTCCCGTTTTGTGAACACGGTAGACATTTCTATACGATTTGAAAAATAAAACATGCATAGAGTGATGTGTGTATGTGTGAGTATATCCTACACCAACGACGCATACTAGGTTTTATTCATACTCTCTCACTCGTTCTCGTATCTTGGTCGATCGACTAATCGGTAATTCCATAGGAAGTTGTGAGAACATTAACTCAATGTCCGTCCATGGGTTTCTTATGCCATGACCTGGGATTTTTGTGAGTTAGGATATCATCGTCGTAATTACATCCGGAGATTTGACTTTTGGTTAGGTCGCGATTGTTGTTGGTGTTTAGTGTTGGCATCTCTCTCCATAATCTCTGGATTCTTAGGGAATTAGTGGCGAGCGTAGGTGTGGAATGTTAAGTAATGTACAATGCCAATTAACATCAATTCAGTGGGAGAGAGATAATGCAATTTTAATGTTCGTATATATAACCACGTACACACATACACGCGAGCGCGAAATCAAACTCATACACTAATGTTATTCCTCGCAGATGATAGGGGAATCGCTTGATTAAAACATCAACAGATTATAATTAAGCACTAGGGAGTTAGGAAAATACGGCGATTAAAAAGTCATCTCATATTCAAGCCACAACTTTTTCAATGAACATACGCTGTATGTGTCGATTGTGTTCCAACAAGCATGCATCATTTGTGGCCAATTGGAAAGGTTCACATCCCTTCCTGGTAAATGTGGCTGTACCCTTTTTAAAATTAAATTATATCTGTTCATATTTTTATAGAGTGATATACATATATGCCCTGTTCCTGTATATCGAACGAAAACCAGTTCGAAAGAAAGGCAATCACTCGAATGCGAATGAAATTGGGTTTTTCTATTTTTGAAAGTTCGAATTTTTGGCCTGAGAATTCATTCAAATGTTAACAATGCTTTTACTTTTCTCTTGACTCTTATTGTATATGTTCGTTTATTACTCGACAACAAAATATGAAGTGACTTGCCTTTCGAAATAAAAGAACAAAGATCAAATTTCTTTCGTTTGGAATACGAAAGAAAGCTTTCGTTCGATATACGGGAACAGGCCATTAGAAATAGCTCCAGTATATACCTTTCGTCCGATTTCGACTAATATGGCCTCTAACGCCAGAGTTTTGCCTTGATTTCCTTAAAATTTTGCACAAGGAGTACGTATGAGTGGTATCGTTAAGCGTGCTAATTTTGGTTGAATTGCTCCGATATATATCTTTCGGCCGATTTACACCCATATAACCACGGAGGCCAAAATTATTCTCCCATTTATGTTTTTTGTTGAGATAGAAGGACTATTATTCTAACTATGCATGTCAAATTTGGTCAAAATAGATATATATATGTGTACGCCAGAGTAAGGGAAATATGGTAGAATGTTTCATATTTTAGACCCATTTTCAATGGGAGTTTCCTCCAATTGATTCGATAGTTTCCACATAGAATACATTTAATATGCTATTTAAGTGTGTCATCTTGACCTAATATGGCCAAAATACCCACATTTTATACAAAATTCTGTGATGATTTCCCATATCGTAGTCATATCCTACACACTCTAATGCCAAACTTTCCACAGAATGGTCGAATTTTCAATAAACCTCCGAATTGTGGAAATATCGCCCGAATTGCCCAAATAATATATCACAACCCACAATTGACCACATATCTTGGAGAGATTTAACCAATATCCTTGTGAAATCGCCACTGCTGAATAGCAAAAATTGTAACTATTACTCAAATTGTCCTATAGCTCGAATACATATGTATCGCCCGATAAATCATAAATGCTATTTTGTACAATTGCATCAAAATTGCTCTAGCTTTATATTTCCCATATTTATACCCTTCACCACTACTGTGGTACAGGGTAAAATAAGTTTGTGCATTTGTATGTAACGCCAAGAAAAAGTGGTCATAGACCCAACTTTTAGTATACCGATCGGCTTAGAATTAAATTCTGAGTCGATTTAGCGATGTCCGTCCGTCCGTCTGTCTGTATATGTAATTTTGTGCACAAAGTACAGCTCGCAATTTAAGTCCTCAAATTTGGCATAGGGCCGTTTCTTCGGACAGAGACAATCGCTATTGGTTTTGGAAAAAATTGGTTCAGATTTAGATATAGCTTCCATAGATATTTATCTCCGATTTGGTCATATTCTACCAATGCTTGGTAAATTTTATTGAAATCGGTTCAAATTTAGATATAGCTCCCATATATAACTTTCGTCCGATTTGAACTTATATGGCCACAAAAGCCAGAGTTTTGCTTCAAATTTTGCACAAGGGGTACATTTAATAGTATTGTTAAGTGTGTCAAATTTTGTTAAAATCGGTTCAGGTTTAGATATAGCTCACATATATATCTTTCGCCCGATTTGGACTTATATGGTCTCAAAAGCGAGAGTTTTGCCCTGACTTACTTCAAATTTTGCACACGCGGTGCTTTTAACGATTCTATTGTATGTGCCAAATATGGTCAAAATCGACTCAGATATAGATAGCTCCCATATATATATATATATATATATATATATATATATATATATATATATATATATATATATATATATATATATATATATATATATATATATATATATATATATATATGTATATATATATATATATATATATATATATATATATATATATATATATATATATATATATATATATATATATATATATATATATATATATATATATATATATATATATATATATATATATATATATATATATATATATATATATATATATATATATATATATATATATATATATATATATATATATATATATATATATATATATATATATATATATATCTTTCGTCCGATTTGAACTTATATGGCCTCAAAATCCAGGGTTTTGTGATTTGCTTCAAATTTCGCACAAGGAGTACGTTTGGTTGAAATCGGTTCAGATTTAGATATGGCTTCCATATATATCTTATATATATATATCGCTGCCTTATTGCAAAAACTATTGGTGCGAAGTATAATGACTATTGTAGGAGCTGTCATGATGCGGAGGAAAAGGAATCAATAAAACACCTCTTGTGTGAGTGTTCTGCATTTTGTGTAAGGCGTAAGCAAATTTTAGGGGCATATAGCTTCAGATTATTGGCGGACGTGGAAAACGTTAACTTAAGCAGTCTGCTAATGTTTTTGGAACAATCTGGTTAGTTCAACAGAAGAAAATAATCGAGAATGTTCAACGGTTAAAACTAGAAGTGCCCATATGTAATAGGTACTTTTACTTAATGTGGTATCACAATGGACTGAATAGTCTAAGTGAGCCTGAATCTTAATCGGGCTGCCACTTTAACCTAACCTAACCTAACCATACATATCTTCCATCCGATTTGCACTCCTGTGACCAGGGGGGCTAAAGTTATATTCCCATTTACGTGAAATTTCGCATAGATAGCAGAATTATTATTCTAACTATACATGTCAAATTTAGTCAAAATCGGTTCTGATTATATATAGCTCCCATATATACGTACACCAGAGTTGGGGAAATATGGTAGACTGTTACACATTTTAGACCCATTTTCAATGGAAGTTTCCTCCAATTAACTGGACAGCGTTAGCCGATTTAAATTTTAATTCTAGAGATTTTGTAGAAGTAAAAAAATTGTCTCCTTTATATAGCTTCCAGCAAATGTGAAGTAGTTGAGATGGTAACACAAATTATGGCCTACATAGGGGTGAAGGGTATAATATAGTCGGCCCCGCCCGACTTTAGACTTTACTTAATTGTTATACCCTGCGCCACACTGTGGAACAGGGTATTATAAGTTAGTGCATATGTTTGTAACACCCAGAAGGAGACGAGATAGACACATGGTGTCTTTGCCAATAATGCTCAGGGTGGGTCCCTGAGTCGATATAACCATGTCCGTCTGTCCGTCCGTCCGTCGTCTGTCTGTGAACACATTTTTGTGATCAAAGTTTAGGTCGCAATTTAAGTCCAATCGCCTTCAAATTTGACACATGTTCCTAATTTGGGTCAGAATAGAACCCTATTGATTTTGGAAGAAATCGGTTCAGATTTAGATATAGCTCCCATATATATCTTTCGCCCGATATGCACTAATCTGGACCCAGCAGCCAGAGTTTTATACCGATTTGCTTGAAATTTTGTACAAACATAACACTTAATCGTATAGTCAAGTGTGCAAAATTTGATTGAAATCGGTTCAGATTTAGATATAGCTCCCATATATATCTTTCGCCCGATATGGATTCATATGGCCCCAGAAGCCAGATTTTTGGCCGAATTTGGTTGAAATTTTGCACTAGGAGTACAATTACTACTATACTATACTACTAGTCAAGTGTGCAAAATTTGATTGATTGGTTTAGATATAGCTCCCATATATATCTTTCGCCCGATATAGACTAATATGGTCCTAAAAGCCAGAGTTTTGGTTGAAATTTTGCGCAGGGAGTAGATTTAGCATTGTAGCTATGCATGCCACATTTGGTTGAAATCGATTCAGATTTAGATATAGCTCCCATATATATATTTCACCCGATATGCACTTATATGGACCCAGAAGCCAGGGATTTATCCCGATTAGCTTGAAATTTTGCACAAGGAGTACAATTGGTAGTATAGTCATGTGTGCCAAATTTGATTGAAATCAGCTTCCATATATATTTTTCGCCCGAAATGGACTTATATGGCCCCAGAAGCCAGAGTTTGGCCCAATTTGGTTGAAATTTTGCACTAGGAATACAATAAGTAATATAGTCATGTGTGCCAAATTTGATTGAAATCGGTTCAGATTTAGATATAGCTCCCATATATATGTTTTTCTGATTTCGACAAAAATTTTCAAAATACCAACATTTTCCTTGTTAAACGGCCACTGCGTAGTGGAAAAGTTGTAAAAATGACTCTAATTTTCCTAAACTTCTAATACATACACACAAAAAAAATATTTTTCTGATTCAATCACAAAATTAATTGATCCAATTAAATTTTTAATTGAAATGTCTTCAATCACAGAAATGATAGTATCAATTAATAAATTAATTGACAGTCAATTAAAAAATTAATTGATCCAATTAAAAAATTAATTGATACTATTAATTTGTATGATTGATTTTTATTTCAATTAAAAAATTTGTTGATTCAATTAAATTTTTAATTGAATATTTTTTAAAACTCAATTAAGATTTTAATTAGAAAAATGTTCGTGAAATTTTTTTCTGTGTATATATCGAGCGATAAATCATAAATAAACTTTTGCGAAGTTTCCTTAAAATTGTTTCAGATTTAAATGTTTCCCATATTTTTTTACTAAAATTGTGTTCCACCCTAGTGCATTAGCCAACTTAAATTGTGAGTCTATAGATTTTGTAAAAGTCTATCAAATTCTGTCCAAATCGAGTGATATTTAAATGTATGTATTTGGGACAAACCTTTATATATAGCACCCAACACATTTGACGGATGTGATATGGTATCGAAAATTTAGATCTACAAAGTGGTGCAGGGTTTAATATAGTCGGCCCGCCCGACTTTAGACTTTCCTTACTTGTTTTTAAATACTTTTCCACTGCTCTTAGATATTCATTAAGCTTTGATATACATTCGTTTGTATTTTTTCCACTTATGTACAACACAGCATCATCAGCAAACAGGCATAATTTAGTATTTTCTTAATATGTTTTTTAGATCGTTAATATATATTAAAAATAGCAGTGTTCCTAATACTGCTCCCTGCGGTACACCGATTCCTACAGTACTCCTTGATGAAACATAAAGGCCGCATTTTGTTCTTTGTGTTCTATCCTCCAGGTAGCTTTTAAACCATTTACTTTCAACTCTTTTTACTCCATATTTTTCAATTTTCTGTACTAATAATTCGCTATCGACAGTTTCAAATGCACGTTTTAAGTCCAAGAAAACTACGATGCAATTTTTATTCGTGACTTCAGATTTCCATTGAGTAATAACGAGATTCAAAAGGGACTCACAGTTGTGATTATGTCTGAATCCTGATTGCGTTTCGATTAATACATTATTTGATTTTTTAATAGAAAGTTTATATTTTATTTTTTTTTTTAAGTTTTGAACATTTTTACACATAAATTCAATAAATTTTAGCATTAGAGCCACTTTTACAATACCCATTTTCCTAACATTTTTATTTTCGTTTCTTGGTTCATTGCTTGCACACCATCACAAAAAATCGCTTCTGTAACATATACTCCCAAACATATTTTGCTTCAAGCATATACATTTTTGGGTATTGCCCAAACATTTATATGTTTGATCTCTTCCAATATATAATATGTTTGAAAGCATATTGGTCTAAACAATATATGTTTGGGTAGTCTAAGTTCCAAACATTTTGTATTTTTGCATCCAAATTCAATAATGTTGTCTTCTAAAAAACAATATGTTATTATGTGAACATATAATATGTTTGGAAGCATTTTGAACCCAAAAATATTATATGCTTAAAAAAATTCTCCCAAACAATATTGTGCTCAAAATTTTATTTATTTATTTATTTATATATTTACAATCATAATGAATTATGAAAATAAACAGGTAATATAGGTGCTAACAACATAGGTTTTCGACCTGAATGCTCAAAATTTTGTTTCTGCCCAATTGTATATTCCCCGACATCTTTCTCACTTCCACGAGATTTTTCTGTAATACAAACATTGTAGAAGAAATTATTCAATTTTATGATTTTTTTTATTTTAATTTTACCTTTTGCCGGACGGGGATTCGAACAGCGGACCACACAGTTTGTAAGGATCAAAGAAGTAGCTGATCAATTGCCCAAGGAAAAATAAAATGTTAATTTTGTAATAACAAGCAACAACCACCAACTTAATTCAATATCGCTCCCTGTTAAATAGCGCTCCAAGCTACTAAACACATATATGTTTATAGGCTATTTCTAAATGAATATATGTTTGCATCCAAGCATATTATATTTACAAACATTTTATGTCCCAAACATAATATGTTCTAACATATTAACATATATGTCCCAAACATGTTATGCTAGTTTGTGAACATTAAATGCTTGCACTCAAAAATATTGTGTTTAAAAATTTGTGTTCCAAACATATAATGTTTATAGCCAAACATATGAAAAACAGTCTTTTTCATCCGTGTGGACGAACGAACATGTAACAAGACTGAAAAATATTAATTTTATAACAAATTTAAAACAAGTTTTACACATTGTTAGTATTTTAAAATATAGTTAACACCATTTAATTTAATATTTATTTCGATTTATTGCGATAGAAGTTTTTCTTATTATGTTTTGTTCATTTTATACTTTTTAATACTTCAAAATTCAATTGCTTACGTGATCTCTCTCTCTCTCTCTCTCTCTTTTGAAGCCGTTCTTAAAGATTACAGAAGGAATAAAACAAAAACAAATTTAAATTTTAAAACCTTGTTTGCATAAGAAACAGTGTTGCCACACTTTTTGACAAACTTCTAACTTTGATTTTTTATTTTTGGACAATGGGATCGACCACTGTGCGATGCCCAATACAGAGGACTTTCGAAATCGACCCCAAACTCTGTTTCCCCGCTTAGTTTCGATTTATTTCTGGATGTTATTTTAAAGTCATCTAAATACGCTATAAATATTTTCCATATTGGTGTACACTAAAAGGCATATTTATAAACTTATTTAACAATTAACGAAAAATACTCAATTTTTAGATTTTTTTTATTGTACGTCTCTAGTAAAATTTTGTTTTTCTCACCAAACATATATATATATGATTGCTAAATTAAATACATAATTTCCGAGAAAACAGCATAGTTGCGACAAAAATGTTACATGTTCCTCATCCAAAAATAACATTTTGCTCTTGAAACATGTTTGAGGTGATCATATTCCTTCTCTGTGTTTGTTTTTACTCTGGATACAAGTTTTGTATCCAGATATCCACAACAAAAAACGTTTGGAAAACGTGTACCGAAAACGTTTTTCTGTTGTTAGAACTTTTCGAATTAATTCGAAAATTTCAAACTTTTATCACCAATTTTTTTTGTTACCCAATTTTTATTTTCGCAATAAAAAAAATAATTTTTGATCCAAAGGCACAGTCCATTTCGTTTATATCAAACAATGTTCTTTTCTTACCTTATGTCTTTAATGAGACACTTTTTAAAGATTCATAGTAGCATGTAATATCGAACATCTTTTCGGAAACTTCCGAAAATTTTGGAATATATGTAAAAAAGAAAATTTTGATGTTCTGTCGAAGCAGGGATGGAACCCACGACCCTTGGTATGCGAGGCCGGAATGCTAACCATTGATCCACAGTGGCCAACTAAATGAATGTTTCTGTCAAATAAGGTTTTGTTTTCTTCTTTTTGTGTTTGTGCGTTGATGGCTATAACGATAATTGTCTGCTGATGACAATAACAGCTAGCCCAGTGGATAGTGTGTTGGCTTACAAATTGTATGGTCCGCGGTTCTATTCTCCGTCCAGGCGAAAGGTACAATTTAAAAAAATATATAAAATTGAATAATTTCTTCTACATTGTTTGTATTACAGAAAACGGTGCTAAGAACGAAAAAACCTCGTGGAAGTGAGAAAGATGTGTAGGAAGATGCAATTAGCCAGAAAAAAAATTGTTTGTTAGTCTGTACGAAATTGTGTTTACATCCTATAAAAGAATCAACGTTTATCCAAAATAAACATCCTTATAGCGAAAAGCAAATGGGAAACGCTATTTGTTTGTCTAAAATTTCGTTTGGGAGGAAAGAATTATTTTTGTGCGTGCAGAACATCAGTTTTATAAATACAGTAGAATTCGGTTATAGCGACCGCCAAGGGACCGAAATTATACGTCGTTATAACCGAACGTCGTTGTATCCAAATAAGTGTACACAACATTTTTAAGTTTTTTTTTTATCATGTATATTCATATTTATTGAGATTGGAAATAGTTTAGAATTGTGGTTTGTTTTCTACTTACAAGAATTTTTTTTAATAATTTACTTTCAATAATTTCAACGGAACTATATAATCTCTCGGAACCCCCTCTTTGATATAACAGTATTTATCCAAGTAAAAGTGCAGCACGCAACCTTACCTGCGTTTGGTTGAGGTGAATTACAGATTCTTATGTAAATAAAAAATTTCTATAACACCGCTGGTAATTAAAAAGTGAATTTTTATGCGTCCATCAGCTTTTACGACTCAAACTGGTTTGAATATTTCTTCTTTGTCAATTGCATCTCTGTTTGTAATAGTCGAAAACAAATTCTGTGATTCCCCGCAGTATGTTTCTTTATTTAGTATTGGCTGACGACAAAAAATGGAATGAAAAAAATAAAAATTAGTACACAGAACTTACATCGTCGTTATAACCGAATGTCCATTCCAAAGCAGACGTGCAAATTGGTCGTTAAAAGCAGTTGGTCGCTAAAACCGGAGTCGTTCTAAGCGAATACTTGCGCATGTACAAACTATTAAGAACCAAACTTGCTTTGAAAATCCGTCGTTATAAACGGAAGGTCGTTATAACCGAGGTCGCTATAAATGAATTCTACTGTAGTTTGTTATCCACAGACGGTGCACTATTGTCTGGCGGACCCAATTTTTTAGCCAAAAATCAAAATTCTAAATTCAAAATTTATTACTGTCATAAGATAATAAATACTTTCAGATGTCAGAAAATATAGTTTGTTAAAATATGCGTAAAGAACCGTTATTTTCCAGGGCTGACAACATGTGCAATTTTCTGCATTTTAACTATAACACGTGTTGTGATTGTTAACATATCAAGAACACCTTTCAAAGTAAAGTGAAAATACAGTAGAATGCATTTATAGCGACCTCGGTTATAACGACCATCCGTTTATAACGACGGATTTTCAAAGCTAGTTTGGTTCTTAATACAGTAGAATTCGGTTATAGCGACCGCCAAGGGACCGAAATTATGCGTCGTTATAACCGAACGTCGTTGTATCCAAATAAGTGTACACAATATTTTTAATTTTTTTTTTTTATCATGTATATTCATATTTATTAAGATTGCAAATAGTTTAGAAATGTGGTTTGTTTTCTATTTACAAGAATTTCTTTTAATAATTTACTTTCAATAATTTTTACGAAACTATATACACTCTCTGATATATCAGAACCCCCAAATCCTAAATACTGTTTTAATGTGTGCACCGCACTCAAGGTTTCTGTCCTAGTTGGAATTTTGATTGGCTCATCTTTGTCATCTTGTTCATTATCGCTGTGAGTTTCATCATTTTCTTTTGTGTTCTCCACTATTTCTCTCAATGAAGGCTCTTCTGATATCACGACGTTGTCATCGACATTTACGAACTCATCCCAGTCCTTGTTTGAACTCTAACTCATCCAAAACTGGTTTGAATATTTTTTTCTTTGTCATTTGCACCTCTGTTTGGGATAGTCGAAAACAAATTCTGTGATTCCCCGCAGTATATGTTTCTTTATTTAGTATTGGCTGACGACAAAAAATGGAATGAAAAAATAAAAATTAGTACACAGAACTTACATCGTCGTTATAACCGAATGTCCATTCCAAAGCAGACGTTCAAATTGGTCGTTAAAAGCAGATGGTCGCTAAAACCGGAGTCGTTCTAAGCGGACGCTTGCGCATGTACAAACTATTAAGAACCAAACTAGCTTTGAAAATCCGTCGTTATAAACGGATGGTCGTTATAACCGAGGTCGCTATAAATGCATTCTACTGTAGTTTGTACATGCGCAAGCGTTCGCTTAGAACGACTCCGGTTTTAGCGACCATCTGCTTTTAACGACCAATTTGAACGTCTGCTTTGGAATGGACATTCGGTTATAACGACGATGTAAGTTCTGTTTACTAATTTTTATTTTTTCATTCCATTTTTTATCGTCAGCCAATACTAAATAAAGAAACATATACTGCGGGGAATCACAGAATTTGTTTTCGACTATCCCAAACAGAGGTGCAAATGACAAAGAAAAAAAATATTCAAACCAGTTTTGGATGAGTTAGAGTTCAAACCAGGACTGGGATGAGTTCGTAAATGTCGATGACAACGTCGTGATATCAGAAGAGCCTTCATTGAGAGAAATAGTGGAGAACACAAAAGAAAATGATGAAACTCACAGCGATAATGAACAAGATGACAAAGATGAGCCAATCAAAATTCCAACTAGGACAGAAACCTTGAGTGCGGTGCACACATTAAAACAGTATTTAGGATTTGGGGGTTCTGATATATCAGAGAGTGTATATAGTTCCGTAAAAATTATTGAAAGTAAATTATTAAAAGAAATTCTTGTAAATAGAAAACAAACCACATTTCTAAACTATTTGCAATCTCAATAAATATTAATATACATGATAAAAAAAAATTAAAAATATTGTGTACACTTATTTGGATACAACGACGTTCGGTTATAACGACGCATAATTTCGGTCCCTTGGCGGTCGCTATAACCGAATTCTACTGTACATGATAAAAAAAAAATTAAAAATATTGTGTACACTTATTTGGATACAACGACGTTCGGTTATAACGACACATAATTTCGGTCCCTTGGCGGTCGCTATAACCGAATTCTACTGTATATTATAAATATTTATAATATGGAAATGAAAGATGATGGTATGCACTTTAATGATCAAAACATGTGAAATGTGAAAATGGTAATGTGATATGAAATAATAGTGCTATGATATAAACTCAAATTTTAAAAAATCAAAAATTTTCGTAAAATTAAATGGAATAAAACTAAAAAACACATTATTCCACCTTGGCTTTAAAACAGGATGATTATAGAACATCTCACGTTTTAAATTCCGCTTTAACCGTCTGATTCTATATGCTTTTTGAAGAATAAATGCGTTTTTATTTTAGGCACTTTTTGTTTCAAAAACCGAGATTTGCTCAATGTTTGGTTGAATTCACACAGGAAAGAAGAAAATTTTGATAACGTTTTTAACCATATTGCTAAAACTAAGGAGATCTTAGCATTTCAGTGGAATATATTAGCTATATTAAAATAAAAGTGCGAAGTTATTGTGTAAAATTGGATCAAAAGCGTCAAAAAGTAGGCATATTAGATGTTTTGGGATTTCCACCTACTCTTCTCCGCTGGATCTATTCCTACTTGCATGGTAGAACTCAGAAAGTTGCATCTGGAGTTCCCCAGGGCAGCCACCTACGACCGGTTCTGTTTAACCAATAGTTGAACGATCTTCCGTCGGTTATCGTATCATCGAGGACATTGATGTACGCAGATGATGTTAAGCTTTTTGTTTCATTTGATAATGCTAGTGATTCTTTACTTCTTCAGGAGGACATTGACAAGTTGGCAGATTGGTGTGCTTCTAATTGTACGAGTATGTTACTCAATCTGGTGAAGTGTAAGAAGATGACTTTTTCTCGTAGAGTTTGTGAACAGACTGAGTACTACGTTGGGAATTATAGGCTTGAGAATTTGTTTAGATTTAATGATTTAGGTGTATTGTTTGATTCCAGGCTTGACTTTGGTCCCCATATTGAGGGATGTGTCAATAAGGCAACTGGTGTTTTGGCTTTCATTAAGAGATGGTCTAAGGAATTTGTTGATCCTTATCTTACGAAGAGGCTCTTTACGATTCTGGTTAGACCGATATCAGAGAATGCGTGTGTTATCTGGTCACCAAGTTATCGTTGTTCTATTGATCGTATTGAATCTGTACAGAAACAGTTTCTTATTTTTGCTTTGAGGGGCCTTGGCTGGAATAATTTATACGATTTGCCTCCATACTCTAGTCGTCTTATGTTAATTGATCTTTCATCTCTTGAACGTAGACGGTTTATGTACGGTATTGTGTTTCTAACTAAACTTATTAATGGAGATTAGAGATGTGCGCGTGACACGAAATTTTCGTTACACGCGTGAATCACGTGAGTCGTGAGCAAAATTTGAAGGAACTCTCGTGAATGCACGCTCACAAAAAATCGCTTCTGTAACATATACTCCCAAACATATTTTGCTTCAAGCATATACATTTTTGGGTATTGCCCAAACATTTATATGTTTGATCTCTTCCAATATATAATATGTTTGAAAGCATATTGGTCTAAACAATATATGTTTGGGTAGTCTAAGTTCCAAACATTTTGTATTTTTGCATCCAAATTCAATAATGTTGTCTTCCAAAAAACAATATGTTATTATGTGACCATATAATATGTTTGGAAGCATTTTGCACCCAAAAATATTATATGCTTAAAAAAATTCTCCAAAACAATATTGTGCCCAATATTTTATTTATTTATTTATATATTTACAATCATAATGAATTATGAAAATAAACAGGTAATATAGGTGCTAACAACATAGGTTTTCGACCTGAATGCTCAAAATTTTGTTTCTGCCTAATTGCATATTCCCCCACATCTTTCTCACTTCCACGAGATTTTTTAGTTCTTAGCACCTTTTTCTGTAATACAAACATTGTAGAAGAAATTATTCAATTGTATGATTTTTTTTATTTTAATTTTACCTTTTGCCGGACGGGGACTCGAACAGCGGACCACACAGTTTGTAAGGATCAAAGAAGTAGCTGATTAATTGCCCAAGGAAAAATAAAATGTTAATTTTGTAATAACAAGCAACAACCACCAACTTAATTCAATATCGCTCCCTGTTAAATAGCGCTCCAAGCTACTAAACACATATATGTTTATAGGCTATTTCTAAATTAATATATGTTTGCATTCAAGCATATTATATTTACAAACATTTTATGTCCCAAACATAATATGTTCTAACATATTAACATATATGCCCCAAACATGTTATGCTAGTTTATGAACATTATATGCTTGCACTCAAAAATATTGTGTTTAAAAATTTGTGTTCCAAACATATAATGTTTATAGCCAAACATATGAAAAACAGTCTTTTTCAACCGTGTGGGACTAAAATGAATATGTCATGCGTGAGCGTGCGGGTGAAATAAAATCGGTTCGTGAGTGTGCGTGAATAAAATTTTTGCAAAATCACGCTCACGAAAAAAACAATATTTAATTCATACTCGTATGTAAACTGAAATTAATTTAGCTCTCGAACTATATTCTATTTGTGAATTTTGTTACATTTGCGTATTTCCGTTTGGAAAAATGAGCGTGCGTGAGTACTGGTTTTCATTTCGTGAATGTGCGTGAGTGGGATTGGCTACCACACGTATCGTGCGTGAATAAACATTTTGGCTCGTAAATGTGCGTGAGTGTGAGTGAAATTTCAGTCACGCGCACACCTCTAATGGAGATACTGATTCACACTACTTGACATCGAGAATTTGCTACAATGTTCCAAATCTTTTAACTAGGAACTTTGTATTCTTAAAGACTGAATTTTGCAGACATAACTATGAATTATTTAATCCCCTTAATGTTTTGTGTAAAAACTTTAATTCGGTCTATTCATTGATTTCTTTAACCGATCCGATTCCTGCCATCAAGGAAATTATTCTTAATTTTAAAAGAGTTTCTGATCCAAGGGGTGTTGCCTTCTAAATTTCCAGCTGTATTATACAAATTTTTTTGATCCTGCTCATCCAATTACTGCTTCTATTATCCTGTTTTCCGCGCCCTTACCGTCCATGGTGGCACTTTTTAAACTTTGTCTGGTTCAATGGGGTCCCTCCTGACCCATCTGCTTATATATATCGAACCTTATTGAGTACCGCGGAGACCTTACTGACTCAACGGTATCCCTTCTGACCCATCTCGAATAACTAGCTTGGAAGTCCTTCCTGACTCGCTGTGGTCCTTACTGACCTATAGGGTCCCTTCTGGCCCACTTGGAATATTGAATTATATTTAATTGAATTGAAAAGATATATTTTGTAATGTCCCGGCTGCTATTAGCAGTGTAAATAAATAAATTCGACAGATTTAATTTAGACAACAATGTTTGCCTTCAGGGAGAACTTTTGTTCAAACCTCTCGTGGATAACAATTCTCGTGTCTAATTTGATCGTTGGAAAAGAATATTAGAAAGAAAATTAACTGAAATATACAAAAATACAATATATATATTTTTTTAATTGTAATAAAGTGATACCTATAGGTCGGTTAATATGGGGGTTATACCAAAACATGGACCTATACTCACCGTATTCGGCACACATATTTGTAGTCCTAAATTACCAATAAATTTTTATTTCAAGCAAATCGGATAAAAACTACGGTTTCTAGAAGTCCACTACCCCAAATCGGGGGTGGGTTATATGGGGGCTGTATTGAAACCTGGATTGGCCTAACTTTGAACTTGACGTGCGTGCTGACAAAAAAACGTATTTGTGCCAAATTTCATGACGATAGCGCCATTATTGAAAGCTGTAGCGTGATTACAACAGTCAGGCAGACACACGGACATGAATTTCTATCTAGAATTTCTATCTGATCAAGAATATATATACTGTATGTAGTCGGAAATCGATATTTCGATGTGTCACACACGGAATGGCAAACGTATTATACGTCATTCTATGGTGGTGGGTATAAAAATATGAAAGCAGTATAGTTTTACACGCTGTCTCCCACCCTGTATTGAGGCATGCGGGTCCAAAAATGGATTAGTCTTAAAGGTTTTGTCCTTTTGAATCAATGTCTAGAATATTTTGTGGTGATCAGATCAACCGCTTAAGCGCTATGATTTTTGGCCGATTTTGGGGCCGCCAGACCATAGTGCGGTGTTTCTAGTAGTTTTCTAGCTCTTGTCTCCAAATTATGACACCCTAAAAATCCCCAATTTAAACCAAAATTCCCCGATAAAATATGTATTTCTTTTTATGGAAAAATGTATACATTAGTTTTATAATCTAAAGAAACAGTTCTTTTTTTAAAATAAATTAAAAAAATAAACTAAACAATAGTATGATGCATGAAGTACCGGCTACATGGATAAATTTTTAGATGTATGTTAAGGCGATTACCGAAAAAAAATCAGTTTGGAAGAAAATCCCCAATACTGGTAACATTATCCATAAGAGATCATCAGACAAAGTCGTTTGCTAGAATGATTTTTCCTCGAGTCAAAATATTCCGTTTTGATCCTACGGGAAAACATATTCTTTAGAGGTTGTCCAAGATTGGTTCATCAGGAACGGTCTATGGCAGTGCTGCCGCTACTACTTCAATCGAAGTATTTTGCTTCATTTTCACAAAATTTACTTCGTCACTCCTTCTTCCAAAAATCTGCTTCACTTTTTGTTCTGCTTCAAATTTTTAAAATTTTCCCCATATTACCTAATTGTTTTTCCTATTCCTTTAATTACGATGAACATAGCGGTTTTAATCATTGAATTATTAACCGATGTTGACCAATTTTTGCATAGTTGTTAGAGACCATATTCTTACACCATGTACCAAATTTCAGCCGGATCGGATGAAATTTGGTTCCCTTAGAGGCTCCGCAAGCCAAATCGGGGATCAGTTTATATGGGGGCTATATATAATTATTTTTGCATGGTTGTTAGAGATCATATGCTGAAACCATGTACCAAATTTCAGCTGGATCGGATGAAATTTGCTTCTCTTAGAGTCCCCGCAAACCAAATTTGGGGGACCGTTTATATGGGGGCTATACGTAAAAGTGGACCGTTTGTCATTTGCAATACCATCCGACCTACATCAATTACAACTACTTGTGCCAAGTTTCAAGTCGATAGCTTGTTTCGTTCGGAAGTTAGCGTGATTTCAACAGACGGACAGACGAACGACGGATTTGCTCAGATCGACTCAGAATTTCACCACGACCCATAATATATATACTTTATGGGGTCTTAGAGCAATATTTCGATGTGTTACAAACGGAATGACAAAGTTAATATACCCCCATCCTATGGTGGAGGGTATAATAAAATGAATTCTATTGTTTTGTTTTCAAAAATGTATGCTACTTCAATTTTATTCAATCTACTCCACTTTTTTCCAAAATCTACTTCACTCAATTTTTCACTAGCGGCAGCACTGGTCTATGGTCCTTTTAATCTGTGCCGGGATGTGTGCTTTGGAATGAGTCCAAGTCATTTCCTAAAGTGTAAATTTACCAGTCAATAACAAACCCATGTTAGGTTAGGTTAGGTTAAACCCATGTTAAAGTGACCGGTCTCTTCCATATGTTTTGACCTAAACTGGAACTAGTCTATACAAACACCAGGGCCAATCCTGAGATTGATCCATTGCCCGTAGCAGAGTAATTCCTGCATCAAAATGAAAAAAGAAGCACATTGAAAATTGTATTTTTTATTTTTGAATAAATTAATAATGTTGAGCATTTTATACTACCACATGCTTAATTTGATTTCATTAAACAGTGGATAACAGGTTGCACATTTGTATACATGTGTTGTTTTTTTTGCTTCTTATTCGTCACGGTTTGATTATCCAAAATTAAAAGGATTGATATAAGAGTTATGTTACACTCAAGACATTTTGCGAATTTATACATTCTTCAACAAATTTATGTAAGCTATAAATAAATCTATAAAACTAGAAGAATGAAATTTGCCGGCACTTAATGTTTATTTTGATTTAGAAATCCTAAACAAAATTAACCTTCAGTGGTTTTTATTGTGGACATTTATACTTTTTTTATAAAACGAACGTTGTCAATTCCATACTAGAAAAGTTTGATTCAGATCTTGATGTTGGTGTCGTTGGTATTTACCTACATATACACAAAACTCTAGTAAGGACATAATTTAATTGCCGATCGATAGGTTTATTTGCTGCTTTGTAATTAAATGGCATCGCCATCTCACATATGTGGTATAACAACGACTACCTGACCATTAAACAACAAAGTCGAATGTAAGCAGTTCACTCGCCATTATTGTGCACAGACACAAGAGCAGCTAGCTCTTTGTGTGAGCGATCGAAGTTCCGTTGCACGAGTATAAGAGAAAAGTCATTCACACACATACTCGTACCTACAATGGTTCTCTCCGAATATATGTATGTGTGTTGGTAATAGAAATGACATCATTAGGAGAGGGTGTTACTCACACACAGCCAATCCACGATGTGTAATGGTTTTCTCTCTTTCTCTCACATGACAATAGTAGCTATGCAATGGCGAGCAAACAAAGATGGCTTGTACGATCAGTTATAGACGAATGACAGCATTTGTCGCTTACCCACTTTGAGAGGCCTTGCAAGGATTTGACATCAGTTGAGTTTCAATCTTTCGTACGATCGGATAGCATTTTACATGCGTTCATTCGACGGTTTAAATTTTTTTAGATTGAATTCAAAATCATTTAATTTCCTATAGACAAGGGAAAATAGAAATCGTGATAACTCTTGAACCAAACGAATAGAATTTCTTCACGTGTTTTCGTACAAACAAAATTTCCAATTGAGTGGAATAGTGTCAAACAAAATCGCCTTATACAATAAAAGCACCCAAAATGTCAGTGCGACCCGTGTCACCCAAAGTTCTGTTGGACATAAGCTATAAGCCTCTGCCCAACATAATGGATTTACAACACAATGTTATTAAACTGATTTCAGTGGATCAACAGGCCTACATGCATCAAAATATGCAACAACATCCCATGGACCCGCAAAACCTTTATGGTCAACAGCATGGTCAACAACTGCCCCATATGAATCACAATGGACGCCAACAACACATTACCAACGGCAACAATGACTATATGGGTTGTTATGGAGTGACCGCAGATCACGAAGATACCGACTATAATATTCCTAGCAGTGAAATCCTTAGCACCAGCAGCAATAGTGCCAGTTCCACACCGAATAGTCAAAATCTGGGATCACCTGAATTGAACAATAACACCTTTGGTCATCAGGATGCCCAGCAATATCACATTAATGAGAATGGAAAACGTAGCCGAGATTTCGACTGTTCAGGGGGTGGACCCAATGACATTATGCAGGATAATAAGAAACTGCATATGAGCCCTTTGCATACCCAGATCCAGCCTCATCACAATATGTCACAGCATTATATTCAGCATGCGGATCAGAAATTCTTTGTGGAGTATTTACCTACAACGGTGAATGAGGTGAATTCCACAATGCAAGGAGGAGGAACGACCACTGGCAATACCATGGACCAACAGAATTGTACAGCTTCACCCCAATTTGAATTTGTGGATGAGGAAATGGCTGATAATAGCGAGGACAATTTCAAGCACATATTTAGGCAGCAGCAGCAACAACAACAGGAACACATTCAGCAACAACAACAGCGGATAAATAACACATTGGCCATGAACCCACACCACAATGTTCCTCCATCCTCATCTACAGTGGCCGCCATACATTCCTCCTCCAACAATGCTAATATGACACCGAGTGGGTTTGAACCTTTCGACACTGCCGGATCTCTGAATGGTAGCACCTATTCCAGTTCCGATCGTGATGAAATGGAATATACCCGCCAGTCTACAGCTTCAGGCAGCAGTTATATGTTCCCCAATGACGATGAATTAAGTGCCGGCGGTGGGGACACAAACGATGGTTCCAAAGAATTCCGTAAACCTCGTCGTCGCACGAAACGCAAAGCCAGCAAGTCCGAAGATACCGAAGATTTTCATACCCAGCGTATTATGGCAAATGTTCGGGAACGCCAAAGAACGCAGAGTCTTAACGATGCCTTTAAATCTCTGCAACAAATCATACCCACTCTGCCAAGTGATAAGCTGAGCAAAATACAGACACTAAAATTGGCTACTAGGTAAGCACTTTAAAATGTCCAATACGAATCTTGTTTAGAAATTCCATGGCATGGGAAAATTATTTTTTATTCGGGGCATTTCCGCTCTGAAGTGAGTGTGTTTTGCGTTTTCCCAACTCATCAATAAAAACCCGCAAAATTACGCAGATTTTACCATGTCGGCTACCTGAGTTTTATAGCCGACTGTGGCTTTTCCGGCTGGCCATGGAATTTTGCTTTGCCATTGACGGGCATTCAACGCCTCTACCTGTTTTCTAATTAATTCCTAATTTTCTTCTTCTTTTTGTAGATACATTGACTTCCTGTGTCGCGTGCTGTCCACCAGTGAAATTGGCCTACTGAAAGCTTTGGATGCCAATGGTATGCAAGGCAATGGCTTTGCCATGGGTGCTGCCTCCATACTCAACGATGCCGAAGCGGATCTCAAGAATTTAAGAAGAGCCGCCGTGGCTCCAATGATACCACCAGAGAAGCTAAGCTACCTCTTTGGTGTATGGCGAATGGAGGGTGATGCCCAGAATAGTAAATCATAATTTATGCATACCTCCAATTCCACGAGTCCGAGCCATCTGAACTTCCAGCAAAATGCGCATCTCTGTGCTGCACAGTGCAACACTTGTTATACTTTCCATTTAGTATTAACTATTTTTTAAGTAAAAAAATCGAAATTAACTATAGGGCCCCCATATCATAGAGTGATGTAAATAGCTTCCAAGATATTAGACCTAAGGTTTGCCATCCCTCATCTCATGTAATGTAACCTACATTGAGATATACACATCCAAATCCATACATATTGTATTTTTTATTATTATTATTATGTTTAGTATTTCTAGTTTGTAAGAAGAAAAATATTTTTTTTATATATGTATTTATATTCTGATGATGTTGTTCGGCTATGTGTTATTACGATTTAAGTCATCCAGAGAGACAGGGAACAAGGGGATTCCGTCATTTTTACCATGTGAAACGAATACCCCTAATGTTTTAGTTTGAACTTTATTACCGTTATGCCGCTTTCTTTGAGGAAATCATTGTCCAATAAAAGAAACAAAACAAAAAAACCAAACACACTCTCATAAGATGAAAGAGAATCTGTATAGTGTTCGAAATGAATGTGAGCGAGTGTGTGAGAGAGAGAGAGCGAGATAAAAAAATGAAAAAATAAACAGAATTGTTAACACGCAAACACTTTGTCTTTTATTTCATTGCGCCATTTTGAAAAGTTAACGAACGAAATCATCATCTCATGCCGCTTCAAGCTGCTGCATCATCATGATGATGCCCATAATGATCTTCATCATCGAATCACTACGAAACGAAGAGACAAAGGAATCTGGGATCCGCCCGTAATACAAATTCACATGAAATAATAAATATTTCTTCAACTAAACGCGCACATTCACAGCCGGGATGGTGCGTCGTTGTTGGTTTGCTTGGGGCTGTCGATGGCAAATGTACAACTCAAAACTGTTTTCCCATTAAATTAGCCGCAAAAGGAAGACATTCTCGCATTCCAATATGGAAGATAGTGACAGAGGGCGAATATACAAAGGGGGATGTGATGATTCCACACAACTTGTGTGGGGGATGCAAAGAATTGAAAGCAAAAAACGACAATGTTTAATGAAAGGTTGAAGCTAAGGCCTTTTCGAATTATTTGAAGGCGCTGTATTCATGATATTTATACAAAAATCTAAGGCTTAAGAAATGTAATTAGGATATAGCTTACACCTAGAATAGCTTATGGAACAAACTTAAAATTTTTAGGCGCAACTTATAAGGTTGCAATCCATTGTTTCAACTGTTCCTCTGTATATTACGGAATCCTGAAAGTCCCTCGGATTGCACAATAATCTCATGAATTCGTCTTTAAGTTTGTTGACTTTGTGTATCTTGACTAGGATAAATCCCGTCCCGAAATCCTAGAATTTTCGGGACGTGATTTATCCCGAATCTTTTTATTTTCAATCCCGGGATTTTTCGGAATCCCTGAAAAATAATTCCAATTTGTTAAAATTGTGGATGTTATGATTGTTTAAAAATAAATTTGAGTCTTCACTAAGTATATATGGGCCCTTAGATTTCATACCCGCCAAATTGAGTTAATAAACATTTATGGTACTCTTTGAGTAAGAATTTATTATACTTGAGCTATACTAAACAGCAAGGTCCTTTGATAAAACATGACAAGATCGCATTTATCTGATAACAATTTGGATGCCTTGATATTTTTACTTAATTCGAAGTACAAAATAATTGTAACAAGTATACGAAAATACGCCTAATCTAACCTAATCGTTAAAGTGTTTTGCTGAGTAAGATAGCGATTTGAAATAACTTTTTTAATTATTTTTGTCGTAATTTTTTTGTTTGTAATGTTAGGTTAGGTTAGGTGGCAGCCCGATGTATCAGGCTCACTTAGACTATTCAGTCCACTGTGATACCACATTGGTTAGCTTCTATCTTATCACTGAGTGCTGCCCGATTCCATGTTAAGCTCAATGACAAGGGACCTCCTTTTTATAGCCGAGTCCGAACGGCGTTCCACATTGCAGTGAAACCACTTAGAGAAGCTTTGAAACCCTCAGAAATGTCACCAGCATTACTGAGGTGGGATAATCCACCGCAGAAAAATTTTTGGTGCTCGGTCGAAGCAGGAATCGAACCCACGACCTTGTGTATGCAAGGCGGGCATGCTAACCATTGCACCACGATGTAATGTTGAGTTCGACTAAATGTTCGTTAAGTGTGATAGCAATTGCAAATTGCTTTTTAATTTACTTTTATGTTCTTTTGTTGTTGTTTTTTTGTTAATAAAATTGAATTAAACAAAATTGGTTTAATGTACAACTATTTCTTGAAATCTCGATCCCAAATTACAGCCCTAATCTTGACTACAAAGCAAAAAAGCATTCAAAAACACTGAAAAAAATATTGTCGTTTCTTTTCCTAGTCCAAATGTCGATAAACTTTTCAATGAAGTCGTTTTGTCCTTTAAGTGATTCGACTTAAAAATGGGTATCATAACATGAAAGAATTTTTTTTTGGACTATGATAAACTTGACTTTAATAATTCAGAAAAAATCTGTAAAATTAACGAAAGTGTATTTAAATTTGTTGTCGTTTTGCATCGTTACTACAAAGCAAAAAAGTGTTCAAAAATAAGATCTTTTTTCAACACTTTATTTTAAAAACGGATTTTACTTGAAACATTGCATAATTTCTACTGGAAGTCGAGTCTGAATTTGGAAATTAAAGTTATCGTTAGCAAGTTTTTAAAGGACTTTGATAGCATATGAAGAAATAAAGCTGAAAAAGCGAAAAATTAAAATTTGCTTCATAGAATCAAGTCCGCAAAACCCAAATTTAAAAGAGAATTGTGTCTTAAATGTATCCTTACCTTCAATTCTCCGCTTCTTTGGCCCGGAATCAATACCAAAATCATTAGTCTAAAGACAAAATCTTTGGAACCGGGCATGTTTTTTTTTCATGTATCCTTCCTTTTAATGTATCCTTCACTCAAACAAAAGTTTTCTTGGAATCAACAAAATCATTAGTGCCCTGCAAAAACAGAGAACCCACCAGGAAGACATTTTTTTGTTAATTTTAGAAAATTTCGATTATTTGTAGAAAATTTTAACCAAACAGTATTACGTTGACATCACGCAGACATCACAAAAATAAGTAAATATTTTTCGAAAAATTCAAGAAAATTTATTAGACGTAATGAATTTTATCACGGGTTAAAGAAAATTTTTTGTTTAAAGGAAAAAATTGGAGTTCAAAATTGCAAGAATGTCTTTAGTGACATACGAAGTTCAAGATAGGCGCATTATTGGTAAAATTTACAAATTTTAAGAAATTCTGAACTATATTGTGGGAGACATGAATTTAGTTAATCTTTATGCTTACTTATGTATAATTTTTTCTTCTGTTTTAATTAATTTAACTAATGTACGCAAAAAATATTAACGTCATGGAATCTTTCTTAAAAAGTAATAATTCCATTAACTAAAAGAGAGTTAAATCGGCTTTAGTGAAATATAGGGGTCACTTTTTTTGAGTGTGTAAAGACAAAACCATTGGAACCGCCCAAGCGATTAAGGCGAGTTTACAGAAGAATCCCCAGAAGTAGAGATGCTCCCCCTGCGAACCGAACTACGCGAACAAGCTCCAAGGCCGGTGATAGGACAGCTCATTCCTTTCCAAGTTCAGCCCGGTTAACTGGCCCAAAGGAAAATTGTACAAAATACTTCGAACGAACGTTTCCTAATCTTAACTACTGAAAGCCAATTAAGTAAAACTTAAACAAAATAAAAAGTATAAAAAGAGGAAAAAGTTACTACACAGAAAATAATTTCACGAAAATTTTTCCAATTAAAATCTTATTTGAGTTTTAAAAAATATTCAATTAAAAATTGAATTGATTCAACAAATTTTTTAATTGAAACAAAATTCAATCCCAAAAATTAATAGTATCAATTAATTTTTTAATTGGATCAATTAATTGTTTAATTGACTTTCAATTAATTTTTTGATTGAATTTTTTTTTTGTGTGTATAAGGAATACGAGTATTAGGGTATAAAATCATACTCACGACCATTTTCATGTAGCTCCGTTAGACATTAACGCCCAGTTAAATGAAAGTAAAATTTAAATATTTTGTCTCCGCTTAACTTTAAGCAGTTACATTCCTAACCGTCAAATGGAATATATAGGCAAGATGACAGATGTATCCACAGTACGGTTTAAAAGTTCACCCATCCCATCCGCGTTTTTACAATCCAATAAGTACTACTCGTACAATAGAAAACAGAGTTTGGTACTATATGTTTTATTTTATTCCTCAGAATAGACGATCGAGTACGTTAGTTGAAAGCATCAGAATTATAAAAACCTACTTGGGGAGAGAGAAGATATAGGCTCCAAAAGTTCCCGAAAACTTTGAATTCTGTAAATAAAACTAGATTTTAATGTAATGTAAATAATTCGTTATAATTATTAATATTTTGTCAAATAGACAATGATTTTGCATATTTTTCGAAATCTATCCAATTTACCTTCCAAACTGTGTTTGCTAGGAAACAGACTCCAAGATTAAATCGCAATCTACACTACACTAATACAATCAATGAAATAAAAAGAAACTGTTAACATGTCACAATGCAAACACTTGCGTTTACTGATGGAGCATCGAATACTGGTTACAATTGTTTAACAGGCAGATCGGAATCTGGTTCTGGAGAATGCTTTCTACACATTCAATTTGATCTTGCAAAGTTATTTAGTAATCATATTAAAAATACACAGAAAAAGGTCCATTGTGCAATGGTTAGTATGCCCGCCTTGATTACGAAGGATCGTGGGTTCAATCCCTGCTTCGACCGAACACCAAAAAAGGAAGTCCCTTGTCATTGAGCTAAACATGGAATCGGGCAGCACTCAGTGTTCAAAATGGGTTCAAATTATAAGAAAATGGAATCGAAAGAATATCGAATGATTGGGAAATTTTAACTTAACCATACACTGAAAAAACAGTGAGCCCACCAGGAGGAAAACTTTTGGTTAATTTTAGAAACTTTGAATAGTTTTAGAATATTTTAACTAAACAGTATTACAAACGCTGGCATCATGTCGATATCACAAAAATAAGTAAATATTTTTCGACAAATTCAATTTATTAGACATAATTAATTTTTATTTCACCTGTTTAAGAAAATTTTGTAGTTTGGAGGAAAAAATTGGAGTCCAAAATTACAAGAATGTCTTTAGTGATATACGAAGTTCATGATGAACGCATTTGTAGTAAAATTTACAAATTTAAAGAAATAATGAACTATTTTGTGAGAAATACGAATTTAGTAAATCTTTATGCTTCAATTGTGTAAAATTTTTCCCGTTTTTTAGTTCATTTAACTAAAAAATATTAAAGTAAAGGAGACTTTCTCCAAACATAATAATTCCATGAACTGAACTAAAGTTAAATAGAGAGATCACTTTTTTGTTAGTGTAATAATGTAAATGAACTTAAAATTAACTGCCTGTTCATGAAACACAAAATCGACTCAAGACGAATCGTTCGTCTAGATTGAAACTAAGAAAACTTTAGAACATTTGCTAGAAAATCCTGAAATTTGTCATGAACTCATTATTTGTGATTTACTATCGAACACAGAAACAATTAGTATTCCATAGACTCTGGTTTTCGAGATATCAATATGGGTTTTTTGACGAATCGTTCATCTCGAGGTGAACGAAAATTCCACGAACAGGCAGTAAATTGGCTTTAATGCCATTTTTTTTAGTGCATACACCCAGAGAAGGAATATGATCACATCAAACATGTTTCAAGAGCAAAAATGTTATTTTTGGATGGTGACCATGTAAAATGTTTGTGGAAAAAATGTTGTTTTCTCGGCAAACATAACATGCTTTCAGAAAACAGATACATAATTTCGGAGAAAATAACATGATTGCAGCGAACATGTTACATGGTCACCATCCAAAAATAACATTTTATTTATTTATGCTTTTTATTTTCGTAGCAAACAATAATTTCTTTTTACATGAGGTCACTCATTTATCTTATCTAAACGATAATTTTATATTTCGTTTTAGTTAAATTAATTTTATTAAATTTTGTTATGATATAAATCTGTTCGCATACAATCAAATGCCTGTACTGTAAATTATAGGACCTTGAGTCTTGTTGTGCAGGAACCAAACTCAATAAATACAAAAAAAAATACAATACATGTTTGAGGTGATCATATTCCTTCTTTGGGTGTAGTGAAGGTTAGGTTAGGTGACAGTCCGACATATCAGGCTTCCTTAGACTATTCAGTCCATTGTGAAACCACAGTAGTGAACTTCTCTCTATGGTATATCAAGAAAAAAATAAAATAAGGCCTTTGTTGTAATTGCCTCTACTGTTGCATTTGCAATACATTTATATATCGGGGAATATTGTTTCTGCGCGACACTTTTATGCCATAATATCATTTATTCCGAATGGTGTGCTATATTCCTTGCACACTTGACGGGATGTGAAAATGCCACCGACTTCTGAATGTTTCTCTTCCCATTCCCCTTGAAATCTTTAGTAAATTCCTTATCGAACTTATGCACTGGAACTAATTTTTTGCCTACTAACTTAGTAAAGATCATATTTGTTGGTGTCTTTTATTTCAACAGCATGAATACGGGAAGATACAAAACATTTTCACAAAAAATGTATTTCATTCAAACATATTGACATGAAGTAATGGCATTGGTATGAGTTAATACATACACATATACTTGCACAAAATATGTATCTCTTAGCTACTTAAATGTTTTGTGGTTTTGTGAAACTTCACATCCGGTGATTTATGATGATTTGTTTTGAAATTGAAATAAAATCTCGAGAATTCAATGAAGAAATTGCCCGAAAAATAAAAAAACAGTGAAATATACTATATACTTGCAAGTTTCCCTAAAGGATTTTGGTGCAAATACAAAATAAAGCCTTTGAAAATTATTCTGATTAGGCTATTTTGCCTTTAATACAAAATCTGAACTGGATTGGCGAATTCCCAATTAGGAATTTTGGCTTTTCCACAATTTGAGGAAAATGTTTTTGAGACAATATTTGTTCTTATATCCATCCGTTCAATCTCAGTACCTCCAATATCACAACTTTCTAACATTAAGTGAACGGTTTTATCTTTATATTAGAAAAGTTTTCCTTCTACTAATTCAACTCTGTGTCATATTGTGTATTATTGCCAATGGTGAACGTATTGCTATGGTCTTTCATAATTAAATCAGCCAACTTCATTAGAATTGCACAAAAATTAAATAATGCAATCGCCATGAGAAATAAGTCACTTGTGCATAGACGAATATTGCTATAAAAGTCAAAACTGGCAGTTGGCATATAGATAGTTTGGCAAAGAAATTAGAATCGTTTAGTTGGTTGGTGCATTCTCTTAATATATGCAGATATAAAAGATTTCAAAAAGTTTCATTCTAGTGCTGCATACAATTCGAGAGGTAAGTTTCAGAACCATATATATTGTACACTGACAAACGGCTTACCCAGTTCCAAAGATTTTATCTTTGATAGTGATTTGGAGACAAAGAAACGAGGAATTACACTACGAATATATTCACTTTGAAAAAAGTATTGCCATGAGGCCAAAGTTTTCACGCCCTTAAGATAAAAAGGCGAATTTTGCTTAGCAATAAAGACGCAATTTCCCTAAGAATATATTCACTTTGAAAAAAATAGTGCCATGAGGCCAAAGTTTTCACGCCCTTAAGATACAAAAGCGAATTTTGCATAGCATGCACTGAAAAAAATATTGTCGTGAGGTCAAAGATCTCATGTCTTTAAAATGCGAATGCAAATTTTGCTTAGAATAGAAGACGCATTTCTCTAATATAAAGTTTTTTTTCCTTTTTAATAAAGTCGTATTGTCCTTATAATTAAATGATTTCACTTAGAAATGGATATCATAACATGAAAGAAAAAATGTTTGGGCTAAAGTCAACTTGACTTTAATAATTCAAAAAAATTCTTTAAATTTAATGAAATTATCTTTAAATTTGTTGTGTTTTTGCATCTTGACTACAAAGCAAAAAATCGTTCAAATATAGGACATGTTTTTCATCACTTTATTTTAAAGACGTTTTTTACTTGAAACATAGCAAAATTTCTACTGGAAGTCGAGTCTGAATTTGGTAAATAAAGTTGTCTTTAACTCGTTTTTAAAGGACTTTGATAGCATATGAAGAAAAAAAGCTGATAAAGCGAAAAATTAAAATTCGCTTCCTATAAGCAAGTACACAAATCCCAAATTTAAAAGAGAACTGTGTCCTAAAAGTATCCTTACTTGTATTCTCCGCTTCTATGGCTCGGAATCAATACCAAAATTTTTAAAGTAAAGACAAAATCTTTGGAACCGGGCATGCTTTTTTTTCAGTGTGGAAGACACAATTTCACTGGCATTTATTTTTTTTTCCTTGTTCAAAAGTCTGTAAACTTTTCGACAAAGGCGCTTTGTTCTTATAAGTAAGTGATTCGAGATAAAACTGGGTATCTTTACATGAAAGACAATTTATCTATGGTCAACTTGGCTTTAATAATTCGGAAAACTTCTGTAAAATTAATGAAATCTTCATTAAATGTTGACTTTGTATCTTGACTTCAAAGAAAAATATGTCTCAGCCTATATTTGAAGCTTTTTTTATATTTAAATGATAGATTCAATATTTCACATAATTTAAATATCATTTCTTCAAATCAAAAATGTGCTAAGTTAGGTTAGGTGGCAGCTATGTACCAGGCTCACTTAGACTATTCACTCCATTGTGATACCACATTGGTGAACTTCTGTCTTATCACTGAGTGCTGCCCGTTTCCATGAAACCACTTAGAGAAGCTTTGAAACCCTCAGAAATGTCACCAGCATTACTGAGGTGGGACAATCCACCGCTGAAAAATCTTTTGGTGTTCAGTTGAAGCAGGAATCGAACCCACGACCTTGTGTATGCAAGGCGGGCATGCTAACCATTACACCACGGTGGCTCCCATTAAAAATGTGTTCCTTTAAATTAAATTAGCATTACTTTAAAAACGTGCGCGTTTAAGAGAGGTTTAAAGAGGCAAAATATTAAAAAAATATAAATTTTATTTTAATTAAAACTACTTTATTTTGAAGAAGTGCCTAATTTTCCATACTAGTTCAATATTATATTCGGTGTGCTATAGGGTTGGCCTGTCACAAACTGTGACTTTTTCGACATACATTTGCGACGTATGTCGCAAAAGTCGTAAACCTACTGTAGAAAACCAATTTTTGAATAGAAGAAATCCTGAACATTTTTTAATTTAGTTTGACAGCATTCGCTGTGAGTTTCTGCTGAAATTTGTGAAAGTCTATTTTCTTAGGTGGTATCGAAATTCCCGTTGGTGAGTGTGCAAAATACCTTGGGGTTATATTTGACAGGAGACTGAACTTAAAGCTAAGAAAGGACGAGAAAATCCACGGTTACCCTGTACTCGTGCAAAAGGCAATAGGGAAAATGTGGGGAATAAAACCGAAAATTGCGAACATTCCTAAGAATTGAAACTTCTTCGCACATACCATCGTCTTGGATATCATCGAATTCGCTGCCTAGCTGACACGACTAAAGTATTTTCAGTTTGCGACTTTTGTTACTTTTTCTACATGTACGACGCGTATGTGACGTTTACGACGTTTACAACTTTGCGACAGTCGCAAACCTAAAAAAGTTTGATACAGACCATCTCTGTTGTGCTACTCAGAACTATTTCAAGGACATGCAATATTTGGAGCCACCGAGGTGAATGGTTAGACTACCTTACATACCAAGGTTTATGGCTTTAATCCCAGTTTCATCCGAACTCACTGAAAAAATATTGTAGTGAGACTAAAATTTCATGTCCTTAAAATACGAATGCGAATTTTGCTTAGCGTAGAAGACCCATTTCTCTGATACAAAGTTGTTTTCCTTTTTCAAATTTCGATAAACTTTTCATCGAAGTCGTTTTGTCCTTATAGTTGGGTGATTCGTTTAAAAAATGGGTATCTTAACATGAAGAAAATTTCTTCAAAATGAATGAATTTGTTTTAAGTTTGTTGAAGTTTTGCATAATATCTACATAGACAAAATCTTTGGAACCAGACATGCTTTTCACCAAAAAGTTTTTCAGCGGTGGATTATTGTCTGTAATGTTAGTGGTATTTCTATACTAAAAAAAATCTTGCCCGGCTTGATTTCGAACTAAAGAAGTGGAGGAAGGCACAATTCTCTTTTGAATTTAAGCTTTGCGTACTTGATTCTAGGAAATAGAGTTTAATTTATTCGTTTTTCACGACGACTTCATTTAAAAGTTTATTGACTTTTGGACAAGGTAAAAAATTTGCATTAAACTAAGCAAAATTCGAATTCGTAACTTAAGGACATGAAATCTTTAGCCGCACGCCATTTTTTTAAAAAGGTTTTGCCATATTTTGAATTTGGACTCGACAATCCCCTAAAGAAAAAACATTTACTTAAATCCCAATATCAAAATAATAAATTGTTCAACATATTCCAAAAGTTGTTCTTTTCTGGTTTGATTCGAAAATGACACAGGTTCCCAAGAGTTTGTTCCAGACTATTTCACGAAGATCTGTAGTCCTACTAAGTTGTCAACACACTTTATACTTTACTTTGTCTAAATTTTCATATCGAAGGAAAGTAGTTTTTCTTTGAGTGTTGTCATTGAACATCGAATCAGACAGCACTATGAGCACAGTGAGTGAAAACTTCACCATTGTGGTATCACAATGGACTAAATAGTCTAAGTGAGCCTAAGGTTGCGTAACCTTTCAACATTTTTTTCAATATAGCAACATTAGCATTTACTTTTAGAAATTGTTCAGATCGCCATATCTCAATCAAGAAAAAATATAATTTTTAGTATTTACTCTGATTGCCCGATTTAGAATACAAACTCCACTCGTGCCGATCGATTGGAATTTGTTATTATAGATTTACTTATATAAATTTTATTCACTGTTTGGAGGTGGAACCCATTTCTATGTGCCACTGCATTTTGTTGAATTTAGGGAAATAAATAAAAATCTGTTCCACCTCTCATGGCGATTTTTAAATGAGAAAGTATATATGGGCAAATGCATTAGTAGATGACATGCTCTCTCCATCCGCCTCTAACAACAAGAAATTTTAGTTTTCGGAATTCCACGGTACCTTCAAAAAATGCGGCTCCAATTTCTTTGTTGTCTTTTTCTATGGTTCACGTACTTGTTCACCACTACTCTAAGTCAAATGATGGCCAAATAAAACCAATGTGGTCACGGATTTAGCTCCCACCATATACGCTTTGTATTTACTTCAAATGCCAATGTCATAGGAATGTGTCTAGGGATGCAGTTTACTTTTGGCTGGGTGATCTGACATCGTTTATTATTATTTTTTTCCCATTATTTTTGTTGTTTCTACCCCTGCCCCGAATCTACTCCCTGTCATGGCATTGCTTTTTTGACACGCCTCATGATGGATTTCTAGGGATACTCATAGGCATTTATGCACTTCATTTTGGTTTCATATTTCCAATATCCCAATAAGGTTCACTTTCGAGAGTACGCCTGCGCACTGTTGGGATATGAATATGGGAGTGTTACGCTCCATTCATTCAAGTGGCTTTGAAGCAGCCTCAAAGCTGAACAAGGAGTTCTTAAATTTAGTTTTACATCGTCTGTCCGTTGCTCGGTGCTTCCCGTTCTTAGTACGAACTAAAAATAGATTATTAATTGATGTTTCTTTTTTCTCTTCGACATTTCCACAAAACCCCCTTGAGAGTTTTAACACCCTTTTTCATTATTTAGGTGATTTTGTGCCGCTTACAATACCAGACAGACATTGAGGGGAGATTTTTCAATTTTGTTTTTTTTTCTTTCGTTTTTAAAGCCATGCTATGTGAGAATACAAGAAAAATGTTAAGAACCTTTAGCGAGCCTATAAAAATAATCAAATAGGCCTATTCCATTAAATGTAATCCTAAGGCAAATGTCCTTGCCTTCTATTCCATAAATGTTGTTTTCCTTATTCATTGCTAAGAATGAAAATACAGATTTTTACCACTTCTAAGCAAATGCTTCAAGAGTTACCCTTAGGCCATTACACTAACACTTCAAACAATTTTCTTGGCTTCAATGACACAAACCATCCAAACACCCCGGAGAGTGGAATACTGCAAGCAATTAGACCTCACGCAGAAATCTGTGTTTTTCCCAAGTGTTTTTTGACTTTTTTGCAAACATATGTTGACCACTGGTCGTTCAGAAATTCCTATAGAGAGAAACAATGAAGGAAATAAGAATATGGATATAAGAAAATCTTTTAGCGCCCGTTATAGCACGAGCGTTAAAGAATGCATGCAATGGTGTTGGGCATGTGAAAGGACTTAACAGTCGGTTTCTAATTGACTTTTGCGCAGGCGCTATGTTGTTTTCCTTGTAAACAATCCACAGGGCTAACATAATGAAAAAATCACGTACAAATCCCATATACATATGAGTGAGCAATTGCCTACTATGTACACGCTCACAAAAAATCGCTTCTGTAACATATACTCCCAAACATATTTTGCTTCAAGCATATACATTTTTGGGTATTGCCCAAACATTTATATGTTTGATCTCTTCCAATATATAATATGTTTGAAAGCATATTGGTCTAAACAATATATGTTTGGGTAGTCTAAGTTCCAAACATTTTGTATTTTTGCATCCAAATTCAATAATGTTGTCTTCCAAAAAACAATATGTTATTATGTGGACATATAATATGTTTGGAAGCATTTTGCACCCAAAAATATTATATGCTTAAAAAAATTCTCCCAAACAATATTGTGCTCAAAATTTTATTTATTTATTTATATATTTACAATCATAATGAATTATGAAAATAAACAGGTAATATAGGTGCTAACAACATAGGTTTTCGATCTGAATGCTCAAAATTTTGTTTCTGCCTAATTGTATATTCTCCCACATCTTTCTCACTTCCACGAGATTTTTTAGTTCTTAGCACCTTTTTCTGTAATACAAACATTGTAGAAGAAATTATTCAATTTTATGATTTTTTTATTTTAATTTTACCTTTTGCCGGCCGGGGATTCGAACAGCGGACCACTCAGTTTGTAAGGATCAAAGAAGTAGCTGATCAATTGCCCAAGGACAAATAAAATGTTAATTTTGTAATAACAAGCAACAACCACCAACTTAATTCAATATCGCTCCCTGTTAAATAGCGCTCCAAGCTACTAAACACATATATGTTTATAGGCTATTTCTAAATTAATATATGTTTGCATCCAAGCATATTATATTTACAAACATTTTATGTCCCAAACATAATATGTTCTAACATATTAACATATATGTCCCAAACATGTTATGCTAGTTTATGAACATTATATGCTTGCACTCAAAAATATTGTGTTTAAAAATTTGTGTTCCAAACATATAATGTTTATAGCCAAACATATGAAAAACAGTCTTTTTCAACCGTGTATAAGCTCAAACAAAAATTTTCGTAAGGAAAGCCAAGTTAACAAATTGAAAAATTTCTTTTAAACTTTTCAATGTGAAAAACTTCAATATTTATAAGAGGTCTTCAAACTAAATTAAATTAAACTAGAATCAAAGTAAAGTCTGGCGAAATTAATTGAAAATGATACATTAAAACAAGTATATACAGCAGTAAGTTCGGCCGGGCCGAATCTTAAATACCCACCACCATGAACCAAATATTAGGGTTTCCTTCGAAATTTCAGGAGGGCTTGAGGACTTCAGGACACTTCCCGCAGATAAATTTAAAGATTTCACCTATGAGGACTATATCAGATTCTGGATTTATAAGAACCATTTTTGTTTGAGTTTTAGATGAATCATTAACATCTCATGTAAGTGTGCAAGAAAATTATAAAATAACGTCTTGATTTGAAATCTTAAATCTGTAGAAGTAAAATCTGGAAATTTTACATTGAGTTTCAAGCAATTTTCATGATCAGTGCGCCTTCTACACCCTCAAGAAGTGAAGTCGGTCTATATGGAGGCATTACCAAATGGACCGATAAAAACTTAATCCGATACACGTTTTTGTGAGCCTAAAATACCAGAATATTTACAATTTCAGACAAATCAGATAAAAGCTACGGTTTCTAGAAACCCAAGGAGTTAAATCGGGAGCTATACTAAAATATGGACCGATACTCACCGTTTTCGGCACACCTCTTTATGACCCGAAAATACCTCTAGATTTCCAATTTCAGGCAAATAGGATAAAAACTTCGGATTCTAGAAGCCCACGAAGTAAAATCGGGAAATCGGTCTATATGGGGGCTATACCAAAATATGGACCGATACTCACCATTTTCGGCACACCTCTTTATGGTCCTAAAATACCTCTAGATTTCCAATTTCAGACAAATTGGATAAAAACTACGGTTTCTATAAGCCCAAGTCCCCAAATCGGGAGGTCGTTTTATATGGGGACCATACCAAAACATGGACCGATACTCACAATTTTTGGCACACGTATTTGTGGTCCTACAATACCTCTTGATTTCCAATTTTAGGTAAATTGAATAAAAACTGCGGTTTCTATAAGCCCATGAAGTAAAATCGGGAGATCGGTCTATATGGGGGCTATACCAAAACTTGGACCGATACTCACCATTTTTGGCACACGTATTTGTGGCCCTACAATACCTCTCGATTTCCAATTTTAGGTAAATTGAATAAAAACTGCGGTTTCTATAAGTCCAAGAAGCAAAATCGGGAGATCGGTCTATATGGGGGCTATACCAAAATATGAACCGATACTCACAATTTTTGACACACGTATTTGTGGTCCTACAATACCTCTCGATTTCCAATTTTAGGTAAATTGAATAAAAACTGAGGTTTCTATAAGTCCAAGAAGTAAAATCGGGAGATCGGTCTATATGGGGGCTATACCAAAATATGGACCGATACTCACAATTTTTGGCACACCTCTTTATGGTCATAAAATACCCCTAGATTTCAAATTTCAGGCAAATTGGATAAAAACTACGATTTCTATAAGCCCAAGACCCCAAATCGGGAGGTCGGTTTATATGGGGACTATATAAAAACCTGGACCGATATAGCCCATCTTCGAACTTGACCTGCCTGCAGACAAAAGACGAGTTTGTGCAAAATTTCAGCACGATTGCTTCATTATTGAAGACTGTAGCGTGATTACAACAGACAGACAGACAGACGGACAGACGGACATCGTTATATCGTCTTAGAATTTCTCCCTGATCAAGAATATATATACTTTATATAGTCGGAAATCGATATTTCGATGTGTTACAAACGGAATGACAAACTTATTATACCCCCGTCACCATTCTATGGTGGTGGGTATAAAAATACTTGGAATTAAAGATAAAGACCTTCTCCATTAAGGATTCCGGTATAGATTCAGGACCTATGATGCTGCATCTTTAAAATAAAGACATTTATATGAGATTTACATCCTAATTAAAATGTTACAGAGCCTGGACTTAAAGCTAGATACTTAAGTCTAGGCTATGTAAAATTTTAATGAGGATGCAAATTTCATTTATCGAATTTTCATTCTCTTTTTGCGATATATTAACAATGCTACCCAGCAAAAAAAGCGTGGCCAAAAAAGTACTGAAAATGTTTTTATAATTTTCTAACGCTTGCTGGGTATTTATGTAGAAATGAATGTCACTTTAAACCCCAAATTATAACATACATTCAAAAAAAGTGAACTCTCTATTTCACTAAAGCCAATTTAACTTAGTTCATGGACTTAATATGTTTGGAGAAAGTTTCCTTTACTCCAATAATAATTTTTTGCGTACATTAGTTAAACGAACTTAAAAACTGGAAAAAATTATACACAAATAAAGATAAAGAGTTAGAGTGATCAAAAAAACCGGTTTTGGTGAAAGTCGGATTTGCTCGGGTTAAGAAAACCGGATTTTTTCCACGGTGTGCTTCGAACGGTGGACGGTGTGTTTTGAAACAAATAACCGGCATAACCAGTTCAACCGGGTTTCATAAAACATGAAATGTTGAAAGGAAAATCTACACTCAAAAAAAAGTGAACTCTCTATTTCACTAAAGCCAATTTAACTTTATTTTAGTTCATGGAATTATTATGTTTGGAGAAAGTTTCCTTTATTCTAATAATTTTTTGTGTACGTTAGTTAAATTAACTAAAACCGAGGAAAAAATATAATCAAATGAAGCATAAAGATTAACTAAATTCGTGTCTTCCACAAAATAGTTCAAAATTTCTTTAAATTTGTAAATTTTACCAAAAATGCGTCCATCATGAACTTCGTATGTCACTAAAGACGTTCTTGCAATTTTGAACACCAAGTTTTTCCTTCAAACTACAAAATTTTCATTGACAAGTGAAAAAACTTATTTAGTTATGTCTAATAAATTTTCTTGAATTTGTCGAAAAATATCTACATATTTTTAAGACAACGGCGTGATGCCAATGTTTGTAATACTGTTTAGTTAAAATTTTCTACAAATATTCAAAATTTTCTAAAATTAACCAAAAGTTTTCTTCCTGGTGGGTTCACTGTTAATATATTCGATAATATATTAAAAGTCGATAATTTATTAAAAGGACACAAGTTTTTTAATCCAAATTTTCATTGCACCTAACTGGAAGCGTTTTCATTGCAGTTTAATAAAATATCCCGATTTTTATTCCGTTTGTAACACATCGAAATATTGTTCTAAGACCCCATAAAGTGTATATATTCTGGGTCGTGGTGAAATTCTGAGTCGATCTGAGCATGTCCGTCCGTCCGTCTGGTGAAATCACGCTAACTTCCGAACGAAACAAGCTATCGACTTGAAACTTGGCACAAGTAGTTGTTTTTGATGTAGGTCGGATGGTATTGCAAATGGGCCATATCGGTCCACTTTTACGTATAGCCCCCACATAAATGGACCCCCAAATTTGGCTTGCGGGTACTCTAAGAGAAGCAAATTTCATCCGATCCGGCTGAAATTAGGAACATGGTGTCAGCAAATGATCTCTAACAACCATGCAAAAATTGGTCCACATCGGTCAATAATTATATATAGCCCCCATATAAACCGATCCCCCGATTTGGCTTGCGGAGCCTCTAAGAGAAGCAAATTTCATCCGATCCGGCTGAAATTTCGTACATGGTGTATGTATATGGTCTCTAAACACCATGCGAAAATTGGTTCACATCGGTCAATAATTATATATAGCCCCCATATAAACCGATCCCCCGATTTGGCTTGCGGAGCCTCTAAGAGAAGCAAATTTCATCTGATCCGTCTGAAATTTGGTACATGGTGTTAGTATATGGTCTCTAATGACCATGTAAAAAATGGTCCATATCGGTCCATAATTATATATAGCCCCCATATAAACCGATCACCAGATTTGACCTCCGGGCCTCTTGGAAGACCAAAATTCATCTGTATAGTATATCTTATCCAACAACCATGCAGGAATTGGTTCATATCAGTCCATAATTATATATAGCCCCATATTAACCGATCCCCAGATTTGACCTCCGGTGCCTTTTGGAGAAACAAAATTCATCCGATCTGGTTGAAATTTGGTACGTGGTGGTAGTATATAATATTTAACAGCCATGCCAGAAGTGGTCCATATCAGTCCATAATCATATATAGCCCCCATATAAACCGATCCCGAGATTTGGTTTTGGAGCCTCTTGGAGGAGCAAATTTCATCCGAGTCAGTTGAAATTTGGTACATTGTGCTAGTATATGGCCGTTACCAACCATGCCTAACTAGGTCCATATCGGTCTATAGTTATATATAGCCCTCAAATAAATCGATCACCAATCACAAAAAATTGGTCCATATCAAGTTCATAATTGTATATAGCCCCCATGTAAGAGACCCCCATATTTCAATTCTGGCTCTCTACAACGTATGAACTTACTCACAATTTAGAAAACGATGTTAAGAAGTTTTAAGATACCAAAACCCAAGTAATGGGTGTGGATGACAGTCTTTCGTAGAAGTTTCTACGCAATCCATGGTGGAGGGTACATAAGATTCGGCCTGGCCGAACTTACGGCCGTATATACTTGTTTTTGCTTACATTTGGCATTAATTTGACAATTTTAAAATTAATATACAAACACTGAAAGCCGATTGTTGAGGCTTTGAAAACACCGGTTCTACACGTCCACCGAAAATGGGATTTTCACGAAAACCGAAAATAGGTGTAAAAAGATAACCCGGTCAACCGGTTTTGATCACTTTATTCTATATCTCAATTAATTTACAGATTATTTATTTAAATCTAAAATGTTTTCCTTTACTGGAAGGAATATTTGCCTTAGTTCAAAGACATACGATTTTAACGGAGGGACATACATTTCAGAGATTCATGTCTTAAAACAAAAGAAAAATGTTTTTTAAAGCATAGATTATGAAATTTATTTTAATTAACATTTTTAAAATTTAAAGATATATGTCCTTAATTGCACCCTCAAAACAAACTCGAGTCCTTAACATATACTCCCAAACATATTCTGGTTCAAGCATACATATTTTCAGAATGTGTTCAAACATATAATTGTTTGCACATATTATGTTTCACCCTAAGCATATATTTTTTAAGGCCCCAAATAGTTAATTGCAGTTTCTACTCATGAACGCTGACTCAGCTTTTATTGTTGAAATTAAACTTCTTTAAATATCTTTAAAAGTCGTTCTTTATCTATCTCCATCGCCATATATATCTGCTCCCTCTATTTTATCTCGCTCTCTCTTTCTCTCTTAAGTTTGTAAACATATATGTTTATACGTAATTTCTATATTAATATATGTTTGCATCCCGAAACGTTATATTTAAGAAAATGTAATGTCCCGAACATAAGATATTCTAACATATTAACATATATGCCCTAAACATGTTATACTAGTTAATTAACATTATATTCTTGCACATAAAAATAATGTGCTAAAAATTCGAGTTTCAAATCTATAATTTTACACCGAAACATATAAAAACAGTGTATTCCGTCCGTGTGGGTAAACATTTTTTGTTATACCCACCACGATAGAATGGTGACGGGGGTATAATAAGTTTGTCATTCCGTTTGTAACACATCGAAATACCGATTTCCGACTATATAAAGTATAAATATTCTTGATCAGGGAAAAATTCTAAGACGATATAATCATGTCCGTCTGTCTGTCTGTTGTAATCACGTCCAGATACTTGGCACAGATTGGTGTTTTGTTTGCAGGCAGGTCAAGTTCGAAGATGGGCTATATCGGTCCAAGTTTTGATATAGTTCCCATATAAACCGTCCTCCCGATTTGGGGTCTTGGGTTTTTAAAACCCATAGTTTTTATCCAATTTGCCTGAAATTGGAAATCTAGAGGTGTTTTAGGACCATCAAAGAGTGTGCCGAAAATTGTGCCTATCGGTCAATGTTTTGGTATAGCCCCCATATAGACCGATTTCCGGATTTTGCTTCTTGGGCGTCCAGAAACCGTATTTTTTATCCAATTTGCCTGAAATTGAAAACCTGGAGGTATTTTAGGACCAAAGATTTGTGTGTCGAAAATGGGGTGTATCGGTCCATGTTTTGGTATAGACCCCATATAGACCGATCTCCCGAGTTTACCTCTTGGGCGTCTAGAAACTGTATTTACAACCCGATTTGCCTGAAATTGGAAATCTAGAGGTGTTTTGGGACCATAAAGAGGTGTGTCGAAAATGGGATGTATCGGTCCACGTTTTCGTACAGCCCCCATATAGCCCGATCTCCAGATTTTATTTCTTGGGCGTCTAGAAATTTTATTTTCTATCCGATTTGCTTGAAATTAAAACTATAGAGGTATTTTAAGACCACAAATAGGTGTGTCGAAAATGGGGGGTATCGGTTCAAGTTTTGATATATCTCCCATATAAACCGATCCCCCGATTTGGTGTCTTGTGCTTCTAGAAACCGTAGTTTTTATTCGATTTGTCTAAAGTTGGAAATCGAGATGTATTTTAGGACCACAAACAGGTGTGCAGAAAATGGGGTGTATCGGTCCATTTTTCGTTGTAGCCCCCATATAGATCGATCTCCCAAATTTACTTCTTGGACTTATAGAATCCGTAGTTTTTATCCAATTTTGGTATAGCCCCCTTATAGACTGATCGCCCGATTTTAGATTTCGTAGTTTTTACCCAATTTGTCTGAAGTTGGAATTCTAGTGGTATTTGAGGAACATTAAGAAGTGTATCGAAAATTTTGAGTATTGGTCAATGTTTTGGTATAGCCCCCATATAGACCTACCTCCCGGATTTATTTCTTGGGCTGCTAGAATCTGTAGTTTTTATCCACTTTGCCTGAAAATGTAAATATACTGGTATTTTAGACCCTCAAAAAATTGTATCGCATTTATTTCTACCGGTCCATTATGTAAGAAATTGATCGATCGACCGATTTCACCTCTTGAGGGTATAGCAGGAGCACTGATCATAAAAATTGCTTGAAACTAAAAGTAAAATTTTCAGATTTTACTCCTCATTATCATTTAACGCTTTCACTACAGAAATAAACCTAATGATAAAAACTTTTATTTTTCTTCCTTTTTTACTTGTACTAACAGCATGTAGAACAAAAATTGTCATTTTGAAAACCTACCTCAATTACTTCAAGAGCTATATGAGCTTGTTCTGAAAACTTGATTCTTGAATTGTGACCAAATGGCCTTACGAAAATAAGCGCTATTTGGCATATAATATCTTTCAAAGTGTGAGAAAAAATACAAAAAAGAACACGTAAAAATAACACGCAAATATGCTGGGTTTATCGTCTACAACCGTGCATCGAGCCAAAAAACGAGCCGGACTATCGACTTACAAGAAAGTAGTGACTCCAAATCGCGATGATAAACAAAATACGACGGCCAAAGCGCGATCCCGGAGGCTGTACACGACGATGCTGACGAAGTTTGACTGCGTGGTAATGGACGACGAAACCTACGTCGAAGCCGACTACAAGCAGCTTCCGGGACAGGAGTTTTATACGGCAAAAGGAAGGGGAAAGGTAGCAGATATTTTCAAGCACATAAAACTGTCAAAGTTCGCAAAGAAATATCTGGTTTGGCAAGCCATCTGTACCTGTGGCTTGAAAAGCAGCATTTTCATCGCATCCGGGACTGTCAACCAAGAAATTTACGTGAAAGAGTGTTTGAATAAACGTCTGCTGCCTTTCCTGAAGAAACACGGTTGTTCCGTACTGTTTTGGCCGGATTTGGCATCTTGCCATTGCGGTAAAAAGGCCATGGAGTGGTACGCCGCCAACAACGTGCAGGTGGTTCCCAAGGACAAGAACCCTCCCAACACGCCAGAGCTCCGCCCAATTGAGAAATACTGGGCTATTGTCAAGCGGAACCTAAGGAAGACCAAAAAACTGCTAAGGACGAGCAGCAGTTCAAGGCAAACTGGCTTTCTGCGGCGAAGAAGGTGGACAAGGTGGCTGTACAAAATCTGATGGCAGGTGTCAAGCGTGAGGCCCGGCAATTCGGATTTGGAAAAGCGAAAGCCTAACTGAATATTTTTTCTGAATTTTATACTAATTGAACTTGAAAAAGAAATTTAATTTGATTTTTTAAATAAACGATTTCACCGATTTACACCCGTTTTCCCTTGACCAAATTTTGACCGTATCACCCTTTATTTGATTCATGGTGGTGGGTATTTAAGATTCGGCCCGGCCGAACTTACTACAGTATATACTTGTTTAGGACTGTCGTTGTAGATTTGGCGTTATTCATATATAAATATGAATAACGCCAAATTTATATATATTCATATATAAATACATATGTAAATATGTTTTGACTAGAGTCATAATGAAATTATGCTGTCCTTAGGCCAATAAGAAGAAAACTGACTATTTGATGTTGAAATGAAAATTTTATAACACTACAATTGCTGCGAATACTTTTCTATAGAAAGCATGCACAGAAAAAAATTTCACGAAAATTTTTCCAATTAAAATCTTAATTGAGTTTTGAAAAATATTCAATTAAAAATTTAATTGAATCAACAAATTTTTTAATTGAAATAAAAATCAATCACAGAAATTAATAGTATCAATTAATTTTTTAATTGGATCAATTAATTTTTTAATTGACTGTCAATTAATTTTTTAATTGATACTATCATTTCGGTGATTGAAGACATTTCAATTAAAAAATTAATTGGATCAATTAATTTCGTGATTGAATCAGAAAAATATTTTTTTGTGTGTGGGCATTATATGCAGTTTTCTATAAAATTGCGTATTTCGTCCAGATGCATATTTTTTCAGCCATGACATTCGGGCCAGTTAACATCAACCATTCTTATATACATAAATTAATGGAACTGTTGTGTTTTAGAGAACGTTAAATGGCACATTAAGATATTTTTAATATTGTTTGAAATTGTTATTATAATTTTTTATGGCGGCCAAGTCGTGCAAATCATTTTTTCTTTTTTGTCATCTATCATGACCATCATAATGAAAACAAATATTATTGCTGCTGGTTGAAGATGGAATCAGTTTTTTCTGCAATATCATGAAAACATATACCAACTTCACCCCAACATTGTACTAATGCCTTTTTCGATTAAATACAGAGAAATTGGGGAGGAAATTATCCCAACATGGAATTTAAGGTGGCCAGGTTCTACACAAGCATTACTCATATATTGAACATATAGTATGGTCAATATTTAATAGCATTGCTTGTTTATATTGTTATATCTACCACAATAAATTATTGATACAAAAATTTGTTTATATGTATCCCACATCAGCATGAATTTCTAAAATAATCTAGAATCAAATACTGCACCGAAAGAACGAAATACGAGAGAAAGAATATTCTTTCACATTTAAATGCTGGAAGGCTCTAACGATAGCCACTTGTGGTTTTTCTGGCCAAATAAAAAGCAATCTCATTATAACGCTTGAATTCTCTGAATGCAACACACCCTCAAAACTATCGCTTCTGTAACATATACCCCAAACACATTTTTCTTCAAGCATATATATTTTCAGGATTTGTCCAAACAAAATATAGTTTATATTGTTCAAACATATTATGTTTCACCTTAGGGCATACACTGGTAGTAAAAAAATTAATGAATTTTTTCTTTTTTGTATACATATTTTTAAGGCGCCAATTGGTTACTTCCATCCTTTCACTTGCAGCATACTCTTTAGATCTCTCTTTCTAAGCAAACATATGTATATGTTTATAGGCTATTTCTAAATTAATATATGTTTACATCCAAACATATTATATTTGCAAACATTTTATGTCCCAAACAAAATATGTTCTAACATATTAACATATATGTCCCAAACATGTTATGCTAGCTTATGAACATTGTATGCTTCCACATAAAAATATTGTGCCAAAAAATTTGAGTTCCAAACCTATAATTTTTACACCCAAACATATGAAAAACTGTCTTTTTCGCCCGTGTAGATCAAAATGCTTTTGTAAGCTTGTAAACAATAAAAAGTTGTTTAGAATTGACAGCAACCTGCAGTTGGTTGCAATACATATCAGCCACACTGTAGAATTTTGACTTCTTTGTCTACCTCGCTCTCTATTAAATAATATGTTTGGAACTCAAATTTTTTAACACAATATTTTTAAGTGCATGCATATAATGTTCATAAACTAAAGGGTGATACGGTCAAAATTTGGTCAAGGGAAAACGCGTGTAAATCGGCGAAATCGTTTATTTAAAAAATCAAATTAAATTTCTTTTTCAAGTTCAATTAGTATAAAATTCAGGAAAAATATTCAGTTAGGCTTTCGCTTTTCCAAATCCGAATTGCCGGGCCTCACGCTTGACACCTGCCATCAGATTTTGTACAGCCACCGTCGTATTTTGTTTATCAACGCGATTTGGAGTCACTACCTTCTTGTAAGTCGATAGTCCGGCTCGTTTTTTGGCTCGATGCCCGGTTGTAGACGATACACCCAGCTTATTTGCGACATCTCGGAGAGAGAGAGGTTAGGGTTTCGCTTGAAACTACCGGCAACTCTCTTTGTCGTCTTAGCGGCTTCCGGTTTTCGATTTCCCCCCGATCCAAATTTCCTGGCTGTCGACAAACGTTCCCCAAACACTTTAATTACATTTGTAACGGTTGATTTGGCAACTTTTAGCGATTTTGCCAGCTTTGCGTGCGAGTAGCTCGCATTTTCGCGATGCGCGAGCAAAATTTTGATACGCTGCTCTTCTTGCTTGGACGGCATTTTGACAACTGAAGAGTGAATTCCAAAATCAAAATAGGAGCAACATTCTACACACACACACCTTCAAAATGACGGGGTGTTCAGGTTTTTTAAATGCAAAATTGAATGAAATACGTCAAAATTATATCGACCAAATTTTGACCGTATCACCCTTTAGCATAACATGTTTGGGACATATATGTTAATATGTTAGAACATATTATGTTTGGACATAAAATGTTTGTAAATATAACATGCTTAGATGCAAACATATATTAATTTGGAAATAGCCTACAAACATATATGTGTTTAGAAAGAGAGACCTGAGAGTACGCTGCAAGTAAAATAATGGAAGTAACCAATTGGCGCCTTAAAAATATATCCACACAAAGAAAATTTCATTAAAATTTTTTACTACCTGTGTATGCCTTAAAGTGAAACATAATATGTTTGAACGATACAAACAATATTTTGTTTGGACCAATCCTGAAAATATATATGTTTGAAGCAAAATGTGTTTCGGGTATATGTTACAAAAGCGATTTGTTTGAGGGTGTACGCTGAAAAATTATCTTGTCGTTATGGTCACCTTTTTGCTGAAATTCATGTTCATACTCGCCTACTTTATTACCCCAAAAGTGATGTAAACTCAGTGAAGCATTTTCTTCAGATGTGCATTTTGCTGTTTTTGCAAGTGGCTGCAATTAAAATCCTTTGATTTTTTCAATGTTGTCGACATGCAACAGTGCTAACCAACCACAAGCATCTTGACGCTTTGGAGTATAGCAATGAAATTGCTATACTGTAACCAGCACTTAATATGGTACGGATGCGGGACCTGAATGATGCAGTGTTGAAGAGAATCTCATTTGAAAAGCAGTGGTTTTATACCATAACATACTAAATCCTTTATGTCTCCTTGGCTAGTGTTATTTTATTGAATGCCTAGAGCTGAGCATTTACCATGGTGTATGCATAATCGATCGTCTTTGAATTGAATTCTGAGTCGATTTAGCTATGTCCGTCTGTCTGTCTGTCTGATCATGTATTTATTTTTGTGTGCAAAGTACAGGTCGCAGTTTAAGTCCGATCGTCCTCAAATTTGGCTAGGGTCTTTTTTCGGGACAAAGACAATCGCTATTGATTTTGGAAAAAACCTGTTCAGATTTAGATTTATAGGTGCCATATATATTTATCACCGAATTGCTCATAATTGGGGTGTGTATCAACCGATGATTTTCGAATTCCTTCCATCCGAATATTTTATGAGTCTCGAAAAACTTGGAAAATATCATACAAATCGGTTCAGATTTGGATATAGCTCGCATGGTCCCAGAAGCCAGAGTTTTACACTGATATGCTCACAATTTTGTACAAGGAGTACAATTGCTACACGCTCACCAAAAATCGCTTTTGTAACATATACTCCCAAACATATTTTGCTTCAAGCATATATATTTTTGGGTATTGCCCAAACATTTATATGTTTGATCTCTTCCAATATATAATATGTTTGAAAGCATATTGGTCTAAACAATATATGTTTGGGTAGTCTAATTTCCAAACATTTTGTATTTTTGCATCCAAATTCAATAATGTTGTCTTCCAAAAAACAATATGTTATTATGTGAACATATAATATGTTTGGAAGCATTTTGCACCCAAAAATATTATATGCTTAAAAAAAATTCTCCCAAACAATATTGTTTATTTATTTATATATTTACAATCATAATGAATTATGAAAATAAACAGGTAATATAGGTGCTAACAACATAGGTTTTCGACCTGAATGCTCAAAATTTTGTTTCTGCCCAATTGTATATTCCCCCACATCTTTCTCACTTCCACACCCTCAAAAAAAATCGCTTCTTTAACATATGTTCCAAACATATTTTGCAGGAAGCACATATATTATTGGATACTGCCGAAACATTAATATGTTTGTTTTATGTGAACATATTATATGTTTGGAAGCATTTTGAGCCAAAAATATTATATGCTTGGAAGAATTTTTCCCAAACACGATTGTGCTCATTCCCTAACATACTCGTAATTTTCACTTCCACGAAATTTTTTAGTTATTGGCACCTTTCTCTGTAATACAAATAATGTTGAAGAAATTATTCACTTTTATAAATTTTTTTAAATTTTACCTTTCGCCTGCACGGAGAATCGAACCGAGGACCATACAGTTTGTAAGCCAACACACTATCCACTGGGCTACGTAGCTGTTATAGTCACCAGTAGATAATTATCGTTTTAAGTTACATTTATATAGCATAGTTTGCAGCGCCCACGAGCCCATGCAAACATAACATTATTTAACAGAAACATACATTTGTTTGCCAAGTGGAGCAGTGGTTAGCATGTCTGCCTTGCATACAAAGGGTCGTGGGTTCAATCCCTGCTCCGACCGAACATTTTTTTTTTTTTTTTTTTAATTTACACATTTATATTTATACTATATTAAAATTTAAATGAAACTTCGAAATGTGTGTTATTAAAGATTTATAGTCAGTAACAGTGCTTGATATAAACGAAATTGACTGATTTTTTGATAAAATATTATTTTTTATTGCAAAAATATCAATTTTTAATAAAAAACTGTTTTTGTACAAAACTATAAAATTTGGAAGGAATTCAAAAACTAACAAAAGAACGTGGAGTCGAGTATAAACATACATACATAATTTTATAATATAAACATAAATTTATTTAGGAGTGAACAGTTTTTTACTTGCATTTAACACCATCGCTCTAAAATTCCTTTTAATTTTCTTTAATAATTCATTTTAAAGAAAATAAACTTTTTAAATTGTTTTAGCTGTAAAACTCGAACTTAATGCCCGCTTTTATATTTGATGGTGTCCGTCAACTCCTCGTGGACTACTTTTTAATAAAGAGAAACTAAACTTTGTTTTTTTACATTTTACTGTGTAATTTTTCACTATTTCCTCCTTATTTCATTTTACCGTCCCAACTCTAAAAAGAGTATAGTGCCCTTTCGTTATTTTTGTGAAGACCCCTGATTTATTTTAACGAAAAATTGTGCCCATAATGCCAAAATGATAAACAAAACACATGTTCACACATGCATAAAATGCTGCTCTCAAGGCGAAAACATTGCAGTTTGTTTTTCAAATGTCTATTCTCTTGGTTCCGAATGTCTATTCTCTTTATTCAAATTAAATAATATTTAGACTTAAGCATATCAAAATTTTTAGCCTTATCATAAAACAGTTTTCCGAAACAACATTCAAGCGGTTTCACAGAAATTGTTCTTTTTTCATTCTCTCACTTTGTTATGTTGATATCTTTCGTCAACCCTCCCGGTTTCCATCTCTATTTCTTTCTCTATACTCTCTTTTTGTCGCTCTCTGAATAAAATATCACAACATATATATGTTTACTCGAAATTTGTTCATTTATATATGTTTACATTCACACATATTATTTTTATGAAACATTCATGCCCCAAACATAATATATTCTAACATATTAACATAGATGTCCCAAACATTTAGTGTTAGTTTAGGAACATTACATGTTCGCACTTAAATATATTGTGGTTTAAAATCGTGCCCGAAACACATTTTGTTTATATCGGAACATATGAAAAACATATTTTTCTAACAGTGCACGAGATTTTTTAGTTCTTAGCACCTTTTTCTGTAATACAAACATTGTAGAAGAAATTATTCAATTGTATGATTTTTTTTTATTTTAATTTTACCTTTTGCCGGACGGGGATTCGAACAGCGGACCACACAGTTTGTAAGGATCAAAGAAGTAGCTGATCAATTGCCCAAGGAAAAATAAAATGTTAATTTTGTAATAACAAGCAACAACCACCAACTTAATTCAATATCGCTCCCTGTTAAATAGCGCTCCAAGCTACTAAACACATATATGTTTATAGGCTATTTCTAAATTAATATATGTTTGCATCCAAGCATATTATATTTACAAACATTTTATGTCCCAAACATAATATGTTCTAACATATTAACATATATGTCCCAAACATGTTATGCTAGTTTATGAACATTATATGCTTGCACTCAAAAATATTGTGTTTAAAAATTTGTGTTCCAAACATATAATGTTTATAGCCAAACATATGAAAAACAGTATTTTTCATCCGTGTATTGTCATCAATTGTGACAAATTTAGTTTTGCACAGAGAGTAGAATTGACATTCTACCAATTCTGGCTAAATTTTGTAGTAACAAATATGATTGAAGAACAAACCTACAATAAAAAAAAACAACAAAAAAAAAACAAAACAAAACAAATTTTGACAAAATATTTATAGAAATAAAATGTTGTCCACATTTTCTGTAGGAATAAATTTTGACAAAATGTTAGCAAATTTTTCCATAAAAATAAAATTTATAAAATAAATATCTTTAAACATTTTAATATTTGTTTTATGCCGTACTATCAAATTCTCCCTTTTTCTGCTTTTTGTGGGAATAGTACCTTTCTCTTGTTGGTGCAAACTTAAAACTTTGACACATTTAAGATTCAAGAGATGATAAAAAATAAATAAACTTCTAAAATAAAACAATAAAATATTTCTTTTTAAGAAACATTCTTCATAACCACACACTGCAAAATAATATTTTTTTATTTAGTAGTTTTTTTGGTACAATTTTCTCGAAATTTTGGTAGATTATTTTTGTCTCGAGTGGCAACCGTGCTCCGGAATGGAACATCCAAGTATCGAGAAGACCAGGACGATAAAAATCGATACAAGATTCTTATACACCCAAAGAACAAATACTGTCCTACGGACCGAAATTTTTTTAGCGTCAAAAGAAAACTTTCCTTGGCTGAAATTTCGTTCCTCAGAAAAGAAAACTCTTCTTTCAGTGTATTTAAGGGCACGAAGTCATTGGCCTCACAGCAATATTTCTTTCAGTGCATACTCGCTTAGACGAGATGTTTCAGATTCCTCTGTCAATCAAAAATGGCTCTTATAAATGTTCAAGTAACCCGCTACACCGAAAAAAAGTGAACTGTTTTATAGGAAGAATATACTCATACGAAAATTGAATTAAATTTTACTCCACATTTTGAGATTTCCACAAAGCGTTGCTAAAACCAGGAAAATTTAATGCTCCGTTGTACATTTTAACTGCAGTTCTCGAAATTACACCCTCTCCTAGAAGAAGAAATTCACTAAAATTAAAGAAGAAAATTTTTGGTTATTTTTAGATCTGTTCTAAAATGGGCTTTCAAGGTCTCTCAATATGCAAATAAAAAGACTTTATTTCATATTTCATATCATTGGCGCCAAATCATGACCATTTTAACCATACAGTAGTTCATTCTTACTATTTTTGGGAATCGTACGAAAATTTTCATTTGCTTTAGTTCATATTGAACTTATGTATACGGTCATTGAACTTTATACTCACGTTTAGTTCTTAAAATGTTTGATCATTGAATTGTAACTATGCATAATCATATTTGGCCAGTACTTGACTTTTCGATTATGAAATAAAAATTATATAATTAGATATATGAAATAAAATCAATTGCTTTTACAGAGGTAATTGGCATATAAGACACAAAATTCTTACAAGTAGATTTCAGAATAGAAAAGTTTTTGTTAGCGGAAAAATAAAATTTGCAACAAACATTGTTTTAATAGAGATACAACTAAAAATGTAACTAAAGGTAATTACCTTAACTTAAGATAAGTGGCAGCCCTATATTTAGATTTTGCTTCCAAAATAGTGGCATTTTTACGTTAGTTGCGGAGGCAATTTGAGACTGTGCCTGTTGAAAAGCTAAAGAGCTTTGAAGGTCTGAGCCTTCTCTTCCAGTATTTTCTTCAGTCATAGTGTTCACCAATGTAGGTGGTTCGTTTAAAACGCGCTATTTATCAAAAAATGTAAAATTATTTATTTTAAGAAAATTGGCTTAAATAATTTGAAAAAGTAAAACTGAAGTGAAGAAAAATAATTCGGCACACGCAGAGAAGAAACATGATTGCCACAATCATATTCGAAGAGCAAAATAATATGATAGCAGCTATTTTTGCGGCGACCATGTAACATTTTAACCTGCAACCATGTTGGCTCAGTGAACATGGTTCTAAGAAAAATACAATTGTCCTCATCTAAAATGTTATTATATTGATAAAAAGAATTTTGTTTCCATTAAAAGACAATGGTCACGATCTACAATGTTATGTTATTCGTCAAAAATGTTTTTCTTCTAGTTAAAAGAACATGGTCACAACCTAAAATGTTTTGATTTTTATGAAAAAACTTTTTTCGTCGTCGAAAAAAGGACGCCACTTGAGAAAAGAAAACACAAAATCAACTTTATTTATTTGTTTTTATTTATTTATAAACTAATTCATTGTTTATTTGTATTTATAATGTTGTGCAAGCAAACTTCACATATTTTTACACACTCTAGTTTGGTTCAATTTCAACAATAAGTAATTATTCCATATTTACTTCGTGCCCATCAAATGTACAAACGCAGACATCATGTAACTGCAAATAAAAATAAATTATACCATATATCAAAATGCAGAACAAAAACCAGGTATATTTTTTCAATTACACTTTCCTTTTTTGTATTCACATAAAACCACGTGCCATTTCTGAATAAATAAATTAACACAAAACACAATAATTCCGTATTCTCCGTCCATTCCAAGAAACAATCAACACACGACTGACGCGCAAAATGAAAATCGTGTGTACCTGCTCAATGTTTTTATAAAATTCTTGTCGCTGCAAAAAAATTAAAAATTAAATGGTCACGAAAACAATGTACATGGTCTTTATGGCCATGTAATGGTTGTAGATATGTCTATACGTAAACTATAAAAATACTTTTTTCTTTGCAAAAAAGTAAAAAAAATTGAATGGTCAGGTACATGATTTTCCTGACCATATAATGGTCTCAAATTCTATCATTTAAATAATAGAACATGTTTGCGGCATTTGAGAACCATTTAAATGCTTATTGCCAACATATATTTTTCTCCGCTCGAAAATTATTTTTACAAAGACAAAATACATGGTTTTCGCGACAATTAAATACTCTAAATAAGCATTAAATGGATGCGGCAACCATGTCCAAACATGTTTTTTCTGTGCGTGCATAAAAAACAAAACAAATTAGATTTTTACAATGAAATTTAAAATCGAGTGTCGCCACAATACAACAGCTGCTGAACTTCTCCCTTTCCAATGAGTGCTAGCCGTATCTATGTTAAGCTCACTTATGCTTCACATTACGATAAAACCACTTAGAGAAGCTTTGATTCATCACACACAAACATAAGCGTAGGAAGGGGGCTTAGACCCCCCCACAAAAACATTTTAGCCCCCACCAGAATCTGAAAACCTATTTACGACTTTGCAATGTGGTAGCAGTTACCGATGGCAATATATAATTTTATTTCTTAACATTATATTCATATTGTAAGTTTTTTTCTTTATTATAAGGTGAATTAAAAAATTTTGTGATATTTTCCCGAATAAAAACTTTTTATAATTTTTTATGATTTTTAATGCATTATAACGCTTGTCGGAAACATTTGCCCTCGAATATTTTCAAAAATTATTAAAATATTAAAATTTTCTAGAATGGAGTTAGCAGTTTTGCGGCAAAATTTGAAAAAACATTTTTAACCTACGATTAAACCTACGTATTAAAAAAAATTTCCCACAAACATAACTTCTTTGTGAGGACATTTAATTAGAACAACACCCAAATTTTTTGCTGGGCAAAAGTGTGGAACTACTTTTAGTTGCTTTTTTTTTAAATTAATTGTCTAGTTATGTTGAAGTCTATAAAATAAAACCATGTCTATAAAATAAAACATGAATTGAACCTATAAATTCAGTCTATTAATTTTTTGCTTTTCTAGCTACGCTAATGCACACAAAATAAATAATTCCTCCCAAACGAAATTTTAGACAAACAAATATCGTTTCCCATTTGGAAGAAAAATATTTACTTTTTGTGATACACGTTGATTCTTTTATCTTCCCTCATATCTTTCACCCTTTGACGAGTTTTTTAGTTCTTATCATATTTTTCTGTAATACAAACGATATAGAAGAAATTATTCGATTTTATAATTTTTTTTAATGTTACCTTTCGCCTGGACGGAGAATCGAACCGCGGACCACAACACACATCCACTGGGATACCCATCAACGCACAAGCAACACAAACAGTCAATCAGTTACAATTATAAAGCATAGTTTTCGGCGCCCACGAGGCGATGTGAAGAAAGTTTATTTGACAGAAACATAACTTTAGTTGGCCACCGTTGAGCCAAAAATATTCGGAAGATTCCGGAAAGATGTTTGACATTACATACTATTATATTATATTAAATTTTTACTATGAAACTTCAAGTAACAGCAACAAAAGAACAACGCTTGCGATACACGTTATGTGCGTGCAATATATCGAAATTTTCTGACATACCATTAAATGAATAATACTAAAATGGTGACTTTACCGATGGTAAATTTATATCGAATTAACCATTTGATCCTTAATATATCCTCAAATTGTTGCTACCTAACAATTTTCGAGCCACATAATATGAAAGAACACATGTGAGCACATTGAAACTGCAACGAAAACAAGATCAAGCCATTTAAGATTACAACCATCTCGCCGTAGGAAAATCAAAATGAAAACACTTCTTTGTTTATTTATTGTTTTGATGGATGGCATCGGAAAATGCATTAGCGGGAACTTCTTATTGCGAGAAGAACTCTATTTATTTTACTTTTCTAGGGAATATTTAAGATGTCCGTCCATCCGTCCGTGTGTCCCGGTTCGTTATGAATACATTCATATTTTTGCTTTGTACATTGTGGGCGCATAGATCAATCAGCAATCATACTTCATATTCATCAACACTTTTGCTACCGACCGAGTAATAGACACTTTACTTTCATACGCTTTATTTCACACAGAGAGAAAGTTCATTCGTAAGCGTTTTAGCATGCACGCAGAGAAGGAATATGATCACCTCAAACATGTTTCAAGAGCAAAATGTTATTTTTGTATGGTGAGCATGTAACATGTTCATCACTAAAATTTTATTTTCTCGTCAAATATAACCTGCTTGTCGAAATCAGATACATGATTTCCGAGAAAATAACATGGCTGCGAAAACCATGTTACATGGTCACCACCCAAAAATAACATTTTGCTCTTAAAACATGTTTGAGGTGATCATATTCCTTCTCTGGGTGTAGATGACGCATTTCTCCGATGTTCAAAAGTCGATGAACTTTTCAATGTAGTCGTTTTGTCCTTACAATTAAGTGATTTGACATAATAATGAGTAGGTTCAGTGTTACCGTTGGGAATTTTCAAAAAGTGGCAAACGTCGAAAATAGTGGCGCAATTTTTTTTAAATGCCACATTCTTTTTATTAGCTTATACCAAAAAACTTATACAAAAAATAGATACTGTTATGAGGTAAAGTTAAAATATATTTTGCGAAATCATTAAAATTAATTTTTAAGAGTTTATAAAATCATCGGGCCTTTTAATCAATTTTAGGGTAAAATTTTAGAATATTAGTTTTAACTGTAGTAATACCAGTTTCAGGGATGCTTTCTGAATTAATTTGTTATTTGGCTTCGTGGCCTATGTATATTTTCGTAATTTCTTTAATATACAAAGAATTGTTATAGTCGATATCTTGGAAATAACAAATTTTAATATAACTCTTTTTTTAATTTATGTATATTCCCTACGGGAATTTGGTACAAATTGCCACTGACGGGCCTATCACAGGACTGGTATCGGCACTCCAGTTTATCACAATTTTTAAATATTCATAATTTATTTTTTTCCATACCTAAAATCTTATTGGATCCAAACATTTAGTGGAATGGAATTATCAGAAAAACCTATTGTTAAACGTATTCAAAACTTTTTTATTTCCGTTGCGATTCGGATGCCCAAAATGAAATTAATTCCTAAGAGTTTGTCCGATACTGATTTATGAGGATCTGTCTATGGGGTGCTCCTACTAAATTGTCCCAGGGCGTGATATCGTCCAGGACGTGTCCTAAAGTGTAAATTTATCCCGTCATTGGCAAACCTATGTTAAAGTGACCGGGCTAGTCTTGTACTGGTCCCGTGGTTGATCCATTTCCCGTAGGGTTTGTAATAGAATATTTTTTGTTAAATATATTATATCAGAATTATATTCTGTCGAACTGGAACAATTAGTCATCTTTTATTCTTTGCAGCCGCACTACAAAATTTAAAAATTTTCTTAATTATCATATCATCATAGAAACGATATTTAACGCTACAATAAATTTGACATAACCTAAATTGAATTGGATTAATGGACGATAGCTGTTTATAGTTGGCATTTTCTTTTCAGTAACTTAATGATGTCAATTCCCTTAATCTTCCTGTCCAATAAGCTCGAATAAATATTGTAATAACTTCTAGTTTAAATGATTTGGAAATTGAACCAGCCTGCATTGATATCAGGCTAACATAAAAATAGTTGGTGCACAATATTAAATTTTCTGGATAATGCGTCTCTTTATGATGTTAACTTCCCTTAAAATTTAAACTTTTGAAAAGTGGAACTTATTGGAAAAGTGGCACAAATTCGCAAAAAGTATCACATTTACGGCCATTTTCATGTATCTCCAGTTAACAGAAAGTAAAATCGAAATATCTTTTCTCCGGTTAACTTTAACTGAAAGTTTTTTAGCAGTTAAGTTCCTAACTGGCATATGGAATATATAGACAAGATGACAGACATGTCCATAGTACGGTTTAAAAGTTCGTTAGCTAACGTAGCACTAACGGAGCTTCCTGAAAATGGGGGTTAGTGGCACAAGAAAAAAGTGACATAAAAGTGGCAACAGCCAAAAAAAATTGCCACTAAAGTGGCACATCGTTAACGCTGGGTAGGTTAGGTTAAAGTGGCAGCCCGATTTGTTTTCAGGCTCACTTAGACTATTCAGTCCATTGTGATACCACATTAGCCCTTATACTACGTTGGGGTCATTTGATGGCCCATAGCGTATTTTTCAACACCGCATATCTTACTGTTCGAATATAATTAACAATTTCTATCACTCAGTGCATTAATTGGTAACATATGCTCAATTCATGCTGAGTAGTAAGAACTTTTAATTATAATCCAAAAGTAAGAAATTCGGTGATGAAAAATACGGCATAATACCCAACGTAGTATAAGGGTTAACTAAAAGTACACGCTCACAAAAAATCGCTTCTGTAACATATACTCCCAAACATATTTTGCTTCAAGCATATACATTTTTGGGTATTGTCCAAACATTTATATGTTTGATCTCTTCCAATATATAATATGTTTGAAAGCATATTGGTCTAAACAATATATGTTTGGGTAGTCTAAGTTCCAAACATTTTGTATTTTTGCATTCAAATTCAATAATGTTGTCTTCCAAAAAACAATATGTTATTATGTGAACATATAATATGTTTGGAAGCATTTTGCACCCAAAAATATTATATGCTTAAAAAAAATTCTCCCAAACAATATTGTGCTCAAAATTTTATGTATTTATTTTTATATTTACAATCATAATTAATTATGAAAAAAAAGGTAATATAGGTGCTAACAACATAGGTTTTCGACCTGAATGCTCAAAATTTTGTTTCTGCCTAATTGTATATTCCCCACATCTTTCTCACTTCCACGAGATTTTTTAGTTCTTAGCACCTTTTTCTGTAATACAAACATTGTAGAAGAAATTATTCAATTGTATGATTTTTTTATTTTAATTTTACCTTTTGCCGGACGGGGATTCGAACATCGGACCACACAGTTTGTAAGGATCACAGAAGTAGCTGATCAATTGCCCAAGGGAAAATAAAATGTTAATTTTGTAATAACAAGCAACAACCACCAACTTAATTCAATATCGCTCCCTGTTAAATAGCGCTCCAAGCTACTAAACACATATATGTTTATAGGCTATTTCTAAATTAATATATGTTTGCATCTAAGCATATTATATTTACAAACATTTTATGTCCCAAATATAATATGTTCTAACATATTAACATATATGTCCCAAACATGTTATGCTAGTTTATGAACATTATATGCTTGCACTCAAAAATATTGTGTTTAAAAATTTGTGTTCCAAACATATAATGTTTATAGCCAAACATATGAAAAACAGTCTTTTTTATCCGTGTACCTATTCCATATGGGCACTTCTAGTTTTACCCGATTATTTTCTTCTGGGTATCTTAAAATGTTCTATGGGAATCATTATGTTTGTTTTATGTGAATATATTATATGTTTGGAATCATTATATGCTAGGAAGAATTTTCTCCCAAATAATATTGTGCTCAAAAAAATTATTTCTGCCTAATTGCATATTCCCTCACGTCTTTCTCACTTCCACAAGGTTTTTTAGTTCTTAGCACCGTTTTCTGTAATTCAAACAATGTTGAAGAAATTATTCAATTTTATAAATTATTTAACTTTTACCTTTCGCCTGGAAGGAGAATGGAAATTTTTTTTTACATTTATTTTTACATATATTCCAAAAATTACACATTCCTCATCAGCATCATCTACTTGCAGCAAAACTATCAACCAATTATCCGAATAAATTCAGGCAGTTCATTAAACCCAACAATGAACCACACTTGAACCTTCCGAAAAAAGGTTTTGCATGTTAGCCGAAATAAATTCGTACAAACATATCTTTTTTCCTATGCCACTGTCAAATCATCGATTTGAGTGCAGTTGGCTGGGTTTATTTTGAACGTGTTTCCTCTTTTTTCATTCGTTTTGTTTTGTTATTGTTGGTTTTGTTATTTAAGCATTTGATTTCAGCTAAAAACCATGCATTGACTAAACTACAAGTGTAGCTTAACTACCCAGCAAAAAATTTGGAAGTTCTTCCAAAGGCACAACTTTAAAAGCACTTCCAGAAGATGCACTCCCAATGATGTTCTTTATTTTAACTACCCAGGAAGTGCTTTTAATTAAGTTTTTTTATAACTTGGTTTTTTCATACTTTTAATGGGTAATTTTAACTTTTTTGTTTCAAATAGGTTAAAAACAGAGTAAGAATTCACAAAATGTTACAAATCATTTAAATTTTTTCGACAAAAATGCTAAATATAATCTGAAAAAATTGTGAATTTTTTAAAATATTTGAGATCAAATGTTTCTGACAAGCGTTAGAATCCATTAAAAATTATAAAAAATTATAAAAATTATTTATTTGACAAAATGTCACAGACATTTTTAATTTATATCCAAAACATTGAATTCGGATCACTCCTAAAGAAGTGATGCAAATCCAGTGCACCGGCTGTTGAAATGGAGGACTTCCGTCCTATGACAAGCCCATGTTAAATTCATCGCTTCTGCGTCAATTTTGCACCACTTCCGAATCCAAAAAGACAATTTTCATTACTTTTTTGGTAACGCTTTTTTTGCTGGGTAACAGAGGAAAATAATGTTTGTCATTACGTTATTTTTCATGAAGATCCTTTTGTATTTGACGAATCAAGAAAAAAACAAGTATATACAGCAGTAAGTTCGGCCGGACCGAATCTGAAATACCCACCACCATGAAATCATATTCACATAATATGGGTGCCTGGCCATAGGAACATACGGGGGAACTGCGAAGCAAATGTGTTAGCAAGGCTAGGAACTACCTTACATATTCCAGGGGAACTAGAATCTGTTGGTATGCCTCTGGCCACCTGCAAGCTCTTACTGCGTGAGAAGGCTGTTATGATGGCCAATATTCGATGGGAGAATTGCAAGGGTTGTAACGACACCAAGCTAATATGGCCCCATTTCAACTTAAACCGCACACTAGATATGCTAGTGTTCTCAAGGCGTCAGATAGCACTCCTGATATCTGCTATAACGGGTCGCTGCTTGATAGGCGAATTTGCAAAAATTATAGGTGCGAAGTATAATGACTATTGTATAAGCTGTCATGATGTGGAGGAAAAGGAATCAATTAAACACCTCTTGTGTGAGTGTCCTGCTTTTTGTGTAAGGCGTAAGCGAATTTTAGGAGCATATAACTTTAGATTACTGGCGGACCTGGAAAACGTTAACTTAAGCAGTTTGTTAATGTTTTTGGAGCAATCTGGTTGGTTCCACAATAGTAAATAATAGAGAAGGTTCAGTGGTTAAGACTAGAAGTGCCCATATGTAATAGGTACTTTTAGTTAAATGTGGTATCACAATGGACTGAATAGTCTAAGTGAGCCTGAAATTTAATCGGGTTGCCACTTTAACCTAACCTGACCTAACCTATGAATCAAATATTAGGTTTTCCTTTGAAATTGCATTGGGGTTTGAGGACAGATCAATCAGAGCAGTTCAACCAGTACACTTCCCGAAGATAAATTTAAAGATTTTACCTATGAAGACTATGTAAGATTCTGGATTTATAAGAATCATTTTTGTTTGAGTTTTAGGGGAATCGTTAACATCTCGTAAGTGTGCAAGAAAATTATAAAATAACGTCTTGATTTGAAATCTTAAATCTGTAGTTTTTCACCCGAGAAGTAATATCTGGAAATTTAAAGTTTTGTTTGGAAAACATGTTTTACTTGGAAGTATTTGGATTGTTAAATTGTCATTTGCTTCTATGTGAATTACTGTATTAATATATCGCAAAAAAGAATGAAAATTTCATAAATGAGATCTGTATTCTAATTGTAATTTTATAGATTCTTGATTTAGAGCTACAAGGGTCCCTACAAAAGTCCTTATATTAAAGAAGCCGCATCTTTGGCTCGGAATCAATACGAAAATCCTTAAGGGACACTCAAAACAAGGGGTGCTAATGCCAACGTATCTCTATTTTAGTTCATGAAAATTAGTTGATTTTAGGTAAATTGTGCCCAATGTGAACAAATGTTCCTTATTTGAATAATTTTTTGTTTACTTGAATGGCTTGAACTAAAAATGAGTAAAATGTGCACAATTTTACTAAAAAAATAAAACAGTTCACATTTTCTACTAAAATTGTACCTGCCTTGAACTTTGTATAATGCTAAAAACTTTTGAACAATTTTTAAATCCACACCCAAAAAAAAGTGACCCCTCCGTGGAAGAATATGTAGGTTTATTTTAGAAAATTTTAACTAAATTAGTTTTCTAATTGCAACATGTTTCAAATAAGTAAATACTTTTTGTCAAATTGAAGAAAATTTTTTAAAAATAATTAATTTTTTTCTGTTGTTTAAGAAAATTTCATATGTTGGAAGAAAAAATTGGTTTTAAAAATTGTTAAAATGTCTTTAGCGCTGTACGAAGTTCGAGACAGGTACAATTTTAGTAAAATTTACTCATTTGAGAGACTTATGAACTCGATTTAGGCAAACTTCTGCCATTTTAGGAAAATATTAACTTTTTTATTTTTTAATAAAATTGTGCACTATGTTTGTATACAACTTTTTTTTCTTATTTTTGGTTCACGTCATTAAAGTTAGCAAAAAAAATATTCATATAAGGAACATTTACTCATATTGTGCAAAATTTAACTAAAATCAACTAATCTTCATGAACTAGAATAAAGTTCAGTTGGCATTACACGCAGAGAAGAAACATGATTGTCACAATCATATTCGAAGAGCAAAATAATATGATAGCAGCTATTTTTGCGGCGACCATGTAACATTTTAACCTGCAACCATGTTGGTTCAGTGAACATGGTTCTAAGAAAAATACAATTGTCCTCATCTAAAATGTTATTATATTGATAAAAAGAATTTTGTTTGAATGAAAAGACAATGGTCACGATTTAAAATGTTATGGTATTCATTAAAAATGTTTTTCTTCTAGTTAAAAGAACATGGTCACAACTTAAAATGTTTTGATCTTTATGAAAAAACTTTTTTCATCGTCGAAAAAAGGACGCCACTTGAGAAAAGAAAACACAAAATTAAATTTATTTGTTTGTATTTATTCATTTATAAACTTATTCATTGTTTATTTGTATTTATAATGCCGTTCAAGCAAACATCATATATTTTTACACACTCTATTTTATTTCAATTTCAACAATAAGTAATTATTCCATATTTACATCGTGCCCATCAAATGTACAAACGCAGACATCATGTAACTGCAAATAAAAATAAATGATCCATATAGCAAAATGCAGAACAAAAAACAGGTACATTTTGCAATTACACTTTCCTTTTTTGTGTTCACATAAAACAACGTGCCACTTCTGAATAAATAAATTAACACAAAACACAGTAAATCCGTATTCTCCGTGCATTCCAAGAAACAATCAACACACGACTGACGCGCAAAATGAAAATCGTGTGTACCTGCTCAATGTTTTTTTATAAAATTCTTGTCGCTGCAAAAAAATTAAAAAATTAAATGGTCACGAAAACAATGTACATGGTCTTTATGGCCATGTAATGGTTGTACACATGTCTATACGTAAACTATAAAAATACTTTTTTCTCTGCAAAAAAGTAAAAACAATTGAATGGTCAGGTACATGATTTTCCTGGCCATATAATGGTCTCAAATTCTATCATTTAAATAATAGAACATGTTTGCGGCATTTGAGAACCATTTAAATGCTTATTGCCAACATGTATTTTTCTCCGCTCGAAAATTATTTTTACAAAGACAAAATACATGGTTTTCGCGACAATTACATACTCTAAATAAGCATTAAATGGATGCGGCAACCATGTCCAAACATGGGTTTTCTGTGCGTGTAGAGCCCCTTTTTTCTGGGTGCAATTATATTTTCTGAAACACCAAAAATAATTAATATTTTTAGTAAATTTTCTTCAATTTACCATAAGTATTAATTATTTGTAACATGATGCAATTAGAAAACTAGTTTACTTAAAATTTTCTAAAATAAACCTACATTTTCATTCCTTTTTTGAGTTGGTGGGTCAAAATCTTTGGTTCCAAGTAACCTTTTGTTGAGTGTATAAACAGAAAAAAAATTTCCAAAAATTTAGAAATTGCAGAAAATATAATCTTTGTGTATTAAAATTAAATTTAAAAAATGTTCACTATATATTTGTAGTTGTGTATAATAAGGAATTGTTTTTTTTTTATCATATTTATACTACACCCATTGATGGGATAATCATATTATTCATGGGAATGGGTTAATCATGGACCTCAGTTCCATACACATATAGCATATATTCACATACATTTATATTTATTTTTATGTACATACAAATAGTGAATTTTGTTTTCGGAAAACAAAAGCACAAATCCAATAAAATGCTAAAAAAAAAATAACAACAAAGAGAACATCACCACTGCCACCGTTTTTGATGGTAACTAAGAAATTGAGTTAAGATAAACAAATCGCCCAACATCAAATTGAAGAAAAGATAATAAAAAAAACCGCCCAGAACCATTTAGTTTTGTAGCTGAATGAAGTCTCCCCCTAAATCAAAAAAAAAAAAAAAATTAAAAAAACGACGAATTTATGTTTGTTTATTTATTTTAGAAATAAAATAACACCATCCTCCTCTGACGAAAGAAGATAGGCGCATTACCCAGAAGAAGAGAAGACACAAAGACTATCAAATCCAACAAACTCACGCATCTTTCTGGAATATTTTGTTTGAGGGTGGAAAGGGCCAGCTATAGAGAGAAAGATTAAAAAAACTTGTACTCAATTGAAAAAAATCTGAATCATTAAGGAAAATGGACAATCCTTCAGAAGTTCCTTTTTTACAACGGGTTTGGCAACTGATAAAAAAAATAACAGGCATGTAAGTATATTCGGCAAACTCTCACTCCTTTATCATAAATGCTACATTTACAATATTTATAAATAAATAAATGAATATTCTATTAATATGAAATCTATTGTTGAACTCCCAATTAAGGTTTGTAGAACGTAAATTGATATTTGAAGTGCTCAATCCCCATGTTGAGTTTCCACTTCCTATGTGTCGCAATTGAAGTCTCAAAAGTAGATCCAATATTTGCATTTTCTCCTTTTCAGGCGACTTTTCCGAATGGCTCACCTCATAGTGGATGGTCCACAACCAGATACTAAGGACTCTGCATTGTATGTATTCCGAGGAATTACAATTGTGGGATATCTACCAACCGAAAAACACAAATTGCTATTCTACCTTTATTCCTTCTTCGTGAATTTCTTTGTAACCTTGTATATGCCCATGGGTTTCCTAATGAGTTTCATATTGCATCTGGATACTTTCACGGCAAGTGGATTTTTTACAGCACTACAAATATGGGTCAATTGTATAGGGGCCTCTTCAAAGATGATTGTATTCTTTTTCCTATACAAACGCTTGCTAGCATCTACCACATTTATGGATAAATTGGATCGCCGCCTCACAGAAGAGGATGACAAATTGGAAATACGCAAAATCGTTGCCTTCTCCAATCGGGCTATAACTCTGTACGCAACCTTATATTTGACTTATGCTAGTAGCACATTCTGGGCAGCCATAATGAAAAACAAACCGCCTTACCAGGTTTACAATCCATTTGTCGAGTGGTCCGAAAATACCAAAAGTTTTGTAATTCAGGCCGCCATGGAGTATGGAATGATCTCTTTTCATTGTTTCCAGCAGGCTCTATTGGACTCATATCCCGTGATATTTATAACGATAATAAGGACCCATTTGCATATTTTAACACGTCGCATAACTAGACTGGGCAATGATAGTGCTTTGGATAATAATGAGCGTTATGAGGCTCTTGTTCAGTGTGTTATAGATCATAAAAACATTATGGGGTAAGTCATAGGCAGGTTTTACTGGGTCAAAATAATTTATTTTTTGTTCGGAAAAAAATATCATGAAGAAGGAGAAATTGCAGGACATCTATCCTGCCAATAACATATAGACAGACGGACGGATATCCAATGCTTAATCAACTCAGGAGCTGAAGCCAAGTAAATCAATCGTGCCTTTTCTGGTACACACATGTATAATTTTTGTGTGGTGTCACACTTAAAAGGTGTTCTGGACTACACTTTACACCAGAAAAATTTACACGAACATTTGTTCTATGTAGGCTTATTGTATGGCGATCGTATGCAAATTCAGAAGATTTTTATAAAATATAAATATAATACTCTGAAATTTCAATGTTTTGTATAAGCTTTGCAAATTCTATTGAGCAAAATCACTTATATATGGCACAAAACACGATTTAAAAACTCCATCTAAAAATTTAAACAAACTGTCATCTCACTGGTTTGTAAATTTGGGGGTTGTTTTTAGTCAGCTGATTTTCAGGGTGTTCGAAACTGTAATGTTGCCACAATTTTTAAGTTAACAAAAAAAGTTTTAAGTAAAATTGTGATTGTTTTTGTGAACACTGTCTGCTATCCTAAACAAATCCTAGCTTCCTAATGAAAATAGAGGGCACTTCCATAAGTGCCCTAATGGACACAATCTAACGCAGCCAATATCTTAAGATTGATTTTACGAAACAAATTTTAATGTAATCGTTTTTCATTTCTTTTTTCAATTTTGAAGAATTTTTCACATATATTCAAGTTAAGTTTACCGTAGTCTAACAAATCTTTCTTTCATGTAACGATACCTAGTTTTAAGTTGAATCATTTAACTATAACGACAAAACTACTACATCGACAAGTTTATGAACTTTATGAAAAATAAAACAAGTATATACGGCCGTAAGTTCGGCCAGGCCGAAGCTTATGTACCCTCCACCATGGATTGCGTAGAAACTTCTACTGAAGACTGTCATCAACAATCGAATTACTGGGGTTGCGGTAACTTTTACCGATGACAAGGTATCTTAAAACTTCCTAATACCGTAATATATACCACGTAGTCTATACGTGGTATATATTAAACTTTAAATGGCCCATTAAATACCTATATAATTAAGTTTGACAAAATTTTCTATAGAAATAAAATTTTGACAAAATAAAACTTTGACAACATTTTCTATAGAAGTAAAATTTGGACAAAACTTTCTATAGAAATACGATTTTAACAAAATTTTCTATAGAAATAACATTTTGACAAAATTTTCTATAGAAATAAAATTTTTACAAAATTTTCAAAAGGTTTAAAATTTTGACAACATTCTCTATAGAATTAAAATTTTGACAACATTTTCGATAGAAATAAAATTTTGCCAAAATTTGCTATAGAAATAAAATTTTGCCAAAATTTTCTATAGACATAAAATTTGACAAAATTTTCTATAGGAATAAAATTTCGACAAATTTCTCTATAGAAATAAAATTTTGCTAGATTATTTTTGCTCGAGTGGCAAGCATGATTATGAACCGATATGGACCAATTTTTGTGTGATTGGGGATCGGCTATATATAACTATAGACCGATATGGACCAATTTTGCCATGGTTATTAGCGGCCATATATTATCACCACGTTGCAAATTTCAACCGGATCGGATGAATTTTGCTCGTCCAAGTGGCTCCGGAGTTCAAATCTGGGGATCGGTTTATATAGGGGCTATATATAATTATGGACTGATATGGACCAATTTTTGAATGGTTCTTAGAGACTATATACTAATACCATGTACCAAATTTCAGCCGGATCGGATGAAATTTGCTTCTCTTAGAGGATCCGCAAACCAAATCTGGGAATCGGTTTATATGGGGGCTATATATAATTATGGACCGATATGGACCATTTTTGCATGGTTGTTAGAGACCATATACTAACACCACGTACCAAATTTCAACCGGATCGGATGAATTTTGCTCCTCTAAGAGGCTCTGGAGTTCAAATCTGGAGATCGGTTTATATGGGAGCTATATATAATTATGGACCGATATGGACCAATTTTTGCATGGTTGTTAGACACCATATACTAATATCATGTACCAAATTTCAGCCGGATCGGATGAAATTTGCTTCTCTTTGAGGCTCCGCAAGCCAAATCTGGGGATCGGTTTATATGGGGGCTATATATAATTATGGACAGATATTTGTGCATGGTTGTTAGAGACCATATACTAACACCATGTACCAAATTTCAACCGGATCGGATGAATTTTGCTCCTCTAAGAGGCTCTGGAGTTCAAATCTGGGGATCGGTTTATATGGGGGCTATATATAATTATATACCGATGTGGACCAATTTTTGCATGGTTGTTAGAGACCATATACTTACACCATGTACCAAATTTCAGCCGTATCGGATGAAATTTGCTTCTCTTAGAGCAATCACACGCCAAATTTGGGGGTCCGTGTATATGGGGGCTATACGTAAAAGTGGACCGATATGGAACAATTTTTGCATGGTTGTTAGAGACTATATACTAACACCATGTACCAAGTTTCAGCCGGTTCGGATGAAATTTGCTTCTCTTAGAGCAATCGCAAGCCAAATTTGGGGGTCCATTTATATGGGGGCTATACGTAAAAGTGGACCGATATGGACCAATTTTTGCATGGTTGTTAGAGACCATATATTAACATTATGTACCAAATTTCAGCCGGATCGGCTGAAATTTGCTTCTCTTAGAGCAATTGCAAGCCAAATTTGGGGGTCGGTTTATATGGGGGCTATACGTAAAAGTGGACCGATATGGCCCATTTGCAATACCATCCGACCTACACCAATAGCAACTACTTGTGCCAAGTTTCAAGTCGATAGCTTGTTTCGTTCGGAAGTTAGCGTGATTTCAACAGACGGACGGACGGACATGCTCAGATCGACTCAGAATTTCACCACGACCCAGAATATATATACTGTATGGGGTCTTAGAGCAATATTTCGATGTGTTACAAACGGAATGACAAAGTTAATATACCCCCATCCTATGGTGGAGGGTATAAAAACTTTATATCTGATAAAATAGTCTTCTATGCTAAGCGAAATTCGCATTAGTGTTTTAAGGGCAACGTCCACCAGAGCTCTTGATGATTGGGACTAGGGCCAGATGATGGCAACCCTAGTCCGATTTTTAATGAAACCGCTCCAGGTTTCATTAAAAAATCGGAGGAAAATTGGACAAGGTCCAGTGAGGAGACGCTGGAGGTACTATTGGACATAAATTTTCCCGAAAATCGAATGGTTGAACCATGTTATGGCGGTGCCACAGAGGCTCAGCGGTAATTTCCTATCGAGGAAATTGTATCGGAAACTAGAATAAGATGGGCTTTCAATAATTTTGGGCAATTTAAATCACCCGGACCTGTAAACCCGACGGAGTTACAAGCAGTGATTGACAGTATTATCCCATTGTTCTCGGCGATATGGGCTGTATCAAGTTAGCACATATTCCAGGAATCAGCTTATCCTCATTTGTTCTTTATACTTTGCAGAGGCTCATATTAGGTTGGTGGGTCCAAAAGTGTCTATATGTAACAGGTACTTTTAGTTAATGTGGTATCACAGTGGACTGCATAGTCTAAGTGAGCTTGAATCAAATAGGTCTGCCACTTTAACCTATCCTGAGGTAATAAAATCTTTGGCTTCTCGACAGTATTGTTTTCCGTGTGGTGTAAGATTATATAAGGTTCATAATCCGATACGATACGAGACAAATCTGAAGATCAGTATATATGGGGCTAATATAAACTGATGTGCGATCAGATCAATATCCGGTACGATAAGTATATAAGATGCAGCTGTTAATTCAAACGACCCTATTTTTGTGCGTAAATATTTTTTTATTGAGTCCACTCGCTTTTGCATGAAACTACAATATTTTGACTTGGCTATTGCTCTGAAGTGGTCCTAATACGAAATGCGAACTGATACTTTATACCATCCTTCATTTCAGTTAACGACAGAAATATTTGTGAAAGTAATTCGTGTTTACTTTAACGCTGGACAGGTTAAATACGATCCTCATATTAAATACAGTCCCAGCTGCTTATGTCATTACTGGTAATGGGAAATCGAAATGGTTCACTAGCTTTCTTTACTTTCTAAGAAGAACTTATTATACATGCACTGAAAAAAAAGCATGCCCGGTTCCAAGGATTTTGTCTTTACTTTAAAAATTTTGGTATTGATTCCGAGCCAAAGAAGCGGAGTATACAAGTAAGGATACTTTTAAGACGCAATTCTCTTTTAAATTTAGGTTTTGTGTACTTGCTTCTAGGAAGCAAATTGTAATATTTCGCTTTTCCACCTTTTTTTCTTCATATGCTATCAAAGTCCTTCAAAAAAAAGTGTTAACTACAACTTTAATTTCCAAATTAAGACTCGACTTCCATTAGAAATTATGCTATGTTTCAAGTAAAAAAAGTCTTTAAAATAAAGTGTTGAAAAATATGTCCTATATTTGAACAATTTTTTGCTTTGTAGTCAAGATGCAAAAAGACTAAAAATGTAAAGACAATTTCATTAAATTTAAAGAATTTTTCTGCATTATTAATGTCAAGTTGGCCTTAGCCCAAACATTTTTTCTTTCATGGTTTGATACCCATTTTTAAGTGAAATCACTTAATTATAAGGACAATACGACTTCATTGAAAAGTTTATCGACTTTTGGACAAGGAAAAAATCTTTATATTAGAGAAATGCGCCTTCTATGCTAAGCATTTGCATTCGTATTTTAACGACATGAAATCTTTGACCTCACGACAATATTTTTTTCAGTGTGAGGTATGATTCTGGAGAGGAAAACGAGTAACTCAACGCTTTTAAATTTTTTGAAGAACCCAAACTGTAGTATAGGTTTGGTTGAACATTTGGACTTGGAAATTATTAAATGACTTTAGTAACTCGATTCGATCAAGGGAAGATCCCAATAAAAGTCTAAATAAATTAATGAATCTGAAAACGTTTCATTATATAAAAGCCCGACTAAATCTAAAAGCTTTGAAAACGATGACATAAATTCAAATACTGTTAAAGATATCGAACAATTTATGTCTGAAGTTGTCTGCTTCTTATATCGACAATAAACTAAGATCGCGTTGCTTTAATATTTTTAAGAACCCAGCAAAATAATTTGGAAGTTCTTCCAAAGGCACAACTTTAAAAGCACTTCCAGAAGATGCACTCCCAATGATGTTCTTTATTTTAACTACCCATGAAGTTCTTTTAATTCAATTTTTTATAACTTGGTTTTTTCATACTTTTAATGGGTAATTTTAACTTTTTTTGTTTCAAATATGTTAAAAATAGAGTAAGAATTCATAAAATGATACAAATCATTTAAAGTTTGTTGAAAAAAATGCTAAATCCGATCTGAAAAAATTGTCAATTTTTGAAAATATTTGAGGTCAAACGTTTCCGACAGGCGTTAGAATCCATTAAAAATTATAAAAATTATTTATTTGACAAAATATCACAGATTTTTTTAATTTACATCCAAAACATTGAATTCGGATCACACCTAAAGAAGTGATGCAAATTCAGTGCAACGGTTGTTAAAATGGAGTACTTCCGTCCTATGACAAGCCCATGTTAAATTCATCGCTTTTGCGTCAATTTTGCACCACTTCCGGATCCAAAAAGAACATTTTCATTACTTTTTTGGCGACACTTTTTTTGCTGGGAAGTTACTTAAAACGATGAAGTACAAAATAATTAATACAAGTATAAAGAAAATTCTTAAGATCTGTTGTTGAAGACAATAGCAATATGAAATTGCTTTTCAATTAATTTTTTGTTTTTTGGTTCATGTTTTTCGTTTCTTCATTGAATTAGACTAAGTTTTTTGTTAAGTATATCAATTTGGCTTTTTGTACTGTATTTTTTCGTGATGTAGATTGTTATTACTCAAAAAAAAAATCCACAAATGTTCGGTATTCCGAAAAGATCCCGGGATTCAATATTTTGAAATCCCGATTTCCGGGAATTATAATACTCAATCCCGTACGACATCTCTAAGTAAAACACACCAAAATGCAACAAAAATGAGTAAAATAAAAACGAAACCAAGTTCGAACACTATACTGGATTTTTCTTGTTTCGTTATATTGCTTTTGTATCACAAACCTTGATTATTTATCAGCTGGCAGAAAAAAGGGACATTAGAGGGTTAATTTATATACTATAAACATGCCCTGTGTTTAAAATGTAACTCTCTCTCTCTTTTCACAGGCTTTACAATATTTTCTGCCCCGTTATATCCGGTACTATGTTTGTACAGTTCCTCGTTATCGGTCTCATATTGGGTATCACGACTCTCCACATATTCCTTTACGCTGATACTCTAGCGGTTATAGCTTCTCTTTTCTATGTTGCTTCTATTTTGGCCGAAACCTTCCCCTGTAGTTATCTGGCCAATAGTTTGGTGGATGACAGTATCAGTATTTCTCATGCTATCTTTCATTCAGCCTGGTATTATGAGGAGGAGCGGTATCAGCAAATGGTTGCATTCTTCTTGCAACACTCCCAGAAGACAATGCAATTAACGGCCATGAAAATATTTCCCATTACTTTGAATTCCAACATTAATGTAAGTGAATCAGACAAGCATATTCATAGGATTTCTCTTTATTTTCATGTTCTAAATTCACAGGTGGTTAAATTTGCCTTTTCTGTTTACACCATGATGAAGCAGATGGGATTTGGTGCAAGTCTTGCCTCAAGTTTTGGAGTGGATGCGTAAACATTGAGTTTTTTTGGCTGATATTCCCATGATCCATAAAACACATTTATGATTATGAGATATGGATTATAAAATATTTAAATTCAGATTTCTAGACACTTGCTCACCCATTCACTCACAACATGCACATATTTCGGATATGCCTACGAGTATATACGAAAATTCGTTGAAACATTCACCGCACCAAAGACACTCGTAAAAATCTCAAACACCAAACAAATCAATTAAAATCTTTTTTTCGTTTGAAAATTGAATAAAAAAATCTCAAATGAAAAACTTGTTGATTTTCACGGTTTAGAAATTGAAATATTTTCATTTATTGACCATTACCTCTCTAGCAACACCACCTTCAACTATACCCCATCCTTGGCTAGAACGGAAGAAGAGAGGGGCACATCATTCACTAGAGTTAGAATGTACGGGTGGAAATGAAGAAGAGGGGGAGAACATCTGTTGGAATAGGCTCGCACAAATCTACAGAGATTATTACATGACAGCGACGACAAACGTCATCTGCTCCTCCAGCACACGAAAGAGAAGGCGCTCACATTGCGGGAATTCTTCACAATTACTGTGGATGTTAGAGTCCATAGTATAAAATATTGCTACTTGCACAGTGTTTAAAATGACTTAAAAATAGAAAATCAATTTGGATTTAAAAGCTCTATGGCAATATCGGAATTAATAAGAATGTCGATTTGAATTGAAAAAATGTTCTTTGACATATTTCATTACAAAAGGAAGCTTTTAACATTATTAAATTAATACCAAATATTCTGAATCTATATGATTGGGGCGATAAGAAATGAGATGGTAAATACACCTTCTTTACACTAAAAAATGTTGTCTTAATATGTAAATTCAATACCAAAATCCTTAAGTGTAGGTCAAAATATTTCGTTCCAAGTACACTGAAAAAACTCATGGCCGGTTCCAAAGATTTTTTCTTTACTTTAAAAAATTTAGTACTGATTCCGTGCCAAAGAAGCGGAGAATACAGGTAAGGATACTTTTAAGACACAATTCTGTTTTAAATTTGGGTTTTGTGTACTTGGTTCTAGGAAGCAAATTTTAATTTTTCGCTTTTTCAGCTTCATTTTTTCTTCATATGCTATCAAAGTCCTTTAAAAACGAGTTAACGACAACCTTATTTTCCAAATCAAGACTCGACTTCCAGTAGAAATTTTGCTAGGTTTCAAGTAAAAAACGTCTTTAAATTAAAGTGTTGAAAAACATGTCCTATATTTGAAAGATTTTTTGCTTTGTAGTCAAGATGCAAAAAGACAACAAATTTAAAGACAATTTTATTAAATTTAAAGAATTTTTCTGAATTATTAAAGTCAAGTTGACCAGTTTTCCTTTCATGTTATGATACGCATTTTTAAGTCAAATCACTTAATTATAAGGACAATACGACTTCATTGAAAAGTTTATCTACTTTTGGACAAGGAAAAAAACTTTATATTTGAGAAATGCGTCTTCTATGCGAAGCAAAATATGCATTCGTATTTTAAAGACATTAAATCTTTGACCTCACGACAATATTTTTTTCTGTGTAGAGTGTATGATCGAAAAAAGAACGATCTGTAGCGCATTTTTATGCCCTAGGCTATAGAGGGATAAAAACTTTTAAAATGTTCATTTACACGCAAAAAAATAACTCTCTCCTTCCAAACGAAATTTTAGACAAACAAATATAGTTTCCCATTTGCTTTTCGCTGTAAAGAAGTTTGTTTAAAAGAAAGGGATATACTTTTAATGATAAAAGTTGATTCTTTTACAGAATATAAAAGTAATTTCATAAAAACTAACTGAAAAAAAAAACTTTCTAGATAATTGCATATTCCCTCACATCTTTCCCACTTCCACGAGGTTTTTTATTTCTTAGCGCCTCTTTCTGTAATACAAACAATGTAAAAGAAATTATAATTTATATTTTTTTAATTTAATCTTTCGCCTGGACAGAGTATCGAACCACCGGCATTTGTAGTTCAACTTTATGCAAATGCAACTTTATTATTTCAAATTTTTTCACATCCTAATTAAATTTTCCTTATCAAAAGTATGTCTTTTTATGAATTAAAAGTGGTTATAAAGTTCATTTCATCTTTACTTTTAGTTAATTTTTCTTTTATTAGAGCGTGTAATTTCGTAATTTCGTTAGTTTAATTTTCGCACAAGGTTGGCTGATAAGTCCCTGGTCTGACACATAGATGGCGTCGCTAGTATTAAATGCATATTATTTTTATATAGTACCAACCTTCAAATGATTCGTGTCAAAATTTGACGTCTGTAAGTTAATTAGTTTGTGAGATAGAGCGTCTTTTGTGAAGCAACTTTTGTTATTGTGAAAAAAAATGGGAAAAAAGAAAATTCGTGTTTTGAAAAAATACTGTTTTCTGCACGCACAGAAAAACCATGTTTGGACATGGTTGCCGCAATCATTTTATGCTTATCTAGAGCATGTAATTGCCGCGAAAACCATGTATTTTGTCTTTGTAAAAATAGTTTTCGAGCGGAGAAAAATGTATGGTGGCAATAAGCATTTGAATGGTTCTCAAATACCGCAAACATGTTCTATCATTTAAATAATAGAATTTGAGACCATTAAATGGTCGAGAAAATCATGTACCTGACCATTCAATTTTTTTACTTTTTTACAGGGAAAAAAGTATTTTTATAGGTTAAGTATATACATGTCTAGAACCATTACATGACCATAAAGATCATTTACATTTTTTTCGTGACCATTTAATTTTTTAACTTGTTTGCAGCGAAAAGAATTTTATAAAAACATTGAGCAGGTACACACGATTTTCATTTTGCGCGTCAGTCGTGTGTTGATTGTTTCTTGGAATGCACGGAGAATACGGATTTACTGTGTTTTGTGTTAATTTATTTATTCAGAAGTAGCACGTGGTTTTATGTGAACACCAAAAAGGAAAGTGCAATTGAAAAAATGTACCTGTTTTTTGTTCTGCATTTTGCTATATGGTATAATTTATTTTTATTTGCAGTTATGTTACATGATGTCTGCGTTTGTACATTTGATGGGCACGATGTAAAAATGGAATAATTACTTATTGTTGAAATAAAATAGACTGTGTAAAAATATATGATGTTTGCTTGAACGGCATTATAAATACAAATAAACAATAAATTAGTTTATAAATAAATAAAAACAAATAAAGTTAATTTTGTGTTTTCTTTTCTCAAGTGGCGTCCTTTTTTCGACGATGAAAAAAGTTTTTTCATAAAGATCAAAACATTTTAGGTTGTGACCATGTTCTTTTAACTAGGAGAAAAACATTTTTAATGAATATCATAACATTTTAAATCGTGACCATTGTCTTTTCATTCAAACAAAATTCTTTTTATCAATATAATAACATTTTAGATGAGGACAATTATATTTTTTTTTAGAACCATGTTCACTGAGCCAGGTTACAGGTTAAAATGTTACATGGTCGCCGCAAAAATAGCTCCTATCATATTATTTTGCTCTTCGAATATGATTGTGACAATCATGTTTCTTCTCTGCGTATGAAGGGGAAAAATACGGTGGAAGCAAAAACTTGGCTTGATAATAATTTTCCGGACTCTGCCCCAGGGAAATCAACAATAATTGATTGGTATGCAAAATTCAAGCGTGGTAAAATGAGTACGGAGGACAGTGAACGCAGTGGACGCTCGAAAGAGGTGGTTACACCCTCAAAAAAAAATTGCTTCTCTAACATATGTTCCAAACATATTTTGCAGGAAGCACATATATTATTGGATACCGCCGAAACATTAATATGATTGTTTTATGTGAGCATATTATATGTTTGGAAGCATTTTGAGTCCAAAAATAGTATATGCTTGGAAGAATTCCCCAAAGAAGATTGTGTTCATTCCCTCACATAATTTTCACTTCCACGAAATTTTTGAGTTCTTCGCATCTTTTTCTGTAATACAAATATGCTGTTTTTTTTTTCAAATGTCTATTATCTTGGCTCCGAATGTCTATTCTCTTTATTCCGAATACTCATTCTACTATTCAAATTAAATAATATTTAGACTTAAGCATACCAAATTTTTGGCCTTATTATAAAACAATTTTCCGAAACAACATACAAGCGGTTTCACAGAAATTGCTCTCATTTCATTCTCTAGCTGTGTTATGTTGATATCTTTTTATTCAAATCTCCCGGTTTCCATCTCTACTTCTTTCTCTATACTAACTCTCTCTCTCTCTCTGTCGCTCTCTGAATAAAGTATCACAACATATATATGTTTACTCGAAATTTGTAAATTTATATATGCTTACATTCACACATATTATTTTTATGAAACATTCATGCCCCAAACTATATTATGTTTCTAACATATTAACATATGTGTCCCAAACATTTTGTGTTAGTTTAGGAACATTACATGTTTGCACTTAAATATATTGTGTTTAAAAATTGTGCCCGAAACACATTTTGTTTATATCGGAACATATGAAAAACATATTTTTCTAACAGTGTACTGACGAAAACATCAAAAAAATCCACAAAATGATTTTGAATGACCGTAAAATGAAGTTGATCGAGTTAGCAGAGGCCTTAAAGATATCAAAGGAACGTGTTGGTCATATCATTCATCAATATTTGGATATGCGGAAGCTCTGTGCAAAATGGGTGCCGCTCGAGCTCACATTTGACCAAAATCAACAACGTGTTGATGATTCTGAGCGGTGTTTGCAGCTGTTAACTCGTAATACACCCGAGTTTTTCCGCCGATATGTGACAATGGATGAAACATGGCTCCATCACTACACTTCTGAGTCCAATCGACAGTAGGCTGAGTGGACAGCGACCGGTGAACCGTCTCCGAAGCGTGGCAAAACTTCATGAATTGGGCTTCGAATTGCTTCCCCACCCACCGTATTCTCCAGATCTGGCCCCCAGCGACTTTTTCTTGTTCTCAAACCTCTAAACGATTCTCGCAGGGAAAAATTTTGTCTGCAATGAAGAGGTGATCGTCGAAACTGAGGCCTATTTTGAGGCAAAACCGAAGGAGTGCTCCCAAAATGGTATCAAAAAATTGGAAGGTCGTTATAATCGTTGTATCGCTCTTGAAGGGAACTATGTTGAACTATGTTGTTAGATCGGGGACTTATCAGCCAACCTAAATACCTTTTGATCTCGGCCAAAATCGACCAACCAATCTTGTTATTGCTTTTAAAAGGGATACATATACTATAAATATTGGATTTAGATATGTTGACCTTATCTTAAGGACATTGTTCGAAGAATACGTTCCTTCTTCGAACAATGTGCTTAATCTTTTTTTAAACTAATTTACTTATATAGATATTTAGCTAAGCTATTCACGAACTCAAAAATACCAGTTCAAAAATCACTAAAACAGGGTAGCTGACAAAAAGTCTTATCAAATTCACAACGATGCACTATGGGCCAAATGACCGAAATCTCACGCATAAACTCAATTTTTGAACTTGTGAAAATTAATCATTTGGTGCTACAAAAAAGTTGACAACACATTACCCAAATAAATCCTAAATGGTAAAACAATTTGGCAACCCGTTTGGCCGTTTCATGCCGCCGAAGTGACAAAAAAATTGGAAGTTGTTCCACAAAATTATTTTGAAGCGCATCCCGGAATCCCCATAGTTTTTTTTCCAATTCCTATGCAGTCCTTTTGTACAAGTCCACAAAAATTTCTTTAAAGCGCATCCCGGGATCCCGTATCGATTTCTCCACTTTCGACGCAGTCCTTTTGGAAAAGTATTAGAAAGTACGGAATTAGACCGTTTTAAGTGAAAATTTAAGTTTTGGACAATTAAATTTCGCAAAAAAGAATAGAAAATTAATAAAAAAAGTAAAATATTAATAAAAATAGAATTAAAAATTTCATACCCACTGGGATTTGAACCTGTGCCGTTTGACTTTTTCACTTCCATGGAAGTTCTTTTGAGAAGGTTTTGCAAATTATGATAATTTTTATTTATTTATTTTTTGTGGATTTTTAATGGAAAACAAATATTTATTCAAAAATATATGTCGAAAATAACGGAATATAAAAATAATTTTTAAGAAAAATATTTGAATCGGCGTTCTTTATTTTTTCATTCATAATAATAAAGAACATCTCAAGAAGTAGTTAGAATGTCATGCCGTGGTGGTATATTAAGTTTATATCACAAACATTTGAATAGACGTTTTGATGCATTGTGTTCAATGGCGTTTGTGGGTGAGTGTGCTAAATCGTTCTGCTATGGTGCCAACAGACCCAGGTTCAACCCCCGGTGGAAGCGAAGAGGTTTTTCAATTTGTAAAAAATAGTTAATAAGAAAATAAAAGCTTAGCAAAAAATACTGATAAAAATAAAATGCTGATAAAAAAATGGAAAAATTTTGGTTTTTTCCTTGTTTAAATTTCTTCATCCAAATGAACTTCCAAGGCACAACTTCTAAAGCAATGCAAAGGATCCAAAAATGAAGTACTTCCGTCAAGCAAGCCCATGTAAAATTCATTGGGGATGATCCAAGTTTGCACTACTTCCGGATCACAAATTGGGGATCCAAAATACTTTTTTGGAAGTTCTTTTTTGCTGGGTTTGTTATTGATTTTTTTCTTGAATTCATAGTTTAGCAAGGTGCTTTAGAGATTTTGCTGGTAAGAAGGTTTTCAAGTTATAAACTTAATTTAAAGTGTAATATTCAAGTCAAGGTATGTACTTTTAGTAAAAATTAACAAAGATTGTAAAAGTTGTTTGGTTATTTAAGAAAAATGTGTGATAACAAGTATATTTTTTCTTTGCTTAATTTAATGTAAGTCCCATACTGTCTGGAGTAGAACTTACTAACTTGGAACGGATTGGTAGTCCAGCAAAAAACGGAGCACTATTTCAGCACGACTGTAAGGGAGAGAGACAGTACCAATTGCTTACTAAACAGCCGAATCAGCGCTGATTTTTGTGGGCGATGTCCCGATTTAGAGCAGCTTCTACATAGCGCTGACATAATTGCTCATTTTAATTGCACAGAAAAAGCATGTTTGGACATGGTTGCCGCATCCATTTAATACTTATCTAGAGCATGTACTTGTCGCGAAAACCATGTATTTTGTCTTGGTAAAAATAATTTTCGAACAGAGAAAAATGTATGCTGGCAATAAGCATTTAAATGGTTCTCAAATGCCGCAAACATGTTCTATTATTTAAATTATAAAATTTGAGACCATTACATGGTCGGGAAAATCACGTACCTGTTCAATTTTTTTACTTTTTTGCAGGGAAAAAAGTATTTTTATAGCTTACGTATAGACATGTCTAGAACCATAAAGACCATGGCCATAAAGACCATGTACATTGTTTTCGTGACCATTTATTTTTTTTTTTTTTTTTTTGCAGCGAAAAGAATTTTATAAAAACATTGAGTAGTTACACACGATGTGTGCTTGCACGACATTGTAAATACAAATAAACAATGATTTAATTTATAAATAAATAAATAACGTTTATTTTGTATTTTCGTTTCTCAAGTGGCGTCCTTTTTTCGACGACGAAAAAAAAAATCATAAAGATCAAAATATTTTGAGTTGTGACCATGTTCTTTTAACTGGAGCCAAACCAACAATTCTATTTATCTTAGAACCATGTTCACTGAGCCAACATGGTTGCAGGTGAAAATGTTACATGGATGCCGCCAAAATAGGTCCTTTCATATTATTTTGCTCTTCGAATATAATTGTGACAATCATGTTTCTTCTCTGCGTGTGCGTCATCTATACGGTTGACATTTGTTTTCTTTGCAGAAGAGAAATTTTCGTTCTCTTGTATTTCCTCCTTTCTGTATTTATGTTTTGAAGTGTTACAAGAGTAATTATTTTTTTCTCATCAGATTGTAAATAAAATATTTCTCTTATTGAGCTACTGTGTACGATTCAGGGAAAAGAAAATCTCATACACACACACACACTTCCTAAAATGCGTTATTCTAAAGTTGTTGATTGATAATCGCATTTGAAATTCCGGACTGGTGGATTCTGATCGTTTCCCCTGTTTGGTAGCAAAAGGGTAGCGCTAGATCTCCCCATAGTATGGCGATCCTACGACAGCGCACTTTCCACTGCACATCATAGCGATATTGTGCAGTGAGTGAAGCAGAGGTATTAACAAAATATCTAAAGTGTAAATGACATGAGAATTTAAATGGGGCTTAATACAGCCACGAAAAAAAGGAACAACAAATTGAAATTTTCACACGATGTCTACGGCCATGTCTACCCGTGTTCGACTACTCCTTCTCCATGGTGAGCATCATACACGCCGAAGACCTTCGAGAGGGAGCATTGGTGGCAAAGTGATTCATTTGAATTTTTCTTTAATATGAAAAATAGATCTGAAACACCAAAAAACAAGCAATAAAGACTAAATGCACTTTGCTCATCGGATGAAATCCACTTGTCGACAAATACAAAAGAACTGTGGGCATCCTCATCCATATCCAAGATCTACTATTTAAGAAGGGGACGATTATGAATATATTCTACGCGAGAAGAGAAAAGATTTCTGATGGCTTTATGATGTGAGATGTGGTGATAAAATTATTAATATAAAGATTCCAAAAGGGAAAACATGAAGATTAGAAAAAAATTATTTACAGAGCGGTTGCTGATGAACCTGTACCTTTGTTTGTATTAAACACAGAGATATTCAGAGGGATTTTATCATCCTGCTATAATGTGGCATTACATTAAAACGATCAGATTGTGGCCAATTTTATACCACATTGTTAGTCCGACTAAAAATTTTTTATCCACACTATTGAATGTTGTTTTCTGCTTTGTTACGTAAAAATTTCATCGGCCATTAAATTCCAAAACAAAAACTGAAGATAAACAACATTTTCAGAACAATTAATATAGCATATGACTCATGGTCAATAACGCTCAACAGCAATTGACCGTTTCCATCACAAACTTTTTTGCCTATGGAAAAAAGTGTATGAATTGCATTGGTATAAAGCCGAGAACGAATATGATCACATCAAACATGCTTCAAGAGTATAATCCTACCTTTGTACGGGGAACATGAAACATTTTGGTCGGAAAAATATTGTTCTCACACCAAACATAAATAAGATACATAATTTCCGAGAAAATAATATGCTTGTTATTATTGATTGAATTCAAACGTGATAGTGTGATTGCTTTATATTAAGCTGTAAACCCACAAGCGGTCATCATTAGAGTCCTTCTTCTTTTAGAAATGAATAAATATTTATCTTCACGTAACATTGATTTGGTTACCTTGTTTTTATGAAAATTCATGCCACAGTTGTAGAAAACTTGCTGGTGAGTTGTACATATACCGAGAAAGGAATCAACTCATATTGAAAAATGAGATTGAACTAAAGCCGTTGAAGTTCCCAAAAGTGCAAGAGCTCGCCGATGCATAAAAAGTTAGACTGGAAAGAGCTAAGGAGCTACTTCGCTTGACCGACATTCGCAGAAAAGAACTGTTTTAGAAGAAGAGTGAACTCCATTGAACTAAATTGCACAATTTGAGATTATCACAATGCATTGTTTAAACCATGAGAATTTAATGCTCTGGTGAACTTTTAAACTGTACTTTACGAAATTACACCCTCTCATAGAGGAAAAAATGAACTAAAGGTAAAGAAAAATATCATTGGCGCCAACCATATATTAGTAGTCCACTCTTAAAATTTTTAAGAAAATTTTCTTTTGCTTTAGTTCATATTAAACTTATGTGTACGGTCATTGAACTTTATACCCACGTTCAGTTCAAAATTAACAAAAGGAAATATCATTGTCTGTGGAAAATTTCGAAAAAAAAAATATAAAATTTATCTACAAGTAAATTATAAATAAAAATAAGTTAAATTTATTGTTAGTTTAACTATGGACTTTCACTGTTGGCAATTAACCAAATTATAGGGTTTACCGAAAATTTACAACTTCATTTAGTCTCCAGAATCCAAGTGCCGACGAAGGTAATGGTGTTGGCTGCCGTAACGGCTGATGGTCGCTGCTCGTATTCATAACTGTAGGATCAAAATAAATGCCGAATATTATCGGGAAATTGTCTTGAAGACAGCTTTGAAGCCATGGACAGACAAAAATTTCGGTTGCACCACGGACATTCCAACAGTACTCAGCACCATCGCACTCAGCACGTGCCAAACAAGAATGCCTTAACAAGGAGGTTGCTCGCTTCATTTATACCGCACAATGGCCAGGAAAATCTACGGATCTCAATCCGTAGCTCCTATCGTATTATTTTGCTCTTGGAATATGACCTCTGTGTATGTGTATGTAAGGCTACCGTGCTAATCACTTCACCTACACAGTAAAAATATTACCAAAATATTTCCGATTAAAAAGTTAATTGAAACTGAACACTTTCTCAATTAAAAAAGTAATTGATACAATAATTGATTGAATCAATTACAAAATTAATTGATTTCTGCAATCAAAATCAATTATATTTTTAATTGAATCCATTAAAAAATTAATTGAAATTATCAAATCAATTAATTTTTTAATCAAATTTTTTTTATGCCCAATTAAAACTGTGATTGATACTATCATTTTCGTGGTTGAAGACATTTCAATTGAAAAATTTATTGGATTAATTAATTTCATTATTGAATCAGATTTTTTTTTGTGTGTAAGGGCTAACCATAATCATCGTAAATGATTGCATGAACGAATTTTTAGGATCGAGAATATTTAATTACCCTGAAAAAAAGACCGTAGTTAAAGTAACGATAAATTTAACTTATCTTTATTGCAAACAAATTATTTGTTTGTATTTAAATTTTATTATTTTTTCGAAAATTTCCACAGCCCAATTCAATTTCCCAAGTACACACAAAAAAAAAGTTTTTTCTTATTCAATCACGAAATTAATTGATCCAATTAATTTTTTAATTGAAATATCTTCAATCACAGAAATTATAGTATCAATTAAAAAATTAATTGATCCAATTAAAAAATTAATTGATACTATTAATTGTTGTGATTGATTTTTGTTTCAATTAAAAAATTTGTTGATTCAATTAAATTTTTAATTGAATATTTTTTCAAACTCAATTAAAATTTTAATTGGAAAATTATTCGTGAAATTTTTTCTGTGTATTTCTCAATTTTATGAACTAAACGTCAGTGTCCGTACACATAAGTTCACTATGAAGTAACGTGGAAGAAAATTTTCGTACGATTACCAAAAACAGTACACTCAAAAAAAGTGAACCTTATATTTCACTAATGCCGTACATTTGTTAAATTAACTAAAACAGAGGAAAAAATTATACACAAATGGGGCATAAAGATAAACTAAATTCGTGTCTTGCACAAAATAGTTCAGAATTAATTAATATTTGTAAATTTTACCAATAATGCGTCCATCATGAATTTCGTATGGTACTAAAGACATTTTTGCAATTTTTAATTCCAATTTTTTCCTTCAAACTACGAAATTTTCTTGAACTAATGAAAAAAATTAATTATGTCCAATAATTTTTCTTGAATTTGTCGAAAAAAAATTTCTTATTTTTAAGAAACCAGCGTGACATCTGCGTTTCTAATACAGTTTAGTTAAAATTTTCTAAATTTAATCTAATTTTTCTAAAATTAACTAAAATTTTCTTTCCTGGTGGGGTTCATTGTTTTTTCAGTGTAAGAATGGACTACTGTATGGTTAAAATGGTCGTGATTTAGCGCCAATGATTTTTTTACTTGTTTTCTTTACAGTGCATTAAATTTTCTTGGCTTTAACAACACTTTGTGAACATCTTAAAATGTGATATACAAATTAGTTCAAGTTTTGCAGGTGGTAACATAATTCATTCTGCCATTAAAACAGTTTACATTTTTCCTGTGTATATTCCTTTACGAGACAATAGCTTTTGACAATTTTCCAAAGGTACACACAAAACAATATTTTTCTGATTCAATCACGAAATTAATTGATCCAATTAATTTTTTAATTGAAATGTCTTCAATCACGAAAATGATAGTATCAATCACAGTTTTAATTGGGCATAGAAAAAATCCTTGATTAAAAAATTAATTGATGTCATTAGCAATTTTCAATTAATTTTTTAATTGATTCAATTAAAAATTTAATTGATTTTGAGTGCAAACCCCAATTAATGTTTTATTTAAAAAGGTAACTAAAGGGAGATTTGTTAAGAGCTTGATAACTTTTTTTTTAAAAAAAAACGCATAAAATTTGCAAAATCTCATCGGTTCTTTATTTGAAACGTTAGATTGGTCCATGACATTTAGTTTTTGAAGATAATTTCATTTAAATGTTGACCGCGGCTGCGTCTTAGGTGGTCCATTCGGAAAGTCCAATTTTGGGCAACTTTTTCGAGCATTTCGGCCGGAATAGCCCGAATTTCTTCGGAAATGTTGTCTTCCAAAGCTGGAATAGTTGCTGGCTTATTTCTGTAGACTTTAGACTTGACGTAGCCCCACAAAAAATAGTCTAAAGGCGTCAAATCGCATGATCTTGGTGGCCAACTTACCGGTCCATTTCTTGAGATGAATTGTTCTCCGAAGTTTTCCCTCAAAATGGCCATAGAATCGCGAGCTGTGTGGCATGTAGCGCCATCTTGTTGAAACCACATGTCAACCAAGTTCAGTTCTTCCATTTTTGGCAACAAAAAGTTTGTTAGCATCGAACGATAGCGATCGCCATTCACCGTAACGTTGCGTCCAACAGCATCTTTGAAAAAATACGGTCCAATGATTCCACCAGCGTACAAACCACACCAAACAGTGCATTTTTCGGGATGCATGGGCAGTTCTTGAACGGCTTCTGGTTGCTCTTCACTCCAAATGCGGCAATTTTGCTTATTTACGTAGCCATTCAACCAGAAATGAGCCTCATCGCTGAACAAAATTTGTCGATAAAAAAGCGGATTTTCTGCCAACTTTTCTAGGGCCCATTCACTGAAAATTCGACGTTGTGGCTCGTTAGTAAGTCTATTCATGATGAAATGTCAAAGCATACTGAGCATCTTTCTCTTTGACACCATGTCTGAAATCCCACGTGATCTGTCAAATACTAATGCATGAAAATCCTAACCTCAAAAGAATCACCCTTTATTTTCAACTACTTTCTGAATTGGCTTAGAGTTTTTATTTTGATTAAGAAATGTTCATCACTTTTTTTTTACTGACTTAGTATTCTGAATTTGATTAAAAAGTTAATTCTATCAATTAATTTTTTAATTAAAAATTTTAAAATTTTCAATCATTGACCTAATTAACCTAATGTTTCTATCTTGATTAAAAAGTTAATTGTATCAATTAATTTATTAATTGAAAAAACATTCAACTTCAATTATTCAATATTCTGGTGATATTTTTTTCTGTGTACCAATAGCATCCTCGATGATTCAACGGACTTCGAATCATCAAGAATATATTTTCTATCACGAAACAATATATCCTTTGTGGAAACCAGTGGATTTTGTTGCATTTAATGGTGTTTATGTTTATGCGTTAATAATTTATCTCATAATTGTTTTTTATGTATCACTTCACGCGGACCTAGCCCTTGCCGCCGTTGAAATTGTGCTACTTGTACCAATTCCAAGGCGTTCTTTCAAGTGGTTTGCTTCTGTTGCATAGGCTACCACAGGGCAACAGAAGCCCTTCATCTCGTAGTCGCTCAGTCGATACATAGAATATCAAATAAACGATGGCACTTTATCATAAGAGCTCATATTCATGGATATGATCATGAATGGTCTATCCCATTGGGATTAGTACTTATTCCAAATAAAAAAAAACACAACAACAACAAAAAAATAATGATTATAGTTATAATGCTGATGCTGATGACGATGGGGATGTAGATGTTCATTGGTGGATAAACATGATGTATATCGTGGTTTAATTGTTTCCCTATCAATGTTGACACATTTCACAGTGGTGAAGTTATGATTATGGTGTACGCTGGAACACACACAAATTTTTTTTGTCTTCAATCACGAAATTAATTGATCCAATTAATTTTTTAATTGAAATGTCTTCAATCACCGAAATGATAGTATCAATTAAAAAATTAATTGATACAATTAATTTTTGTGATTGATTTTTATTTCAATTAAAAATTTTTTTGAATTAATTAAAGTTTTAATTGAATAGTTTTAAAAACTCAATTAAGGCTTTAATTGGAAAATTGTTCGTGAAATTTTTTCTATGCACACATAGATCTACCAAATGCAATATATGACTAATTATGGTATCAGGTAAAGAGAAATCGCGGTAATTTTGAAACAGATTTATATTTGAATAATACCAATACATACAGGGTCACTGATATGTAATGCGATATATTGTTTCAGTTTGTTTCTTTTTCTATTAAAAAGCTAAAATTGTCTGAAATAAGGTACTACCCTGAAAAAACAGTGAACCCACAAGGAAAAAAAATTTTGGTTAATTTTATAAAATTTAGATTATTTTTAGAAATTTTTAACTAAACAGTATTACAAACGCTGACATCACGTCGATTTCACTAAAATAAGTAAATATTTTTCGATAAATTCAAGTAAATTTATTAGACATAATTAATTTTTTTCACTTGTTAAAGAACATTTTAAAGTTTGATGGAAAAATGTCTTTAGTGCCATACGAAGTTCAAGACGAGTGCATTATTGGTCAAATTTACAAATTTTAAGAAATTCTTAACCATTTTATGGAGAACACGAATTTAGTTAATCCTTATGCTTCATTTGTGTATAACGTACGTAAAACAATATTAAAGTCATGGAAACTTTCTTAAAACGAAATAATTCAAAGAACTAAGAGAGAATTAAATCAGCTTTAGTGAAATATAGGGCTCACTTTTTTGAGTGTATTCATTTTCCGATAGCGATACTATCGAAGAAACCCAAATCACAAAAAAATACCGCCGATGCTAATGTAGGTAAACATAAACCAAAAATTAAAAATACGGATTTATTTTGATGTCTAAAATGTTATTCCTTTAAAAAGGGATTCTTTTTCCTTTTATTTTGTTGCAAATAGTTTTTTTCCATGCAATAGACACCCGGAATCTCAAGTTAACACCTATTTAAAAAATCAAATTTAAAACGTTAGGTTATAGTGGTAGCCCGATTTCTTTCAGGCTCAGTTAGACTACTCAGTCCGTTGTGATAAATTTTGCAATAATTTCCATCGGGATGTCGGTGATTATATCTAACATCTTACGTTTTCTATTTTTATGTTAGCCTGATATCAATGCAGGCTGGTTCAATGTCCAAATCATTTTAAACTAGAAATTATTACAATATTTATTCGAGCTTATTGGACAGGAAGATTAAGGGAATTGACATCATTAAGTTACTGAAAAGAAAATGCCAGATACCCATCTCGCAAACCTGACTATACATATATGTTTCAGTGTTGGCCACTACACATTTCCATAGTCTTTAGCGAGATCCGGCCAGATATGGAAATGTATAGTGGCCAACACTCTTTTCAGTAACTTAATGATGTCAATTCCCTTAATCTTCCTGTCCAATAAGCTCGAATAAATATTGTAATAATTTCTATCTTACGTTTTGTTTTACATTCCAGCATCCACGGAGTCCGCACGAATGTTCTGCAAAACTGGATCCACCGTTTCAAAAAGAACGACTTGTTTGAAATCAAATAATGTCAACATGTTCTCAATGGACCTTAGTACTTAGAACTTAAAGTAGCTTCTTCCGTTATTTTGGCTTATTCGTTTTAAATAACCTAAACTCAATAAAATTTGATTTTTGAGCGATTTAAATGATCATACTTTTGTTTAATCCTGGAAAGTCATCCATATTTTTTGTACGCTAACGTCATCCTTCGTCATTTTGACTACGGACTATTTCGAGGCGCTTTAAATTGCTCCATGAGAAAAATTACAACCAAAATTTAGTTTAATTTTTATTCAGTTCATATCTAATTAATATTAAACAAAAATTTATAAAATTTTTGAATTAGGATAACTTAAATTTGTCATTTCCCAATCGACCAAATTTCAGTTTAGATCGAAAATAAAATTAAGCATCGTCATTTTGACGAAGGATGACTGTCTAGGGTTAATGAAAATATTTCAAATAGAAATAATTACACCCTCAAAAATCGCTTCTGTAAAATACACTCCCAAACACATTTTGCATCAAGGATATATATTTGTCCAAACAAAATATTGTTTGTATTGTTCGAGCATATTATGTTATGTTGGAAAAAAATTTAAGACGCCAATTCGTTACTAACATTTGTTTACTTGCAACATACTCTCTCGGTCTCTCTTCCTAAACACATATTATGTTTACAGTCAGTTTATAAATTAATATATGTTTGCATCCACATATGTTTTATTTAAAAAAATGTTATGTCCCAAAATATATGTCGCAACCATGTTATGCTAGTTTATGAACATTATATGCTTGCACTTAAAAATAATTTGCAAAATATTTGAGTTCCAAACATATAATTTTTACACCCAAATATATTAAAAACAGTCTTTTTTGTCTATACAGTTACTGCAAAAAATCCAATAGTATCGATACTATCGATTGTGTTTTCGAAGCTATCACGAATATCGAATGGTGCGACTATCGATAGTTTTGTAGATCTACCGACCAAGCCATTACCCGTTACCTCTGCTGTATTCTGATCCATTTCCGGTGAAGCGCGATATTGAGATGCTTTGATTTAGGGCCAACCTTACTCTCCAAAATGCCATAGGAACACAAGGCCAACGGATTGAGATCCGGTTCGATTTTGGTGGTCATTATGCTGTGAAGTGTGAAATGAAGATAGACACCTGTGCTGAGTCCTGTTGGAATGTTCATGGTCTGCGGCCGAGATGTTTATCTGCCAAGGGCATCAATACTGGCTTTAGAACATTATCCCGATAATATTCGGCATTTATTTTAAACCCCCGGTTGATTAATACGGCGACTATCAGCCGTTGCAGCAGTACAACCCATTACTATTAGCTTGAAGTAGCTTGGCGCTTGGCTTTTTGCGGCCAACCGAAGGATTGCATTTTTGTCTTTGGCAAGTAAACCCGATAATTCTGTCACGGTAACGAGCAATGGCACGACATAGGATTTATTCACATTTAAATTAAATTAAAATGTTATCTTCATTTTTTTATTATCTTGGAATAGATTATGAATAAAAATTTTTCAAAAAAAGAAAAAAATGGAATAGATAGGAAATAATTTTGTATTTCAGACGAGTTGTTTAATAGCAACCTGAAGTTGGTTGCAATATGTATCAACCACACTGTATGCTTCTTCCTCTCATTTAAAGGATCCCGGGTTGTAAGTACACCAAATGCTTAACCTGAAAAATAGCTTACCCATTTCCAAATATTTTTTCTACTTAAATTATTTTCATATTGATACCGAGTCAGTTCACTCTTAATTTATGGTGTGTTTTCCACAATGTTATATCAAAATCCTTCCTAAACGTGTTGAGGACAATTGATAATTTCAAGTTCAAACTTGCCTTCAAATATACATTATGTAATTAGTCTAATAGTCTGTAAAATCTAGTCTTTAAAGACGTCTCCTATTTTTGAACAATTATTAGCCTTGTAGTCGAGATACAAAAATGATCCAATTTAGAGATAATTCAATTAATATTGAAGAATTTTTGAGATTTATTAAACCCTTGTTATCCTCAATACAATGGATTTTTGTTTATTTATAAAGTTGTCCATTTTATAGTCGAATCACGCTTTTAATTAAAGGTTTATCAACTTTTGTTCAAGTATTTTAACCCTCTCACTACCGAAATAAACCTAATGTTAGAAACTTTAATTTTCTTCTGATTTACCCTGAAAAAAATTGTCGTGAGGTCAAAGATTTCATCTCTTTAAAATACGAATGCAAATTTTGCTTAGCATAGAAGACGCATTTCTCTAATATAAAGTTTTTTTTCCTTGCCCAAAAGTCGATAAACTTTTCAATGATGTCGTACTGTCCTTATAATTAAGTGATTTAACTTAAAAATGCGTATCATAACATGAAAGAAAAAATGTTTGGGCTAAGGTCAACTTTGAGGACCTGCCCTAATTACTTTAAGAGCTATACGAGTTTGTTGTAAAAACTTGACTCTTGAATTGTTACCAAATACAAAAAAGAATCCGAAAACATATCGTATTTTTCGTATATTCCCAGCAAAAAAATTTCTTTCAAAAGCACAACTTTAAAAGCACTTCCAGAAGATGAACTCCCAATGATGTTCTTTATTTTAACTACCCAGGCAGTTCTTTTAATTCAATTTTTTATAACTTGGTTTTTTCATACTTTTAATGGATAATTTTAACTTTTTTTGTTTCAAATAGGTTAACAACAGAGTAAGAATTCATAAAATGGTACAAATCATTTCAATTTTGTCGACAAAAATGCTTAATCCAATCGGGAAAAATTGTGAATTTTTGAAAATATTTGAGGTCAAACGTTTCCGACAAGCGTTAGAATCCATTAAAAATTATAAAAAATTAAATAAATTATTTATTTGACAAAATATCACAGAATTTTTTAATTTACATCCAAAACATTGAATTTGGTTCACACCTAAAGTAGTGATGATAATTCAGTGCAACGGCTGTTGAAATGGAGAACTTCCTTCCTATAACAAGCCCATGTTAAATTAATCGCTTTTGCATCAATTTTGCACCACTTCCGGATCCAAAATGAACATTTTCATTACTTTTTTGGAGACGCTTTTTATACCCTCCACCATAGGATGGGGGTATATTAACTTTGTCATTCCGTTTGTAACACATCGAAATATTGCTCTAAGACCCCATAAAGTATATATATTCTGGGTCGTGGTGAAATTCTGAGTCGACCTAAGCATGTCCGTCCGTCCGTCCGTCTGTCCGTCTGTCCGGCTGTCCGTCCGTCTGTGGAAATCACGCTAACTTCCGAACGAAACTAGCTATCGACTTGAAACATGGCACAAGTAGTTGTTATTGATGTAGGTCGGACGGTATTGAAAATGGGCCATATCGGCCCACGTTTACGTATAGCCCCCATATAAACCGATCCCCAAATTTGGCTTGCGGAGCCTTCCGGAGCAGCAAAATTCATCCGATCCGGTTGAAATTTGGTACGTGGTCTAAGTATACGGTCTCTAACAACCATGCAAAAATTGGTCCATATCGGTCCATAATTATATATAGCCCCCATATAAACCGATCCCCAGATTTGACCTCCGGAGCCTCTTGGAGGGGCAAAATTCATCCGATCCGGTTTAATTTTGGTACCTGATGTTAGTATACGGTCTCTAACAACCATGCAAAAATTGGTCCATATCGGTCCATAAATATATATAGCTCCCATATAAACCGATCCCCAGATTTGACCTCCGGAGCCTCTTGGAGGAGCAAACTTCATCCTACCCGATTGAAATTTGGTACGTGGTATTAGTATATGGTCTCTAACAACCATGCAAAAACTGGTCCATATCGGTCCATAATTATATATAGCTCCTATATAAACCGATCCCCAGATTTGACCTCCGGAGCCTCTTGGAGGGGCAAAATTCATCCGATCCGTTTGAAATTGGGTACCTGATGTTAGTATACGGTCTCTAACAAGCATGCAAAAATTGGTCCATATCGGTCCATAATTATATATAGCTCCCATATAAACCGATCCCCAGATTTGAACTCTGGAGCCTCTTGGATGAGCAAAATTCATCCGATCCAATTGAAATTTAGTACGTGGTGTTAGTATATGGTCTCTAACAACCATGCAAAAATTGGTCCATATCGGTCCATAATTATATATAGCTCCCATATAAACCGATCCCCAGATTTGACCTCCGGAGCCTCTTGGAGGAGCAAAAGTCATCCGATGCGGTTTAAATTTGGTACATGTCGTTAGTATATGGCCTCTAACAGCCATGTAAAAATTGTCAAATTTTATTACTATAGAAAGTTTTGTCAAAATTTCATTTCTATAGAAAGTTTTGTAAAAAGTTTATTTCTATAGCAATGTTTGTCAACATTTTATTTCCATAGAAAATTTTGTCAAAATTTTATTTCTATAGAAAATTTTGTAAAAAATTTATTTCTGTAGAAAATTTTGTCAACATTTTAGGTCTATACACAATTTTGTCAACATTTTATTTCTATAGAACATTTTGTCAACATTTTATTTCTATAGAAAATTTTGTCAACATTTTATTTCTATAGAAAATTTTGTCAACATTGTATTTCTATAGAAAATTTTGTCAAGTTTTTATTTCTATAGAAAATTTTGTCAAAATTTTATTTCTATAGAAAATGTTGTCAAACTGAATTATATACGTATTTAATCGGCCTTTTTTTTTGTTTAATATATACCCCTTATGGACTAACTTAAAATTTAGAAGACAGTGTTAAAAAGTTTTACGATACCTTGCCATCGGCAAGTGTTATCGCAACCCAAGTAATACCCTCCATGGTGGAGGGTACATAAGATTCGGCCTGGCCGAACTTACGGCCGTATATACTTGTTTTTGCTGGGTTGTTAAAGAAGATTAAAAAAATACATTTTAGTGCTCACCAATATGGAAAATATATATAGCTTATTTAGAGTAAAGCATCAACTTTAAACTAACATCGAGAAATAAATCGAAACTAAGCGGGGAAATAGAGTTTGGTGTCGTTTTCGAATGTCCTCCTAAGTGCACATCGGTAGTCAAAGGGTTAAGGGATTACGACAATATTTTTTTCAGTGCACTGGGCCATGTAGCTCTTTTATTCATCAACAATGAAATGTCGCTATATCCAATAGATCACACAATTAAATTACACACAAAGAAAAAATACTTTCCTCCCAAACGAAATTTTATACAGAAACAATGTAATTTTATACTAAAAACGTCGTCGTGAGGCCAAAGGTTTCATATTTTTAAAGTATGAATGCGAATTTTGCTTAGCATAGAAGACACATTTCTCTTATATAAAATATTTTCCTATTACTCAAATTTGTTTCCTACTACCAAGTACGCAAAATTCAAATTGAAAAGAGATCTTTGGAGCCGGGATAAAAATATTCCTAAAAAGATATGTACGAAAGCTCGCAAATATGACACACGTTTTGTTTGTTTGCTTGTACACCAAAGCAAAAAAAAACGTTTGGAAAACGTGTACCGAAAACGTTTTTCTTTTGTTAGAGTTTTTCTTTTGTTAGAGTTTTTTGAATTGCTTCGAAAATTTTAAACTTTTATCACCAAAAAAAAATCGTTTGTTACAAAATTGTTATTTTTTCAATAAAAAAGTGATTTTCGTCCATTTCGTTTATATCAAACACTGTTCTTTTCTGACTTTAGGTCATTAATAAGACAAATTTTACAGTTCAAAATTTAATATAGTATAATGTAAAAAAAAAAAAACAAAAAAAACTTTGGTCGAAGCAGGAATCGAACCCACGACCCTTGGCATGCAAGTCGGACGTAGCAACCACTGCTCCACGGTGCCAAACTAAATGTCTGTTTCGGTTAAATAAACTTTGTTTATTCGGTTCGTGGGCGCCGCAAGCTATGCTATATAAATATAACTTAAATGGATATTTATATATTGATGACCATAACAGATACATAGCTCAGTGGTTAGTGTGTTGGCTTACAAAGTGCATGGTCCGCGGTTCGATTCTCCGTCCAGGCGAAAGGTAAAAAAAAATTAAAAATTTATAAAATCGTATAATTTCATCTACATTGTTGGTATTACAGGAAAAGGTGTTAAGAACTAAAAAACCTCGTGGATGTGAGAAATATGTGAGGGAAAATGCAATTAGCAAGAAAACAATGTTTTTTTTTGGAGTTAGTCTTTATGAAATTGTTTTTACATCCTGGAAAAGAATAAACGTTTATCACAAAAAGTATATACTTTTCTCCCAAATACACTTCCTTACAGCGAAAAGCAAATGAGAAACGAACTTTGTTTGTCTAAAATTTCGTTTGGGAGGAAAGAATTATTTTTTGCGTGTATACACTAAAAAAACAGTGAACCCACTAGGAAGAAAACTATTCGAGAATTTTAGATTTTTAGCTTAATTTAAAAAAAATGGACTAAACTCTACAACGAACGCAGATGTCACGCCAATTTCACAAAAATATTAAATATATATTGGTAAAACTGATAAAATTTAAGAAATTCTGATCTATTTGGTGGGATACACGGATTTAGTAAATCTTTATGATTCATTTTAGTATAATTTTATCATTATTTTTTTCTTAGTTAAGTTAAATAAGATACGCAAAAAATTATTGGTGTCAAGGTGACTTTCTTAAAACATAATAATTACGTGAACTAAAATTGAATTATATTGGCGTTAGTGCCATATAGGATTCACTTTTTTGTGAGTGTATAGTCCATATGGGCATATGCGGAATTTGAAGCCAAATAGTTTATTCACTCGAGATTTACCTCAAACAGCCATACCGATGGTCATATAGGGAGCCTACAATCCCCATTAGCGGGGAAAATTTTAAAGTTTTGCCAATTTCTTAGTCGTTTTGATCACTTAATTTTCCATAATGACACACTGTGCAATGCCTGGAGTACTGTAACATAAAAAATCTACATTTGCATATTTCCTTACATACACTTGTCTGTGTGTGTGTGTGTGCGTATATGCGCTCAGTATTTCACTTTGCCTGTAAGTCTGTCAGACCTACATAGCCGACTACATAACCATATTCTTCATAGGCTATCGTCTATATTTAGGAGTAAATCGGAAACCGATTTTATGCCGACTTAGTTCGTTTGTTTTGTGGTGCGACAAATGAAATGGAAATGAGATACAACGGACTAAAAGGACGGGAATCTGCTTTGAATTAGTGACGCCACAACAAATGTTCTTCAAAACTTTCAGCATTCATTCATAAAAACTCTTTTTGTTTTTGTTTTCTTTTCTTTTTGCTTCACATTTCAAATTTGATGTTGCTTGTTTTTATCTTTCCTTTTAGTTTCGAGTATTGATGTCATTAATTTGTTGTATTATGTTGTCTGTTCTAATGATATATACATTCATACAAACACATCAAAACACGATCCATGAGGGCCCCATAACATGAACGCCTGGGAAGATTTCATTTGAAATGGATGAACTCAATTAATTAGTACTCGTAAATTAGTCCTATTCTAAAATTCACAAATATATATGGGTATTTCCAGGATCGATAACGTGACATTCGTACGCCTTTAAATGTAAAAAAACATGGTAAAAATCAATATTTCCACAAATGTTTTTTTACGTGAATACAGCATTTCATCAACACTATTTTTGTTACAAAAGACAAGCATTGGGAACTTGTCGTTATTAAAGAATTTTTGGGAAAACATTGGATAGATAACGGGACAAAAAATGGAAGTCATTTGTGACTTGATATTGAAAAAATCAAAATTCTGCGAAATGTGGCCATTAATTCGTAAATAAATACTCTTAAAGCATAATAAAGAAATGTAGTTTTCCATTTATAAAAGTTATTTTTATCTAAAACTATTGCTTTATATATTTATAATGGTTTTTAGTGATTCGTAACGTGACATCGGTAACGTGACAAAATTTCCACATAGAATTTTTCTCATCAAATTTTATTTGGAAAATCCAAAAATAGTAATTCTAATGTTTTAAATGTATAAATAATAATAAAAATTAAGAATACATGTATAAGAATCTAAAACAGATTAAGAAATAACAATTTTGTTTTTTGAATATGCAGTTTGAGCTACTTGTGTTTTAAAATGCTCATCGTAAGAAACATGATGTATTTTCCTTATCCCTGGAACATATGGCGACTGCTCCCATTTTTTCTTTAATGTGTTTGAAATCATAATTTCACGTTCATCAACATACATAATATGAATTCCAGAAACATTGTTTTTCACGCATTCGTTAAAATCAAATGCATTTTCTCTTCAATACGGCTCCAACCCCATCGACTGCATCCTTGCCATGCGACGATGCAAAATAATTCCACTCAATGTTATCGCATTCAAATTCAGCTATAAAATTAGTTAAGCTATCAATTATTAACTTATTTTTAAACTGTGAACTACTTCCGTCTGAAAACGCAAAAATTTTTTCAAAACGTCCATGACTTTCTTTTAAGTATTTAACAATTGTTGTTAAAAATAAGAAAACTTCAGCCTTGTCATGCTTCAAACTATTACTAATTACAGTCCCATGTATTTTCATTTTCATTGCAACATTTTGTAGGTACTTCTGGCGCTTGACGGGGTCCGACTTAATTTTTATACCCACCACCATAGAATGGTGACGGGGGTATAATAAGTTTGTCATTCCGTTTGTAACGCATCGAAATATCGATTTCCGACTATATAAAGTATATATATTCTTGATCAGGGAGAAATTCTAAGACGATATAACGATGTCCGTCTGTCCGTCTGTCTGTCTGTCTGTCTGTCTGTCTGTCTGTCTGTTGTAATCACGCTACAGACTTCAATAATGAAGCAATCGTGCTGAAATTTTGCACAAGCTCGTCTTTTGTCTGCAGGCAGGTCAAGTTCGAAGATGGGCTATATCGGTCCAGGTTTTGATATAGTCCCCATATAAACCGACCTCCCGATTTGGGGTCTTGGGCTTATAGAAATCGTAGTTTTTATCCAATTTGCCTGAAATTTGAAATCTGGAGGTATTTTATGACCATAAAGAGATGTGCCAAAAATGGTGAGTATCGGTCCACGTTTTAGTATAGCCCCCATATAGACCGATCTCTCGATTTTACTTCTTGGGCTTATAGAAACCGCAGTTTTTATTCAATTTACCTGAAATTTGAAATCTAGAGGTATTGTAGGACCACAAATACGTGTGCCAAAAATTGTGAGTATCGGTCCATATTTTGGTATAGCCCCCATATAGACCGATCTCCCGATTTTACTTCTTGGGCTTATAGAAACCGCAGTTTTTATTCAATTTATCCGAAATTGGAAATCTAGAGGTATTGTAGGACCACAAATATGTGTGCAAAAAATTGTGAGTATCGGTCCATATTTTGGTATAGCCCCCATATAGACCGATCTCCCGATTTTACTTCTTGGGCTTATAGAAACCGCAGTTTTTGTTCAATTTACCTGAAATTGGAAATCTAGAGGTATTGTAGGACCACAAATACGTGTGCCAAAAATTGTGAGTATCGGTCCATATTATGGTATAGCCCCCATATAGACCGATCTCCCGATTTGGGGTCTTGGGCTTATAGAAACCGTAGTTTTTATTCAATTTGTCTGAAATTGGAAATCTAGAGGTATTTTAGGACCATAAAGGGGTGTGCCGAAAATGGTGAGTATCGATCCATATTTTGGTATAGCCCCCATATAGACCGATTCCCCAATTTTACTTCTTGGGCTTCTAGAATCCGAAGTTTTTATCCTATTTGCCTGAAATTGGAAATCTAGAGGTATTTTCGGATCACAAAGAGGTGTGCCGAAAATGGTGAGTATCGGTTCATATTTTAGTATAGCCCCCATAAGAACGATCTCCCGATTTAACTCCTTGGGTTTCTAGAAACCGTAGTTTTTATCTGATATGCCTGAAATTGTAAATATTCTGGTATTTTAGGCTCACAAAAACGTGTATAGGATTAAGTTTTTATCGGTCCACTTGGTAATGCCTCCATATAGACCGACTTCACTTCTTGAGGGTGTAGAAGGCGCACTGATCATGAAAATTGCTTGAAACTCAATGTAAAATTTCCAGATTTTACTTCTACAGATTTAAGATTTCAAATCAAGACGTTATTTTATAATTTTCTTGCACACTTACAAGAGATGTTAATGATTCCTCTAAACCTCAAACAAAAATGGTTCTTATAAATCCAGAATCTGATATAGTCCTCATAGGTGAAATCTTTAAATTTATCTTAGGGTTGTGTCCTCAAGTCCTCAAGCCCTCCTGAAATTTCAAAGGAAACCCTAATATTTGGTTCATGGTGGTGGGTATTTAAGATTCGGCCCGGCCGAACTTACTGCTGTATATACTTGTTTGTAGATATCGTCGTGATGCTTCTTTATTTTTATTTTTAGCCATCTGCATAAAAAGTAAGCATAATACGTATGTACATATATGGAAACCAATACTTTTTGTTATAATATTTCCCACTTATGATGAGTAACGTGACAAACTTTTGATTGAGATTAAACCTTCTTCAATATCAAAAGCGGACTATTTTTATACCCACCACCATAGAATGGTGACGGGGGTATAATAAGTTTGTCATTCCGTTTGTAACGCATCGAAATATCGATTTCCGACTATATAAAGTATATATATTCTTGATCAGGGAGAAATTCTAAGACGATATAACGATGTCCGTCTGTCCGTCTGTCTGTCTGTCTGTCTGTCTGTCTGTCTGTTGTAATCACGCTACAGACTTCAATAATGAAGCAATCGTGCTGAAATTTTGCACAAGCTCGTCTTTTGTCTGCAGGCAGGTCAAGTTCGAAGATGGGCTATATCGGTCCAGGTTTTGATATAGTCCCCATATAAACCGACCTCCCGATTTGGGGTCTTGGGCTTATAGAAATCGTAGTTTTTATCCAATTTGCCTGAAATTTGAAATCTGGAGGTATTTTATGACCATAAAGAGATGTGCCAAAAATGGTGAGTATCGGTCCACGTTTTAGTATAGCCCCCATATAGACCGATCTCTCGATTTTACTTCTTGGGCTTATAGAAACCGCAGTTTTTATTCAATTTACCTGAAATTTGAAATCTAGAGGTATTGTAGGACCACAAATACGTGTGCCAAAAATTGTGAGTATCGGTCCATATTTTGGTATAGCCCCCATATAGACCGATCTCCCGATTTTACTTCTTGGGCTTATAGAAACCGCAGTTTTTATTCAATTTATCCGAAATTGGAAATCTAGAGGTATTGTAGGACCACAAATATGTGTGCAAAAAATTGTGAGTATCGGTCCATATTTTGGTATAGCCCCCATATAGACCGATCTCCCGATTTTACTTCTTGGGCTTATAGAAACCGCAGTTTTTGTTCAATTTACCTGAAATTGGAAATCTAGAGGTATTGTAGGACCACAAATACGTGTGCCAAAAATTGTGAGTATCGGTCCATATTATGGTATAGCCCCCATATAGACCGATCTCCCGATTTGGGGTCTTGGGCTTATAGAAACCGTAGTTTTTATTCAATTTGTCTGAAATTGGAAATCTAGAGGTATTTTAGGACCATAAAGGGGTGTGCCGAAAATGGTGAGTATCGATCCATATTTTGGTATAGCCCCCATATAGACCGATTCCCCAATTTTACTTCTTGGGCTTCTAGAATCCGAAGTTTTTATCCTATTTGCCTGAAATTGGAAATCTAGAGGTATTTTCGGATCACAAAGAGGTGTGCCGAAAATGGTGAGTATCGGTTCATATTTTAGTATAGCCCCCATAAGAACGATCTCCCGATTTAACTCCTTGGGTTTCTAGAAACCGTAGTTTTTATCTGATATGCCTGAAATTGTAAATATTCTGGTATTTTAGGCTCACAAAAACGTGTATAGGATTAAGTTTTTATCGGTCCACTTGGTAATGCCTCCATATAGACCGACTTCACTTCTTGAGGGTGTAGAAGGCGCACTGATCATGAAAATTGCTTGAAACTCAATGTAAAATTTCCAGATTTTACTTCTACAGATTTAAGATTTCAAATCAAGACGTTATTTTATAATTTTCTTGCACACTTACAAGAGATGTTAATGATTCCTCTAAACCTCAAACAAAAATGGTTCTTATAAATCCAGAATCTGATATAGTCCTCATAGGTGAAATCTTTAAATTTATCTTAGGGTTGTGTCCTCAAGTCCTCAAGCCCTCCTGAAATTTCAAAGGAAACCCTAATATTTGGTTCATGGTGGTGGGTATTTAAGATTCGGCCCGGCCGAACTTACTGCTGTATATACTTGTTTTATTTATGTTAAGCACGATTAACTTTATTTAAATAATAATTTTCAGCTTCTTTCTTCGACGGGATGAACAGTACTGATAAAAAACAGTGTTTTGGCATCGATAACGTGATACAGAAATAGCAGGACAAAAAAGGCAAAAATATACGGTTTGTCAAAGCGTACTATGTGTCTATTTATATTTTCTTATTAGTTTATCGTTGGAACAAAATTGTTGAAACAAGATTTCAATAATAAAACATATATATAAAAAATAACAACGAAAAGCAAAACCAGAGAAAAGAGTCACAAAAAAATAAAAATAAAATATTGTAAGTTTTTGTGTAAATTTTTCACAACAAAAACAAAAATATGCTTTAAACACATTATATTCCTTAAATTCAAATAGTTCTTTAACAATATAAATGACAAAAATGGCGGTTTAACCATTTTTAATGTTTTCGTCATGGTTGACCTTTTTCTGGAAATAGCCATATGTATATATTATTTTGTTTTTTTATTGTTGGATTGTATTTCAATAATATTTTTATTTTATTTTTGTAAAATTTTCTTAAAAGGGATGGTAGTCGTTTATTAAATTCCAATTCAACTAAAATATAATTTTGCCATTTAGAAAATAACAATGTCGACTTTGTACACAGATACACTCAAAAACCAATTTGTACTGTATTTCAGGACAGTTATATTGGAAGCAAAAACTATCTTAAATTCAATTGAAGACTTGGCTAAAGCCATTGAAGTTCGAAAAAGAGCAAGAGCTCACCAATGCACAAACAAAAACTTGAAAGAGCCAAGGAGTTGCTTCATTTGCACGAAAGTTTATCTTCTCCGATGAGAAGCAATTCCAAATTGAGCAGTTTGTAGGCAAAAAAATTATCCGGCTTACTTGCCAAAGAGGTAAGCTGAAAATGTACACCTCTACTCGTATTCATCGACAGCGGAGTTAAAATAAATACACTCTAAAGTAAAAAAAAATCTTAGTTAAAAAAAAAAACTTTACCTCAAGGATGCGGCACCCTCAAAATACAATCTTTGAGGCTTTTAAATCCTTAATGCAAAAATTCCAAATCTGAGTAACTTTAAAGAAAAGGTCTTTAAATCAAAAAAGTTTTTATTTACCAAAGAACGTAAATTTTAAAGATGTTTATCATTCAACTCAGCCCGCACTCAGACCAGGTTATTCGCTAATTCTTTTTCTATTTCCAGTATACCTAAATTATTCCAATCTCCGCTGAAAAAATATTGTCGTGAGGCCAAAGATTTCACGAATGCGAATTTTTCTCAGCTTATATAAAGTTTTTCCCTTGCCCAATAAAACTTTTCAATGAAGTCATTTGTCTTTATAGTTAAGTGATTCGACTAAAAATTGGGTATCCTAAAATGTAAGGAAAAATCTTTGGAACCGGATAAATTCTTTTTCAGTGTAAGAAGTGTTAATATATCTTGACATCTGTCGTCACTACCATAATACGGTGCTTTGTGTTTAAGATGTTCTATGACGTTCTATGTTATTTTAACAGAAATATGATTGCCAAAATGATTTGTCTTCAATATACCATGTAACTCCATACAATGGAACTCAATAGTTTCCAAAACAAACTTCCAACGCATCATTTCTTCACCTTATCCCATTAAATTTGAAAAACAATGTTGGAGATATGCGAAGAGTTCCCACTCACCACTCGGAATTATGTTGAGAACATTTTTTTATGAATCCCATAAAATGACATGAAAGGGTACAAAAGAGAGGTGATATTTGGTACAAGAAGCAATTCGATTTTTGCAATTGTTAGGGACAAGAAACACCGTCGGCATTCCCATGACACATGGAACAACAAAATCAAATCGTAGACATCTCCATAGACGCGCCATGCATCGTTAAACTATCATCAGCATATTCGAATTAAAATGAAAGAGACGATATGCCGCATAATTTGGATATTTGCGTATCTACAGCGTTTGGTATGGTCCCAATATAAATATCTTCACAGCCGGAAAGTAATTTAAAAACGAATGAAAATTTGCATTTTATTGGTGATTGAACAACAAATTAAAGTCTATTTGGAGAAAATTGCAATGACTTAGCCCATGCGGATGCTTGGTGCACAGGAAAACCAGAAAACTGTATTATGGGAAAAATGAATGAACCTCATGCGAAAATTCAAGTAAATTGTATTCCATTTTTAAATACCACCCACGAAAATCTTCCAGCTCGTAATTTATAACAACTTTTGAACTTCAATTTAGTTAGTGGCACTTCTACCTAGTTCAACTTGCACTTAAAATTAGTTAAAAAAATTCTTAAAGTGGTGTACTCTGATATAGCTTGAAATTACATACACATCAAAGAAATTTGGAAGATGTTCTAAAGACACAACTTTAAAAGCACTTCTCAAAATATTCTACTAAAGATGTTCTTCATTTTTAACGACATTAATTCAATTGTTTTATAACTCGCCTTTTTCATATTTTAATGGGTACACTGGTAGAAAAAAGGCGGCATGTGGCCATTACCGTTTGGTATTAATAAATTGATTCACGTTACCTTTTAATTTTGGTACCACTTTGTATCAAATCATTTACATCCGGTATTATTGTGGTATTAACTATCACAACGCCGTAACACATAATATGTAGACGTTGCGACCAATTGTAATTGGTCGCCTTGGTAGTTTAGTTTTTTTTTCATGCGGCTTGTAACTAACAATAGTTTGGGATAAGATGACGAAAATTAAATGAATTCAGTGAATACAGCGAATTATAGGTATGTATAATAGTTTTTTAGCATTATTTATGTTTTCTAATTCGATCATCCTTTAATTAGATGCGCAACTGACATACAATAACCTTCCAAATACGACAACAAACGACTTGAGGGATGCAGTGCCTGAATTGCGACATGGAGCTGAATTGGGAGAAAAACTTTGCATGGAGAAATGATTAGGTTTTTGTATGTATGTTATGTATTAAATGAGTACGTAACAAAGACATTTTACGTGTGTTTTATTAAACTAAATATTATTAAACCAATACCATTTAGTTATTATTTGGTAATACCGCACTGTTTATACGTCAATATCATTACGGTATAAATAATAGTACCGCTTAGGTATTATTTTCAATACCATGTTGGTACTTTCATAATACCAAATGGTACTTCATGCTTTGCGTACCGCCTGTACCATTCGGTATTGATATTGTACCATACGGGGTTGGCTAACTATCAATAACGTACGGTATCGATTTGAGCCCGTATGGTAATAATTTTTCTATGGGTGTACTTTTAACTTTTTTATTTCAAATAGCTTTAAAAACATAGTAAGAATTAATAAAATGGTATAAATTATTAAAATGTTGACGAAAAAATGCCAAATTGCGAACTTTGCCAACATTTTTAATTCATATTCAAAACACTGAATTCGGATCACACTTTAATAAGTGATGCAAATTCAGTGCGACGGCTGGTGGACATTCGTTCTATGACAAGTCATGTTAAATTCATCGCTTCTGCGTCAATTTTGCACCACTTCAGGATCCGAAAAGAACATTTTCACTGCTTTTTGGCGACGCTTTTTTGCTGGGAAGTTTCGGTCAGTTCTTTGTGCCAGTAACGAAATTTCTACTTACACGTATTACTAAATGTTTTCATATCAATCAGTTCAATTTTATAAAACTTAATGGCCATAATGTGGCCCTTAAGACAGTTTTACTGTCAGTAAGTTATTTTTTTTACCATGGCGCACGAAATTTTTACCAATTTTAAAGAAACCTCATGAAAGTGAGAAAGATGTGAGGGAAGATGCAATTAGCCAGAAAAATCAAAATATATTTTTATACCCTCCATCATAACTTTGTCATTCCGTTTGTAACACATCGAAATATTGTTCTAAGACCCCATAAAGTATATATATTCTGGGTCGTGGTGAAATTCTGAGTCGATCTGAGCATGTCCGTCCGTCTGTTGAAATCACGCTAACTTCCGAACGAAACAAGCTATCGACTTGGCACAAGTAGTTGTTATTGATGTAGGTATGGTAAATGGGACATATCGGTCCACTTTTGCGTATAGCCCCAACACATAAAAAAATAATTCTTTCCTCCCAAACGAAATTTTAAACAAATAAAGTTCGTTTCTCATTTACTTTTCGTTGAAAGGAAGTGTATTTGGAAGAAAAGTATATACTTTTTGTAATAAACGTTTATTCTTTTCCAGGATGTAAAAACAATTTCATAAAGACTAACTCAAAAAAAATTTTTCTGGTTAATTGCATTTTCCCTCACATCTTTCTCACTTCCACGAAGTTTTTTTAGTTCTTAGCACCTTTTTTTCTGTAATACAAACAATGTAGAAGAAATTATACGATTTTATAAATTTTAAAATTTTTTACCTTTCGCCTGGACGGAGAATCGAACCGCGGACCAAGCAATTTGTAAGTCAACACACTATCCACTGAGCTATGTAGCCGTTATTGTCATCAATAGACAATTACCCATATAAGTTATATTTATATAGCATAGCGTGCGGCGCCCACGAGCCGATTAAACAAAGTTTATTTAACAGAAAAATACATTTAGTTGGGCACCGTGGAGCAGTGGTTGCTACGTCCGACTTGCATGCCAAGGGTCGTGGGTTCGATCCCTGCTAAGACCAAAGTTTTTTTTACATATATTCCAGATGTGGAAGATTCGGAAAAAATGCTCAACATTATATTCTACTATTTTAAATTTTTACTATGAACTGTAAAATGTGTCTTATTAAAGATCTAAAGTCAGAAAAGAATAGTGTTTGATATACACGAAATGGACTGTGTTGTTGGTTCAAAAATAACTTTTTTTATTGAAAAAATAAAAATTTTGTACCAAACGCATTTTTTTGGTGATAAAAGTGTATACTTTTCGAAGCAATTCAAAAAACTCTAACAAAAGAAAAACGTTTTCGGTACACGTTTTCCAAATGTTTTTTTTTTCTTTGCGTGCATATAAACGGACCCCCAGATTTGGCTTGCGGAGCCTCTAAGGGAAGCAAATTTCATCCGATCCGGCTGAAATTTGGTACATGGTGTAAGTATATGGTCTTTCGCAACCATGCAAAAATTGGTCCATTCCGGTTCATAATTATATATAGCCCCCATATAAACCGATCCCCAGATTTAGTTTGCGGATACTCTAAGAGAAGCAAATTTCATCCGATCCGGCTGAAATTTGGTACATAGTGTCAGCATATGATGTCTAACAACCATGCAAAACGTGGTCCACATCGGTCCATAATTATATATAGCCCCCATATAAACCGATCCCCACCGATTCGGTTGAAATTTGGTACGTGATGTTAGTATATGGTATCCAACAACCATGCAGGAATTGGTTCATATCAGTCCACAAATATATATAGGCCCCATATAAACCGATCCCCAGATTTGACCTCCGGTGCCTTTTGGAGAAGCAAAATTCATACGATCTGGTTGAAATTTGGTACGTGGTGGTAGTATATGATATTTAACAACCATGCCAAAGTGGTCCATATCAGGCCATAATCATATATATCCCCCATAAAAACCGATCCCGATATTTGGTTTTGGAGCCACTTGAAGGAGCAAATTTCATCCTACACGCAAAAAAATAATTCTTTCCTCCCAAACGAAATTTTAGGCAAACAAAGTTCGTTTCTCATTTGTTTTTCGAAGTGTATTTGGAAGAAAAGTATATACTTTTTGTGATAAACGTTTATTCTTTTCCAGGATGTAAAAACAATTTCATAAAGACAAACTCAAAAAAAAAAAAAAAACATTGTGTTCTTGCTAATTGCATTTTCCCTCACATCTTTCTCACATCCACGAGGTTTTTTAGTTCTTAACACCTTTTCCTGTAATACCAACAATGCCGAAGAAATTATACGATTTTATAAATTTTTAAATTTTTTTTTTACCTTACGCCTGGACGGAGAATCGAACCGCGGACCATGCACTTTGTAAGCCAACACACTAACCACTGAGCTATGTACCTGTTTAGGCCATCAATAGATAAATATCCATATAAGTTATATTTATGTAGCATAGCTTGCGGCGCCCACGAACCGAATAAACAAAGTTTATTTAACAGAAACAAAAATTTAGTTTGGCACCCTGGAGCAGTGGTTGCTACGTCCGACTTGCATGCCAAGGGTCGTGGGTTCGATCCCTGCTTCGACCAAAGTTTATATATATATATATATATATATATATATATATATATATATATATATATATATATATATATATATATATATATATATATATATATATATATATATATATATATATATATATATATATATATATATATATATATATATATATATATATATATATATATATATATATATATTCCAGATATGTTCGGAAGATTCTAAAAAAAAGTTCAACATTACATTGTAGTATATTAAATTTTGAACTATATATATATATATATATATATATATATATATATATATATATATATATATATATTCCAGATATGTTCGGAAGATTCTAAAAAAAAGTTCAACATTACATTGTAGTATATTAAATTTTGAACTGTAAAATGTGTCTTATTAAAGACCTAAAGTCAGAAAAGAACAGTGTTTAAAATAAACGAAATGGACTGTGTTGTTGTTTCAAAAATAACTTTTTTGATTGAAAAAATAAAAATTAAAATAACAGTTTAAAATGTTCGAAGCAATTCAAAACACTCTAACAAAAGAAAAACGTTTTCGGTACACGTTTTCCAAACGTTTTTTTTTTTCTTTGCGTGTAGTCAGTTGAAATTTGGTACATTGTGTAGTATATGGCCATTAACAACCATGCCTAATTAGGTCCATAACGGGCTCTAGTTATATATAGCCCTCAGATAAATCGATCACCAATCACACAAACATTGGTCCATATCAAGTTCATGATTGTATATAGCCCCCATATAAGCGACCCCCATACTTCAATTCTGGCTCTCTACGTACCGTGCAAAAATCCATACCGATTCGTAATTATTTGTAGACTTACCTATACACACCTTTTGTGTCAAATATGTACCACGTATGGACTAACTCACAATTTAGAAAACAATGGTAAGAAGTTTTAAGATACCACAACCCAAGTAATTCGATTGTGGATGACAGTCTTTCGTAGAAGTTTCTATGCAATCTATGGTGGAGGGATTCGGCCTGGCCGAAGTTACGGCCGTATATACTTGTTTTTTTTTTTGGTTTGAATTAGTCTTTATGAAATGTTTTTACATCCCGTAAAAGAATCAACTTTTATCACATAAAGTATGTATGTACTTTTCTTCCAAACAAACTTCCTTACAGCGAAAAGCAAATGTTCACCGTCTAAAGAGATGGAATATGATCACCTCTAGAAGGTGATCATATTCCTTCTCTGCATACAATGGCAAATCCTTTATTGGTAATTTCCCTAATTTACATTATCAAAATAACTTCCATAAAAGTGAAAATGATACATTTCACAGGTAAGAATTAATTGTGTGGTCTTTTTATTATTAAATTTTACAATATTTAATTGTCTAAACTTCACAGATATTCTCAGTGTATATCACTCCATGCAAAGTATTGAGTGACTAATTGCCACATAAGTTCCATTACAAATATTAATATCAAAACTTGAAAACATTTATTTGTAAATCCAAACAAAGAAGTGTCTCCCAAAATATTTTGGTAAAAAAGCTATATAAAGAAAGAGAAATGGTAATTTTTGATTCTCTTAAAAATTCTGCACCTGCAGTTTGTTGTTTGGAATATGCGAACAATTGGAGCTAATTCCCCACATTTATGAGAGATAGAGAATACACTGTTGGTATGGCCGATAAGATAAGGCCCGAATCGTTACCCAAAATGTTGATAAAACAAAAACGATTCCACTCTACGGATATAAAATTCTAGTCAAAGAGGGCCAGTAATTGTTCGAGTGGTGAAGTGTTTTGTTGTGGTGGCTAAAAGCAATACCAAAATTTCCTTAGGGAGTTCATTCCGAATCGTCCGCCCACCCTACAAAGTTATCGCAGTGCATTACAGGAATAAGTGTGAGTTTTAATTATGGCCTAAAATTTTACATGAAATAGTGTCAGTTGTATAACCCCCATGATTGTGAAATTCTTTTGGTGGCGTTCCTAAAGTATTTGCCAACAAATCTATTCGATACCTGATAAATTTATAAATTCTTGTGCTTGCTTGTCTATTTACGACTAAACTGTTAACAATAAGGTTTTTGTTTGCGTCGTATAAAGTGAAAAATGTGATAAGATCAGTCCAATAGGGAAAAATGATAAGAGTCCACTTAGCCGACGCGTTGAGTCACTATCAATATCATGTCAACTTCTTTCTCTATCTAGAGCGGAGTGTGTGATATCAATTAAAAGCCAAATTAAGAAACTTGGAAACACTACTAATCAATAACTTAACAGTGTCATTTACAAAAAAAAAAAAAAACAGTGAGTAAATTTCCTTAATTGCAGATATTTGAAAATTTCGATTTTCTCTCCAAATCTTGGTCGAACTAGTTCCGCGAATCAGCTAAATTTTGATACACATTGAAATGACTCGACACTGGAGATTAATCACGTTGGCATGCTGCATTTTGGTATGCCAGCTAAACTTTCTGCATGCCGTGGACCAGACAACCCAAAAAGCAGTACCCTTAGCAAATTCAACAGCAGCACCATCATCTACAACATCCGCTCCAACAACCCCCAAACCAAAGGTAAGCTAATCAATTTTGCAATATAAATGCATTCTATTGTTGTTTTTATACCCTCCATCATAGGATGGGGGTATATTAACTTTGTCATTCCGTTTGTAACACATCGAAATGTTGCTCTAAGACCCCATAAAGTATATATATTCTGGGTGGTGAAATTCTGAGTCGATCTAAGCATGTCCGTCCGTCCGTCTGTTGAAATCACGCTAACTTCCGAACGAAACAAGCTATCGACTTGAAACTTGGCACAAGTAGTTGTTATCGATGTAGGTCGGATCGTATTGAAAATGGGCCATATCGGTCCACTTTTACGTATAGCCCCCATATAAAGGGACCCTCAGATTTGGCTTGTGGAGCCTCTAACAGAAGCATATTTCATCCGATCCGGCTGAAATTTGGTATATGGTCTCTAACAACCATGCAAAAATTGGTCCACATCGGTCCATAATTATATATAGCCCCCATATAAACCGATCCCCAGATTTGGGTTGCGGAGCCTCTAAGAGAAGCATATTTCCTCCGATCCGGCTGAAATTTGGTACATGATGTTGGTATATGGTCTCTAACAACCATGCAAAAATTGGTCCACATCGGTCCATAATTATATATAGACCCCATATAAACCGATCTCCAGATTTGGCTTGCGAAGCCTCAAAGAGAAGCAAATTGCATCCGATCTGGCTGAAATTTGGTACATGGTATTGGTATATGGTCTCTAATGCGCTTTACAGACTATCAGTTATTCCGGATGGAATGTCGGTGTTTGTAAAGAATCTTACAGTGTGTCGGATCGATACGACTTGTCGGCGATGACTAAATAATCGGTAAATGTGTTATCGATCCCATAAACATGCAGCAGTATCGATTATGCCTTCGGACTTAACTTATAATGTGCACAATATATGGGATATGTTCGACACGAGCACTGTCGTCCGGAAAAACTGATAGTCTGTAAAGCGCATAACATCCGTGAAAAAATTGGTCCACATCGGTCCATAATTATATATAGCGCCCATATAAAACGATCCCAAGATTTGGGTTGCGGAGCCTCAAAGAGAAGCAAATTTCATCCGATCCGCCTGAAATTTGGTACATGATATTGTTATATGGTCTCTAATAACCATGCAAAAATTGGTCCACATCTGTTCATAATTATATATAGCCCCATATAAGCCGATCCCCAGATTTGGCTTGCGAAGTCTCCAAGAGAAGCAAATTTCATCCAATCCGGTTGTAATTTTGAACATGGTGTTAGTATATGATCTTTACCAACCGTGCCAGAATTGGTCCATATCGGTCCATAATTATATATATATATAAAACGTTCTCCAGATTCGACCTCCGGAGCCTCTTGGAGGAGCAAAATTCATCCGATCCGGTTCAAATTAGGAACGTGGTGTTAGTAAATGGTCGCTAACAACGATACCAAAATTGGTCCAATCACACAAAAATTGGTCCATATCGGTTCATAATCATGGTTGCCACTAGAGCCAAAAATAATCTACGAAAATTTTATTTATATAGAAAATTTTGTCAAAATTTTATTTATATAGAAAATTTTGTCAAAATTTTATTTATATAGGAAATTTTGTCAAAATTTTATTTCTATAGAAAATTTTGTCAAAATTTCATTTCTAGAGAAAATTTTGTTAAAATTTTATTCGGTTCATAATAAAATTTTCATCATTGTCAAAATTTTGTTTCTATAAAAAATTTTGTCAAAATTTTATTTCTATAGAAAATTTTGTTCAAATTTTATTCGGTTCATAATCATGGTTGCCACTCGAGCCAACAATAATCTACCAAGATTTTATTTCTATATAATATTTTGTCAAGAGTTTATTTCTATAGAAAATTTTGTTAAAATTTTATTTCTGTAGAAATTTTTGTCAAAATTTTCTTTCTATAGAAAATTTTGTCAAAATTTTTATTCCTATAGAAAATTTTGTCAAAATTTTATTTCTAGAGAAAATTTTGTTAAAATTTTATTCGGTTCATAATAAAATTTTCATCATTGTCTAAATTTTATTTCTATAAAAAATTTTGTCAAAATTTTATTTCTATAGAAAATTTTGTTCAAATTTTATTCGGTTCATAATCATGGTTGCCACTCGAGCCAAAAATAATCTACCAAGATTTTATTTCTATAGAAAATTTTGCCAAACGTTTATTTCTATAGAAAATTTTGTTAAAATTTTATTTCTGTAGAAATTTTTGTCAAAATTTTCTTTCTATAGAAAATTTTGTGAAAATTTTTATTTCTATAGAAAATTTTGTTAAAATTTTATTTCTATAGAAAATTTTGTTAAAATTTTATTCGGTTCATAATAAAATTTTCATCATTGTCAAAATTTTGTTTCTATAAAAAATTTTGTCAAAATTTTATTTCTATAGAAAATTTTGTTCAAATTTTATTCGGTTCATAATCATGGTTGCCACTCGAGCCAACAATAATCTACCAAGATTTTATTTCTATATAATATTTTGTCAAGAGTTTATTTCTATAGAAAATTTAGTCAAAATTTTATTTCTATAGAAAATTTTGTCAATATTTTACTTCTAGAGAAAATTTTGTTAAAATTTTATTCGGTTCATAATAAAATTTTCATCATTGTCAAAATTTTATTTCTATAAAAAATTTTGTCAAAATTTTATTTCTATAGAAAATTTTGTTCAAATTTTATTCGGTTCATAATCATGGTTGCCACTCGAGCCAAAAATAATCTACCAAGATTTTATTTCTATAGAAAATTTTGTCAAAAGTTTATTTCTATAGAAAATTTTGTTAACATTTTATTTCTGTAGAAATTTTTGTCAAAATTTTCTTTCTATAGAAAATTTTGTCAAAATTTTTATTTCTATAGAAAATTTTGTTAAAATTTTATTTCTATAGAAAATTTTGTTAAAATTTTATTTCTGTAGAAAATTTTGTCAACATTTTATGTCTACTTTGTCAAACTGAATTATATACGTATTGGATCGATCTTTTTTGATTTAATATATACCACGTATGGACTTACATACAATTTAGAAGATGGTGTTAGGAGGTTTTAAGATACCAAGCGTTACCGCAACTTAAGTAATTCGATTGTGGATGGCAGTGTTTAGAAGAAATTTCTACGCAATCCATGATGGAGGGTACATAAGCTTCGGCCTGGTCGAACTTACGGCCGTATATACTTGTTTTTTTCTTAATTGCTTAATTTAAATCAGAAACACTGACATAACATCACATCTAACTAACTGAAAAGTTGACTTCCGTCCTATGACAATCCCAATTAAAATTCAAATTCAAATTGTTGCAACCGTGGTGCGTTAAAAACATGATCAACAGTACTACAATCAATTGAAAATTTTTACTCGAGAAATATACCTTTTATACATTTTATGAAAATATTTTCTGATTGGAGAATCGCATTATAACCGCTTACTTAATCCAATAAACGCCAAAAAATATGTTATAGATAAACATGAGTATTATTATTGCATGCGATATTTTATCTCATCCCTAAAGTATGCTCAGTATTTCATATTTTTCTTCTTTATGTTACCAGATGTTTTATTATCGCTTGACTCGTAGAATTTACTTCTTTCTGAATACTCGTACATTAAGGCCGGTATTCTAATGAGCGAAATTAATAAATGTTAGATAAATTGTATTTTATACTAAACAAGCTTTTCGGCAGTTTTGTAATTGATTGACTGTTCTATGTTTGTTCGGCTGTTTCTATTTTGTTTTAGCGTGCGTCAAAGATGAACACTAGCGAAGTGAAAATACACAATATTTTACAATTTTTCTTCCCTCTCGGCCGTGTACACTTGACATTGACGTAAGTCATCCACTTTTCATTGCTAATTCAACGATTTTGTGGCGATTCTGCAGAGATTCGAAGTCTACGGGAATTAATTCCCCCAAGAAATAAGGCCCCAAATAGGAAAAGAAATCATGCCCAAGTTTTATAAAAATAAGGACACATTTATTTATCACAAATGACGTTTAGTGATCTTGGAGAACATAGATATAAAAACAACTTCAATTATGACTTTAGTATATATTTAATTATTTTAAGCCAACATGTAAGTTATTTTATAATGCCCCAGCAAAAAAATGGAAGTTCTTCCAAAGGCACAACTTTAAAAGCACTTCCAGAAATTGCACTCCCAATGATGTTCTTTATTTTAACTACCCAGGAAGTTCTTTTAATTCAATTTTTATAACTTGTTGTTTTTTATACTTTTAATGGATTATTTAAACTTTTTTTGCTTCAAATAGGTTAAAAATAGAGTAAGAATACACAAAATGGTACAAATCATTTAAATTTTGTCAAAAAAATGCTAAATCCAATCTGAAAAAATTGTGAATTTTTGAAAATGTTTGAGGTCACACGTTTCCGACAAGCGTTAGAATCCATTAAAAATTATAAAAATTATTTATTTGAAAAAATATCACAGAATTTTTTAATTTACATCCAAAACATTGAATTCGTATCACACCTACACTGAAAAAAATATTGTCGTGAAATCAAAGATTTCATGTCTTTAAAATACGAATACAAATTTTGCTTAGCATAGAAGACGCATTTCTCTAAAATAAAGTTATTTTCCTTGTCCAAAAGTCGATAAACTTTTCAATGAAGTCGTATTGTCCTTATAATTAAGTGATTTGACTTAAAAATGGGTATCTTAACATGAAAGAAAAAATTTATAGGCTAAGGTCAACTTGACTTTAATAATTCAGAAAAATTCTTTAAATTTAATGAAATTGTCTTTAAATTTGTTGTCTTTTTGCATCTTGACTACAAAGCAAAAAATCGTTCAAATATAGGACATGTTTTTCAAAACTTTATTTTAAAGAAGTTTTTTACTTCAAGCATAGCATAATTTCTACTGGAAGCCGAGTCCTAATTTGGAAAATAAAGTTGCCGTTAACTCGTTTTTAAAGCACTTTGATAGCATATGAAGAAAAAAAGCTGAGAAAGCGAAAAATTAAAATTTGCTTCCTAGAAGCAAGTACACAAAACCTAAATTTAAAAGAGAGTTGTGTCTTAAAAGTATCCTTACTTGTATTCTCCGCTTCTTTGGCTCGGAATCAATACCAAATTTTTTAAAGTAAAGACAAAATCTTTGGAACCGAGTATGCTTTTTTTCCAGTGTAAAGAAGTGATGCAAATTCAGTGCAATGGCTGTTGAAATGGAGGACTTCCGTCCTATGACAAGCCCATGTTAAATTCATCGCTTCTGCGTCAATTTTGCACCACTTCCGGATCCAAAAAGAACATTTTCACTTTCTTGGCGTCGCTTTTTTAGCTGGGACGTAATAGGAGAGCAGAATTGCGAAAAGTTTTACAATTTTGCTCAAGTATAGTGGTAGGAAAAAACATCACCAGAATTTGTTGGTCGTTTTTGAAATTTAATGCTATCGAGAATACAACACATGAAAGAAATGGCGAAATAAAACCAAGATGTTGTACAAGTTGCAAAGAATTTTACTCGAACAAAATCTTTATTTTATTTCGCCAACTGAAAAAATGTAGTTTGTGTTCGATTCTTACAATTCATTGCAAGCATTCATTCAATGCGGTAACTGTAATGGTACCAGTCTACAGGTTTAGTAAAGTATTGTAAGTTGTACAATAAAAAAAAAGTTTATTTGGACCCAAAGATTTAGACCTTCCCTTAAGTATTTTGGTATTGATTTTGAGCCAAAGATGCGGCTTCTTAAAAAAAATACATTTTTTAGCGACCTATCTGTCTTTAAATCTAGGATCAATAAAATTAAAATTAGGGTACTGATCTCATTTATCGAACTTTAATTCTTTTTTCGCGGTGTATTAATAACGCTATTACGTACAACCAAATGCCAGTTTCAAATTTTTAGCGGATACTTCAAACTAAAAAATGTTTTCTAATTCCAAAAAAAAAACTTAAAACCAAAGATACCAAATCTTCAAGATAAGTTTTAGCCTATATTTGAAGCGTTTTTATCTTAAATTTAAAGATTCAACATTTCAGTTAATTTAAGGACGATTTCTTTAAATCAAAAATATGTTGCTTTACTTAAGAAAATTTTGCCTTAGGACAGACATGCGGCTTTAACGGAGCCGCATGATGCAAAGATTATAAATTTTATTTTAATTAAAATTTCCTTATTAAAAAAAAAATTGTGCTTAATATTTTGTTAAGTGCGCATCCCAAAATTAAGGTTGCGTAATCTTGATAATCACGTAAATACTTTTTTCAGTGTAGTAACAAACTGAAATGAAACAAGTATATATAGCAGAACTGATCCCAGGCAGATCAGTTAAACCAGTACGCTTCCTGAAGATAAATGTAAAGATTTTAACTATGAAGACTAGATGAGATTCTGAATTAATAAGAACCATTTTTTATTTGAATTTTAGAGGAATCATAAACATCTCTTGTAAGTGTGGAAGAAAATGATGAAATAACGTCTTGATTTGAAATCTAAAATCTGTAGATTTTTACCCCAATTATTTAAATGATTACGAGAAGTAAAATCTGGAAATTTTACATTCAGTTTCAAGCAACTTTCATGATCAGTGCACCTTCTGTACCTTCAAGATCTGAAATCGGTCTATATGGAGGCCTTACCAAATGGACCGATAAAAAGTAAATCATATACACTTTTTTGTGGGTCTAAAATGCCAGCATATTTTACGAGAAGTAAAATCTGGAAATTTTACATTCAGTTTCAAGCAATTTCCATGATCAGTGCACCTTCTGTACTTTCAAGATCTGGGAATCGGTCTATATGGAGGCCTTACCAATTGGACCGATAAAAACTAAATCATATACACTTTTTTGTGGGTCTAAAATGCCAGCATATTTTCAATTTGTGGCAAATCGGACAAAATCGGGAGATCGGTCTAATGGGGGCTATGCCAAAAACATGGTGGGATACACACAATATTCAGCACATCTATTTGTAGTTCTAGAATCTGGACCCCAAATCGGAGGGCTGGTTTATAAGGGGGCTACATCAAAAACTGTACCGATAGGTTAGGTTAGGTGACAGCCCGATATATCGGACTCACTTAGACTATTCAGTCCATTGTGATATCACTGAGTACTGTACCGATACACAATATATTCGCCATTTATGGTCCTATAATACCTCTAGATTACCAACTTCATGAAAATTTGATAAAAACTACAGATTCTAGAAGCCCAAGAAGTAAAATCGGGAGATCGGTCTATATGGGGGCTATACCAAAACATGGACCAAGTAAAATCGGGAGATCGGTCTATATGGGGGCTATACCAAAACATGGACCGATACTCACCATTTTCGGCACAACTCTTTATGGCCTTGAACACTTGCAGATTTCTAATTTCAGGCAAATTGGATAAAAACTACGGATTCTAGAAGCCCAAGAAATAAAATCGGGAGATCGGTCTATATGGGGGCTATATCAAAACATGGTCCGATAATCACCATTTATGGTCCTAGAATACCCCTAGATTTCCAATTTCAGACAAATTGGATAAAAACTACGGTTTCTATAATCCCATGACCCCAAATCGGGGGATCGGTTTATATGGGAGCTATATAAAAACCTGGACCGATATAGCCCATCTTCGAACTTGGCCTGCGTACAGACAAAAGAAGATCCTGTACCAAATTTCAGGACGATAGTTCCATTATTGAAGACAGTAGCGTGATTACAACAGACGGATAGACAGACAGACAGACATGCTTATATCGTCTTAGAATTTCTCCCTGATCAAGAATATATATACTTTATATAGTCCGAAGTCGATATTTCAATTTGTTCCAAACGGAATGACAAACTTATTATACCACCGTCACCATTCTATGGTGGTGGGTATAATAATACCCCCAAAAAAACATTGGGATTTATTTTCATCATTGAATTAGGGCGTTCTTGCCAAATTAAATAACACCCTAGACGTTATTATGAAAGAAGACCCCAAATATAATTGTTCTTGTTATGTACCTAAAGGTTTTGGGGCTTTATTTAATTTCCGTTTTGGGGTCTTATAACTTGGGGGCTTGTTACCCGAAGACGATTCGCAGATGGAAATTTGTCGACGAGTTTACATCGTATGCAGCGTTATTCAAAAGATTTAAATAATGTTATGTGCAATCTGGCAATCGAATCAGAGGCCTTTACATGTCAGTGACTTCGAATTCCTTCAGACCGATCACACTGTCAAGAGAAATAACAATTTGACTTTTATGCGTCGTTTGAGTGAATCTATTCTTAAAAATAGACAGGAATTGTGGTTCGACAACTATGGGTTCATTCATTTTTCCAATATCGTTTCGGAACCACCTGTTTCAGTTGAACTTGGCATAAAGATTTGTCAGAATAAATAAAAAAAATTTAAAATTATGTTCCATGAAAGAAGAGTTTTCTTTTCACACGGACGAAAAAGACTGTTTTTCATATGTTTGGGTGTAAAAATTATATGTCTGGAAGTCAATCTTTTAACACAATATTTTTAAGTGGAAGCATATAATGTTCATAAACTAGCATAACATGTTTGGGACATATATGTTAATATGTTAGAACATATTATGTTTGGGACATAAAATGTTTGTAATTATAATATGCTTAGATGCAAACATATACTAATTTGGAAATAGTGTATAAACATATATGTGTTTAGAAAGAGAGACCTAGATAGTATGCTGCAAGTAAAATAATGGAAGTAACCAATTGGCGCCTTAAAAATATATCCACACATAGAAAATTTCATTACATTTTTTTACTACCAGTGTATGCCCTAAGGAGAAACATAATATGTTTGAACAATACAAACAATATTTTGTTTGGACCAATCCTGAAAATATTTATGCTTGAAGCCAAATATGTTTGGGGTATATGTTACAGAAGCGATTTTTTTGAGGGTGCAGGAGCGAAATTGTATTCTTTAACAGTTTGTCATCAAATCGGGATTATTTGTTCTTAAAGAAAATGCTTACATTAAAGGGGAGTTTTTTTTATTTTGGTTTAAAGTTTTGTTGTTCCCGAGGAACATATTTTTTCTTGGGGTGTACAAACTATAATTTACTATAATTTTGTATCTCCTTTGTTCGTTCTAAAAAGTTTCTAATTTTCCAATTTCTCTTTTCCTCCATTTACAGATTAAAATTGCCGACAGTGATTTGTGTAAGAAAAAATGTTCCTGTGATTTGAAATATTTTCAAATCGATTGCAGTAGTAAATCCCTTAAAACGTTGTTTAGTAAAGATGATTGGAATACCCTATTGAATGGCGATGTCATGTTTTCAACCATAAAAATGAACAATAATAGCATTACGCACATACCCGTTTTGCCTGCATATCCTGTCGAGAATTTATATCTTAGTTTCAATCAAATCAATAATATCAGCCTAGGAGCATTCCAAAATCTTAATAAATTGGCTAAACTGGATTTGTCCCATAATAATATAACCACCAAAATATTGGATCGAGATGTATTCAAGGGGAAATATTCCGCTGAAAATTATGAGCCCATAAAGACATTAATCGAACTTGATCTCGCCTATAATGATTTGCATGCCTTGCAAAATGATCTCTTCGAACATTTGCCAAATTTGGAAATTTTGATTTTATGCAAGAACACATTCCAAGTGATTGATACCTCAACATTGGTGGCTATTGCTAGTTTATCTTCACTCAAGGTAATTGGCACAATGTGAAAATTTCTAAATAATTTTCATTTTTTTCTTTTGGTTTTCAGACTCTCGATATGTCTTATATGGAGATAAGTGCATTGCCTGAAACTATTTTCCACAGTCCAAACGAATTGGAGACTTTGCTGTTGTCTGGTAATTTATTCCATGAAGTACCAGCTGCCTTAAAATGGGCCAAACATTTGAAAAAATTGGTCTTGGATGAAAATCCTTTGGGTGATTTTGTCAAGGGCAAGTGAGTAAAAAGTTTACATCATGCATACCTAAGCTTGAAATCAAGGACAATAGAGTAAAAACGATGGGAAATTAGCAGCTGAGACGCTCATACCATTGACAGCGCCAAGACCCAACTTTTTTTATACGAATTGTGTTCCACAATATAAACTATCAACAAGACGAAATTAAAACTAGGAAATAACTAAGAAGAATCGAAAATTTAATTTTTGACTTTTTGCATACAAATTAACACTATCCTCAATAAAATTGCAAATTACTAAGTGTTAACATGTATAGGTCTAGCGCCGCAAGTACAGTATTTGGTATGACACAAGCCAAATTCTTCTCTTCTCTATTGCCTTTGATTTATGATCTAAAACATTTTGAAATATTAAAATTCAAGTATACTTGGGAGCCACCGTGGTGTAATGGTTAGCATGCCCGCCTTGCATACACAAGGTCGTGGGTTCGATTCCTGCTTCGACCGAACACCAAAAAGTTTTTCAGCGGTGGTGACATTTCTGAGGGTTTCAAAGCTTCTCTAAGTGGTTTCACTGCAATGTGGAACGCCGTTCGGACTCGGCTATAAAAAGGAGGTCCCTTGTCATTGAGCTCAACATGGAATCGGACAGCACTCAGTGATAAGAGAGAAGTTCACCAATGTGGTATCACAATGGACTGAATAGTCTAAGTGAGCCTGATAACATACGTCGGGCTGCCATCTAACCTAACCTAACAGGTTGGCTGATAAGTCCCCGGTCTAACAAAGAAAAACACATTTTTTATCAAAATTCGTTTTCATTATTCAACATAGTTCCCTTCAAGAGCGATACAATGATTATAACGACCTTCCCATTTTTTGATACCATTTTGGTAGTACTCCTTCGGTTTTGCCTCAAAATAGGCCTCAGTTTCGGCGATCACCTCTTCATTGCAGCCAAATTTTTCCCCTGCGAGCATCCTTTTGAGGTCTGAGAACAAGAAAAAGTCTCTGGGGCCCAATTCATGAATTTTTGCCATCGTTCTCAATGACTTGTGGCACGGTGCGTTGTCTTGGTGGAACAACACTTTTTTCTTCTTCATATGGGGCCGTTTTGCCACAATTTCGACCTTCAAACGCTCCAATAACGCCATATAATAGTCACTGTTTTTCCCTTCTCAAGATAATCGATAAAAAATTATTCCATGCGAATCCCAAAAAACAGAGGCCATTACTTTGCCAGCGGACTTTTGAGTCTTTCCACGCTTCGGAGACGGTTCACCGGTCGCTGTCCACTCAGCCGACTGTCGATTGGACTCAGGAGTGTAGTGATGGAGCCATGTTTCATCCATTGTCACATATCGACGGAAAAACTCGGGTGTATTTACGAATTAACAGCTGCAAACACCGCTCAGAATCATCAACACGTTGTTGTTTTTGGTCAAATGTGAGCTCGCGCGGCACCCATTTTGCACAGAGCTTCCGCATATCCAAATATTGATGAATGATATGACCAACACGTTGCTTTGATATCTTTAAGGCCTCTGCTATCTCGATCAACTTCATTTTACGGTCATTCAAAATCATTTTGTGGATTTTTTTGTTTTCCCTATAGGTTTACCTACACCCTCAAAAAAAATCGCCTCTCTAACATATGTTCCAAACATATTTTGCAGGAAGCACATATATTATTGGATACTGCCGAAACATTAATATGTTTGTTTTATGTGAACATATTCTATTTTTGGAAGCATTTTGAGCCAAAAATATTATATGCTTGGAAGAATTTTCCCCAAAGAAGATTGTGCTCATTCCCTAATATAATTTTCACTTCCACGAAGTTTTTTAGTTCTTGGCACCTTTTTCTGTAATACAAATAATGTTGAAGAAATTATTCAATTTTATAATTTTTTTAAATTTTACCTTTCGCCTGGACGGAGAATCGAACCGAGGACCATACAGTTTGTAAGCCAACACACTACCACTGAGCTACGTAGCTGTTATAGTCACCAGAAGACAATTATCGTTATAAGTTACATTTATATAGCATAGTTTGCAGCGCCCACGAGCCCATGCAAACATAACATTATTTAACAGAAACATACATGTGTTGGCAACGTGGAGCAGTGGTTAGCATGTCTGCCGTACATGCAAAGGGTCGTGGGTTCAATCCCAGCTCCGACCAAACACCAATTGTTTTTTTTTTTTTTTTTAATTTACGCTTTTATATTTATACTATATTAAATTTTTATAATGAAACTTCGAAATGTGGGTTATTAAAGATTTACAGTCAGAAACAGTGCTTGATATAAACGAAATGGACTGAGCTTTTGGATAAAATATTATTTTTTTATTGCAAAAATAACAATTTTGTAATAAAAAACTGGTTTTGGTATAAAAGTTGGATATTTTGGAAGGGATTCAAAAACTCTAACAAAGGAAGAACGTGGGGTCGAGTATAAACATACATAAATAATTTTATAATATACACAAATTAAATAATATTTAGACTTAAATTAAATAATATTTAGACTTAAGCGTATAAAATTTTTGGCCTTATCATAAAGCAGTTTCCGAAACAACATATAAGCGGTTTCACAGAAATTGCTCTCTTTCGATTCTCTCGCTGTGTTAATTTGATATCTTTCGTCAACCCTCCCGGTTTTTATCTCTATTTCTTTCTCTATACTCTCTCTCTCTCTCTCTTTCGCTCTCTGAATAAAATATCACAACATATATATGTTTACTCGAAATTTGTAAATTTATATATGTTTACATTCACACATATAATTTTTATGAAACATGCATGCCCCAAACATAATATATTCTAACATATTAACATATGTGTTCCAAACATTTAGTGTTAGTTTGAGAACATTACATGTTTGCACTTAAATATATTGTGTTTAAAAATTGTGCCCGAAACACATTTTGTTTATATCGAAACATATGAAAAACATATTTTTCTAACAGTGTAGCCAGCAAAAAAAGTGTAGACAAAAAAACAATGAAAATATTCTTTATGGATCCGAAAGTGGTACAAAATATGAACTTGTCATAGGGCGAAGGTCATGTTTGTAAGTAACCGCTTCATTCATTGCGCATCAGTTCCTCAAATGTGATGCTATTTCAGCATTCCAGATTTCGATTTAAAAGAATTAGGATAAACGTAAAAAATATAAATTTTCTTAACTTTTTCGATCTTTTTTTTTAATAATACTTCCAAATATCTACCGAGAAATGAATCGGTAAACTTTTCAAATATTTTTTGGATATTTCCATTATTATAAAAAAAATCGCATCTGTAACATATACCCCAAACACAGTTTGCTTCAAGTATATATATTTTCAGGATTGGTCCAAACAAAATATTGTTTGTATTGTTCAAATATGTTATGTTTAATATATGTTTTCATCTAAGCATATTACATTTACAAACAGTTTTTGTCCCAAACATAATATTTTCTAACATATTAACATATATGTCCCAAACATGTTATGCTAGTTTTTGAACATTATATGCTTGCACTTAAAATATTGTGTTAAAAAATTTGCGTTCTAAACATATAATTTTTACACCCAAACACATGAAAAACAGTCTTTTTCGTCCGTGTATGTATCCTAAGTGTGTTTCATATGCAGTAAAGCTAAATTTATTTAAATTTATTGTAAAAACTGCGTAAAACAGAAAGGATTGTTTTATATCACCTCAAAAGAGCTTCTTGTGAAGTGAAGTCCATCTCTACACCCGCAAAAATAATCGCCTCTGTAACATAGAGTGTCAAACATATTCTGCTTCAAACATATTTATTTTGAGTATTTGTTCAAACAAAAAAATGTTTGTACTGTGCAAATGTTTCACCCTAAGCATATCTTTTTTCATGCCCAAATAGTTAATTCTAGTTTCTAAACATTTGTTTGCTTGCAGACTTAAACATTTAAAATTTTTGAAGAACATCGTTCATGTGCCAGACGCATTTATGCACCATATGCGCTCATTTGATTCTCACACAGTGTTATGTTGATGTCTTTCGTTATCTATCTCTGTTGCCATCTTTATCTTCTTTCTCTAATCTCTCTCTCTCTTACGTTTCTAAAAATATATATTTTTATTCGTTGTTTCTAAATTAATATATGTTTGCATCCACAGACATTATATTTAAGAAAATGTGATGTCCCAAATATAATACCATATTAAAATATATGTCACAAACATGTTATATTAGTTTATGAACATTATATGCTTCCACCTAAAAAAATGTGCTAAAAAATAGCAAAATTTTTACACCGAAACATATGAAAAACAGTCTTTTTCGTCCGTGTAGAAGAGCGTTCTAGGATGTAACCACTCTATCTTTATCTTTTTTCTCTACTCTCTCTCGCTCTCTCTCTCTCTCTTACGTTTCTAAACCAACCAATATTTGGTTGCATCTAGAGATATTATATTTAGGAAAATGTAATGTCCTAAACAAAATATGTTCTAACGTATTAACATATATGTCCCAAACATGTTATACCACTTTATGAACATTATATGCTTCCATATAAATAAAATGTGCTGAAAAAAAACATAACAAGTATATACAGCAGTAAGTTCGGCCGGGCCGAATCTTAAATACCCACCACCATGAACCAAATATTAGGGTTTCCTTTGAAATTTCAGGAGGGCTTGAGGACTTGAGGACACAACCCTAAGATAAATTTAAAGATTTCACCTATGAGGACTATATCAGATTCTGGATTTATAAGAACCATTTTTGTTTGAGGTTTAGAGGAATCATTAACATCTCTTGTAAGTGTGCAAGAAAATTATAAAATAACGTCTTGATTTGAAATCTTAAATCTGTAGAAGTAAAATCTGGAAATTTTACATTGAGTTTCAAGCAATTTTCATGATCAGTGCGCCTTCTACACCCTCAAGAAGTGAAGTCGGTCTATATGGAGGCATTACCAAGTGGACCGATAAAAACTTAATCCTATACACGTTTTTGTGAGCCTAAAATACCAGAATATTTACAATTTCAGGCATATCAGATAAAAACTACGGTTTCTAGAAACCCAAGGAGTTAAATCGGGAGATCGTTCTTATGGGGGCTATACTAAAATATGAACCGATACTCACCATTTTCGGCACACCTCTTTGTGATCCGAAAATACCTCTAGATTTCCAATTTCAGGCAAATAGGATAAAAACTTCGGATTCTAGAAGCCCAAGAAGTAAAATTGGGGAATCGGTCTATATGGGGGCTATACCAAAATATGGATCGATACTCACCATTTTCGGCACACCCCTTTATGGTCCTAAAATACCTCTAGATTTCCAATTTCAGACAAATTGAATAAAAACTACGGTTTCTATAAGCCCAAGACCCCAAATCGGGAGATCGGTCTATATGGGGGCTATACCATAATATGGACCGATACTCACAATTTTTGGCACACGTATTTGTGGTCCTACAATACCTCTAGATTTCCAATTTCAGGTAAATTGAATAAAAACTGCGGTTTCTATAAGCCCAAGAAGTAAAATCGGGAGATCGGTCTATATGGGGGCTATACCAAAATATGGACCGATACTCACAATTTTTTGCACACATATTTGTGGTCCTACAATACCTCTAGATTTCCAATTTCGGATAAATTGAATAAAAACTGCGGTTTCTATAAGCCCAAGAAGTAAAATCGGGAGATCGGTCTATATGGGGGCTATACCAAAATATGGACCGATACTCACAATTTTTGGCACACGTATTTGTGGTCCTACAATACCTCTAGATTTCAAATTTCAGGTAAATTGAATAAAAACTGCGGTTTCTATAAGCCCAAGAAGTAAAATCGAGAGATCGGTCTATATGGGGGCTATACTAAAACGTGGACCGATACTCACCATTTTTGGCACATCTCTTTATGGTCATAAAATACCTCCAGATTTCAAATTTCAGGCAAATTGGATAAAAACTACGATTTCTATAAGCCCAAGACCCCAAATCGGGAGGTCGGTTTATATGGGGACTATATCAAAACCTGGACCGATATAGCCCATCTTCGAACTTGACCTGCCTGCAGACAAAAGACGAGCTTGTGCAAAATTTCAGCACGATTGCTTCATTATTGAAGTCTGTAGCGTGATTACAACAGACAGACAGACAGACAGACAGACAGACAGACAGACGGACAGACGGACATCGTTATATCGTCTTAGAATTTCTCCCTGATCAAGAATATATATACTTTATATAGTCGGAAATCGATATTTCGATGCGTTACAAACGGAATGACAAACTTATTATACCCCCGTCACCATTCTATGGTGGTGGGTATAAAAACATAAAGGAAAAGTACGAAATATATAATTTTTACACCGAAACAAATAAAACAGTTTTTGTCGTCCGCGTACTCGCTATCACAGTAAATTCTATTCGACATAAATGTGTCCTCAACTTCATGTGTTCCAGCAGAACTGTCATTACCCTGCTGACCGCCTGCTGATGTCAAAAGTGGGAATTAATTCCTTGTTTATAGTTTTAACTTTTTTCGGTCAAATTCACTAAAAGACATAAAACCAATCAAATTTTAAATATTTTTTAGTCCACATTTTATTTGTTTTCCATTAGTTAATTTGCAACAACAACAAAAAAGAGAATGAATATCTGCTTTTTGATCTGATTCTTAACAATTATTATCATCATCATCAGTAAAATTACTATATGTATCATTATCATCAACACTGGCATTTTGATCACCATCAAGATTTGACTCAAATATCAACATTTGAATTGCTTCCATAGGCAAATTGTGGAGTTTCTTCTCTTTTAATTTTCTCATTTCTGATATAACTGGATCCGAAGTAATAAACAGTCTTCACAATGTCTTCATTTGACTTTTCTCTAGAACATTTTCGCGAAAAATGCTCTCTAAAATTTTTAAAATCTTTGTTTCGAGCTTCTTGCGCTTCTTCCGACAACTGTCCAATTGTAAGTAAATCGTGGTTAATTTTTTCTGCTCCATGTAATAAATATTTGTGCACAGTTGGGGACATATAGTACCAGGGATTGAAAAATGTATTTCAATTTAATTTCAAAATGTGCAAAAAAGTGCAGACAAATTTTTCATCTATGCTTTCAAAAGAGTTTATTGTTTTAGAAAAATTTTTTTTTTTACTTAATTTGGCTTTATTCACAACTATTTGTCGACATACTTCTCGAAATCCTCTAACTTATAGACTTTCGAGCGAAACTAAATTGCAAATAATAACACAAGTCACACATAAAAACAAAAAACACAAAAATAATCTTATTAACCTGAGGATGAAGGTTCCATTATTATTTTTTTAATTATCGCTTCAGAAAACACTCAAAACTAATTTTTAAAACACCAATAATTTTCATTTATATCGCACGCAAGGAAAACGTAAAATAACTTCAACTTCAAACATATATAGTGACACAACGGTACTTGTCAAAGACACAATTTTTGCGCTAGTGATGTGGAATTTTGCGTACTTTTACCGCCTATAAAATTTTTTTCGGTTCTCCTAAATTTCATTTTTCAATTAATTCCCATTTTTGGTATCAAAAACCCCAATGTGCGCCGTCCAATTACATTTCTGTAGCTCCCTGTTTTGATCTCAGTCGCGTTCCCCTATAGTGTTATTGTCGTTCTTCCGGCTGTTTCACACTTCCACACTCCTATATATTTACCCAGCAGCCATTCCATAACCTATGTGGACTATTTCGATCTTGTATTGTCTATGTTTACTTCCTGTAACTCTCTTAAACTTTTGTATTCTTCTTAATCTCTTATGGCACCCAAACAATTTTAAATCTAAAATTGAATATCCGTGTTAAGCCAGACGTGAGCATTACGTACAAAATGTATTAGATTAGGTCCATTGTGATACCACATTCAACTAAAAGTACCTATTACATATGGGCACTTCTAGTTTTAACCGCTGAACCTTCTCGATTATTTCCTTCTGTTGAACCAACCAGATTGTTCCAAAAACATTAGCAGACTGCTTAAGTTAACGTTTTCCAGGTCCGCCAGTAATCTAAAGCTATATGCCCCAAAAATTCGCTCACGTCTTACACAAAAAAATATATTAAGTTCATAGACCTAATACATTTCCCCTACGTTTTGGTATGCGTATTATTTTTGAGCTCAAACAAAAAAGTATTCAAATGGAAACAAAATTTGTTTACCCTTAAAAATTGATATAGTTCTTCTATAGAAACACAATATTGTTTATAGATTAACTAATGATACCAATGTTTATATTTGGACGGAAACCATATAGAGATCATAAATATATTTTATTATTGTGTACAAACATATAGTTTTTGGGATGGAAACATACAAAATGTTTGGAACTGGGACTACTCATACATATTATATATTAGAAGAGATCAAAAATATAATGTTTGGGCAATACCCAAAAATTTACTTGCTTGAAGCAAAATGTGTTTTTGGAGTATATGTTAAAGAAACTATTTTTTTTTGTTTGAGTGGTGATTCGGGTAAATGTTCAGGGTATGTGAAAGGATGACGCGTGTAATATGACGTTTGATTACAAATGGGACATACGTCAGCCAATCCCTGATTAATAGAAATTGAGGCAAGTACACTTGTCTCTTAGGTATAGTTGCAGCCCGACTCACTTAGAATATTTAGTCAATTGTGATACCACAAGTGGTGAACTTCTCTCTTATTAATGATCAGACGAGGAAGCCACCGTGGTGCAATAGCTAGCGTGCCCGCCTTGAGTACAAAGTGTTGTGGGTTCAATCCTAGTTTCGACCGAACAACAACAATTTTTTCATTAGAAGATTACTGCCTCTCATTAATGGTGGTGACATGTTTCAGTGTTGCAAAACATCTCTAAGTGGTTTCGCCGTAATGTAAAAAGTCGTTCGGACTCAGCTAAAAAATGAGATCCCTCGTCATTGAGCTACAAATGGAATCGGGCAGATCTCAGTCATGAGAGAGCAGTTCACCACTGTTGTATCACAATGGATAAGTCTAAAAACACGGGCTGCTACTATACCTAATCTTACCTACTATCTTCAGCTATTATTCTAAATCTTAAATTATACGACGATTATATGTCATTAAGTTTTTACCTTTAAATGCATCAACATTTCAAAGGTCAAAGTGCTTTCCCTGAATTAATTAAGACTCATTTCCATTATTTTGATAAAATTAGAAAAAAAATCCAGGTTGATTTGATGACGAATAAAAAATTTAATATAACTTCCAAACCTATTCTTTTCTATCATCTAAGCTCTTTTTTAGTATCTTTGCCTATCAGTAGGTTTTACCGCGCCATAACTAAATCGAAGCGATTCTTTGATTTGTTCTATTACTATTTGCTTTTATTTGGATATTAAATGCTAGAGTCAACAAACCATTCATTAGCACATTCCAAGATTTTATTGTTTACCTAATGACTCAAAAAGAGTTTTAAAGTTCAGTTTTCTATTCATTTTATTTGTTAATTGAACTGGACATTTTTATATAGTCAAAGATTTAAATAATTACATCGATTATTTACACAACTAATTTTAAAAATTCGATCCTGCACGGACGAAAAGACTGTTGAGATATGTTGAGGAAACAACCTAACTTTAAATCTTCGATTTATGAAATTGAAATTATTTCTAAAAAAAACATCAGAATTGTTTCAAACAAAAATATTGTTTGTAACGAGCATACATATTATGTTTCACCCTAAGCATATCTATATTCAAGGCCCCAAGCTTCCAAATATTTGTTTACTTGCGACAAATTAACCTAAATATAATTTTGTTTGGCCACAAATAAAAATATATGTTTGTACTATAATTTGTTTGAATATTACACCTCAAAAATTTAGGTTAGGTTAGGCTATGTGGCAGCCCGATGTATCAGGCTCACTTAGACTATTCAGTCCATTGTGATACCACAGTGGTGAACTTCTCTCTTATCACTGAGTGCTGCCCGATTCCATGTTAAGCTCAATGACAACACTGTTAGAAAAATATGTTTTTCATATGTTGCGATATAAACAAAATGTGTTTCGGGCACGATTTTAAACCACAATATATTTAAGTGCGAACATGTAATGTTCCTAAACTAACACTAAATGTTTGGGACATCTATGTTAATATGTTAGAATATATTATGTTTGGGGCATGAATGTTTCATAAAAATAATATGTGTGAATGTAAACATATATAAATTAACAAATTTCGAGTAAACATATATATGTTGTGATATTTTATTCAGAGAGCGACAAAAAGAGAGTATAGAGAAAGAAATATAGTTGGAAACCGGGAGGGTTGACGAAAGATATCAACACAACAAAGCGAGAGAATGAAAAAAGAACAATTTCTGTGAAACCGCTTGTATGTTGTTTCGGAAAACTGTTTTATGATAAGGCTAAAAATTTGACATGCTTAAGTCTAAATATTATTTAATTTGAATAAAGAGAATAGACATTCGGAACCAAGAGAATAGAGAATAGAATTTGAAAAACAAACTGCATATGTTTTCGCCTTGAGAGCAGCATTTTATGCATGTTTGAACATGTGTTTTGTTTATCATTTTGGCATTATGGGCACAATTTTTCGTTAAAATAAATCAGGGATCTTCATAAAAATAACGAAAGGGCACTATACTCTTTTTGGAGTAAAATGAAATAAGGAGGAAATAGTGAAAAATTACACAGTAAAATGTAAAAAACAAACTTTAGTTCCTCTTTATTAAAAAGTAGTCCACGAGAAGTTGACGGACACCATCAAATATAAAAGCGGACATTAAGTTCGAGTTTTACAGCTAAAACAATTTAAAAAGTTTATTTTCTTTAAAATGAATTATTAAAGAAAAATAAAAGGAATTTTAGAGTGATGGTGTTAAATGCTAGTAAAAAAATGTTCACTCCTAAATAAATTTATGTTTATATTATAAAATTATGTATGTATGTTTATACTCGACTCCACGTTCTTCTTTTGTTAGTTTTTGATTTCCTTCCAAATTTTACAGTTTTGTACAAAAACAGTTTTTTTTTTAAAGTTGTTATTTTTGCAATAAAAAATAATATTTTATCCAAAAATCAGTCAATTTTGTTTATATCAAGCACTGTTACTGACTATAAATCTTTAAAAACACACATTTCGAAGTTTCATTTAAAAAAATTTGATATAGTATAAATATAAATGTTTTAATTTACAAAAAAAAATGTTCGGTCGGAGCAGGGATTGAACCCACGACCCTTTGTATGCAAGGCAGACATGCTAACCACTGCTCCACGTGGCAAACAAATGTATGTTTCTGTTAAATAATGTTATGTTTGCATGGGCTCGTGGGCGCTGCAAACTATGCTATATAAATGTAACTTAAAACGATAATTATCTACTGGTGACTATAACAGCTACGTAGCCCAGTGGATAGTGTGTTGGCTTACAAACTGTATGGTCCTCGGTTCGATCCTCCGTGCAGGCGAAAGGTAAAATTTAAAAAATTTATAAAAGTGAATAATTTCTTCAACATTATTTGTATTACAGAAAAAGGTGCCAATAACTAAAAAATTTCGTGGAAGTGAAAATTACGAGTATGTTAGGGAATGAGCACAATCGTGTTTGGGAAAAATTCTTCCAAGCATATAATATTTTTGGCTCAAAATGCTTCCAAACATATAATATGTTCACATAAAACAAACATATTAATGTTTCGGCAGTATGCAATAATATATGTGCTTCCTGCAAAATATGTTTGGAACATATGTTAAAGAAGAGATTTTTTTTGAGGGTGAAGGGTCCTCCTTTTTATAGCCGTGTCCGAACGGCGTTCCACATTCCAGTGAAACCGCTTAGAGAAGCTTTGAAACCCTCAGAAATGTCACCAGCATTACTGAGGTGGGATAATCCACCGCTGAAAAACTTTTTGGTGTTCGGTCGTAGCAGGAATCGAACCCACGACCTTGTGTATGCAAGGCGGGCAACACGGTGCAATGATGCTAACCATTGCACCACGGTGGCTCCTCAAAAATTTATTCATATACAAAATACTCGTATGTATGTCAGCAGAGTTTACTCAGCAAGTTAAATTTTTACTTTTTTGTAATTAAACTTGCAGTCTTCGATTCGATATTCCTCCATGTTGAATTGTTACACAACTAATTTGTAAATGTCTTCTGAAAACACACGAAGATTTCAATCAGTGAATTTTGTACTTTCATTTGTATTTGTTTTACTCAAGACTGCGTCATTTATTTATACTTTAATTATTTACGAAGAAATGGAAAATTGATATGGTTTTAATACACCTCATTGGAAATGTATGCATTATAAGAGCTTTGTTCGTTATAAAGGATGGTTAAAATCCCAAGGGCCGATGTTGATTTTGAATAAAACACAAACTATTTAGGAAATTATTGTAATTTTATTTTATTATGATATATTGGTATTACTCAATTATGTATGGAAAAAAATATCGGCCAAATGGGCGCCGCGACCTCGGTGGCACACCTTCATCCGATGGTCCAAATTTTCGATGACGCTGAGGCATAATGGAGGTTCTATGCCGTTAATGTGCCGAATTATCTCATCCTTTAGCTCTTGAATTGTTGCTGGCTTATCGACGTACACCTTTTCTTTCAAATAACCCCAAAGAAAAAAGTCCAAAGGTGTCAAATCCATATTTTCCAATTCGGGCCATAAAAAGTTCGTTATCATCTCACGATAGCGAACACCATTCACAGTAACTGCCTGACCGGCCTCATTTTGGAAAAAATACGGCACGATGATGCCGCCAGCCCATAAACCGCACCAAACAGTCACTCTTTGCGGGTGCATTGGTTTTTCAACAATCACTCTTGAATTCTCATTCGCCCAAATGCGGCAATTCTGTTTGTTGACGAATCCACTGAGGTGAAAATGTGCCTCATCACTGAAGATGATTTTCTTCGAAAATTGATCATCCACTGTTGCCATTTCTTGGAACCATTCTGCCCATTCACGACGTCCTTGGTTCAAATTGAGTAAGTCTGAAATAGAGAAATGTAAAATAAAATTCGAAAAAAATCTTGGCGTTTAGGTGTGGTTCACATTCAACATCGGCCCTTATAATTTAACCACCCTTTATTTGGTATTCACTATCGCATTACTATCTACAATTACTACAATCCCTAGTTTGAACCTTCTAACAAACCACAGCATTTTTTTATTTTTATTAAATAATTCACATTGGAAATTTTCAATTCTTACCGCTGTTTTAGTTTTTTGGCGGAAAATTTCGTCTCACTCATTGTCAGTTTCGACACCAATCTGAAAATTTGGTTGTCCGGTTCCAAAGATTTTGTCTTTAATCTTTGGAACCGGACCATCTATTTTAGAGTGTGACATCAAAACCAATCCTAATTTAATGTTAATTTAAAGAAATGTTTTCTTTATAGTGAGGAGCCCGATATTTCAGGTTCACTTAGACTATTCAATCCATTCTGATACTACAGTGGTGAACTTCTCTCTCTTCACTGAGATTTACCTTAGTTCGAGGACATATGACTTCAATAAATCGACGAAAACTTCAAAAAATAAGCAAACGTTATTACGTTAAAATAACATTTTTATTTTTCCTTGTAAAATTTGTGCTTAATTTTTTATCCTAAAATTTAGGTTAAAAAAGATTTTCTGGTTACGCAATATGTTTTGGTCAATATGTTTTCAGTGGTTTTGTGTTTTGATATTTCTTTTTAGTTTTTCTGAAACGCTCAATAGTTTGGAGTATTTGAGTATTTCATATCTGCTCGACACTACTCGTATTGGTCCTGGAGCTTTAAATGTTTTACAAAGTAAGTTCGACTGTTTGGGGTGTTTAAAAGGAGAGACTATTTAATTAAATCCATATCACCTTCCGCAGATCTCACAACACTGATTGCCACCGATAATCCACTTTTGTCGTCCATTGATGAATTGGCCTTTACCAAAAATACAACAAATCCCGAAATATTTGATTATCCACCACTGAGAGAAGTAGGTGTACTGTAGGCTAAAATGTTTGTTCTATTCACTAAATATGGTTCCGATCCCATTCTAGATGTATTTGAATAACAACAATCTTCAAAAACTTGAACGCAATTGGATCCAACGTTGGGATTTAGTTAAGACCATTGATTTGCGTTATAACCCCTGGGCTTGTGATTGCACCAACAGCTATCTGATACATACCCTTATGAAAGAAATCAATACCACTACCCCTCAATTGACAAAAGATGTGTTATGTGCAACTCCCGAAGCATGGAAGAACAAACCACTCTACCAATTGACAACCGATGATAAGGAGTTATTATGTGAAAATACAAGCCATCCAGCAAAGGATGGTTTGGTGTTGATCAGCATTTTGGTAGGAGTTTTAATTGGTATTCCCTTGACTTTGGGTGCTTTAGTCGTATATCGCCGTGGATGCTTTGGCCTATTGAATCGTGTAAATCCCGGTGCTCCACGATATAATCGTGCCAGCTTTGCTGATGACTTCCATATATAAGTAAAAATCTACAGACATTCTATTGAAATTGTATATAATTTTATATCTATATATGTTAGATCTTGTTAAAAATTCCTTGCCATTTTTTTCGTAATGTAATGAAAAAATAATAAAATGTATACAAACATTAGTTATATAAAAAACAATAAAATAAAAAATTCTAATAAAGAAGACTGATGAGGATGTGAAGATCCGAGATAACAGTCTTCTCACCAACTTGGACTTCTATTCACATGTACAAAAAGTACGTTTCTCATATCCATCTTGCAGAGCCTATGTAATGCAACAAGGTAAATTGCTATATTCTTTTTAATTGTTTATAAAATTTTACAATCACTTTAAATTCGAATTGGCCAACTTTGGCACAATCACTTTAAATTCGAATTGGCCAACTTTGGCACACTGCACGCAAGTAACTGCGGTATTTTGACCCATTATCGACGAAGTGCCTTCTTGAGTTGATCGACAATTTGGTATTTTTAGTGCCTCCTTTACTCCCCAAAACGCCCCAGGCGTAAAAGTCAAACGGATTGAGATCCGGAGATTATGGTGCCCATTATACCAAACATAGTTTTTTTAACATTCTGGCTAGTTGCATCCTCCGTCATATCTTTCTCACTTTCAGGCAGTTTATTAGCTCTCAGCTGTAATACAAATCATATAGAAGAAATTTCGACCAGACGGTGAATCGAACCGCAGACCATATATTTTGTAAGCAAATAGACCGCATTATTAGTCATACACCCTCAAAAAAAATCGCTTCTCTAACATATTTTGCAGGAAGCACATATATTATTGGATACTGCCGAAACATTAATATGTTTGTTTTATGTGAACATATTATATGTTTGGAAGCATTTTGAGCCCAAAAATATTATATGCTTGGAAGAATTTTCCCCAAAGAACATTGTGCACATTCCCTCACATAATTTTCACTTCCACGAAATTTTTTAGTTCTTGGCACCTTTTTCTGCAATACAAATATTGTTGAAGAAATTATTCAATTTTATAATTTTTTAAATTGTACCTTTCGCCTGCACGGATAATCGAACCGAGGACCATACAGTTTGTAAGCCAACACACTATCCACTATAGTCACCAGCAGATAATTATCGTTATAAGTTACATTTATATAGCATAGTTTGCAGCGCCCACGAGCCCATGCAAACATAACATTATTTAACAGAAACATACATTTGTTGGCCACGTGGAGCAGTAGTTAGCATGTCTGCCTTACATGCAAAGGGTCGTGGGTCCAATCCGTGCTCCGACCGAACACCATTTTTTTTTTAATTTACACATTTATATTTATACTATATTAAATTTTTATAATGAAACTTCGAAATGTGGGTTATTAAAGATTTACATTCAGAAACAGTGCTTGATATAAACGAAATGGACTGAGCTTTTGGATAAAATATTATTTTTTATTGCAAAAATAACAATTTTGTAACAAAAAACTATTTTTGGTATAAAAGTTTGAAATTTTGGAAGGAAGTCAAAAACCCTAACAAAAGAAGAACGTGGGGTCGAGTATAAACATACATAACTAACTTTATAATATACATATAAATTTATTTAGTCGTGAACAGTTTTTTACTAGCATTTAACACCATTTTAAATGCATTTAAAAATGATCGTGTTTTGTACTTAATTTCATTTTTACCTTTAAGGCCGGTATTAAGTTGGCATTATCGCTCTAAAATGACCCTTTTACTTTTCTTTAATAATTCATTTTAAAGAAAATAAACTTTTTCAATTGTTTTAGCTGCAAAACTCGAACTTAATGCCCGCTTTTATATTTGAAGGTGTCCGTCAACTCCTCTTGACCGTCTTATTAATAAAGAGGAACTAAACTTTGTTTTTATACATTTTACTGTTTAATTTTTCACTATTTCCTCCTTTTTTCATTTTACTGTCCCAACTCTAAAAAGAGTATAGTGCCATTTCGCTATTTTTATGAAGATCCCTTTGTATTTTTTGTACATTTTCCAAAATTTTGGCCTTATCATAAAACAGTTTCCCGAAACAACATACAATCAGTTTCACAGAAATTGCTCTCTTTTCATTCTCTCGCTGTGTTATGTTGATATCTTTCGTCAACCCTCCCGGTTTCCATCTCTATTTCTTTCTCTATACTCTCTCTCTCTCTCTCTCTCTCTCTCTCTGTCGCTCTCTGAATAAAATATCACAACATATATATGTTTACTCGAAATTTGTAAATTTATATATGTTTACATTCACACATATTATTTTTATGAAACATTCATGCCCCAAACATAACATATTCTAACATATGTGTCCTAAACATTTAGTGTTAGTTTAGGAACATTACATGTTTGCACTTAAATTTATTGTGTTTAAAAATTGTGTCCGAAACACATTTTGTTTATATCGGAACATATGAAAAACATATTTTTCTACCAGTGTACACAAGCCGATGTAAAGAAACTTTATTTAAAGAAAACAAACCAATTTCTTACAAACTATGTACATAACAGAACTTTTGGAAAATGAAATAAGACAATTTTACGTGTATTCCACAAAATGTTCACAAGATTTCGAGAAGTTGTTCGGCATTACAAACAACTATATTCCATTTTTATATGTTTATGTCTTACTTAAGACAAAAAGTCAGAAAATAACAGTGGCTATGTTAGGTATAGCGGGCTGAACGGTCTTAGGCTCACTAAGACTCCTCTGTTATCAATGAGTGCTGCACTATGTTTAGCTCAATGATCACCTTTTAATAGTAGTTCCACTAATCGAAACAATTACATTCCAGGATAGTGAACGGACGGTAACAGAATGAAACGAAAACGTTCACGAAAAATCGAAACGGTTTCGTCCACGTTCACGATTTCATGAACGGCTTTCGTTTTTCTTTGGCCATGAAATGTCTTGGAATAATCGTTAAACGTTGTTATGGAAACTCCTTTGGTGGTGCAATGTGCTAAGGCGACTTTTAGGAAGTATGGGAGTATTGGTAAAATATGCTATTTGGCCGTTTAAAGTAAAAATTTAAGTTTTGGGCAATTAAATGTCGCAAAAAGAATAGAAAATCAATAAAAAATTAAAAAACAATGAAAATAAATTTAAAAATGTTACCCCCGTGGAGAGTTGAACATGTACATGTGTCAGTTGACTTTTTCACATGCAAGGAAGGTATTTTGAGAAGGTTTTGCATTTTTTATACCCTACACCACATAGTGGTCAGGGTATAATAAGTTTGATCGGCCAAAAAATGTGCCTACCAGAAATATTGATTTTAGACCCCATAAAATATATACCGATCGACTCAGAATCACCTCCTGAGTCGATCTAGCGCTTGGTGTCCGTCCGTCCGTCCGTCCATGTATTTGTTGTTCACAGGATTCCGGTCGCAATTATTAACCGATTTTGATGAAATTTGGTACAGGGAGTTTTTTGGGCACAAGGACGAACGCTATTGAATTTGGAAGAAATCGGATCAAATTTAGATATAGCTCCCATATATATGTATCGCCTGATTTCGACAAATGGGGTCACGTTGCGCTTTTTTTCAAACGGATCGTCACCAAATTTGGCAAAAGGTAATATTTTCCATCGCCCTTCAAGTCTGCAAAATTTCATCCAAATCGGTTCAGATTTAGATATAGCTCTCATATATATGTATCGCCCGATTTTCCCAAATTTGGCCGCAAAACCTTTATTTATCAACCGATCTTACTCAAAGTTGGCTAAATATAATCTTCTATAGCACTAACTATATGTGCAAAAAATCATCGAAATCGGTTCAGATTTAGCTATAGCTCCCATATATATGTATAGCCCGATTTTCCCAAATTTGGCCATAGAACCCTTATTTATTAACCGATCTTACTAAAAGTTGGCTAGATCCAGTCATCTATAGTACTTACTATATGTGCAAAATTTCATCGAAATCGGTTCAAATGTAGATATAGCTCCCATATATGTATCGCCCGATTTTGAAAAATTCGCCCTTATAACCTTATGTTTGACCATACAGGCCTCATTTCCTAACTGATCTTACTCAAATCTTGCACAAGGTAACCTTTTGTGATATTAATCAAACCCGCAAAATATTATGCAAATTGGTTCAGATTTAGATATAGACTCCATATATATGCATCGCTCGATTTTCCCAAACTTGGCCATAGTACTCTTATTTATTAACCAATGTTACTCAAATTTTGATGTACTAGCCGATCGTACTTATACGTACTTGTAGCTCTTACATAAGAATATTGCTCGATTTTTACAAATTTGTATTTATTACCCACACTAATTTAACGATTTTCTCTTTTTTAATAATGGGCTCAATATTAGTGACATACTAGCTCCGTAGGCGCAATATCAACACAGCCAGTGTTGCTAGAAGTAGGGGAAATTCCCTATATGTATGGTTTTTCTAATATTTAGCGTAGGGCCACAATGTAGGACATTTTCACTCAACACAATTTGTAATAATTTTTACATTTTGATGCCTCTAGAGGAGGAAATTAGAAGCCTTGATCTTTATCAATGTGTGGTAAACTTTATTCCTGTAGAAAATTTTGTCAACATTTTATTTCTATAGAACATTTTGTCAAAATTGTATTTCTATAGACATTTTTGTCAAAATATTATTTCTATAAAAATTTTTCTCAAAATTTTATTTCTGTGGAATTTTTTCTCAAAATTTTATTTCTATAGAATTTATTGTCAAAATTTTATTTCTATAGAAAAATTTCTCACAAAAATTTGTTTATAAAGGGTGATTTGTTAAGAGCTTGATAACTTTTTTTTAAAAAAAACGCATAAAATTTGCAAAATCTCATCGGTTCTTTATTTGAAACGTTAGATTGGTCCATGACATTTACTTTTTGAAGATAATTTCATTTAAATGTTGACCGCGGCTGCGTCTTAGGTGGTCCATTCGGAAAGTCCAATTTTGGGCAACTTTTTCGAGCATTTCGGCCGGAATAGCCCGAATTTCTTCGGAAATGTTGTCTTCCAAAGCTGGAATAGTTGCTGGCTTATTTCTGTAGACTTTAGACTTGACGTAGCCCCACAAAAAATAGTCTAAAGGCGTCAAATCGCATGATCTTGGTGGCCAACTTACCGGTCCATTTCTTGAGATGAATTGTTCTCCGAAGTTTTCCCTCAAAATGGCCATAGAATCGCGAGCTGTGTGGCATGTAGCGCCATCTTGTTGAAACCACATGTCAACCAAGTTCAGTTCTTCCATTTTTGGCAACAAAAAGTTTGTTAGCATCGAACGATAGCGATCGCCATTCACCGTAACGTTGCGTCCAACAGCATCTTTGAAAAAATACGGTCCAATGATTCCACCAGCGTACAAACCACACCAAACAGTGCATTTTTCGGGATGCATGGGCAGTTCTTGAACGGCTTCTGGTTGCTCTTCACTCCAAATGCGGCAATTTTGCTTATTTACGTAGCCATTCAACCAGAAATGAGCCTCATCGCTGAACAAAATTTGTCGATAAAAAAGCGGATTTTCTGCCAACTTTTCTAGGGCCCATTCACTGAAAATTCGACGTTGTGGCTCGTTAGTAAGTCTATTCATGATGAAATGTCAAAGCATACTGAGCATCTTTCTCTTTGACACCATGTCTGAAATCCCACGTGATCTGTCAAATACTAATGCATGAAAATCCTAACCTCAAAAGAATCACCCTTTAGAAACTTTTTCCAAAATTTTATTTTTATAGAGATTTAACAAAATATATTACTAATTTGGGTAGAATTCTACCAACTGTGGCAACCGTGGTGGTAATATAAATTTATATTCTAAGTTATATACGTTGCATATTCATGTTTTAAGATAATAAAGTACTTAGAACCATTTTTGTTTGGTAAAATTTGTTTAAATTTAACGAAAATATTGTAGGGAAAATTGTTTGGGAATGTATGGGAATGTAGGGAACTTTTTTTGTCCTTGTAGGGTAAACAGAACGTTTTCCCTGGCAACACTGACTATGAGCTATAGTCAGATTGAGACAAAACACCCATAAACATGTACCCCTTAATTTTATTAAATATGCAACTGCGGTTTATCTTCCAATGTTACCCCACAAATGCTTATGATTACTAATTCAGTAAGGGTGGTTTAGGGTATGATATAGTCGGCCCCGCCCGACTTTCTACTTTACTTACTTGTTTTTTGGTTGGGTTTAAGTGGAAAAACGATGTAAAACATAAAAATATAATCTTTTAGAAAAATATTTGGTAAAAAATTCACCGCTGGCGAATTTTGAATATGCATCCTTTATTTGTTCATTCATACTAATAAAGAACATCTCGAGAAGTAGTTGTTAGTAGTAGAATGTTATGCCTTGTTGTCATATTACGATGATATCACAAACATTTGTATTGACGTTTCGACGCTTCGTGTCCGATGGCTTTTGTGGCTGAGTGTGCTAAGGCGTTCTGTTATGGTGCCAACAAAGCCATGTTCAACCCCCTGTCGGAGCGAAAAAGTTTTTCAAATTGTAAAAATTAGATAATAGGAAAATAAAAATAAACAAAATATTGATAAAAGAAATAAAAGGTAAATAAATTTTGTTTTTTTAATTTTTTTTAATTTATTCATTCAAATGAACTTCCAAGGCACAATTTCTAAAGCAATGCATATGCATTTCATATCATTTTGACAACGTATAGTGTCATTTTAACGTTGTCGGATTGACACCGTCTGTTCTCTGTTTGACACCACATGTGTGTTAATTTACTTTCATGAACGGATCGTTTTGAAACGCCCATGGAACTATGGGCGGAAATCGTAAAAAAACTGAAATCAAATTTTCACAATAAAAAATTGTTAGATATTCCAATTGACATTGCTTTAGAACATCTTGGATAGTATAAAACGAAGGTAAAAAGCTGTCCATGAGCAAAAAACTGTAAATGTTTACCAAAATCTATGCAATTGTAATAAAGAGCAAAAATTGAAAAATTTCGCAATAAAAGTTAATAAAGAAATTAAATGTGGATTCTAAAGGTTGACTTACATATCATGCGTTAATCCGTGCGTTGATGGAAGGATTGATATTTTTCAGTTTGAAACACTCTAACAAAACTGTTACTTTCAAAGATAAAATTCAACTCTTCAATCAACGGACACATTAGCGCATGGTATGTAACTCGCCCTTAAGAGGAGAGATAAGCAGTTCAAAATGTTGTAAACACTTCAAAAAAATATTTTTGTTTTTGAACTTGTATTTGTGGTTTCAACAGTGCTCTTTATTTGTGAAAATTTTAGTACATATGTATGTAAATTTGCGAGGAATAGATCTAGAGTTGTTAACGTTTGTTAATGACGAAGTATACTTTTACGCGTTGTAAAATTTGTCTGCCCTTACTTGCCCATTCTAAAATAAATTTAATTTTTGTAGAAATAGAGATAATTCTCATTTTGACTGAAAAGCAATAAAGATACAAATGCTACACGCACGGAAAAAACACGTTAGGACATGGTTGCCGCATCGATTTAATGTTTATCTAGAGTATGTAATTAGCTCCGTTCGAGAACCCGATAATTTTTGATAATTATTACAAATTTTTACTGGAAGTCGTTCGTTTACACCAAAACGCCAGCAAAAGAGAGCCGGAGAGAGACTACATTTGATAGTTATGAGATAGAGAAATTGCAAGTTTTTGCTAGAGATTTTTTTCCCAGTAAAATCTTGCAAACCATAGCATACGTTGCCAGCTGGTTATTGATAACAAACAAAGTACCAATGCAATGTATATGTTCGGCAACTACGGTTGGAAGTTAAATAGACAGGATTCGTTTTTTATTTTCAATGTTTTAGCAGCTGAAATTTTCAATATGTAAATAGTTACTGGATACCGTTCGTGTACTTTTCAGCAATTTTAAGCAAAGAGTCTAAAATACACTCTTACTCTCTTGCTAGTTTTTACTGGAAAAGTAAGCGAACATACCTATTGTCGCGAAAACCATGTATTTTGTCTTTGTAAAAATAATTTTCGAGCGGAGAAAAATATATGTTGGCAATAAGTATTTAAATGGTTCTCAAATGCTGCAAACATGTTATATTATTTAAATGATAGAATTTGAGACCATTACAGGGTCGGGAAAATCATGTACCTGACCATCCAATTTTTTTTTACTTTTTTGCAGGGAAAAAAGTATTTTTACGGGTTACGTATAGACATGTCTAGAACCATTACATGGCCATAGAGACCATGTAAATTTTTTCGCGATCATTTAATTTTTTAACTTTTTTTGCAGCGAAAAGAATTTTATAAAAGCATTGAGCAGGTACACACGATTTTCATTTTGCGCGTCAGTCGTGTGTTGATTGTTTCTTGGAATGGACGGAGAAAACGGAATTACTGTGTTTTGTGTTAATTTATTTATTCAGAAGTGGCACGTGGTTTTATGTGAACACAAAAAAGGGAAGTGTAATTGAAAAAATGTACCTGTTTTTTATTCTGCTTTTTGATATATGGTATAATTTATTTTTATTTGCAGTTACATGATGTCTGCGTTGGTACTTTTGATGGGCAGGAAGTAAATATGGAATGATTACTTATTGTTGAAATTGAACCAAAATAGAGTGTTTAAAAATATGTGATGTTTGCTTGCACGACATTATAAATACAAATAAACAATGAATTAGTTCATAAATAAATAAAAACAAATAATTAAAGTTAATTTTGTGTTTTCTTTTCTCAAATGAGGGTCCTATGGCCAAAATTGGGAAAATTGGACGATACATTTATATGGGAGTTATACAAAAATCTGAACCGATTTCAATTTGTTGAAGATATAGTTAGTACTATACAAGTTTACACTTTGCTAAATTTGAGTAAGATCGGTTAATAAATAAGGGGTTTATATTCAAATTTGTGAAAATCGGGCGATATACATATATGGGAGCTATATCTAAATCTGATCCGAGTTTGATGAAAATTGCACACTTTAAGGGTACTATAAAAAAATACGTTGTGTGAATTTGAGAATAATCGGGTAGTAAATAAGCAATGTGATCACATTTTTCGAAATCGGACGATGCATTTGTATGGAGGTTATAACATATCTAACATTGATCCGATTTCCAAATTCAACCTTTTGCCAAGAAAAAACATTTAATCAAAATCGGTTAATTATTGCGACTGGAATCCTGCGAAAAACAAATGCAGACGGACGGAATTAGAATTAGATACCGAAGAATGCGATTTTGATATAATTAAATAAAATTAATGCAATAAAATGAGAACTGGTTTCTACTATTTACATGAAGTTCTGGTAATATGACACTTTCTTAATAAGGAAAATTCTGACCCCTCTCTAGTAATGCATCTGGAATAAGGGGGATTGATTCCCTTTTTGTTGGTAACATTTGATTTTGATAAGAATATCGATATACCATGTTTGAAGATGCTAGATTGATTGTAAATAACAATGGTTTAAACTGAAAATGTACATTTGATGATAGGTGACTTTTCTTATGTATTTTGATCTGCTTAATTCGAAAAAATGTTTATTCGAAAAAAATTTTTTATGGAACCGTTTTTGAGATATCCCGTTATTTTTAGTTTTTCTCTCTTTTTTCACTAAACAAATTATAGCTCGAGTTAAAAATTTCCGATTATATAGTTGTTTTTAATTAAATGACAAATAATCGTGTATAATTGGATCTGTGATAAGTTAAGTGGTTAAAAAAAAATATCGATGCAAAAAGGGCACATTTTCAAAAAATCATGTTTTACAGTGACCCTTTTCCACCGGAATAGTACAAACCATTGAAAAAATCCTTTAACCTTTATGGTCGTATAGATGATTCTCTAACGTAAGTAATAAGACCAACTAGAAGAAATCGACCGAAAAATGACAAAGTTATAATCAATTGAGTGAACAAATCCGATGTCAAATCATGCAAATACGAGCCACTCACCCACACAAAAATTCCACTCGGCCACACAAAAATGCATTTTTGCCATTTTTCCATCGATATTTTTTGAACCACTTAAATTATCACAGATCCAATTATACACGATTATTCGTCATCTCAATACCTTTCATTTAATTACCAACAACGATATAATCAGACATTTCTAACTCGAGATATAATTTGTTTAGTGAAAAAAGAGCGAAAAACTAAAAATAACGGGATGTCTCAAAAACATTCCATAAAAATTTAAATTGTTTTTTCGAATTCAGCAGATCAAAATACATAAGAAAAGTTACATCTCATCAAATGTACATGAACAAAAAATATTTTGTAAACTAGTGTAATTTTTGCCATACATTTTCAATTTCCGCCCATAGCGCATGGGTGTAAAGTTTCATAATAGCTTCGACAAAAAGTTGGAAACTCTAATTCCCAACAGTGAGGCGTGGTGCACACAGATCCCAGAGAATAAACGTTATATAGATTTCTACACTGATGGCTCCAAATTGGATAGACAAGTGGGTTTCGGAGTATATTCTAAAGACCTGGAACTTCGAATAGCGAAATAAGTCACTGTAGTGTTTTTCATGCGGAAATATTAGCAATAAGAGAGGTGACGAATTGGCTGAGAAGTAATGTTCCAACAAATATTGGCATTAATATACATATAGCATTTTCACTTCAATTGAAACCTTTTACATTTCAACTGAATCCTTTTTCAAATCAAATGAAACCTTTTTTTCAAATCAAATGAATCCTTTTTCAAATCAAATGAAAACTTTTACAAATCAAATGAAAGCTTTTTCATTTCAAATGAAACTAAAATGAATGAATCTTTTGTATTTTTTTTTTAATTTTGAACTACTTTTTTATTCGAATTCATATTGTAAGACTGAAATATTAGAAAATAATTTTGTGAGCTAATTAAAAATTCATTCATTGATTTTATAGTTTCATTTGATTTGCAAAAAGTTTCATTTGAAATGAAAAAAGTTTCGTTTGATTTGAAAAAGGTTTCATTTGATTTGAATATAGTTTCATTTGAAGTTAAAATGCTATATACTCAGACAGTCAACCTGCAATAAAATCCTTGGACTCTGTGTTCCTTTACTCGAAAACGGCCATCGACTGCCACAAATCTCTCAACGTGATGAATGAGCAGTACCCATAGGAACATACCGCGAAACTGCGTAGCGGATGAGTTGGCAAGGCTAGGAACTACCTTACATATAAAGGGTCGCTGCCTGATAGACGAGTTTGCAAAAACTATTGGCGCGAAGTATAATGACATGAGTTGTCATGATGCAGAAGAAAAGGAATAGATTAAACACCTCTTGTGTGTATGTCCTACATTTTGTGTAAAGGCCGGTATGCACCTCTAGCGAAATTTTCGGTAGCAAAAATTTATTTAAGTCTACAACAAAAAAAAACAGGGCTGTGAACACAAATTTTAAACCAGCTAATCGCTTTTAAAAATTGTTAATATATGTTCCAAATATTCCTCAAATAAATTGTTTATTATTTACAGACCTTTTAAAACTTTTGCGCACACAATGATTGTAATAAATTAAATGTTTGCTGCTAAAATATGCTTTTGACAACCCTGTTATTTTCATTAGAGGTGCGTACCAGCTTTGGAAATTGAACACTACCGAAAATTTCGTTAGCATAAATAGCAATGCATTTCTTATGGGAATGAAATTTTTCGGTAGAGGTGCATACCGGCCTTAAGGCGTAAACGAACATTAGGGGCAAACAGCTTTGGATTACTTGCGGACCTGGAAAATGTTAACTTAAGCAGTCTGCTAATGTTTTTTTGGAACAATCTGTTTGGTTCAACAAAAGAAAATAATCGTGTAGTTTCAGCGGTTAAAACTAGAAGTGCCCATATGTAATAGATACTTTTAGTTAATGTGCACTCGAAAAAAGTTTACTTGGATCCAAAGATTTTGACCTTCCTTTAAGGATTTTGGTATTGATTCCGAGCCAAAGATGCGGCTTCTTTAAAATAAAGACATTTTTTACGGACCTCCCTGGCTTTAAATCTAGGATCGATAAAATTAAAATTGGATACAGATCTCATTCATCGAGTTTTTATTCTCTGTTTGTGATATATTAATAAAGGTATTGATGTACAAACAAATTCCAGTTTCAAAATCCAAATTATGCCAAGTACTTCAAAGTAAAAACTGTTTTCTTAATATTAAAACAAAAAAACTTTAAACCAAAGATGCAAATCCTTAAAATAAGTCTTAGCCTATATTTGAAGCGTTTTTATCTTAAATTTAAAAATTCAATATGTCAGTTGAGTTAAATTAAAAATGTGTTTCTTTATTTTAAGGAACATTTGCCTTACTTCAAAGATCTACATCTTCAACAGAGGGTTAATGAAAACAATTTTTGAAGCAAGGATTATAAACTTTCTTTTAATTAAAATGTCATTATTTTAATGAATTTTGTCCTTAGCATTACGTAAATTTCGAGTCCTAAAATTTAAGTTGCATAATCTTCCATATTAGGTCAATATTTTTTTCAGTGTGGTATCACAATGAACTGAATAGTCTAAGTGAGCCTGAAACTTAATCGGGCTGCCACTTTAACCTAACCTAGCCTTCATGGTAATTAGAGGACAAAGACTGACATCATGTGTCGAAACCGCATCGAATGAAAATTTGAGCCTCAACACCCTCAAAAAAAATCGGTTCTTTAACATATGTTCCAAACATATTTTGCAGGAAGCACATATATTATTGCATACTGCCGAAACATTAATATGTTTGTTTTATGTGAACATATTATATGTTTGGAAGCATTTTGAGCCAAAAATATTATATGCTTGGAAGAATTTTTCCCAAACACGATTGTGCTCATTCCCTAACATACTCGTAATTTTCACTTCCACGAAATTTTTTAGTTATTGGCACCTTTCTCTGTAATACAAATAATGTTGAAGAAATTATTCACTTTTATAAATTTTTTAAATGTTACCTTTCGCCTGCACGGAGAATCGAACCGAGGACCATACAGTTTGTAAGCCAACACACTATCCACTGGGCTACGTAGCTGTTATAGTCACCAGTAGATAATTATCGTTTTAAGTTACATTTATATAGCATAGTTTGCAGCGCCCACGAGCCCATGCAAACATAACATTATTTAACAGAAACATACATTTGTTTGCCACGTGGAGCAGTGGTTAGCATGTCTGCCTTGCATGCAAAGGGTCGTGGGTTCAATCCCTGCTCCGACCGAACATTTTTTTTTTTGTTTTTTTTTTTTTTTTAATTTACACATTTATATTTATACTATATTAATTTTTTTAAATGAAACATCGAAATGTGCGTTATTAAAGATTTATAGTCAGTAACAGTGCTTGATATAAACGAAATTGAATGATTTTTGGATAAAATATTATTTTTTATTGCAAAAATAACAATCTTGTAATAAAAAACTGTTTTTGTACAAAACTTTAAAATTTGGAAGGAATTCAAAAACTAACAAAAGAAGAACGTGGAGTCGAGTATAAACATACATACATAATTTTATAATATAAACATAAATTTATTTAGGAGTGAACAGTTTTTTACTAGCATTTAACACCATCGCTCTAAAATTCCTTTTATTTTTCTTTAATAATTCATTTTAAAGAAAATAAACTTTTTAAATTGTTTTAGCTGTAAAAGTCGAACTTAATGCCCGCTTTTATATTTGATGGTGTCCGTCAACTCCTCGTGGACTACTTTTTAATAAAGAGAAACTAAACTTTGTTTTTTTACATTTTACTGTGTAATTTTTCACTATTTCCTCCTTATTTCATTTTACCGTCCCAACTCTAAAAAGAGTATAGTGCCCTTTCGTTATTTTTATGAAGACCCCTGATTTCTTTTAACGAACCAAGAAAAAAATAATGCCAAAATGATAAACAAAACACATGTCCACACATACATAAAATGCTGCTCTCAAGGCGAAAACATAAACTATTTGTTTTTCAAATGTCTATTCTCTTGGTTCAGAATGTATATTCTCTTTATTCAAATTAAATAATATTTAGACTTAAACATATCAAATTTTTGGCCTTATCATAAAACAGTTTTCCGAAACAACATACAAGCGGTTTCACAGAAATTGTTCTCTTTTGACTCTTTTGCTGTGTTATATTGATATCTTTCGTCAACTCTCCCGGTTTCAATCTCTATTTCTCTCTATACTCTCTCTGTCGCTTTGAATAAAATATCACAACATATGTATGTTTAGTTGAAATTTGTAAATTTATATATGTTTGTATTCACACATATGATTTTTATGAAACATTCATGCCCCAAACATAATATATTCTAACATATTAACATAGATGTCCCAAACATTTAGTGTTAGTTTAGGAAAATTACATGTTCGCACTTAAATATATTGTGGTTTAAAATCGTGCCCGAAACACATTTTGTTTATATCGGAACATATGAAAAACATATTTTTCTAACAGTGAAGAGGCTCCATAAGTCAAATCTGGGGATCGGTTTATATAATCTAGATCAATAAAAACAAACTACTTATGCCAAGTATAAACCCGATGGCTTGTTTCAATAGACAGACGGACGAACGTAGCTAAATCCACTCAGAATTTTATCTCGACAAAGAATATACATACAAACGGATTGACACAAATTTTTGTTTATAAATCACTACCCATATTATGGCAGCTAAATTGGACACACGTTTTTTTTTGCAATTTCAACTTTATTTTTATTGAGCTTCGTGTAGATGAACAAAATTGGGAAAATGTTACATGCAACGGCATTAAAATATGTTCAATCCCACACCCTCAAAAAAAATCGCTACTTTAACATATGTTCCAAACATATTTTGCAGGAAGCACATATATTATTGGATACTGTCGAAACATTAATATGTTTGTTTTATGTGAACATATTATATGTTTGGAAGCATTTTGAGCCCAAAAATATTATGTGCTTGGAAGAATTTTTCCCAAAGACGATTGTGCTCATTGCCTAACATACTCGTAATTTTCACTTCTACGAAATATTTTAGTTCTTGGCACCTTTTTCTGTAATACAAATAATGTTGAAGAAATTATTCACTTTTATAACTTTTTTTTACCTTTCGCCTGCACGGAGAATCGAACCGAGGATCATACAGTTTGTAAGCCAACACACTATGCACTGGACTACGTAGCTGTTATAGTCACCAGTAGATAATTATCGTTATAAGTTACATTTATATAGCATAGTTTGCAGCGCCCACGAGCCCATGCAAACATAACATTATTTAACAGAAACATACATTTTTTTGACACGTGGAGCAGTGGTTAGCATGTCTGCCTTGCATGCAAAGGGTCGTGGGTTCAATCCCTGCTCCGACCGAACACTTTTTTTTTTAATGTACACATTTATATTTATACTATATTAAATTTTTATAATGAAACTTCGAAATGTGGGTTATCAAAGATTTATAGTCAGTAACAGTGCTTGATATAAACGAAATTGACTGATTTTTGGAGAAAATATTATTTTTTTATTGCGAAAATAAAAATTTTGTAACAAAAAACTGTTTTTGGTACAAAACTTTAAAATTTGGAAGGAATTCAAAAACTCTAACAAAAGAAGAACGTGGAGTCGAGAATAAACATACATAAATAATTTTATAATATGAACATAAATTTATTTAGGCGTGAACAGTTTTTTAATAGCATTTAACACCATCGCTCTAAAATGACTTTTATTTTTCATTAATACATAATTCATTTTAAAGAAAATAAACTTTTTAAATTGTTTTAGCTGCAAAACTCGAACTTAATGCCCGCTTTTATATTTGAAGGTGTCCGTCAACTCCTCGTGGACTACTTATTAATAAAGAGGAACTAAACTTTGTTTTTATACATTTTACTGTCTAATTTTTCACTATTTCCTCCTTATTTCACTCTAAAAAGAGTATAGTGCCCTTTCGTTATTTTTATGAAGACCCCTGATTTCTTTTAACGAACCAAGAATAGAATTGTGCCCATAATGCAAAATGATAAACAAAACACATGTCCACACATACATAAAATGCTGCTCTCAAGGCGAAAACATATGATGTTTGTTTTTCAAATGTCTATTCTCTTGGTTCCGAATGTCTATTTTCTTTTTTTTTGCCTTATCATAAAACAGTTTTCCGAAGCATCATACAAACGGTTTCACAGAAATTGTTCTCTTTTGATTCATTCGTTGTGTTATGTTGATATCTTTCGTCAACTCTCCAGGTTTCCATCTCTATTTCTTTCTCTATACTCTCTCCGTCGCTTTGAATAAAATATCACAACATATGTATGTTTAGTCGAAATTTGTAAATTTATATATGTTTGCATTCACACATATGATTGTTATGAAACATTCATGCCTCAAACATAATATATTCTAACATATTAACATAGATGTCCCAAACATTTAGTGTTAGTTTAGGAACATTACATGTTTGCACTTAAATATATTGTGTTTTAAAATTGTGACCGAAACACATTTTGTTTATATCGGAACATATGAAAAACATATTTTTCTAACAGTGCATAATTTGATTGCGGTATATGACAATCATTCATGGTTTCTGTGTGATAAACATGATGTTTGTACTACGTTGTTTACGTGGAATTGCCCATATACCCTGTATAAAATATTCATGCATAAAAAAAGCTTTATCAATTTTTTTTTTACCAAAAGAAACTTGAAAGCTCCCTATCGGTAGCTGGACTTGGCACCCAGCAATGATATCGCTGTTGTTGATCGTCAACAAACTCCTCGTTTAATGCTGATTGCTGTCGATCGCATAAGCTTTGTTTGTTGCTGCACACAGCACACAGCACATCAACAAAAAACAAACCCGCAACAACACGAATTGCTCGGCCACAAGACTGGTAAACGACCCCAGCAAACCCAAAACCCAAACGTCAAAGTATTAATCGTTCGCTAACTTAGCTGTGCAACAGACCGGCAAGCGCGTAAACAAAAGTCCCAAGTTTTTTTAAATTCGACCACTAAAAACCGTCAACCTGAAACCTCCAGCAGCCTCTAATTTTGGGGATGCTAGTGGAATATTTTTGTGTGTATTTAAAGCGATTCCAGTTCAATCATTAAATCAAACAAAAAAATATTAAACGCTGAGCGGAATTTATTCGCGGGCTTCACACCATCGCTATCAACTTTTACTTGTAACTGTATTTTAGTTCAGTCATTGGGGATTTTCTTATGCTCCAAAGATCGCCTAAGTGTTTAATTGACCATACCGTTTAATATTACCCAGCTTGGGTGTTGCAACAACAGTCGTTTATTCAGTGTTCAGTGGTCATGAATGAATGGCTAGTCATTGATATGGGAAAATAATCGTAATTACCCAAGTGAGTTGAAGAGTAAGTGATTAAGTCCATCCAAAAAGAAAAAGTCCATGGATCATACATCCCAAGTGATGAAAGTGAAATTTTCGTGGTCGTTCGTTGAAAAAAGCACAAAACAAAGATAAATCTGTACACAGACAACCTCACATTCACAAAAAACGCCTGAAGTAAAAGGCCGGTTGGTTAGGTCAGCGCCATAATAAGTGTTGTAATATTTAACCGTTGTAAAATCTCATCATAAAATATAGATGCTGCGATAAAAGAAAACCACAAAAAACAGAAACGGAAAAAAAGTTCGCGGGTTACCATAACCAATCGATCGATCGATAACATCGAGTGAGTGACCTTAGCAGAAGCAACGTAACAAGGTAGTGTGCGTGTTGTGGATCACCTCCAAAGTGAAGCTGCAATTTCATAGCCGATCTGTGATTACTTAAAGTGAATTGTGAAAATCATTCACACGCACACACACACACATAGACCAACAAAAACCAACAACTTCCCCATCAACAAAAGCGATTTAAAAAAAAAATAAAAAAAACACACATCTTCTGTCTGTACGATCAAATATATACAAGCACTATGTCTTCAAGTGAAAATGCTGTGGATGTTGTCGAGGTAAGTTGACTTAAAATGCAATGCTCCGTTATTATCTTTAACATACTTGGTGCTAGGTTGCTGCACCAGAAAAAAGTGAAAGAGCTCATGTTGTGTTTTCTCGAACAAAATTTACCAGAGGAATAAGGTGAAACCAGATTTAACAAAATTTATCAAAAATTAAAACAAAAAAAAAATGAGACTAGTATCTGAACGAAATCAACAATAAGTTTACACCCTTCAATCAAGAGACATTGAATTGCATTTAAGACCCTTAGGTTAGGTTAGGTTATGTGGCAGCCCGATGTATCAGGCTCACTTAGACTATTCAGTCCATTGTGATACCACAGTGGTGAACTTCTCTCTTATTTAAGACCCTTGGTACTAATTTGAGCCAATAGTGATAGTTTTAGGGAAACAACTGGATTAGGTTGACATCAGCTCAAATTCCAAATTCTAATAGAAGCTACATACACCCTCACCATATTGCTTCTTACTATATAGGTACATACACGAAAATTCTTCACTTCCAAATGAAATTTTAGACATCGTTTAGAAATTTTGTTCTCGCGGTAAAAAGGTTTATTTGCAAGAATAATAAATTATGTTTGTGGTTAACGTTGACGTCGTCTAAGCCAAAAGAATTCTCTGCGTTAATTTTACGAAACGTTCTTTATTAATTATTTTCCGAAATTCTTCAATAAAACAGCGAAATTTTAATTTTTTTACAAAGAACTTTTTACCAATACACGAAATGTGTACGAAATATTATACATTAACTTTTCTTCGGAAAAAGTTCGTACTTTTAACGAAACTTTCTTCACAATTTTAAGATTTTTGTAAAGAAGTTTTTAATAATATTTTACGAAACATTCTGCATTTAAATTTCTTCATCAAAAGTACGAAACGTTTTTGTTGAAAAAAGTGAGTCAACCAAACTGAAAATTATTCAAAATCTTATGGTTTAAAGTAGTGATGACATTTTTCAAACTTGTTACTAAAACTAAATGCACTTTTGACAATAATATTTTTAATAAAAAGTACGAAGATTTGTCATAAAAAATACGAAGCTTTTTTATAAAAAGTACGTATAGCACCCATATAAACGGACCCCAAATTTGGCTTGCAGAGCCTATAAGAGAAGCATATTTCATCCGATCAGGCTAAAAATTTGGTACATGGTGTTGGTATATGGTCTCTAACACCCATGCAAAAATTGCTCCACATCGGTCCATAATTATATATAGCCCCCATATAAACCGATCCCCCGATTTGGCTTGGGGAGCCTCAAAGAGAAGCAAATTTCATCCGATCCGGCTTAAATTTGGCACATGGTGTTGGTATATGGTCTCTAACAACCATGCAAAAATTGGTCCATATCGCTCCATAATTATATATAGCCCCCATATAAACAGATTCCAAGATTTGGTTTGTGGATCCTCAAAGAGAAGCAAATTTCATCCGATCTTGCTGAAATTTGGTACATCGTGGTAGTATATAGTCTCTAACAACCATGAAAAAATTGGTCCACATCGGTTCATAATAATATATAGACCCAATATAAACCGATCCCCAGATTTGACCTCCGGAGCCTCTTGGTCCGGTTCAAATTTGGAACGTGGTGTTAGTACATGGCCGCTAACAACCATACCAAAATTGGTCCATATCGGTATATAGTTATCTCCAATCACACAAAAATTGGTCCATAACGGTTCATAATCATGTTTGCCACTCGAGCCAAAAATAATCTACCAAAATTTTATTTCTATAGAAAATTTTGTCAAAATTTTATTTTTATAGAAAATTTTATTTCTATAGAAAATTTTGTCAAAATTTCATTTCTACAGAAAATTTTGTCAAAATTTCATTTCTATAGAAAATTTTGTCAAAATTTTATTTCTATAGAAAATTTTTATTAATTTTTTTCCTATAGAAAATTTTGTTAAAATTTAATTTCTATACAAAATTTTGTCAAAACTTTATTTCTATAAAAATTTTGTTCAAATTTTATTTCTATAGAAAATTTTATGAAAATTTTATTTCTATAGAAAATTTTGTTAAAATTTTATTTCTATAGAAAATTTTGTCAAAATTTTATTTCTATAGAAAATTTTGTCAAACTGAATTATATACGTATTTAAACGATTTTTTTTATTTAATATATACCATGTATGGACTTATATACAATTTAGAAGGCGGTGTTAGGAGGTTTTAAGATACCTTGCCATCGGCAAGCGTTACCGCAACTTAAGTAATTCGATTGTGGATGGCAGTGTTTAGCAGAAGTTTCTACGCAATCCATGGTGGAGGGTACATAAGCTTCGGCCTGGCCGAACTTACGGCCGTACATACATTTTTTTTAATTTCTGGACTAAATTTATCTCTTCCTACAACTCTCTCACTTCCATATGTTTTATTTACACGCAAAAAACGTTTGGAAAACGTGTACGACACAAAAACGTTTTTCTTTTGTTAGAGCTTTTTGAATATCTTCGGAAATTGTAAACTTTTATCACCAAAAAAAATCGTTTGTTACAAAATTTTTATTTTTTCAATAAAAAAATATTTTTGAACCAACAACACAGTCCATTTCGTTTATATCAAGCACTGTTCTTTTCTCATTTTAAGTCTTTAATAAGACACATTTTACAGTTTCATAGTAAAAATTTAATATAGTAGTATGTAATGTTGAACATCTTTTCGGAATCTTCCGAACATATCTGGTATATATGTACAAAAAAAAAAACTCTTTGGTATTGGTCGAAGCAGGGATCGAACGCAGGACCCTTGGTATGCAAGGCGGACGTACCAACCACTGCCCCACGGTGCCCAACTAAATGTGTGTTTCTGTTAAATAAAATTTGTTAAATCGGCTCGTGGGCGCCGCAAACTATGCTATAGAAATATAACTTATAAATATAATTGTCTACTGATGACAATAGCAGCTAATATGATGAATTTCTACGTTGTATTAACGAAATTCTTCATTAAAAGTCAGCCAAAGTAGCATTTCGTTTTAGCAACGTAATTTTACATTCTATTTACGAAACCCTTTATGGAATACATTTCGTAGTATAAACGAATAATTACGTTGCTGTTACGTAGCCTTCTCGTTGTATTAACGAATATTATTCGTTGTATGAATGAAATTTATTCATTGTATGGATGCAGCTTATACGTTGTATGAATGAAAATCAATCACAGTTTTTTCATTGTATGAATGAAAGGCGAACGTTGTATAAATGAACACAAACGTTATATTAAAGAAACCCAGCCAATTATTGCATTTGAGTGAAGTCATTGGTAGTGTACACACAAAGAAAGTTTCATTAAAAATCAGCCAACGAAACATTTTCATAGATATAACGAAGCATTTTCATAAATACAATGAAAATATTCGTTAGTAGTACGAAATGTTACTTTGATTTACAGAAAATTCGTTATATTAACGAAAAAATTCGTTGCATTAACGCTTTTTTTTCCTTGGCTGACTTTTAACGACACATTTCGTTAATATAAGGAAACTTTTTCTATTAGTGTTCCGCCTTCTTCATCTGAAAGTTCACTTCCCCGGGGCATTTTCACTAAAGATTAAAAATGTACACTAAATTTCTTGCGAATATACAAAAAACACCAATTCAACTCAAGATTTGCCCATCAGACAAGTTTTCAGTTGAACTTTTTACCGTTTGTTTTTCAATATGCACACGCAAACATGTGCTTATTGTCATGTTTACATGTGTATGTACAAATTACATAAACGCTACAGTAGAGGTGTGTACGTGAGTAATATTTAACACACGCACACTCACGACCGAAAATCTTACTCACGCACGATATTGTGTGTAGGACTCACGCTCACGAAAAGAAAATTGTTACTCCCGCACGAAATGTCGTGACTCACGAAAAATACCGTGACTCACGAAGAATGTCGTGACTCACGAATAATTTTATGACTAATTTACGTGTTTTGAAACACACGTGTTTGAAAACGTGATCATGATTAAAATCGAGAGCGTTATTAGACTCTTAAAATCCTGGGTGTCATTAAAATTGTAAATAAATTCATCTCGTAAGCGTTTTATGTTTGTTGGCGGGATTATTTTTGTGAGCGTGTTTTCCAAAATTCGTTACTCACGCACACTCACGAAGAAATTATTTTCGTGGCTCACGCTCACGCCGTTGCCATCAGCGTGAGTCTCGAAATTTTTCGTGATTCACGACAATTTCGTACACTTGCACACCTCTACGCTACAGACGCATTAGAGAGAGTATGGAGAGACGTTTTAGAGGGAGAGAGAGAGTAAGGAGAGGCAGAAATACTCAAACTCCCATTCGTATTATTAACGAACATATTTCATTAATATGACGAAATAAAGGGTGATTCTTTTGAGGTTAGGATTTTCATGCATTAGTATTTGACAGATCACGTGGGATTTCAGACATGGTGTCAAAGAGAAAGATGCTCAGTATGCTTTGACATTTCATCATGAATAGACTTACTAACGAGCAACGCTTGCAAATCATTGAATTTTATTACCAAAATCAGTGGCAGAAAATCCGCTTTTTTATCGACAAATTTTGTTCAGCGATGAGGCTCATTTCTGGTTGAATGGCTACGTAAATAAGCAAAATTGCCGCATTTGGAGTGAAGAGCAACCAGAAGCCGTTCAAGAACTGCCCATGCATCCCGAAAAATGCACTGTTTGGTGTGGTTTGTACGCTGGTGGAATCATTGGACCGTATTTTTTCAAAGATGCTGTTGGACGCAACGTTACGGTGAATGGCGATCGCTATCGTTCGATGCTAACAAACTTTTTGTTGCCAAAAATGGAAGAACTGAACTTGGTTGACATGCGGTTTCAACAAGATGGCGCTACATGCCACACAGCTCGCGATTCTATGGCCATTTTGAGGGAAAACTTCGGAGAACAATTCATCTCAAGAAATGGACCGGTAAGTTGGCCACCAAGATCATGCGATTTGACGCCTTTAGACTATTTTTTGTGGGGCTACGTCAAGTCTAAAGTCTACAGAAATAAGCCAGCAACTATTCCAGCTTTGGAAGACAACATTTCCGAAGAAATTCGGGCTATTCCGGCCGAAATGCTCGAAAAAGTTGCCCAAAATTGGACTTTCCGAATGGACCACCTAAGACGCAGCCGCGGTCAACATTTAAATGAAATTATCTTCAAAAAGTAAATGTCATGGACCAATCTAACGTTTCAAATAAAGAACCGATGAGATTTTGCAAATTTTATGCGTTTTTTTTTTAAAAAAAGTTATCAAGCTCTTAACAAATCACCCTTTATAACAATTTAAAATGTATGTTTTAACGATCCATATCATTATATTAACGATCGCTTTCGTTTTATAAATGAAATTTTCAATTCCAGTTTCGGAGTATATAAAACGACTGTTTTAAGTGCTAAAAGTTTCCAAAAATTACTCTCTATGTGCACATGATTATAATAATTTCATCTTGGAAAAAATTTTTATTCTAATTCTTGAAAAAATTACAAAGTTAATATCCGTTATATTAACGAAAAGTGTTTCATTAATATAACGAAACCCAAAACAACAAAATTGTCTTTTAACGATTGATTTCATTATATTAACGATCACTTTCGTTCTTATAACGAAAAATTTCGTAATATTAACGAAAAACAGTCAACGAAGCCCGTTCGTTAATAGTACGATAGAGTGTTGGCTTACAAATTGCATGGTCTGCGATTCGATTCTCCGTCCCAAAAGGTTAAATTAAAAAAATATATAAAATCGAATAATTTCTTCTACATTGTTTGTATTACAGAAAAAGGTGCTACACTAGTAGAAAACGTTTCGTTATATTAACGAAATGTGTCGTTAAAAGTAAGCCAATGAATTCGTTAATACAATGAATTTTTCGTTAATATAAAGAGTTTTCTGCAAATCAACGTAACGTTTCGTACTATTAACGAATATTTTCATTGTATTAATGAAAATGTTTCGTTATATCAATTTTCGTTGGCTGCCTTTTAATGAAATTTTCTTTGTGTGTAAGAACTAAAAACACATCATCGATGTGAGAAATGAGGAAAATGCAATTAGCCAGAAAAGACTTTTTTGAGTTAGTCTTTACGAAATTGTTTTTACAAAAGAAGCATATAAATTTACTAAATTCGCATTTCCCACAAATTTGGTATAGATTACCAAAAATGCAAAATTTTTTGAATTTCGACTCCACTTTTTTAGGGTAACTAGAAAGAATCTGTTTACATAAAAGTGTCTGTTCTAATTTTTAATTAAAAAAAAAAAAAAACGGAATCAATACTAAACTCCTTAAGTGACATCAAAGATTTGGATCCAAGATTTGTTTTATATTTTTAGTGTAGAAAAAGCACTACTCTCACGTGGAAATTTTTATTTGGCCTGAATGGTTAACTCTAGAGGAAAGTTATCCTCTAGAGTTATCCATTTTAAAATGGCTCTAAAGAAACACAAAAAATATCATAAAGCCACCTAAATTTTACGAGATTAAATGTATACAACATTAGGACAAATTTTTCAATACAATTAAATTTTTATTAAAAGTAAGTTTAAACACATCGTTTAAACAAAGATTAACTTAGAGGTTTGCGTCCCTCCGTGCAAGCCCTATGTATACACATAAGTAAGGCAAAAACATTTCTGTCTTAAAAATTTAATCTTTAAATTAACTAAAATATCGACCATATGAATTTAAAACCATTTTCAAAAGTCAGATTGCTTTCCCATTAAGGTTTTATTTCAAAGATCAAAATCTTTGTATCCAAGTAAAGCTTTTTTGCTTAGATCCCTTAATCTGGTTCAATCATTGGAGTTGAATTTCTGTTTTAGCAATGATCCAGCAACAATTTTTTCTTTAGGCTCTGTGACCAAAAATCAAGCAAAAAAACACTGCTAATGTATGTTTGTATGACAGTGAAACTTGCATTTTTTTCTTGGCACAACATTCTGCCTATGAAATGGGGAGACTGGTTCGTTTGTACCAACCATGTTAAGTCAATGTCGTTGATGCCGGGGATTGTTGCTGATGGACGGATGATGACGTTGTTGCTGACTTTGGAGGTTGATTTGATTGAAAACAATTTCACAGAAATCATAGATCAGACAAAGAAAATCGGAGTTCATTTTTTCCATGTCTAGAGATAATTAACTTTTACTTTATCGCATTGTGGGGAGGTTTGCATAAATCTTTTAATCAGAGAAAAAGAAAGGCAAAAAACTACAGTGTCGAATCTGCAAGTTTTTTTTGTAATGAAGAGAAAGGAGTTTATTGAATAATTGTTTTTGGGAATGTATGTAAGCTCCTGCAATGAAGGAAATGAAGTTCGCATTTTATTATTCATAACTCTACATTTCAATTATAAGCTCGTCTAAGATGTTGTTGGAAATCTGAATTGCTATGCCAAAGCAAAGTTCACTGGATCTAAATCATACACACCTAATGACTTTATTACATGAGTACTCACCAACCAAAATAATGATTGCTTTTGCTATTACGTGTTCAAATGAACTTTAATTAGAAATAAGGCTTACAATTTCAATCCATGGCATTGGGTTAGGTTAAAGTGAGAAAATTGATATCAGAGAAATATACACTCAAAGAAAATTTACAGTAGACCAAGGTTAAAGTGACTGCCCGATTAAGTTTCAGGCTCACTTAGACTATTCAGTCCACATTAAGTAAAAGTACCTATTACATATGGGCACTTCTAGTTTTAACCGCTGAACCTTCTCGATTATTTTCTTCTGTTGAACCAACCAGATTGCTCCAAAAACATTAGCAGACTACTTAAGTTAACGTTTTCCAGGTCCGCCAGTAATCTAAAGCTATATGCCCCTAAAATTTGCTTACGCCTCACACAAAATGCAGGACACTCACACAAGAGGTGTTTAATTGATTCCTTTTCCTCCGCATCATGACAGCTCATACAATGATGCGGAGGAAAAATACATCAAGACTATGTGGCAAAGCCAAATTGTTATTTTTGGATAGGCAACAATGTTATTTTCTAGCCAAACATAAAATTGTTGTCGAAATCAGATACAAACGCCTATTGTCCGCCGAGACCAAAAAAATAAGTTTCGACGAATTCAAGAAAAATTATTACCAAAATTAAGCAAAAATGTCACTTTCTCGCCAAACATAAAAACAGTGAACCCACCAGGAAGGAACATTTGGGTAATTTTAGAAAATTAGGTTCATATACGAAAATGTTAACTAAAATGTTCAACAAAAGCCTATAGCCCGCCGAGATTAAAAAATATATGTACCCTACGGGAAATTAGTGCAAATTGCCACTAATGGACCCATTACAGGACTAGTGCACCAGTTTATCAAATTTTTTAATTGTCATATAATTTATTGATTTTTATAGTCACTTAATATTAAAATATTTTTGAATCCACACTTTTACTACAATACAACTATCAGAATTATTTATTGTTCAACATATTACTTTCTCGTGCGATACGGATGGAAACAGGGCCTTAAAAGTTTGTCCCAGACTGTTTCATGAGCAGTTGTCTATGGGGTAGTTGTTCCAGGACGTGTCCTTTGGGATGAGTCCAAGTCGTGTCCTAAAGTGTAAATTTTCCCAGCCAATGACAAACCCATCTTAAAGTGACCGGTCCATTCCATACGTTTGGAGCAGAACTGTGAATGGTCCATACAAACCATGGACTAACCCTGTACCGGTCCTGGGGTTGATTCATTCACGTTACCAAAAAAATTCGTTTGTTACAAAATTTTTATTTTTGCAATAAAAAAAGTTATTTTTGAAACAACAACACAGTCCATTTCGTTTATATCAAACACTGTTCTTTTCTGACTTTAGGTCTTTAATAAGACACATTTTACAGTTCAAAATTTAATACACTACAATGTAATGTTGAACATTTTTTCGGAATCTTACGAACATATCTGGAATATATGTAAAAAAAAACAAACAAACTTTCGTCGAAGCAGGGACCGAACCCACCCTTGGCATGCAAGTCGGACGTAGCAACCACTGCTCCACGGTGGCAAACTAAATGTTTGTTTCTGTTAAATAAACTTTGTTTATTCGGTTCGTGGGCGCCGCAAGCTATGCTATATAAATATAACTTATATGGATATTTATCTATTGATGACCATAACAGGTACATAGCTCAGTGGTTAGTGTGTTGGCTTACAAAGTGCATGGTCCGCGGTTCGATTCTCCGTCCAGCCGAAAGGTAAACAACTTTTAAAAATTTATAAAATCGTATAATTTCTTCTACATTGTTGGTATTACAGGAAAAGGTGTTAAGAACTAAAAAAACTCGTGGATGTGAGAAAGATGTGAGGGAAAATGCAATTAGCAAGAAACATTTTTTTTTTTTGAATTTGTCTTTATGAAATTGTTTTTACATCCTGGAAAAGAATAAACGTTTATCACAAAAAGTATATACTTTTCTTCCAAATACACTTCCTTACAGCGAACAGCCAATGAGAAACGAACTTTGTTTGTCTAAAATTTCGTTTGGGAGGAAAGAATTATTTTTTGCGTGTAGGAAAATTAGTCATTTTTACAACTTTTCGACTAAGCAGTGCCGATTTAAGAAGGAAAATGTTGGTATTTTGACCATTTTTGTCGAAATCAGAAAAACATATATATGGGAGCTATATCTAAATCTGAACCGATGTCAACCAAATTTGGCACGCATAGCTACAATGCTAATTCTACTCCCTGTGCAAAATTTCAACTAAATCGGAGTTGAAAATTGGCCTCTGTGGTCATATGAGTGTAAATCGGGCGAAAGCTATATGGGGGATATATCTAAATCGGAACCGATTTCAACCAAATTTGGCACGCATAGCTACAATGCTAATTCTACTCCCTGTGCAAAATTTCAATTAAATCGTAGCAAAAAATTGGCCTCTGTGGTCATATGAGTGTAAATCGGGTGAAAGCTATATATGGGAGCTATATCTAAATCTGAACCGATTTCAACCAAATTTGGCACACATAGCTACAATGCTAATTCTACTTCCTGTGCAAAATTTCAACTAATTCGGAGCAAAAATTGTCCTCTGTGGTCATTAGAGTGTAAATCGGACGAAAGCTATATATGGGAGCTATATCTAAATCTGAACCGATTTCAACCAAATTTGGCACGCATAGTTACAATGCTAATTCTACTCCATATGCAAAATTTCAACTAAATCGGAGCAAAAAATTGGTCTCTGTGGGCAAATGAGTGTAAATCTGGCGAAAGCTATATATGGGAGCTATATCTAAATCTGAACCGATTTGGCTGATATTTTGCAAGTTTTTCGAGACTCATAAAATATTCGGATGTACGGAATTTGAGGAAGATCGGTTGATATACACGCCAATTATGACCAGATCGGTGAAAAATATATATGGCAGCTATATCTAAATCTGAACCGATTTTTTCCAAAATCAATAGGGATCGTCTCTGAGCCGAAACAGGACCCTATACCAAATTTTAGGACAATCGTACCACAGTAGTGGTGAAGGGTATAAAAATTGGTGTTTAAATGGACAAAATGTCTTTAGCGCTGTACGAAGTTCACTATGGGCGCATTTGTGGTAAAATGTACAATAACTGCATTATTTTGTGGGAGAGGCGATTTTAGTAAATCTTTATGCTTCATTTGTGTATATTTTTCCCTGTTTTAGTTTATTTAACTAACGTACGCAAAAAATTATTAAAGTCTAGAAAACTTGTTCAAAACATAATGACCCCATGAACTAAAATAGAATAAAATTGGCTTTAGTGCAATATACACACAAAAAATTTTTCTGATTCAATCACGGAATTAATTGATCCAATTAATTTTTACCCTCTACCATAGGATGGGGGTATATTAACTTTGTCATACCGTTTGTAACACATCGAAATATTGCTCTAAGACCCCATAAAGTATATATATTCTGGGTCGTGGTGAAATTCTGAGTCGATCTGAGCATGTCCGTCCGTCCGTCTGTTGAAATCACGCTAACTTCCAAACGAAACAAGCTATCGACTTGAAACTTGGCACAAGTAGTTGTTATTGATGTAGGTCGGATGGTATTGCAAATGGGCCATATCGGTCCACTTTTACGTATAGCCCCCATATAAACGGACCCCCAAATTGGGCTTGAGGATCCTCTAAGAGAAGCAAATTTCATCCGATCCGGCTGAAATTTGGTACATAGAGTTAGTATATGGTCTCTAACAACCATACAAAAATTGGTCCACATCGGTCCATAATTATATATAGTCCCCATATAAACCCCAGATTTGACCTCCGGATCCTCTTGGAAGAGCAAAATTCATCTGATTCAGTTGAAATTTGGTACGTGGTGTTAAAATATGGTCTCAAACACCCATGCAAAAATTGGTCGAATTCGGTTCATAATTATATATATAGCCCCCATATAATCCGATCCCCAGATTTGATCTCCGGTGCCTTTTGGAAAAGCAAAAATTCATCCGATCTGGTTGAAATTTGGTACGTGGTGGTAGTATATGGTATTTAACAACCATGCCAAAAGTGGTCCATATCAGTCCATAATCATATATAGTCTCCATATAAACCGATCCCGAGATTTCGTTTTGGAGCCTCTTGGAGGAGGAAATTTTCAATTCTGGCTCTCTCTACGTACCGTGTAAAAAAAGTCCATATCGATTTGTAATTATTTGTAGACTTACCTATACATACCTTTTTTTGTCTAATATATACCAAATATGGACTAACTCACAATTGCCATCAGCAAGTGTTACCGCAACCCAAGTAATTCGATTGTGGATGACAGTCTTTCATAGAAGTTTCTACGTAATCCATGGTGGAGGGTACATAAGATTCGGCCTGGCCGAACTTACGGCCGTATATACTTGTTTTAATTATCACAAAAATGATCAATCACGGTTTTAATATACTTGATTACTATTTCATTGCCAAATTTCAATTAATTTTTTAATTTATTCAATTAAAAATTTAATTGATGTTGATTGCAAAACTTAATTAATTTTTTTAATTAAAAAATGTAACTATTTTCAATTACTTTCTGATTTGGCTTTGTGGTTCTAGTTTGATTAACAATTTATTGTTTGAAACAAATTTTTAATTGAAAATTAACCCTTGTGTGCGTGATGAGGTCCCGCTGATCTTTTCTGATTTTTATTCATACATAACTTTATTTTTTATATGATTTGCAGCGTGATGGTTTATGACTTCTTGTATTAAAGTGTTTTAAGTTGAAAACCTTACTTTTTTATGTGATAAAATCATTAAATCGGTTTTTATAGGCATTTGAAAAAGTTTAGTGCGATTCTACGTGATGAGGTCCAATGCCCATCGGCTCCTGGAATTTGGCAAGATGTGCCTCTATTTGGAACAAGTTTGAAGCCTCCACTATGCACATAATACTGCGAACAAAACGAACGCCACTAAAAAAATTGTATTGTTTTCCCTTCAAAAATCCAGTTTGTTCAGAACACTCAACCACCAAAACAATATATTGTTGCTTGGTACGTATAAGGATACTTATAACATAGGTACCACGCCTGGGACAAACATCAGGGCCTCTAGAATACTTGTTAAAAATTTAAACATCCCAGAAAAAAAATTTGGAAGTTCTTCTAAAGTCACAACTTTAAAAGCACTTCCCAAAATGAACTCCCAAAGATGTTCTTTATTTTAACTACAAAGGAAGTTCTTTTAATTCAATTTTTTATAACTTGCTTTTTTCATGAGTAATTTTTTAATTTTTTAATGAGTAATTTTAACTTTTTTTGTTTCAAATAGATTAAAAACAGAGTAAGAATTAATAAAATGGGACAAAGAATTCAAATTTTGCCGATAAAAATACTAAATCCATTCTAGAAAAATTGTGAATTTTTGAAAATATTTGAGGTCAAACGTTTCAAACATGCGTTAGTATGATTGACTTATTTAACTTAATGTTTCTATCTTGAAAGTTTCTATATGAAAAGTTAATTGTTACAATTAATTTATTAATTGAAAAAAAAAATCAACTTCAATTAACTTTTTAAGTGGAAATATTTTGGTGATATTTTTTCTGTGTAGGGTTCACTTTTGTTTGAGTGTACATCTGCTTTCCCTTGTTTAGGTGTATGTGCTTTATGTGGCGCATTTGTGGTATATTATACACATTTTTAAAATTCTAGACTTGTGGGAAATACGAAATTTAATAAATCTTTATACTTCATTTGTGTACCTCTCGCCATGTCAAATTTCAAAGTAAAAAAATCAACTTTGAACTACAAACTTCGATTCCTATTCAACCGTCGAACGGAACGGACGTGTTTTTTTTCAATAGCGGATAAACTCATAGTAATAGGTACCTACTACGAATTTCAAGTGTGGTGGGATATTAAGCCACCATGCAGCGAAATTCCAAGTCATCCACTGGGTTGCTAACTTCAGGGCCCAGTGGACGGGTATCGACTGGAGTTATAAATCTGGGCAATGACCAAGAGTTAGGCCCAATTAGTCGACCTGTAGACGGGTCGACAGGTGGCGACACACTGACAAGTCGAACTTTTTCTAAGGTAACGACATCAAAAGGAGGTAATCCCTCACGAAAGAGATTCAAGGAACGCAGAAATGCTTTGTTTATCCTAAAGAAGTTAGGATCAGTCGACCCAAGCACGTTGTCGGCTAAACAAAGCGATTCCTTAAAATGGGCTCAAGGAATTCTTGAGACTGGAAAAAGGGAACGATCGCCGGATGAGCTGCCATCCTCCAAAAGGGATCAAAGATCGTTTGCCTCAGTTGCTAAAGATAGCCTTGTGATGGCTATCATTAATAAAGGAGCATTGGACGGTATGGTTCCAAAGCAAAAATGGGGGGAAATTGAGAATGCTCTATCTGTCGTCTACTCACAGGTACTGGAAAAGTTTCCCGGCCCAGATCCTCGACACCAAGAGGCTGGTTGGTATCAAGGACGATTTAAGCTAGTCGCATTTGAGGACCAGAGGTCTATAGAATGTTTTAAAGCTGCTCTGATACTAATTGGTGAAGTTTGGGAAGGAGCTGCTCTAGAGTTAGTCGAGAAGAAAGACATACCGGCTAGACCTAGAGCACATGCCTGGATACCTGCAAACCCTTCTGACCCTGAATCTATTTTAAATAGACTGAAACGATGCAATCCAGATCTTCCAACAGCTGATTGGAAGGTTGGCCGTTTGGATGAAGTGGATGGACCAAGACGGCATGCAGTGTTTATATTGAACACTCAGTCTTTGCCACATCTGGCAAAGTCCCAGGGCCGTGTATGTTATGGCTTTCATTATATCCAAATGAAGGTGTATAAAAACGATCAGCTAAAGGATTCAGAAATGGACAAGCCTCTGTCTGAATCAGAAGTAAGCGGATCCTCTTGCGAAGTCGAGGGAGATACCAAAGTTGAAGACATGGATAGATACCGTATGCGTGAGGAGGCTTCTATTGCCTCAGAACTCACCAAAGTCGAACCTATGGTTATTGAGAGAGTCACCGATATCTCTGAAGAGGACATTCTTGATGACTCGATCGAAGCGGCTGATGTGACGGTTGTTGAAAATCTCGATGGTCCTACGGATCCTCCAGATAAATCTTCATCATTGTAAGGCTGCATGTGCTGCCTTAAAAGTTCTCCTGATGAAAGGGGACATAGATATAGTTCTTATTCAAGAACCATATGTTTACAAAAACAAAATATGTGAATTAAGTACTCCGGGGTTCAAACTATTGCAGTATACTGGTAATGATGTAAATCGAGCCTGTATAATTGCTAAAAACGAGCTCAATTTGTTTCTGCTTCCCTCAATGTGCAATACAGACACTGTCGTTGCAAGTTTAGAAATAGCCAAATGCAAATATTGGGTATCTTCGGTCTACATGGGACATGACAGGGAGATGCCTCCATATGCCGTTAAGACCTTAGTGGAGGAGTCACTGAAAACAAAGGCGAAACTCATTATGGGATGCGATGCGAATGCACATCATAGTATATGGGGAAGTAGTGATACTAATGCAAGGGGAGAGTCGCTAATAGAGTTTATTTTGCGTACTAATCTGGTAGTTTGCAACAAGGGAGATGTCCCAACCTTTGTCACTAAAAACAGGCAAGAGGTTTTGGACATCACCTTGGCCTCGCAAGAACTAAATGAAATGATATCTGAGTGGCAGGTTTTAAGTGAACACAGCTTCTCAGATCATCGCTACATCAGTTTCAAATTTGATGTTCATATCACCAAGATCATATTTCCGCCAAATGTTAGGAAAGCTGACTGGAATAGGTATAGGGAATCGTTCAATATGATGATACCGGAAATAACAGAGACAAATATGAGAAATGTGCAAGATATCGAACACGCAGTGGAGCGGATTACTAAGGCCTTCAACATCTCACTGAAAGCTGCTTGCCCTAGAGGAAAGCCAAGGGGGAAACATCGACCACCATGGTGGTCTACGGAATTAAGTAATATGAGGAAATCCTGCAGGAAGCTCTTTAACAAGGCAAAGTCCACCAGAGCCCCTGAGGACTGGGACGCTTACAAGAAGAATCTGAGAGGATACAAGCGAGAACTGAGAAAGGCTCAGCATAACTCTTGGAATGCTTACTGCAGCAGTATTGAGAATACGTCCGAGGCTTCCAGACTACGGAAGGTTCTAGCATCCACCAACTCCGCTCCAGGTTTCATTAAAACATCGGAGGGCAATTGGACAACGTCCAGTAAGGAGACGCTGGAGGTACTATTGGACACACATTTTCCTGGAAATCAGACGGTTGAACCATGTACTGGCGGTGCCACAGTTGCTCAGCGGTCGTTTCCTGTCGAGGAAATTGTATCGGAAACTAGAATAAGATGGGCGCTAAATAGCTTTGGACCATTCAAATCCCCTGGACCTGATGGAATTACTCCGGCGGAGTTACAAGCTGTAACTGACAAAATTATCCCCTGGTTGTCGGTGATATATAAAGGATGTATCAACTTATCATATATCCCAGGAAAGTGGAGGGAAACAAAAGTCGTTTTCATACCTAAAGCGGGAAAAGCCTCTCACTCGAGGGCGAAGGATTTCCGACCAATCAGCTTATCCTCATTCCTACTTAAGACTCTGGAGAGGATGATAGATATTTATCTTAGAACTAGCATCGATTCAAGTTTGTTCTCGAAACGACAGCATGCATACTCGAAGGGCAGGTCTACTGAGACCGCACTACATGAACTAGTCAGCTTTATTGAAAGCTCACTATCTGTCAAAGAATACACAATCGTGGCGTTTCTAGACATCGAAGGGGCGTTCAATAATGTCCATCCGAGCTCGATATTAAATGGACTGACAACTCTGAATGTTGATCCATGTATACTCAGGCTGTTAGACGAACTGCTAATGAAGAGACGTATTTCAGCCACACTAGGACAAGCAAACATACAAAGGTATGTGAACAGAGGCACTCCCCAAGGAGGAGTCCTATCACCTCTTCTTTGGAATGTTGCTATAAATAGCCTTCTGGTTACTCTAGAAAAAGAAAGGATAAAAGTGGTGGCATACGCAGATGATGTGGCTCTGGCAGTCAGGGGAAAATTCCCATCCACAATCAGAGATATTATTCAGAGGGCCCTCCGGATGACTGAGAAATGGGCGAAAGACAATGGTCTTGGGGTAAATCCTGCAAAGACAGAATTAGTCATGTACTGCAACGATCGCAAAACTCCCACGGTTAGGCCTATTTCCTTAGGGGGTATTGAAATTCCCTTTGGTGAATGTGCAAAATACCTTTGCGTTATTTTGGACAGGAAGCTGAACTTTAAGCTTAATATTGAAGAAAGGGCGAAAAAGGCAACTGTAGCTTTGTACTCGTGCAAAAAGGCAATAGGAAAAAAGTGGGGACTGAAACCAAAAATTGTGCATTGGCTATACACGGCAGTGGTTAGACCTATAATGCTATATGGTGTTGTAGTCTGGTGGCCGGCACTTCAGAAACCGACTTGTTTAGATAAAGTTCAGCGTATGGCGTGTTTGTGTATTTCAGGCGCATTCAGCAAGACAGGAACAAATTCCCTTAATGTCGTGCTGCATCTATTGCCTTTAGACATTTTGGCCAAACAGTCAGCTGCAACAACGGCTGTGCGGTTGCGCGAACTATCGCTGTGGTCGGAAAAAGGTTACGGTCACAGTTCTGTCCTCAAAACAATGCCAGATGTGCCTAACGTAGTGGATTACACTTTGGCGAGTCCACTTTTCGACAAAAAGTTTGAGACTCTAATCCCCAACAGTGAGGCGTGGTGCACACAGACCCCGGGGAATAAAGAATATATAGATTTCTACACTGATGGCTCCAAATTGGATGGACAAGTGGGGTTCGGAGTATATTCTAATGATCTGGAACTTCGAATAGCGAAAAGATTACCTAATCACTGTAGTGTTTTTCAGGCTGAAATATTAGCAATAAGAGAGGTGGCGAATTGGCTGAGAAGTAATGTTCCAAAAAATGTGGGCATTAATATATACTCAGACAGTCAACCTGCAATAAAATCCTTGGACTCTGTGTTCCTCAACTCGAAAACGGCCATCGACTGCCGCAAATCTCTCAATGAGATGGCTGAGCAGTACAATATTCACCTAATATGGGTGCCTGGCCATAGGAACATACCGGGGAACTGCGAAGCGGATGAGTTGGCAAGGCTAGGGACTACCTTACATATTCCAGGGGAACTAGAATTTGTTGGTATGCCCCTAGCTACCTGCAAGCTCATGCTGCGTGAGAAGGCTGTTATGATGGCAAATGTTCGATGGGAGAATTGCAAGGGTTGTAACGACACCAAGCAAATATGGCCCCATTTCAACTTAAACCGCACACTAGATATGCTAATGTTCTCGAGACGTCAGATATCACTCCTGATATCTGCTATAACGGGTCGCTGCCTGATAGGCGATTTTGCAAAAACTATTGGCGCGAAGTATAATGACTATTGTATGAGCTGTCATGATGCGGAGGAAAAAGAATCAATTAAACACCTCTTGTGTGAGTGTCCTGCATTTTGTGTAAAGCGCAAGCAACTTTTAGGAGCATATAGCTTCAGATTACTGGCGGATCTGGAAAACGTTAACTTAAGCAGTCTGCTACTGTTTTTGGGACAATCTGGTTGGTTCAACAAAGAAAAATAATCAAGAAGGTTCAGCGGTTAAAACTAGAAGTGCCCATATGTAATAGGTACTTTTAGTTAATGTGGTATCACAATGGACTGAATAGTCTAAGTGAGCCTGAATCTTAATCGGGCTGCCACTTTAACCTAACCTAACCTAACCTACAAACTTCGAATATGTTTATTTAAACTCCGTGAATAAATGAATTTAGAAGACATAGATCTCATTTATCGAATTTTTACAATGGTAAACTGATTTTCAAATATTTCTAAAGATGTTAATTTCAAAATTTAGAAAAATTGATTTTTTTGTAAATACATCTCAATCCGAGAATTGGCTACATTTGTTACACTGCCTAATATCATACTTCAAAAATACATTTCATTATTCATCATATAACCTTAGATTTGAATACTCTTTTGTGTTTGCAATCATTTATCTTTATTATAATCAAATGAAAGTCGTATAACAAAATGTTTCAATTTTCAAGAAAATATGTAGCAGGCATTGAATTTATTTTTTGTCAGTAAAAACATATATTTAGACGTGTTGGAAAAAAAAAAATAAAACTATCAATGTTTTCTTTCATTTTAAAATTAAAAAATATGCACATTAACTATACTTTCGGATTCATTGAATATAAAATGTAAGAAGGTGTCAAGTTCTTCACTCATTTACTTAATAAACAAACCCCTCTTCAAATATTTGTATTTGTTGTATTAGAAATAATCAAAACAAATTATATGCAATTTTTATTGGATGTGCATTACAGCAACAATGTAAATCACATTTATTAACATGTACTCGTACTTTACACTGCACGTGTAAAGCTAATTTAAATAAAATTGCTTTGGCAACTATCGGCGCTAAGAGCAATTAAAGTCTATGAACTGATATATATGAGTAATTCTCCGCTAAATTGAGTAGATTAGGTAGCTTAATAATGATATAAATATTAAATTAAGTAGTAACATACATGTTTGCTTTTAACGATGAGGCTATCCAGTTTGGTTATTTTAATTTGTGTGGGTATAAATATTGGCGATAGAACCAGAAATAAAATGTACATTTAACTTCATTTGATCCGAACAAAAAGTTTAACATCTATAAGGAGTATTTTCTATGTTGAGTTGTATATTATAACTCACGTAAAACTTAAGTAATCGTTATAATATTACAGAATATGTTACTTTTATTCAACTTGAATCGAATCGAATGCTAGCACCCCGCTTTGTCAAAATGGTGCAAATGAAGCTTGAGAGTTAATTATATTACCTTAAATTACTCATAAACTTTAGCCGATAAGTCTACCGTACATCCATAGAAATAATCGTGAACGGCATTCACGCTTCAAAATGATCCATGCACGAAAACGAATCAATCGGTGAACAGACGGGGTCAATCTGACAACTATAAAATGACACCATGAGTTGTCATAATAGCAGCCAGCGAACATGATCTGAAAACGTAATGGTAATGAATTTATAATGAATTTATAATTTATAATGACACAAGTACGTTTAGTGGAAAACAAGTGATGTGAGGAACTAGGACTGACGTGGTTCGTATCCCGTATCGGACAATTTTATTATTTTGCTGCAGCATAATTTTTTTTCAAAATTTCAAGAGTTTGGGGACTTATTCCGAAAAAATGTAACTTCAATCGAAGTATTGTGCATCGATAGCGATTGTCGTATTATTTTATTAAATTGTAAACCGAAGGAGCAATTTCTGGGTTGACACTAAAAGAAAAAATGACGTTCCAGAATTGAAATATGAGGGTCGCTTTATATGGGGGCTATATACAATTATGAACCGATATGGACCAACTTTTGTGTGATTGCGGATCGGTTTAACTGAGGGCTACATATATAGACATGGTTAGGCATGGTTGTTAACCCTCGGACAGACACATGAGCCTGGCCAGACCTTTTTCGATTCTAATTGTAATTAAAATACATTTATAATATAGCTAGAGACTTGAAACTTCAGGTACCCTCCTAAAATTTTATTACCTATCGATCAGGACGGAAAATACGACAGTAATAATGTAATAATATCAACAAAATAGCATATTTTCCATATAAATACATTAAAATACATAGTGGGTCTGGCCAGGCCTCATGTGTTACGAATGTGACTATCGAAACATGTGTATGACGGAAGGTTAACGGTCATATACTAGTACAATGTACCACATTTCAACTGAATACAAGAGGCTCCAAAACCAAATCTGGGGATCGGTTTATATTGGGGCTATATATGATTATGGACCAATTTAGGCATCGTTGTTAAAGACCCTATACTAACACCACGTACCAAATTTCAACCACATCGGATGAATTTTACTTCTCCAAAAGGCTGCGGAGCCAAATCTGGGAACAGGTTTATATGGGGGCTATAAATGTAATTATGGACCAAGAGGCTCCAAAACCAAATCTGGAGATCGGTTTATATAGGGGCTATATATGATTATGGACCAATATAGACCGATTTTGGCATTGTTGTTAAAGACAATATACTAACACCACGTATCAAATTTCAACCGGATCGGATGAATTTTGCTTCTCCTAAAGGCTTCGGAGGTCAAATCTGGGGACCGGTTTATATGGGGGCTATACGTAAAAGTGGTGCAATATGGCCCCTTTGCAATACCATCCGACCTACATCAATAACAACTACTAATGCCAAGTTTCAATTCGATAGCTTGTTTTGGTTAGAAGTTAGCGTGATTTCAACAGACGGACGGACGGACGAACATGCTTAGATCGACTCAGAATTTCACCACGACCCATACTATATAACTTTATGGGGTCTTAGAGCAATATTTCGATGTCTTACAAACGGAATGACAAAGTTAATATACCCCCATCCTATGGTGGAGTGTATAAAAACGCCGAAAGAACCTTTTAATACCTAACGAAATGTAAAATACTTTTCACAGAAAAAGGAATTAATCCAAAATCAATGAATTTATTGTTTACTTTTTTCTATTCTCTTTACTCCCTACATTTTATTTATATATTTGAGGAGATTCACGCGAGACATCATTGCTTTTTTATTCATAAAATTATTCAAACACGTTTAATATATTATTCAATATAAAAAACACTAATAATTGACAAAGAAAACAAAATAAATTCCTTTGAAATGTTGTTTATTATTAATGAAAAAGGTAGAAATGGTCTGCTTTTTGTGTCATAAATGGTATTGACCATTCATTCTGCAGTGTAGGAAATCATTTCTGTTCGATACAACCTGAAATGTTATCACGTAATGCATCTCTACTTGCGATCAATGCAAACAAGGTTTGATGGCGAGCGAGAAGGTTAAGAACCGATTTTTCATTATTAATTGTGTTGGTATAACAGCTATTCTTACTAATGATTTGCATATCAATGCGTCAGAGTTTAATTACATGTAAGAAATATTTTACTGCAATCTTTTCGTATTCATCGCTTGGAGATGTAAAACACGTAGATACCGTTACGAATTCATTTGTTTTATTTTATTACACTGAGCAATGAATATGAGATAATTTTGGGAAATTATGAGGAAGTGCTAAATCATGAGTATATAGTTATAAGTATTGTTTATAAACAAACCCGACTTTTTGTTGGTTCCGAAATAGAGGTGACAATCCTTACTTAAAAATAACTAAGTCACTCAGCAAAGAAGTGGTTCACAATTAGCGCCGAAGCGATGAATTTAACACCGGCTTATCATGGGATGGATGACCACCACTTCAGCATCCGTTAGGTTAGGTTATTTGGCAGCCCGATGTATCAGGCTCACTTAGACTATTCAGTCCATTGTGATACCACAGTGGTGAACTTCTCTCTTATCACTGAGTGCTGCCCGATTCCATGTTAACCTCAATGACAAGGGACCTCCTTTTTATAGCCGAGTCCGAACGGCGTTCCACATTCCAGTGAAACCACTTAGAGAAGCTTTGACAGCCTCAGAAATGTCACCAGCATAACTGAGGTGGGATAATCCACAGCTGAAAAACTTTTTGGTGTTCGGTCGTAGCAGGAATCGAACCCACGACCTTGTGTATGCAAGGCGGGCATGCTAACCATTGCACCACGGTGGCTCCCCCGGAGCATCCGTTACACTGAATACACTTCATTATTTATTAAATAATATTTGCCCAAAATGAGTGCCACACTTTTGAAATATGTATATGGATACAATTTTGGAAAATACTCTTATGTCATGTAATATATCCAATATGAGCTAAAGTGGTTTGCTGGTTGTGGAGACGAATTCCTTTTTAATTTCTGTCAAATATTTTCCCAGTCTGACCGTACTGTAACGCTTTATAACATTTGAGCTCAAATAATTTAGAAAATTCGCAATGTTTCTAGAAGGGAGTTATCTTCTGAAAAAAATTAAAATTATTTATTAAAAATTCGGAAAAAGCGAGTTAAAAAAATTGAATTAAAAGAACAATTTTGGTAGTTAAAATAAGGAACACCTCTGTGTCTTTAGACCAACTTTCCAACTTTTTGCTGGGTATAATATTGGAAAAGCGAATCATATTTTTAAATTACCCTATAAGTACTAAGCCATATTAGAAGAGCAACTTTCTATAGCGTGGATGCGGAAGCCATTACTAATTACATTAATAAAGGGTGGTTAAAATTTCAAGGGCCGATGTTGATTTTGAATAAAACACAAACTATTTAGGAAATTATTGTAATTTTATTTTATTATGATATATTGGTATTACTCAATTATGTATGGAACAAAATATCGGCCAAATGGGCGCCGCGACCTCGGTGGCACACCTTCATCCGATGGTCCAAATTTTCAATGACGCTGAGGCATAATGGGGGTTCTATGACGTTAATTTGCCGAATTATCTCATGCTTTAGCTCTTGAATTGTTGCTGGCTTATCGACGTACATCTTTTCTTTCAAATAACCCCAAAGAAAAAAGTCCAACGGTGTCAATTCACATGATCTTGGCGGCCAATTGACATCGGCATTACGTGAGATAACACGGCCATTGAATTTGTTGCTCAAAAGAGCCATTATTTCGTTAGCTGTGTGGTAAGTGGCACCGTCCTGCTGAAACCACATATCGTCCACATCCATATCTTCCAATTCGGGCCATAAAAAGTTCGTTATCATCACACGATAGCGAACACTATTCACAGTAACTGCCTGACCCGCCTCATTTTGGAAAAAAACACGGCCCGATGATGCCGCCAGCCCATAAACCGCACCAAACAGTCACTCTTTGTGGGTGCATTGGTTTTTCGACAATCACTCTTGGATTCTCATTCGCCCAAATGCTTCAATTCTGTTTATTGACGAATCCACTGAAGATGATTTTCTTCGAAAATTGATCATCCACTATAGAAATTTCTTGGAACCATTCTGCCCATTCACGACGTCCATGGATCAAATTGTTTGTCTGAAATAGAGAAATGTCAAATAAAATTCGGAAAAAAACTTGGTGTTTAGTTGTGGTTCACATTCAACATCGGCACTTACAATTTAACCACCCTTTATTTTAGTATTTCAACATGGATGTATGGCTTTCAATTCAGTCTTAAAAGATTGTTAATTAAAAGAGATAGTATGTCGTTTGCGAATATAAACATAAAGGGTGATTCTTTTGAGGTTAGGATTTTCATGCATTAGTATTTGACAGATCACGTGGGATTTCAGACATGGTGTCAAAGAGAAAGATGCTCAGTATGCTTTGACATTTCATCATGAATAGACTTACGATCTGCCACAACGTCGAATTTTCAGTGAATGGGCACTAGAAAAGTTGGCAGAAAATCCGCTTTTTTATCGACAAATTTTGTTCAGCGATGAGGCTCATTTCTGGTTGAATGGCTACGTAAATAAGCAAAATTGCCGCATTTGGAGTGAAGAGCAACCAGAAGCCGTTCAAGAACTGCCCATGCATCCCGAAAAATGCACTGTTTGGTGTGGTTTGTACGCTGGTGGAATCATTGGACCGTATTTTTTCAAAGATGCTGTTGGACGCAACGTTACGGTGAATGGCGATCGCTATCGTTCGATGCTAACAAACTTTTTGTTGCCAAAAATGGAAGAACTGAACTTGGTTGACATGTGGTTTCAACAAGATGGCGCTACATGCCACACAGCTCGCGATTCTATGGCCATTTTGAGGGAAAACTTCGGAGAACAATTCATCTCAAGAAATGGACCGGTAAGTTGGCCACCAAGATCATGCGATTTGACGCCTTTAGACTATTTTTTGTGGGGCTACGTCAAGTCTAAAGTCTACAGAAATAAGCCAGCAACTATTCCAGCTTTGGAAGACTACATTTCCGAAGAAATTCGGGCTATTCCGGCCGAAATGCTCGAAAAAGTTGCCCAAAATTGGACTTTCCGAATGGACCACCTAAGACGCAGCCGCGGTCAACATTTAAATGAAATTATCTTCAAAAAGTAAATGTCATGGACCAATCTAACGTTTCAAATAAAGAACCGATGAGATTTTGCAAATTTTATGCGTTTTTTTAAAAAAAAAAGTTATCAAGCTCTTAACAAATCACCCTTTACTTTTTGTAACTTTTTAAGTTATGTTTTTTTAATTGATTTTTATCACAACTCTAACGGATTTAGGCGATTTTTGTTTGGATAATGTCTTTTGTTATCTCTTATTACACTAAAAAAATATTAACCTTATTTGAAAGATTATACAAGGTAAATTTTAGGAAACGCAATTTACGCAATATTAAGGACAAATTTCTTTGAAATAAAGTAATTTGAATTAAACAAGTTTTTAATCATTGGTTTAAATATGTTCTTCTTTATATTTGCAGTACGGAAAATTTTTCTTAAAGTACGGAAAAACATTTTTGATTTAAAGAAATAATATTTAAATTAATTGAGATATTGAATCTTATGATTAAAAAAGATAAAACAGCTCCAAATATAGGCCAATAATTATATTAAGGATTTTGAATCTTTTGTTTAAAGGTTTCTTTTTAATTACAAAAATACTTTTTACTTTTAAGTATCTGTCATAATGTGGCTTTTCAACTGACTTTTATTTATAAATCAAGACCATTTTTAATGTATGACAAAAAAAGCGATAAACAAATAAATTTTAAATTTATAGAGCCTAGATTTAAAAATAGATACACTAAAAAAAATGTGTTCTCTATTTAACTAAAGCCAATATAACTTTATTTTAGTTCATGGAATTATTATATTTGGAGAAAGTTTCCTTTAAGCTAATAATTTTTTGCGTACGTTGGATAAATTAACTAAAAAACGGGAAAAATTGTACATAAATTAAACATAAAAATTTACTAAATTCGTGTTTCTCACAGCATAGTTAATTATTTCTTTAATTTTGTAAATTTTACAAGAAATGCGTTCATCATGACCCTCGTATATCACTAAAGACATTCTTGCAATTTTGAACTCCAATTTTTTCCTTCAAACTACAAAATTTTCTTTAACTAATGAAAAAAGTTAATTATGTCCAATATTTTTTCTTGAATTTGTCGAAAAATATTTACTTATTTTTGTGATATCGGCATGATGCTAGCGTTTGTAATACTGTTTAGTTAAAATTCTCTAAAAATTTTAAAAACTTTCTAAAATTAATCGAAAGTTTTCTTTCCTGGGGGTTCACTGTTTTTTCAGTGTAGCTAGATTAAAAGTCAGTTAAATTATAAAAGATACTTCAAAATAACCACTTTAAACTTAAGATGCAAAATCCTCAAAATAAGTATTAGCCTTTTTTTTACCATTAATCCAAAGATTCAATGTCTAAGTTAATTTAAATATTATTTCTTTAAATCAAAAATGTTTTTCTTTACTCTAAGGACAATTTGCTGTACTTCAATGACATACGACTTTAACGAAGGTAAGCAAATTTAAAAGACTCATGTCCTAACCCTAAAGAAGAAAACTTTTAACTCAAAGATTATGAACTTTCTTTTAATTGATTTCTTTATTACAAAGAAATTTGCCCTTAATATTATGTAAATTACATATCATAAAATTGAGGTTTACATAATCTATATAATCAATATTATTTTCAGTGTATGAAATGAATTACATAATTGGTATAATGAGTTTAATTGTAAGTTAAATTTAATAATATTTTATAAATGGTCAATGGTCGGCTAATATTCAAATTGTGTTTATCACAAGTCATTCATAATTGATCATAAGTTATATGTTTGCAAAAAAGTGGACTTAGCATCCGTTTCTTTTCAAAACGTTAGAGATAAATAATTGCTAAGGTATTTTTTCAATAGCAAGAGATAATTTTTTCCTATTAAGACTGACTCACACAAGGTGAAAAGGTTGCTGCGATTTTTAATATGTGTTAATAAGGGAAATCTGATTACTATTCAATACAAACAATCTGCTATTAGTTGTTCAGAATATAGCGACTAATGTAATGCACAGAAAAAAATATCACCAAAATATTTCAAATTAAAATGTGGATTGAAGTTGAAAATTTTTTCAATGAATAAATTAACTTTTTAATCAGGATAGAAACATTTAGTTAATTAAGTCAATAATTGGAAATTTTAAAGTTTTTAATTAAAAAATTAATTGATACAATTAACTTTTTAATCAAACTCGGAAAACTATGTCACTTAAAAAGAAGTGATGGATTTTTTTTTAATTTTTAACTAAAAATGTATTTCAAACAGTCAATTTTAAAACACTAACCCCCATTTTTGGGAGCCACCGTGGTGCAATGGTTAGCATGCCCGCCTTGAATACACAAGGTCGTGGGTTCGATTTCTGCTACGACCAAACACCAAAAAGTATTTCAGCGGTGGATTATCCCACCTCAGTAATGCTGGTGACATTTCTGAGGGTTTCAAAGCTTCTCTAAGTGGTTTCACTGCAATGTGGAACGCCGTTCGGACTCGGCTATAAAAAGGAGGTCCCTTGTCATTGAGCTTAACATGGAATCGGGCAGCACTCAGTGATAAGAGAGAAGTTCACCACTGTGGTATTACAATAGACTGAATAGTCTAAGTGAGCCTGATACATCGGGCTGCCACATAACCTAACCTAACCTAACCTAACCCCCATTTTCATGAAGCTCCGTTAGTGAAACGCTACCTAACGAACTTTTAAACCGTAGTATAGACATATCTGTCATCTTGTTTATATATTCCATATGTCATTTAGGAACTTAACTGCTGAACAATTTTCGGTTAAAGTTAACCGGATAAAATATATTCCCATTTTTCTTTCTGTTAACTGTCAGTTAAAGCCTAACGGAGCTACATGAAAATGGTCGTAAGTCAGTTAAGAAAATAATTAAAAATAGTTACGTTTTTAATGAAAAAATTAATTGAGTTTTGCAATCAACTTCAATTAAATTTTTAATTGAATCAATTACACAATTAATTGAAATTTGCTAATGAGATCAATTATTTTTGAATCAAGCATTTTTTAATGTCCAATTAAAACTGTGATTGATACTATCATTTTCGTGATTGTAGACATTTCAATGAAAAAATTAATTGGATCAATTAATTTCGTGATTGAATCTGAAAAAATTTGTTTGTGTGTGGTATCAAATATAATAAAATTAGAGTAACCCTTTATACTCTTTTAAATGGAATCAGGGTGTAACATGGTCATTGCATTAGTAACGGATATGTATTTGTTTTTTATTTTGTAAAATTCTTAGTCAATATAGTGATATCCATTTGTTTTAAATCGCGCCAGCTTCCGAGTGACGCAGATTTGAATTTTTGAGTATCTTAAACTCTCATTTTTTATCCACTTGAAATTTCGTGGCTCAGAAACGAAAAGTCGCCTTTCTGTGTACGCTCTAACCAACGCATAAATATTGGACCATAAGACCAATAATTCGATATATCCACTTGTTTTGCTTATTAGCGTTATTATCCAATATTTAAGCATCTACACTAAAAAAATATTGTCGTGAGACCAAAGATTTCATGTCCTTAAAATACGAATGCAAATTTTGCTTAGCATAGACGACGCATTTCTCTAATATAAAGTTTATTTCCTTGTCCAAAAGTCGATAAACTTTTCAATGAAGTCGTTCTTATAATTAAGTGATTTGCCTTAAAAATGGGTATCATAACATGAATGAAAAATTTTTGGGTTAAGGTCAACTTGACTTTAATAATTCAGAAAAATTCTTTAAAATTAATGAAATTGTCTTTAAATTTGTTGTCTTTTTGCATCTTGACTACAAAGCAAAAAATCGTTCTAAAATAGAACATGTTTTTCAACACTTTATTTTAAAGACGTTTTTAACTTGAAACATAGCAAAAATTCTACTGGAAGTCGAGTCTAAATTTGGAAAATAAAGTTGTCGTTAAATCGTTGTTAAGGGACTTTGATGGCTTATGAAGAAAAAACGCTGTAAAAACAAAAAATTAAAATTTGCTTCCTAGAAGCAAGTACACAAAACCCAAATTTAAAAGAGCATTTTGTCTTAAAAGTATCCTTACTTGTATCCTCCGCTTCTTTGGCTCGGAATAAATACCAAAATTGTTAAAATAAAGACAACATCTTTGGAACAGGGCATGATTTTTTTCAGTGTAAGTTATACATATTTTACTCGAAAATCGGGAAATTTTACTTTTAGTTTCGTGCTATTTGGATGATATGCTCGACATCTTATATGAATATTATATCAAACCTCCTACCGATATAAGCCTAAATTGCCATACATATCTCTTTATGGTTTTAACATCCATAACATAAGAATTACGTTTCCTAGGAACCCAATAAGTCAAATCGGGTAATCGGTCTGTATGGGGGTTATACCAAAGACCGATTCACACCATATTCGGCACTCCTATTTTTATTTATTTGTAAATTTCTATACAGCAAGACAATGTCTTATAATTATAGTGCAGATATCAGTAGTTCAAATAATATCCATCTTAACTAGGGGTACAATAATTAACCCTCTAAAAAAATCTTTAAAAATATTAATAATTTAGGAAAAGTAAAAACTTTTTCATTTTTTTATACCCTCCACCATAGGATGGGGGTATATTAACTTTGTCATTCCGTTTGTAACACATCGAAATATTACTCTAAGACCCCATTAAGTATATATATTCTGGGTCATGGTGAAATTCTGAGTCGATCTGAGCATGTCCGTCCGTCCGTCCGTCCGTCCATCCGTCTGTTGAAATCACGCTAACTTCCGAACGAAACAAGCTATCGACTTGAAACTTGGCACAAGTAGTTGTTATTGATGTAGGTCGGATGGTATTGAAAATGGGCCATATCGGTCCACTTTTACGTATAGCCCCAATATAAACGGACCCCCAAATTTGGCTTGCGATTGCTCTAAGAGAAGCAAATTTCATCCGATCAGGCTGAAATTTGGTACATGGTGTTAGTATATGGTCTCTAACAACCATGCAAAAATTGGTCCATATCGGTCCATAATTATATATAGCCCCCATATAAACCGATCCCCAGATTTGACCTCCGGAGCCTCTTAGAGGAGCAAAAGTCATCCGATCCGATTGAAATTTGGACCGTGGTGTTAGTATATTGTCTCTAACAACCATGCCAAAATTGGTTCATATCGGTCCATAATTATATATAGCCCCCATATAAGCCGATTTGACCTCCGGAGCCTCTTAGAGGAGCAAAATGCATCCGATCCGGTTGAAATTGGGTACGTGGTGTTAGTATATGGTCTCTAACAACCATGCCAGAATTGGTCCATATCGGTCCATAATTATATAGAGCCCCCATATAAATCGATTCCCAGATTTTCGTTCTATAGTTATATATAGGCGATCCCCAATCACACAAAAATTGGTCCTTATCGGTTTATAATCATGGTTGCCACTTGAGCCAAAAATAATCTACCAAAATTTTATTTTTATAGAAAACATTGTCAAAATGTTATTTCTTCAGCAGAATTTTCTACGCAACCCATGGTGGAGGGTACATAAGCTTCGGCCTGGCCGAACTTACGGCCGTATATACTTGTTTTAAATAAAGGGGTTGCTGATGCTTTGTATATTGTTCGGTAAAGTGTTCCAAAGTCGTGTTGTACTGATAAAGAAATGCCATTCGGAAACAAGAAATCGACGTCTAAGGGTATTATATTTCTACCTCTACTTGAACGTGTGAATCTCAATTTGTAATACAAGTTATCTGGAATCCGTTTTACAACAATATTCTGCAAAAATATCGCAGGTCTTGAATTGAGGAGGGTTTGAAAACTAAATCCATAAAGAAAATTCGCTGGATGCGTGACGCGGTGTCGCCTATTTAGTCCATACATATAACGAATGATGCTGTTGAAGGCAACATTTGATTTCAATACCATCATTCGACCCAAAACACCTACAGATTTTGAATTTCAGGCAAACCGGATAAAAATTGCGGTGTATAGATGACCCCAAATCGGGTGGTCGGGGGCTATCTTCGATGCTTGGAGATATAAAACGAATCTGTGTCAAATTTCAGCACGTGACGATGATGTTATTATTGAAGGGTGTAACGTGATCACAACAGACATTATATATTGCCTTAGAATTGCTCCCTGATCAAGAATATATATATATATATATATATATATATATATATATATATATATATATATATATATATATATATATATATATATATATATATATATATATATATATATATATATATATATATATATATATATATATATATATATATATATATATATATATATATATATATATATATATATATATATATATATATATATATATATATATATATATATATATATATATATATATATATATATATATATATATATATATATATATATATATATATATATATATATATATATATATATATATATACTTTATATAGTCGGATTTCGATTTGCTACTAACGGATTGATTACACAATATTGAGGATAAATTTCTTTAAAATAATAAAATTTTAATTAAAATAAAATTCATAAATTTCAAGAAATGTTTTTTTTTTAATGTAGGACACGAATCTTTGAAATTTGAGGTCCCTCCCCGCTAAAGTATGCCTTTGAAAATTTTTCTTAAAGTGGGGTACTCTGATATAGCAAAATATTTAGCTAATTTTAAGAATAGCATGGACTGCAAAAGAGTTCAAAAAATAATTATTACGAGATGTTTATAAAATTCTTGAAATTTGAACGAACTGGGTAGAAGTGCGATCGATTAACAAACTTGCTATAAATTACAAGGGTCCACTAAACGCGGTGTTAGACGTACTTTTTGCCGTATTAAATTGTTTATTGTTTATTGTTCATAATTTTTGTTTTTAATTAGTAAACTATTGATACACGTATATTTTTAACAAATGTGTGTTTTTTTTCTTGAGGCTCATTAATATCTGATATTACGTGGTGCTTGTACACCCCTTTTTAGTGTCGAGAAAACCAACGATCATTAAAAGTGTTATTGAGCTGGGAGTATATGTGGTCATGAACTTCATTTTTTGTTTTGTTTTTCAAAGATGAAAGGAGGTAATAATGCCTCGTTTGTTATTAATATATGGATGTAGATGCAGGTTTTATTTTTTTCTCTATTTTGGTTTTGTTAAATTTTTGATAAATAACCAGTTTGAAGATTTACACTGAATTGTTTGCAGGCAATGTTTGAAAAGTTTTCAAAACTCGTTTGTATTCATTTTGTTTTTTTTTTCTCTCTCTTTTTGTTTGCTTTTTATTTGAATTGTGTGTTTTTGCTTTTGAATGCGCCTGTCAACTCTGGTCAAGATCATATCATCAGATTTAAAATAAGATTCTCAAAGCTTCATTCTTGCTAGTCTATACGGTGATGGATTTGTTTTTTATTTTTTGTTTCGGGTTTGCCTATGTTAACCCCAAAACTGAAAAATGTTTTCATAATTGATTTAACTTATTATTTGGACATTAGAGTGGACTGAATTATAAATGAAATTTTTTATCTTGTCCTATTAAAGACTTAAAATTAGAAAAGAGCAGTGCATGATATAAACGAAATGGACTATGATTAATTTGGAACAAAAATTATATTATTATTCTTCAATACCTTTCTGATACCATCGCACGGTCTGATTTTTATAGAATATTTTATCTTTCCAAATTGTGAGCGACCCATTTTGCCTCGGCTAGCTAAATTTACAATAAATCGTTGCGCACATAACCAGGGCTGCCAATTTTGCCGATTTATCGGCATTTTGACGATTTTTTAGTCAAAAAATAGCAAATGCCGATTTTCCGATTTTTGCCCCAAAACTGACGATATTAGCTCCATTCAAAAATTTTGATTAGAAGCAGTTCGCATTTGACAGTTGTCAGATAGGTAAATTGCAAGTTTTTGCTCATTTTGCCACTTGCGCCAAAAATAATCCACCAAAATTAAAAAAAAAAAATATTTTGAACAACTTCAAAATATTTTTAATATACACAGAAAAAATTTTCACAAAAATTTTTCCAATTAAAATTTTAATTGAGTTTTAAAAAATATTCAATTAAAAATTTAATTGATTCAACAAATTTTTTAATTGAAACAAAAATCAATCACAAATATTAATAGTATCAATTATTTTTTTAATTGGATAAATTAATTTTTTAATTGACCTTCAATTAATTTTTTTAATTGATAATAGAGGTCTGCATCGAATAACTTTTCACTACATGTATGCAATTCGCTGTCGAATATAGTACATACACTGTCTTTCTCTCAGAGCGCAAGTAGTGAAGTGAAGAGAACACTTGCTTGTCAAATACCACCAAGTACTTATCCGAAACAATATGTGTTCCGAAAAAAAGGAACAATAAAAATGTAAGTACTTGAGAAAAAGTACAATATGGATTCTCTTCACTTCACGTGGTACCACAAGTATTTCTCAGTTATGTGCGAAGCAAAACTTTCCATTATTATTAATCATAGATATGTATGTATATCACATATTTCATATATTTATGTATGTCACACACTTACCTTAACGTTTGCCGTTCTTTATAACAAACCAAAACATATATTATGGAGAGTAACTGTTTTTTTTTTGTATTTCTGAAACTGCACGTGGTACATGGAGTACTCTATGAAGTTTTGTTCTCGCAACATACTCGACGTGATCACTCTGAGTACACTTCAATAAGAGAGAAAGAAGAATATGTGTTTGTTGGTAGTGAAGACATCAGAGTAGCAACAAGAAGTTACTCGTGGCTTTTGGTGTTCATCAAAATGTGTACCAATAGTTTAGCGACTCTCTCAAATAGATGTACTCATGTAGCAAGTACACGTGTACTCTGCATTTACAAATGGAATTGTGCAGACCTCTAATTGATAATATCATTTCTGTGATTGAAGACATTCCAATTAAAAACTTAATTGGATCAATTAATTTCATGATTGAATCAGAAAAAAAATTGTTTGTGTGTATATATACTAACCTCAATTATTTTTTTTAATTTTTGTGGTTAGTATAAGTAAAAATATTGTATTAATCGAAAGAAATGCTTTACATTGAATTTATAGAAAATTTTGTTAAAATTTTATTTCTACAGAAAAAGTTGTGAAAATTTTATTTCTATAGAAAATTTTGTCATAATTATATTTCTATAGAAAATTTTTACACATTTTTATTTCTATAGAAAATTTTGTCAAAATTTTATTTCTAAGAAATTTTTTGGAAAATTTCATTTCTATAGAAAATTGTACCTCTTAATTTTATGGTCAAATTTTGGAAAATCGTGCAACACATACGTAAATATTGAAGATCTTTATTTTTAAATAAAAATCTTACTGAATTAGTAACTATATATTAAAAAAATAATTTTTATATTATTTTTGGAATTGCATAGCATTGCATAAAATGTTTTTTATGTTATTTTTATACAAAACTGAATTCCTTATGCTTTTGTTGTTGAATTGCATAGTTATGCATGTAAATTTTCTTTTCTTTATATGAAATAAATATTTTTGTTTTTAACCAAAAAATTAGTTTGGTTTTAATATAATTCAAATTGCAGATTTTTTTACGATTTTTGAAATGGAAGTGACGATTATGACGATTTCTTCGGAAAAAAGTGAAGATTTTTCTAGAAATTTTATTGGCAGTCCTGAACATAACGTACCCAAAAGCAGGGAGAAAAAAAATACAAGAGAAAGAAAAGCGCTCTTCTACAAAAACAACAAATGTCAACCGTATAGATGTAGCAAAATGCCTGCAGTTTTGGTATCACCGACGTTGCGGTCGAAGCGCTGTTTTGATAAATTCTTTATACAGACATCGGCAGTTATAACATAATTTCAAATTTTCTGCCAAAAAATTTAATAGAATGAAAAGATTTATATAAAAGAACATTTGTTATTACAAAGTTGGTTCTAAATCCTATTTTCCTTACGTTTCGTAAAGCCGGCATTGAACTGAAATGGGTGACGTCGACGCAAACTGTACGATATTTGATATAAGCGCCGAAAAAACTGCATAATATTAGAGAAATTTTCCTCATGACTGCCACCTACTGAAGCAGGTTCGCTTCACAGTTTCGTCCTCTTGTCCTTTTATTCCCTCTGCCAAAACGGCACGCAGGAGTTAACATATCTACGAAAAATGAAGAAAAATTAATGTAAATAATTTAGAAGAGAAGTTTTTTTTAATAAAAACCAGTGCTTGATTTTGATTTGATTTATTGTATAGTTCAGTATACAATATATATTCAGTGTAAAGAAAAACTAAATTATTTCCAGAAAAGTTGCGCATATTTTGAAAATTTTGATCAAATAATCAGTATTAAAATATAATGTCGTCTTAATTCTTTGCAATTCTCAACTTTTTTTGACTAGGTGTCTATAGCAACATCAATAGCCTAAAGACTAAATCTTTAGAACTGGGCAAAGCTTTTTTTCATTGTGCGTAATATTAAATAATTCATAATTTAAAACAACTATTTACGCATATAATTATGTAAAGATTTAAGCATGTTATGGAAAAGTCCATTAACATTAATAAATATATAATTTTAAAATTAGTGTGTACGGAAACAATGTATGGAAAAGTCTATATAATTGTATACAAATGTTTCTTTGTGTAGTTGTTTTGCTATTAACTCACTGGCATACTAGTGTAACATTTATTACATTTGGTATCTCACATGCGTATCTAGACTCGTGTTGCATGTAATTTCCAGTTCACTTCATGAAGTTGCTCATGCGATTGCATTATTAAATGCAAACTGCATTCGTCAATTTCTTCACTTAGGTTCCAATTTAATATTTTTTTTTTCAATTCTTATAAAGCTAATAGGTAATATTACAGCTATAAGTTTTACGTTAGTTTTAAGTTTTACGAAACTTGATATTTTTTTTTAATTATACTATTGTGCTAGTCATTCTAAGTTTTCGTTTATTTATTTATATTTAAACCACAATGATTTGTGCTATTTTAATAATATTTAAGTAGGAATTATTAATAACAAATAGGGCAATCAATTTTGTTGATTCTACACCGAAAGAAGAGTTTCGTTATCTGAGAAACCAAATTTTAGAGACAAAACAAATTTTAACGATAGAAACGCAAATAAAGAAAGCTGGGAACAATTCTTTCCTTACTTTTGATAAATTCGGATTTATTTGCTCTTAAAGAAAAAAGTCAAAAAATCGTTCCCAAGAAAAATCTTATAGCGGTACACCCTCCGCGCAAGCAGAGTTTAATAAAGGGTGGTTAAATTGTAAGGGCCGATGTTGAATTTGACATTTCTCTATTTCAGACTTACTCAATTTGAACCATGGACGTCGTGAATGGGCAGAATGGTTCCAAGAAATGGCAACAGTGGATGATCAATTTGCGAAGAAAATCATCTTCAGAGGCACATTTTCACCTCAGTGGATTCGTCAATAAACAGAATTGCCGCATTAGGGCGAATGAGAATACAAGAGTGATTGTCGAAAAACCAATGCACCCACAAAGAGTGACTGTTTGGTGCGGTTTAAGGGGTGGCGGCATCATCGGGCCGTATTTTTTCCAAAATGAGGCCGGTCAGGCAGTTACGGTGAATAGTGTTCGCTATCGTGAGATGATAACGAACTTTTTATGGCCCGAATTGGAAGATATGGATGTGGACGATATGTGGTTTCAGCAGGACGGTGCCACTTGCCACACAGCTAACGAAACAATGGCTCTTTTGCGCAACAAATTCAATGGCCGTGTTATCTCACGTAATGGCCTCGTCAATTGGTCGCCAAGATCATGTGATTTGACACCGTTGGATTTTTTCTTTGGGGTTATTTGAAAGGAAAGGTGTACGTCGATAAGCCAGCAACAATTCAAGAGCTAAAAGATGAGATAATTCGGCACATTAAATAACGGCATAGAACCTCCATTATGCCTCAGCGTCATCGAAAATTTGGTGTGCCACCGAGGTCGCGGCGCCCATTTGGCCGATATTTTGTTCCATACATAATTGAGTAATACCAATATGTCATAATAAAATAAAATTACAATAATTTCCTAAATAGTTTGTGTTTTATTCAAAATCAACATCGGCCCTTGAAATTTTAACTACCCTTTATTTCAATCTCAGACTCAGAGAATATAAACGTTAGTCAAACACGCATACAAGCCGAAAACAATAATCCCTCGTGCGATACATTTAATATAAAGAATCGGTTCCAATTGAACGGTTTCTGATGTTAAATTTAAAATTTGTTATATAAATTTTTAGATTTCCGGGAAAATTGTTTGTTTAGTTTCTATTTGATGAGAGTCCCCTCAAATAGAAATTCTTTATTCGGTTTTCTTCAAGAATAGATCAGCTTTCATATGATTTCAAATGCAGATTTTGTATAGTGGACGGTTATTGATCGAATGTAATAATTATAATTTAATCTCATATCAAAAGGAAAATCCACATATTAAATATATTTAGTGTCCTCCATGCATTCAAATTCCTTCTCTGTACACAAAATTAATTTGTAATAAAATACCCCTACATCCAGAAAAAAGTGCCTTCGAAACTAAAGGAAGAAATGTTCATCAATTTAGTTTAGCCATTTTATTTCTATTAAGTTAAATTTCTGTGTAAAATAATAAATTTTACTTGTTTTAGTAAAATAAACCTAAACAGAAATCAGTTAGAAATAGTTCATTAACTGGAATGAGTTATGGAATTTTACTAATACCTGTTTCTTTTCGGGGTATAAGAATTTAAAACTGAACAAAAAAATTGTATTCTCTGAAAATGAACAAAACCCGTACTAAAACCGGTTTTCCTCAAATTTAGTAAAATTTATTATAAAATTTTTGTTTCTTGGTGTTTTATTCAATCTTTTTCTTTTTAATAAAAGAGGGTTATTTGATCTATAATATTATTATTATTATTAATTAGTTTAGTTAACACTTAGTTAGCATTTTATAAATACATACAATATAATAAACTTCTTAATTTTAAACTACAATCTACCAGGCGAACATAATATTAGCAAGCAACAACTATCTTTAACTTACATATGAGACAATGATCACAAAACAATTATTATTCTAATGGAGCATCACTGCTCTCGTCTACTTTTTCTATTGCACTGGTTGTCTAATGTTGTTGTTCGGATTATTCCTCGTCAGTTTGTCATCGTTTTTGCATATCATGTGCCTGTATATGTGTGCTATGCTGTCAGTGTCCGTTTTGTAATTTATTCGTCGATTTGTTGGTACATTATTGATGTGCAGCATTTCTAATGTGTACCTTTTGTTGTTATTGCTTTCTTGTTGCAATATGCGTACATTATTGAAGTTTCGTTGATGACTTGTTTTTGCACAGTGGGTTGCTAATGCTGTTTTTTGTAAGTTTTGATTATTACGATTTTTTATATCTGATTTTTGGCCTGATATTCTCGTTTTTAATTTATTTTTTGTGGTTCCGATGTAGACCATTTCACATTTTTCCGAAGAATTTCCTTCACATGGGATTTCATAAATAACGTTCGGTGTTTCTTCCTTTTGGATTTTGTCTTTGGTGTTGGTAAACAGTTTTTTCAAGGTGTTATTTGACTTATGCGCTAAGTTGTATTTGTTCCTGTCAAAAATGTTGGATTTTGATATCCTTTCCGATATTCCCGGTATATACAGTAATGATCTGTAAGATTTTTGCTGCTTGTCATTGTACAGTTTCTCTGTACGTGGCTTAAAGTCAGCTATTAAATCCCTACTAAGTTTCTTCGGGAAATTGTTCTCTTCCAGTATACTTTGTAGTTTCTTCTTGTTCTTCTGATGGAATCTTTGGTCACTTATGGAAAGTACTCTATGAATCAGATTTTGGGCAGTATTCAAGATTATTCTTTTTGGATGCTTGGAAAAGAAATTCATAATTCTTCCCGACGCCGTATTTTTTTGATACCAATCCATAAATAGATTTTCTCCATTTTTTATTATCAATATATCCAGATACGGTAAAGCCGATTTTCCGATTTTCAAGTATATTGCAGATGGGGAAACCCTAATACAAACCAACAGCAATAAGGAAGAACAGGAAAAGGCCAGAACAAAATTCGCAACTTCAGTAGACAACTATAGAAACAAAATGAGCCAAAGCGGAAGGGATAGACTTATTACAAACACAGTGGAACGAGCTAAAAATTTTTTGAAAAAGAATAAAATCATTTTAATTATGAACGCGGACAAAGGCAATACGACAGTGGCTATTGAAAAAGAAGATTACCGAAAACGAATGCAACAAATCGTAGGCGACATGATGACTTACCCACGAGTAAATAAGGATCCAACACAAGGCCTGCAAAAAAGGAATAACGAACTGGTAGAAGAATTATTCAGGGACAAGTTAATTACAGAATTGGAAAGAAGAAGATTAAAGACTGAAATTGCATCAGCGCCTAGGTTGTATGGTTTACCTAAAATCCATAAAGAAGACTACCCATTAAGGCCCATATGCTCTTCGATAAACGCACCTGCAGCGGGATTGAATAAATATCTGGTGAATATTTTAAAAAACTTGACCAAAAACTCCAAATATAACGTGAGAGACTCGAGACAATTTAGAGATAAGATAAAAAACTTGACAATCAAAAATGACGAAAAACTAATCTCCTTCGACGTGTTATCTCTCTTCCCCAGCGTACCAGTAGACCTCGCTATTAAAATAATAGAAGAAAGATGGGACGAAATTAAGATGCACACAGACATGACAAAGAATTTATTTATTAAAGTATTAAAATTTTGTATACACTGAAAAAAAGCATACTCGGTTCCAAAGATTTTGTCTTTACTTTAAAAACTTTGGTATTGATTCCGAGCCAAAGAAGCGGAGAATACAAGTAAGGATACTTTTAAGACACAATTCTCTTTTAAATTTAGGTTTTGTGTACTTGCTTCTAGGAAGCAAATTTTAATTTTTTCGCTTTCTCAGCTTTTTTTCTTCATATGCTATCAAAGTCCTTTAAAAACGAGTTAACGGCAACTTTATTTTCCAAATTAAGATTCGACTTCCAGTAGAAATTATGCTATTTTTGAAGTAAAAAACTTCTTTAAAATAAAGTTTTGAAAAACATGTCCTATATTTGAACGATTTTTTTCTTTGTAGTCAAGATGCAAAAAGACAACAAATTTAAAGACAATTTCATTAAATTTAAAGAATTTTTCTGAATTATTAAAGTCAAGTTGACCTTAGCCTATAAATTTTTTCTTTCATGTTAAGATACCCATTTTTAAGTCAAATCACTTAATTATAAGGACAATACGACTTCATTGAAAAGTTCATCGACTTTTGGACAAGGAAAATAACTTTATTTTAGAGAAATGCGTCTTCTATGCTAAGTAAAATTTGTATTCGTATTTTAAAGACATGAAATCTTTGACCTCACGACAATATTTTTTTCAGTGTAATAGATACCAGATATTTCCAATATGACAACAAAATATATAAACAGAAAAAAGGATTGCCGATGGGATCACCAGCCTCCCCATTGTAGCAGACATTCTGATGGAAAAACTACTGGACGATAGCTTGAAAAAACTTGTACATAAACCTAAGGTAATAACAAAATACGTCGACGACTTATTTGCAATCATTAAGGAAACAGAAATCGAACAAACGTTGGCAGAACTCAACAATTTCCATGACAGTATCAAATTCAACATGGAACTAGAAGAAACCCAAAAATTACCGTATCTGGATATATTGATAATAAAAAATGGAGAAAATCTATTTATGGATTGGTATCAAAAAAACACGGCGTCGGGAAGAATTATGAATTTCTTTTCCAAGCATCCAAAAAGAATAATCTTGAATACTGCCCAAAATCTGATTCATAGAGTACTTTCCATAAGTGACCAAAGATTCCATCAGAAGAACAAGAAGAAACTACAAAGTATACTGGAAGAGAACAATTTCCCGAAGAAACTTAGTAGGGATTTAATAGCTGACTTTAAGCCACGTACAGAGAAACTGTACAATGACAAGCAGCAAAAATCTTACAGATCATTACTGTATATACCGGGAATATCGGAAAGGATATCAAAATCCAACATTTTTGACAGGAACAAATACAACTTAGCGCATAAGTCAAATAACACCTTGAAAAAACTGTTTACCAACACCAAAGACAAAATCCAAAAGGAAGAAACACCGAACGTTATTTATGAAATCCCATGTGAAGGAAATTCTTCGGAAAAATGTGAAATGGTCTACATCGGAACCACAAAAAATAAATTAAAAACGAGAATATCAGGCCAAAAATCAGATATAAAAAATCGTAATAATCAAAACTTACAAAAAACAGCATTAGCAACCCACTGTGCAAAAACAAGTCATCAACGAAACTTCAATAATGTACGCATATTGCAACAAGAAAGCAATAACAACAAAAGGTACACATTAGAAATGCTGCACATCAATAATGTACCAACAAATCGACGAATAAATTACAAAACGGACACTGACAGCATAGCACACATATACAGGCACATGATATGCAAAAACGATGACAAACTGACGAGGAATAATCCGAACAACAACATTAGACAACCAGTGCAATAGAAAAAGTAGACGAGAGCAGTGATGCTCCATTAGAATAATAATTGTTTTGTGATCATTGTCTCATATGTAAGTTAAAGATAGTTGTTGCTTGCTAATATTATGTTCGCCTGGTAGATTGTAGTTTAAAATTAAGAAGTTTATTATATTGTATGTATTTATAAAATGCTAACTAAGTGTTAACTAAACTAATTAATAATAATAATAATATTATAGATCAAATAACCCTCTGAAGAAGCAATTCAGTGAAAATTGCGAAATATCAGGAATAATGGATTACAAATAAAAAATAAAGGAAACGAAGATCTTAAGCTTGAAAAACTAATGACTTTTATTTATTATAAAATGATAAATCTGACTTCTTTTATTATAAAAAGTATATCATATATATGAATAATACTTAGCAAAGAAAAATCCTTTAGTCCACTTGTACTAAGAAGTATTCAATCCTTTCAAAACTTAAGGAAACACACTTGTTAGAATATAGGAAATTTTTCCTATATTTCTTTTATCTACCTTTCATCGATGTAATCAATATGTTCGATATGTTTGGGCGTGGGTTGTTTCTTTCAGTTGAAATCGTGTTGTTTTTGTAAAAAATATTATAATAGTTCGTACTGTTTCGAAAAATACAAATAAAATATATCAAATATTTGTTGTTTTAAATTAGTGAGTACATCAATAACACAACACTATAAGTCTATAAACTTGCGTGATGGTGTATAAAGGAAAGATGAAACAAAAAGACACCAACAACCCCCTTATTCGTTTTTTGAATGTTCAATTATCAATTATCAAATATTCAGTGACGCTAACCTTTTGTGAAAAAATTTTGATTTATGGAAATTGGAAAAAGTGGAATAATAAAATAACATTTCAAAGCCATTTGTTGCTTTTGATTCTTAATAAACATATTTAATATATTAATAAAATATTTTTTTACTGAAGAAATTTGCTTATATAAATAAATAAAACTGTATTTAAAAGCGTAAGTAAGCAGTTCTAATTTTGAAAAAAAAAAGGGTTATCACAAAGTTCAATAAAATCATTCCATACACTGTCTCAAACAATTGTCCGTACACCAAACTATTGAACATATATTTCATCGTATCTCAGAAACTAGATAATTTGAGTTTATTCGATCTTTTTTTTAGTATCCAATAGAAAAAAATCATTCAAGCTTGATCTTTAAAATAAAATTTACTTGAAACGAATCTGCCATATTGTTTCTGAGATACAATGAAATATAGCTTTAACAGTTTGGTGTACGGACAATTGTTTAAGACAGTGTATATGAATTCAATTCAGTTATTTTTTTTATTCTATAGGGAAATGTTAACTAATATATGGAATGCATTCTTCCTAATTTCTACGAAAATCACATTGTTCAAACAAATAAAAATGTCTTTGGCGCTATACCAAGTTCAACTTTCTTAGTTCAAATTAGTAAAAATTAAAGAAGGAGTCACTTTTTTCGGGACGTGGGTTCAAATTATAAGCCAATCGGATGAAAATCGATCTTCAGTATCCAAATCAGACTCGACTACAAGCAGAAATAATGCTATGCTTCAAGTAACAAGGTCTTTAAAACAAGATGTTGAAAAACATCGCCAATTTTTAAAAGTTTTGCAGTCAATATACAAAAAGTCGACAAATGTAAAGACGATTTCATTAATTTTGAAGAATTTTTCAGAATTATTAAGGCCAAGTTGACCTTAGTCAAACATAATTTTCTTTCATGTTAAGATACCCATTTTCAAGTCGAATCACTTAACTATAAGGACAAAACGACTTCATTGAAAAGTTTATTGACTCTCTACAAGGAAAAAACATTATAGAGAAATGCGTCTTCTATGCTAGGCAAAATTCGACAAAAATGTTTCGAAAAGATAGTCCTCATAATTGATGGTAAGAATTACTTTTATTATTCTTGCGAACCGTTACATATTTCCTGATATTTCGAAGCAAACATGGATAAATTTCCAGATTTTCTTTGTTTTACATTTCCCACTTGTTGAAATATGTTTCAATTTGGCTGACAATCCAAATGGCAATATGGCGGCTGACATTGTTGTTCTTGTAATACTGAAAGTACCTTACTACACTGAAAAAAATATTTTCGTGAGGTCAAAGATTTAATGTCTTTAAAATACGAATTCAAATTTTGCTTAGCATAGAAGACGTATTTCTCTAATATAAAGTTTTTTTCCTTGTCCAAAAGTCGATAAACTTTTCAATGAAGTCGTATTGTCCTTATAATTAAGTGATTACACTTAAAAATGAGTATCATTACATGAAAGAAAAAATGTTTGGGCTAAGGTCAACTTGACTTTAATAATTCAGAAAAATTTAATGAAATTTTCTTTAAATTTGTTGTCCTTTTGCATCTTGACTACAAGGAAAAAATCGTTCAAAAATAAGACATGTTTTTCAAAACTTATTTTAAAGAAGTTTTTTACTTGAAAAGTATCATAATTTCTACTGGAAGTTAAGTCTTAATTTGTAAAATAAAGTTGTCGTTAACTCGTTTTTAAAGGACTTTGATAGCATATGAAGAAAAAAAAGCTGAAAAGCGAAAAATTAAAATTTGCTTCCTAGAAGCAAGTACACAAAACCCAAAATTTAAAAGAGAATTGTGTCTTAAAAGTATCCTTACTTGTATTCTCCGCTTCTTTGGCTCGGAATCAATACCAAAATTTTTAAAGTAAAGACAAAATCTTTGGAACCAGGCATGCTTGTTTTTCAGTGTAACTATACCTTCCATGGCTGAACAAGAAGGTTAAATCATGGGCCCATATGATTACAATTTTTTTATTTCGACAAAATTTTAAGATGTCAAAATCATATGTTTATGGTGATTGCAGCTCTCCAAATGACACTGCATAGCAAATGCATCTCAAACAAACTCGCGCATTCATAGCTGGAGAATTGTTCAAAGATTACTTGAGTATCTTGATAACATATTCCAGACCCAAAATACCACGCACATCAGTTTTTAAACTGCATCATAAACTGTTTTTGTTAATAGATGGCGAAGATCCATTTGACTGACTTCCATTCTTAACTTTGGTGGGTATTATAGTCTTATTTGTCTCATATCGGCGTTCCTCGGATGAATTATCCACTTCACAATCACTCATAGGTGACGCAATTAAATTTGAACCTTTATTTTTCTCTGGATTTTAATTATTTTTTCAGGACAATTGAAAGAATAAATAATTGCCACTTTTACCAATGTCATACGATTCTTTTATCGGCTGATTTTGACTTCTTAAAATTGTAAACAACATATTGAAATTTGTTGTTTTTGTTATCGTGATTCAACCTCCTTATTCAGTCATGGTACCTTCGTAAATATGACACAGTAATCTATATGTCATTCAAATATTAAATACTGGAAAAAGAATTATGCGATATGGATAATATATCATCAGATTTAACGAATTATTCAAGGAAAAATGTTTATTTATCTGTAAAACAGAAAGTAAGTTCCACTCACATTTGCATCTTTTATCAACGTAACAATAAATATGAATATATTAGATTCTATTCTTTTCTATAGGATTAATTGCGGCATTATTCATATTCTGGATAACGAATATTTCTAAAAAATAATCGGGATTGGAAATACAAAAGAAAAAAAGCTCGACATGCCTAAAAAGAAGTCAAGGAAAAATCCAAAATCTCGCAATCAAAATGAAAATGAAAATACAACAGAACCAAATGCAGATGAGTTTTCAGTATCAACGTCAACATCGGCTCCTTCATTGTTCTCGTCATCAAGCTCATCCATCAAAAATTCTGTCAAGTTACATCAAACAGACGAAAATTCAGTAAATTCTTCAAAAACTGATGGTACTTCTAAATCTCCTGGTAACAAAAGAAAATTTCATTCAGATAGCGAATTTCCAGCAGTTCAAAACAATTATAACTTCACTCAATTATCCGATAGCGAATTGTCATCTGATGAAAGTGAACAATTTCGTAATCGTACCGTTTACGAACAATATGACCAGAAATCTCATTATGAATTAAAAAAAGTTACTTTTGCTACACCGGAAAATCAATTGAGATCAAGTGCGCGTGGAAAAAATCCATCTATGCCAACTGAATATAATATCGACTACGATCGAATGTTCCAAAATTATTCTCCATCTATTCTGGCAGAAATATACGATGACGAATTTTACGATTTTGATGAGAGTCGTCGTGCAGCCCATGCAGATAGAATAAATCACAAAGAAGGGGTAACCATTAAATTCCTACCACAGTACATTGACAAACTGTTATCTAAATGAAAGAAGAACTCATTACTACTAACATACACAAAACTTATTTTATAACCCTGTTACTAGCTTCGACAATTTTCAGTTTTTCATAACATAGGTTTACTTGACATAGTCAGGAGGCCAAAAAGAATAATTAGTTTATTTCTGATGAATTAGACAAAATGCGATTTCAAGATCTGTCAAGATCTTTATCAATATCCAGAGAAGGAATATGATCATCTCATAGAGCAAAAAGATATTTTTGGACGGTGAACATGCAAAATGTTTGGCAAGAAAACAACATTTTGCTTAAGGAGGTGATCATATAGCTTTTCTGCCTGACAACATGACTAATGTAAATCATATTCAGTACGATACAACTCTTTGTGGGTCTAAAATAACACGCAATTCCCAACTTTAGGCAAATCGAATGATAATTGCGACTTTTAGGCACTAAAGAAATGAAATCGGGGATTTAGTCTATATAGGGACTTTATCACTAAAAGTGGCATCCATTCCAAATGTGCGGCCGCTAGCTGCTCGAGAATTAAAATTGGGGACCGTTTACATCGATCTCCTATATAGACACATTATGGCTAATTTGGCTAAATCTGAGATGTCTGCACCACCTTGATGATCGGAAATGTAGATCTACATCATCTCAAATCTTTCAAATTTCTTCGGTGGTATACTTAAACGTTTTGTGTTCCCATACACATATATTTCAATTTGGACCGATTTGCACATTTTTTTTTAATTTAACCGGATAATACCCTGGGACGATGCACAATGTTAGCAAAATAAATCGGAGGAAATCTATGGCCTCTGTGCTAATATGAGTGTAAATCGAGCGAATGATATATATGGGAGTAAAATCTAAGTCTGAATCGATTTCAACTAAATTTGGCATGCATATATAGAATGTTAATTCTACTCCCTGAGCAATCACGTAAACCGGAGTAAAACTTTGGACTCTTTAGTCATATGAATGAAAATCGGATGAAAGATTTATATGGGAGCTATATCTAAATCCGAACTGATTTTAACCAAATTTGGCACACTTTACAACACCATCAATTGTACTCCTTGTGCAACAAAACAAATCAGAGGTAAAACTCTGGCTTCTGAGGCCAATCGAGCGAATAAGTGCAAATCGGGAGCTATATCTAAGTCTGAACCGATTTTTAAATTCAAAATTTCAATTTGACTTAAACTGCGTCCTAGACTTTGATCACGAAATGTGTTCACAGACAGGTGGACGGACGTGGCTAGATCGACTTAGAAGCCCGCACTGAGCATTATTGCCAAGGACATCATGTATCATCTCGCCTCTTTCTGTGTGTTTCAAACATATTCCACAGTGTGGCGCAGGGTACAACATCGCTGATTATAAAACAATGAACCCTTACCTCACATATCCAGTTTTTTTCTTAATAATCTGACTGTATGTGACACACTTAAGAATGGGTCGATAAGAATTTTATGAAGGAACCTCATATAGAAATGTGTTGGTATGGGGACTATATATCGTATGATTGCGAATCAAAACTGCGAACATATGGACATCACATATCTCAAACAGATCGGACCACTTTTCATTGGTTTAACATATATGGGGCTACTTTAGATTTGCAATTTTCTCCCCAAATAATTTTTGTCTTTAAATGACACTTTTCATAATTTTAGATTTTCTGTTGTCTTATTACTGGCTTAGCAATTGGCTTGCTTTTGTTAATGGCCTACCTGATCATCTTGTTACTCGATCCCATTACTAAAACCATCGAAGCGATACATGACTCAATGATAAATGCAACTAACTTCATCACAAGAAAACGAATTCATTACCATCGCAAACCTGTTTAAATATTATTTTTACTTTAAATGAATATATGTATCATTGGAATTAAATACTAAATGCAGTTAAACATTAAATGAAAATTTTTCTAATATTTAAGGCTATCGAAAATATATTTTTTATGTACATTTTGAAAATCTTCAATCATTTATTAACGCAGGGCTACCAATGTTCATAAATGGAGAAATTCCTAATGAAAATTTTAAAGAAAATTTGAACCTCTTAACAGTTGTTACATTGTTCCCAAAGTATTTAATTTGCATACGTATAGTAAATATATGTATAGCATAGCAAAAATAAATAAAATTACGTATTACAAATTTAATTAAAAACCTGGACTTTAGAATAAACAAAAAAGAAAACAAAACAAAATATATTCTGAATTAAATTGGTTCTCAATATAAAGGATTATTCGTACGTAAAAATAGTCTTCATTAAAAATTCGTTATTTTTAACGAAAAATTCTGTCGTAAATATTTTTGCTTTTTCCTTCGACTGCAAGAGATTTTCTGTCCCGAATACATTTTAATGGCAACGTAAACTAGTTTTATTTAATTAAATATTATACAATTAATTTTGTAATATAATGCAAATTACAGCCTGATTCAGTATTTCGAACGAGCTCTGAAATGGAAACAAATAGCTAAATTTATAACCAAAAATCAGCTGTTTCTACACGGATAAAAAAGACTGTTTTTCATATGTTTGGCTATAAACATTATATGTTTGGAACACAAATTTTTAAACACAATATTTTTGAGTGCAAGCATATAATGTTCATAAACTAGCATAACATGTTTGGGACATATATGTTAATATGTTAGAACATATTATGTTTGGGACATAAAATGTTTTTAAATATAATATGCTTGGATGCAAACATATATTAATTTAGAAATAGCCTATAAACATATATGTGTTTAGTAGCTTGGAGCGCTATTTAACAGGGAGCGATATTGAATTAAGTTCGTGGTTGTTGCTTGTTATTACAAAATTAACATTTTATTTTTTCTTGGGCAATTGATCAGCTACTTCTTTGATCCTTACAAACTGTGTGGTCCGCTGTTCGAATCCCCGTCCGGCAAAAGGTAAATTTAAAATAAAAAAAAAATCATAAAATTGAATAATTTCTTCTACAATGTTTGTATTGCAGAAAAAGGTGCTAAGAACTAAAAAATCTCGTGGAAGTGAGAAAGATGTGGGGGAATATACAATTAGGCAGAAACAAAATTTTGAGCATTCAGGTCGAAAACCTATGTTGTTAGCACCTATATTACCTTTATTTATTTATTTATTTTCATAATTCATTATGATTGTAAATATATAAATAAATAAATAAAATTTTGAGCACAATATTGTTTGGGAGATTTTTTTTAAGCATATAATATTTTTGGGTGCAAAATGCTTCCAAACATATTATATGTTCACATAATAACATATTGTTTTTGGGAAGACAACATTATTGAATTTGGATGCAAAAATACAAAATGTTTGGAACTTAGACTACCTAAACATATATTGTTTAGACCAATATGCTTTCAAACATATTATATATTGGAAGAGATCAAACATATAAATGTTTGGGCAATACCCAAAAATGTATATGCTTGAAGCAAAATATGTTTGGGAGTATATGTTACAGAGGCGATTTTTTGTGAGGGTGTATGCATTTCAGTCGATCTAAAGATCACGTTCGACATACAGAAACAGGCTGATAATTTAATTTAAACTAAATTGAAGTACAAAATATTAAATTAACTAAATTTATTTACTAAATATTAAATAAACTAAACCAATGTTCGTATATCCACTTCAATTCCATTTCTACTAGTCACCACAAACACGCGAACGGGAAAAATTGATGTTCCGAATTAGAGGTGTACGCGTGAGTGAAATTTCACTCATACTCACGCAAAATTCACGAAACTAAATGTTTATTCACGAACGGTACGAGTGGTAGTCACTCACACTCACGCACTTTCATGTAATGAAAACCAATACTCACGCACGAACTATTTTTAAAGACTCGCGCTCACGCACGATTCACGACAATTCATGTGACTAACGAAAAATTCACGGAATCAGGACATTTTCCAACCGGGAATGAGCAAAGGTAACCAAATGCATAAATTGAATCTAGTTCTACAGCTAAATTAATTTCAGTTAACATACGAGTAAGAATTAAATCTTGATTTTTTCGTGAGCGTGATTTTGCAGAAATTTAATTCATGCACATTTACGACCCGATTTTATTTCTCACGCACGACATATTTGTTTTACTTCCATTCACGCACATTCACGAGAGTTACTTCAAATTTTTAACATTTCTGTAATCAGTTAAAAAGGACAGTGGAATCATATATAATAGTGAAATAATCATATGTAATAGTGAAATAAAGAGGCTGTTTTTCATGCATTGTACCACTACTGTGGTACAGGGTATAATAAGTTTGTGCATTTGTATGTAACGCCAAGAAATAGTGGTCATAGAACCATCTTTTAGTATACCGATCGGCTTAGAATTAAATTCTGAGTCGATTTAGCGATGTCCGTCTGTCTGTCTGTCTGTCTGTCCGTCCGTCTGTCTGTATATGTAATTTTGTGCACAAAGTACAGCTCGCAATTTAAGTCCGATCGTTCTCAATTTTGGCACAAGGCCGTTTCTTGGGACAGAGACAATCGCTATTGGTTTTGGAAAAAATCGGTTCAGATTTAGATATAGCTGCCATATATATTTATCCCCGAATTGGTCATAGTTAGCGTGTTTATTAGAGGTGTGCGCGTGAGGGAGTTTTCACGCACGCTCACGCACGCTCACAAATTCAAAATGTCATTCACGCACGATCACGCACGCCTGTTTTAGAACTGCTCACACTCACGCACGCTCACGAATGAATTCGTAACATTCACGCACGATCACGCACGCCCGTTTTTGAATTGCTCACACTCACGCACGCTCACGAATGAATTCGTAACATTCACGCACGATCACGCACGCCCGTTTTGGAATTGCTCACACTCACGCACGCTCACGAATGAATTCGTAACATTCACGCACGAAGGTTTTTATTGATTCACGCTCACTTACGTTCACGAACCAAAATCCTGCAAAGATAAACACTCACGATTGCAGAATAGTGACTACCGCACGCTCACGACGGGATATATCAACTCACGCACGTTCACGAACAACAAACTTATTCACGCACACTCACGATTCGAAAAAAAACTACTCACGCACGTTCACGAACAATGAAACGTACTTCAACACACTCACGATTCATAAAAAACTATTCACGCACGCTCACGATGTAAAATGCAACTCACGCACGTTCACGACTATTATACTTACAAAACAAACGAAAAAATGTAATTCACGAATGAGTACGAACTTAAAAACTTACTCACTCTCGCTCGTGATACAAATGAGCTACCCACACAAATTCGCCAAAATATTTCTAATTAAAAATCTGAAGTTGAAAACGTACTCAATTAAAAAATTAACAGATACAATTAACCTTTTTATCAAATCAAAATATAAATTCAATTAAAATTTGGATTGATTTTGGCCGAAAAACTTAATTAATTTTTAATTGAGGCAATCAATGATTTATAGTGTTATTGTTTACTTATTTTATTTTTTATTATATTATAATTACATATATTATAATTATACTATATAGAATTATTTTTGTTACATCTAAGCCAAAATTTAATGAACCAATGAAACCAATTATTTCCGAAAATTATTAATTTTTTATTTGGAAGTATGTTTTCAATTTAAAAATGTAAAAATGTTCAATCATTATTATACCCTTCACCACTACTGTGGTACAGGGTATAATAAGTTTGTGCATTTGTATGTAACGCCAAGAAGGAAAAGTCTGAAACCCATCGTTTAGTATACCGATCGTCTTAGAATTAAATTCTGAGTCGATTTAGCGATGTCCGTCTGTCTGTCTGTCTGTCCGTCTGTCTGTCTGTTGGTGTATTTTTGTGTGCAAAGTACAGCTCGCAGTTTTAGTCCGATTGTCCTAAAATTTGGTATAGGGTCCTGTTTCGGCTCAAAGACGATCCCTCAAATTCCGTACATCCGAATATTTTATGAGTCTCGAAAAACTTGCCAAATATCAGCCAAATCGGTTCAGATTTAGATATAGCTCCCATATATAGCTTTCGCCCGATTTACACTTATTTTCCCACAGAGGCCAATTTTTTGCTCCGATTTAGTTGAAATTTTGCATAGGGAGTAGAATTAGCATTGTAACTATGCGTGCCAAATTTGGTTGAAATCGGTTCAGATTTAGATATAGCTCCCATATATAGCTTTCGCCCGATATGAACTTATATGGCCCCAGAAGCCAGAGTTTTACCCCACTTTGCTTAACATTTTGCACAAGAAGAACGTGAATTTCATCGTGAGCGTGAATTTTTCGTGAATGTGAGTTTCTTCGTGAGCGTGAATTTTTCGTGAACGTGAATTTTTTCGTGAACGTGAATGTCATCGTGAGTGTGAAGTTTTCGTGAATGTGAATTTCTTCGTGAACGTGAATTTCTTCGTGAGCGTGAATTTTGTCGTGAGCGTGATTTTGAAAAAAATTTACTCACGCACATTCACGAACAGAATTTGATGTTCACGCACGATCACGCACGACACATTTTTGTTCAGTCCCATTCACGCACATTCACGTGATTTGGTCAAAATTTCATTCACGAATCACGTGACTCACGCGTGAATCACGCGTGTCACGAAAATTTCGTGTCACGCGCACACCTCTAGTGTTTATCAACCGATTTTCTTGAAATATTTGAAATCCAAATATTTTATGAATCTCGAAAATCTTGCAAAATATCAGCCAAATCGGTTCAGATTTAGATATAGCTCCCATATATATCTTTCGTCCGATTTAGACTCATATGACCACAGAGGCCAAAGTTTACTACCGATCTTCGTGCAATTTTGCACAGAGGGTAGAATTGACATTCTACCAATGCTTGGTAAATTTGATTGAAATCGGTTCAAATTTAGATATAGCACCCATATATATCTTTCGTCCGATTTGAACTTATATGGCCACAAAAGCCAGAGTTTTGCCGTGATTTGCTTCAAATTTTGCACAAGGGGTACGTTTAATAGTATCGTTAAGTGTGTAAAATTTTGTTAAAATCGGTTCAGATTTAGATATGGCTCCCATATATATCTTCCGTCCGATTTGAACTTATATGGCCTCAAAATCCAGGGTTTTGCCGTGATTTGCTACAAACTTCGAACAAGGAGTACGTTGGTAGTATCGGTAATTGTGCCAAATTTGGTTGAAATCGGTACAGATTTAGATATGGCTCCCATATATATCTTCCGTCCGATTTGCACTCATATGACCAGGGGGCCAAAGTTATTCTGCCATTTACGTGAAATTTCGCGTACACTCAAAAAAAAGTGAACTCTCTATTTCACTAAAGCCAATTAAACTGTATTTTAGTTCATGGAATTATTATGTTTGGAGAAAGTTTCCTCTACTCTAATAATTTTTTGTGTACGTTAGTTAAATTAACTAAAACCGACGAAAAAATTTACACAAATGAAGGATAAAGATTAACTAAATTCGTGTCTTCCACAAAATAGTTCAATATTTCTTTAAATTTGTAAATTTTACTACAAATTCGTTCATCATGAACTTCGTATGTCACTAAAGACATTCTTGCAATTTTGAACTCCAATTTTTTCCTTCAAACTACAAAATTTTCTTTGACAAGTGAAAAAACTTAATTATGTCTAATAAGTTTTCTTGAATTTGTCGAAAAATATTTACTTATTTTTATGACATCGGCGTGATGTCAGCGTTTGTTATACTGTTTAGTTAAAATTTTCTAAAAATATTAAAAGTTTTCTAAAATTAACCGAAATTTTTCTTCCTAGTTGGTTCACTGTTTTTTCAGTGTAGATAGCAGAATTATTATTCTAACTATACATGTAAAATTTAGTCAAAATCGGTTCAGATTATATATAGCTCCCATATATACGTACACCAGAGTTGGGGAAATATGGTAGACTGTTACACATTTTAGACACATTTTCAATGGAAGTGTCCTCCAATTAACTGGATAGCGTTAGCCGATTTAAATTTTAATTCTAGAGATTTTTTAGAAGTAAAAAAAAATGTCTCCTTTATGTTATATAGCTTCCAGCAAATGTGAAGTAGTTGAGATGGTTACACAAATTTTGGCCTACATAAGGGTGAAGGGTATAATATAGTCGGCCCCGCCCGACTTTAAACTTTACTTACTTGTTTTAAATAAATATAGTTCCCCGCCAAAACAACCATAGCCAAAAAAACATTTAAAGTAATGACATGAAAGAACTTCGAGCATTTTTGTTAGCTGGGGCCTTTTTTACTAGAAATACATCCAACTCAGAAGAAACATGATTGTCACAATCATATTCGAAGAGCAAAATGATATGAAATAATGTTTTTGCGGTTACCATGTAACATATTCACCTGCAACCATGTTGGCTCAGTGAACATAGTTCTAAGAAAAATATGATTGTCCACATCTAAAATGTTATAATATTGATAAAAAGAATTTTGTTTGAATTAAAAGACAATGGTCACGATCTAAAATGTTATGGTATTCGCCAAAAATGTTTTTCTACCAAAAATGTTTTTCTTTCGCTCAAATTTAATGGTCACAAAAAAATGTACATGGTCTTTATGACCATGCAATGCTTCTATATATATCTATAAGTAACCTATAAAAACACTTTTTTTCCTGCAAAAAATTAAAAAAATTGAATGGTCATGTACATGATTTTCCTGACCAGGTAATGGTCTTATATTCCATCATAACATGTTTGCGGCATTCGAGAACCATTTATATGCTAATTGCCAGCATATATTTTTCTCGGCTAGAAAATTCTTTTCACAAAGATAAAAACATGCTCTAGATAAAGGTAGAATGGATGCGGCAACCATGTCCAAACATGTTTTTTCTGTGCGTGCAGGGAGGTACAGATGAAAAACAAGCCTTTAGAATTAGCAAGATGTCAAATGGAGGATATACATACATATTATAAAGGGATGTGGTCAAATTTTTGTGTTTGTTTTGTAAATACCGACATAAAGTAAAATCTGGAAATCGGTCAATATGGGAACTATACTACACCCAAAACAACCGAGGCCACCATGAAAGAAAATGTAGGTTTAATTTAGAAAATGTTTACTAAAATAGTTTTCTAATTGCAACATGTTACAAATAAGGTAATACTTTTTGTTAAATTAAAAAAAAAAAAAAAAAAAAAACAAGTAAAGTCTAAAGCCGGGCGGGGCCGACTATATTATACCCTTCACCATCATGTAGACCAAAATTTGTGTTACCATATCTGATTTTTTTTTTTTCTGAAAAGATTTGGAGACAATTTTTTGTACTTGTACAAAATCGCTAGAATTAAAAATTAAATCGGCTAATACCCTGGGATGAAACACAATGTTAGTAAAAAATATGGGAAATATAAAGCTAGAGCAATTTTGATGCAAATGTACAGAAAAGCATTTATGATTTATCGGGCGATACATATGTATTCGAGATATAGGACAATTTGAGTAATATTTACAATTTTTGCTACTCAGCAGTGGCGATTTTACAAGGATATTGGTTAAATCTCGCCAAGATATGTGGTCAATTGTGGGTTGTGATATATTATTTGGCCAATTCGGGCGATATTTCCACAAGTCGGAGGTTTATTGAAAATTCGACCATTCTGTGGAAAGTTTGGCATTACAGTGTGTAGGATATGACTACGATATGAGGAAATCATCAAAGAATTTTGTGTAAAATGTGGGTATTTTGGCTATATTAGATCAAGATGACACACTTAAATAGCATATTAAATGTATTCTATGTGGAAACTATCGAATCAATTGGAGGAAACTCCCATTGAAAATGGGTCTAACATATGAAACATTCTACCATATTTCCCCTACTCTGGCGTACATATATATGGGAGCTATATCTAAATATAAACCGATTTTGACCAAATTTGACATGCATAGTTAGAATAATAATCCTGCTATCTCAGCAAAAAACATAAATGGGAGAATAATTTTGGCCTCCATGGTCATATAGGTGTAAATCGGCCGAAAGATATTATGGGAGCTATTCAACCAAAATTAGCACGCTTAACGATACTACTCATACGTACTCCTTGTACAAAATTTGAAGCAAATCATGGCAAACCTCTTGCTTTTGAGGCCATATTAGTCGAAATCGGGCGAAGGATATATATGGGAGGTATATCTAAATCTGAACTGATTTTAACCAAATTTAGCACACTGAATTATACTCTTAAATGTACACCTTGTGCAAAATTTGAAGCAAATCAGGACAAAACTCTGGCTTTTGAGGCCATGTAAGTGAAAATCGGACAAAAAATATATATGGAAGCTATATCTAAATCTGAACCGATTTCAACGAAATTTGGTACACTTAATGATACTATTAAACGTACTCCTTGTGCAAAATTTGAAGCAAATCAGGATAAAACTCTGGCTCTTGAGGCCATATAAGTGAAAATCGGAAGCTATATCTAAATCTGAATCGATTTCAACGAAATTTGGTACACTTAATGATACTATTAAATCGAACCGAGGACCATACAGTTTGTAAACCAACACACTATCCACTGGGCTACGTAGCTGTTATAGTCACCAGCAGATAATTATCGTTATAAGTTACATTTATATAGCATAGTTTGCAGCGCCCACGAGCCCATGCAAACATAATATTATTTAACAGAGACATACATTTGTTTGCCACGTGGAGCAGTGGTTAGCATGTCTGCCTTGCATGCAAAGGGTCGTGGGTTCAATCCCTGCTCCGACCGAACACTTTTTTTTTAATTTACACATTTATATTTATACTATATTCAATTTTTATAATGAAACTTCGAAATGTGGGTTATTAAAGATTTATAGTCAGTTGTTACTGCTTGATATAAACGAAATTGACTGATTTTTGGATAAAATGTAATTTTTTATTGCAAAAATAACAATTTTGTAACAAAATATGTTTTTGGTACAAAACTTTAAAATTTGGAAGGAATTCAAAAACTCTAACAAAAGAAGAACGTGGAGTCGAGTATAAACATATATAAATAATTTTATAACATACACATAAATTTATTTAGGCGTGAACAGTTTTTTACTAGCATTTAACACCATCGCTCTAAAATGCCTTTTATTTTTCTTTAATAATTCATTTTAAAGAATATAAACTTTTTAAATTCTTTAGCTGCAAAACTCGAACTTAATGCCCGCTTTTATATTTGGAGGTGTCCGTCAACTCCCCGTGGACTACTTATTAATAAAGAGGAACTAAACTTTGTTTTTATACATTTTACTGTGTAATTTTTCACTATTTCCTCCTTATTTCATTTTACTGTCCCAACTCTAAAAAGAGTATAGTGCCCTTTCGTTATTTTTATGAAGACCCCTGATTTCTTTTAACGAACCAAGAAAAAAATTGTGCCCATAATGCCAAAATGATAAACAAAACACATGTCCCACATACATAAAATGCTGCTCTCAACACAGAAAAAATTTTCACGAACATTTTTCCAATTAAAATCTTAATTAAGTTTTAAAAAATAATCAATTAAAAATTTAATTGATTCAACAAATTTTTTAATTGAAATAAAAATCAAACACACAAATTAATAGTATCAATTAAATATTTAATTGGATCAATTAATTTTTTAATTGACTGTCAATTAATTTTTTATTTGATACTATCATTTCTGTGATTGAAGACATTTCAATTAAAAAATTAATTGGATCAATTAATTTCGTGATTGAATCAGAAAAAAATTTTTTTGTGTGAAGGCTAAAACATATGCTGTTTGTTTTTCAAATGTCTATTCTCTTGGTTCCGAATGTCCATTCTCTTTATTCAAATTAAATAATATTTAGACTTAAGCATATAAAATTTTTGGCCTTATCATAAAACAACATACAAGCGGTTTCACAGAAATTGTTCTCATTTGATTCTTTCGCTGTGTTATGTTGATATAATTCGTCAACTCCATCTCTATTTCTTTCTCTATACTCTCTCTGTCGCTTTGAATAAAATATCACAACATATGTATGTTTAGTCGAAATTTGTAAATTTATATATGTTTGCATTCACACATATGATTTTTATGAAACATTCATGCCCCAAACATAATATATTCTAACATATTAACATAGATGTCCCAAACATTTAGTGTTAGTTTAGGAACATTACATGTGTGCACTTAAATATATTGTGTTTTAAAATTGTGCCCGAAACACGTTTTGTTTATATCGAAAAATATGAAAAACATATTTTTCTAAGAGTGCGAGGATTTCCTGTCTAGTGCGAACGTAGTATTAGTAAAATTTACTCATTTGAGAGACTTATAAACTCAATTTAAGCAAACTTCAAGCCTTTTTGGGAAAATATGAAGTGTTTTATTTTTTAGTAAAATTGTTTATCATATTTGTTAGATAAAAAGGCATAAAGTAATATCCTGTGACCTATGGCAATATGAAACTCGAATCACTCGAAAGTTAACGTAATTTCAACACATTTTTGGAGTTTCAAACCAATATTTCCATGCGTTGCGAAACCACCTATGGTGGTGGATTTTAAATAATTTAAATTTATTTTAAACATTTTATTTTATTTTGTGTATTTTAAATGATCTTTTTTCATGATGTGATACTTTTGTGCCACTTTATTGTAGTGCCACTAAATGCCATTCTTTTTACATTTTTGTGCCAGTATGACAACTAGAATTTATGTATACTGTAATATTTTTGGTACATTTTAATTCCAAATCCTGTTAAAATTAAGGAAATGAATGGCTCCTAAGATATAACCAAGTTAACAAGTCAAATATTATATTTGTGATAATTTTCCCTTGCATATCAGTTTTAAGTGGTCGAGCGGTGCAATATTCATGAATGAATATTAAATTTCAAGGAGTGAGGTTCTAAATTAAAAGAGGTTATTTCAAATGGTATAGAAAAAACTGATAAAAATTCGTTTAACTTTCAATTCTTCATATATGAAAAAGTGTGTCACTTTTTTTAAAATGAGCGTGTCACCTTTTATGATGAGTGACAAATTCTCAACTTTAATGCTGGTTGACTTTTAAAGTTATTGTGGAAAGAGCTAAGCGTGAAATATTATGTAGTTTTTTAAGACCTTATTATTTGTGTTTTATCAATAAATTTTTATAATAAAAATATTTTTTATATAAAGGGTGATTTGTTAAGAGCTTGATAACTTTTTTAAAAAAAAAAACGCATAAAATTTGCAAAATCTCATCGGTTCTTTATTTGAAACGTTAGATTGGTCCATGACATTTACTTTTTGAAGATAATTTCATTTAAATGTTGACCGCGGCTGCGTCTTAGGTGGTCCATTCGGAAAGTCCAATTTTGGGCAACTTTTTCGAGCATTTCGGCCGGAATAGCCCGAATTTCTTCGGAAATGTTGTCTTCCAAAGCTGGAATAGTTGCTGGCTTATTTCTGTAGACTTTAGACTTGACGTAGCCCCACAAAAAATAGTCTAAAGGCGTCAAATCGCATGATCTTGGTGGCCAACTTACCGGTCCATTTCTTGAGATGAATTGTTCTCCGAAGTTTACCCTCAAAATGGCCATAGAATCGCGAGCTGTGTGGCATGTAGCGCCATCTTGTTGAAACCACATGTCAACCAAGTTCAGTTCTTCCATTTTTGGCAACAAAAAGTTTGTTAGCATCGAACGATAGCGATCGCCATTCACCGTAACGTTGCGTCCAACAGCATCTTTGAAAAAATACGGTCCAATGATTCCACCAGCGTACAAACCACACCAAACAGTGCATTTTTCGGGATGCATGGGCAGTTCTTGAACGGCTTCTGGTTGCTCTTCACTCCAAATGCGGCAATTTTGCTTATTTACGTAGCCATTCAACCAGAAATGAACCGAACACTGATTTTGGTAATAAAATTCAATGATGAAATGAACCGAACACTGATTTTGGTAATAAAATTCAATGATTTGCAAGCGTTGCTCGTTAGTAAGTCTATTCATGATGAAATGTCAAAGCATACTGAGCATCTTTCTCTTTGACACCATGTCTGAAATCCCACGTGATCTGTCAAATACTAATGCATGAAAATCCTAACCTCAAAAGAATCACCCTTTATTTACAGGTACGTATTTTTTGTATATATTGGTCTATATTATTATTAGGGTAAGTGCATTCAAAGAAGAACATTTTTGATCATTTTATCTGTTAACAAACAATAAATGGGAAAAGTGCAAATACAATTATTATTTTGAAAAATGATATCAAATGTGATATTCAAGCTGCCTTTTGCTTAAATCGAACAGATAGAAAACCTAAAACTCAAATCAAACAATAATTTTCGGTACACATTTCATTAAAAATTGTTTGCAACTTTAGAACTACTCAACCTGTTTGCAACTTAATAACCTTCAATATTTTCCATTCAAATATAATCAAAATCTCATTCGTTATCTGCACATGGTCTATTGGCCGCAAAACCATGTTTGCAACGCCATGTCTGCAACAATTTTAATATGCGTCCTCGTTTTTTGTTAGCCAATGTAATTATAATGGAATTTCATCAACAAACTCATGCAGATATTCGAACATTTAATCAATTGCACAGGGTCAACATGTATGGTTCTAAGTTAATTTGAAATGTCTTAAACCCCCGGTTTAAAATATAAGAGTTCGCTAAACTTATGCATATATTGAAGGTAATCAAGTTGTATTTTTATAAAGCTCCTTGCTGTAAAGCATTGTTTACATGAAATTTCTTTATAACAATTGATAGCGATTTATATGGACGAAGTTTCCCAAAATATGTTTATAAGTAAAATTATATGTACACACACTGAAAGAAGCATTTTTAACACTTTGTCATTTTCTTTAAAATCAAATAAAATAGATTGGTGACAATTGTGGTATCGCTTGTTATAAATTCGGATTTATTTGCTATTAAAGAAAATACTTCATAAAAAATGGGAATTTCTTTTTCCAAAACTTTGAAAGAATTTTTTCTTTGGGTGCAGAAAAAAAAACGTTAAAAAAATTTAACGACAATCTTCTGACATTTTTTATGATATTTTCCTACACTTTACGAAATTGTTCCTTCTCATAAAAGAAAAAAATGAGCTAAAATTAATTAATTACCATAGTGACCACAATTTTCTTCTTCTTTAGTTAGCATTGATCTTATTTGTACGGTCCTTGAAATTTATAACTACATTTGGTTTGGAAATATTTTGAGACATATTTTAACATTTCCAAAAGATCTTTTAAAAGTTGAAAGCCATTAAGTGGTAAAGACGAAAAATCGAAAGTAAGTAAGTAAATAAAATCGAAAGTAACTTGTTTAATAGTATATCGAAAATATTGTTCCTTTGTTAGTTTTTTGAATTTCTTCGAAAATTTCAAACCTTTCCAAAAAAAAGTATGTTTTGTTCAATTTCGTTTATACTGTTCTTTTCTGACTTTTAGACGTTCATAAGACATATTTTGAAGTTTCCTAGTAAATTATTTGTAGAGTTTGTAAGGCTTGAGGTCATGTACTAATAAAACAAAATAAAATCTTAGTTTTTTATAGTGTTTTATTTTTGTTTTCTTTCCAATATTTCGAACACCATCGTTGTCCGTCTTCAGGGAAATTCACTTTAACAAAAGAAGGAAAAATTTAACACAAATTAACCAAACAAAAAGACAATTGTATATTAAAATATTACAAAAACTAATATAAAATTTACATTTTGAAACTGGTGGTCCTGTTGTGACTTGCTCGCCACTACGTTTGAATTTACACTAAAAGCTATTTCTTTTTACTAACAGGTCGGCTGATAAGTCCCCGGTCTGACACATAGATGGCGTCGCTAGTATTAAATGCATATTATTTTTATATAATACCAACCTTCAAATGATTCGTGTCAAAATTTGACGTCTGTAAGTCAATCAGTTTGTGAGATAGAGCGTCTTTTGTGAAGCAACTTTTGTTATTGTGAAAAAAATGAAAAAAAGGAATTTCGTGTTTTGATAAAATACTGTTTTCTGAAGGGGAAAAATACGGTGGAAGCAAACAATTGGCTTGATAATGAGTTTCCGGACTCTGCTCCAGGGAAATCAACAATAATTGATTGGTATGCAAAATTCAAGCGTGGTGAAATGAGCACGGAGGACGGTGAACGCGGTGGACGTCCGAAAGAGGTGGTTACCGACGAAAGCATCAAAAAAATCCACAAAATGATTTTTAATGACCGTAAAATGAAGTTGATTGAGAAGCAGAGGCCTTAAAGATATCAAAGGAACGTGTTGGTCATATCATTATATCATAAATTGAAAAATTCTGTGATATTTTGTCAAATAAAGATTTTTTTGGAATTTTTTTATAATTTTTAATGGATTCTAACGCTTATTGGAGAGTTTGACCTCAAATATTTTCAAAAATTCACAATTTTTTCAGATTGGAATTAGCATTTTTTTCGAAAAAATTGAAATGATTTGTACCATTTTATTGAATATTTGAAGCAAAAAAAGTTAAAATTACTCATTAAAGTAAAGAATATCATTCAAGTGCATCTTCTGGAAGTGCTTTTAATTTTGTGCCTTCGGAAGAACTTCCAATTTTTTTTGCTGGGAGCTATATAGCCCCGTGAAAAAGGTTCTAAGAACTAAATAAACCTCGTGGAAGTGAGAAAGATTTGAGAGAAGATGCTATTAGACAGACAAGTAAATTGTTTTTACATCCTGTAACAGAATCAACGTTTAGCACAAATTTTTTATATTTTTCTTTCAAGCAAACTTTCTCATAGCGCTAAGTAAATGGGAAACGATGATTGTTCCGTTTGGGAAGAAAGAATTTTTTTGGCGCAGTTTATGAAAAAAAATACCGCAATACCAAAATTTGTCACGTTCTTCAATATATAGGAGTATCCGATCAAAAAGCACGGATGTATTGGTCGATTTCTCATTCTAGAGATAGAAATCAGAATCAACCAATAACTTTTCGAAATTAACGATTATAGAAAAGTTAACTTTCAACGTCGCGACATTGATTGGTTCATATAGGTTCATAATTATTTGTAGACTCTTGGATATAAGCCGATCAAGAACTAAAATGGCTTACACGGCGTTCTCACCAAGCCTGTTTCGGGGTTTGAAATGTTTTCCCTTTATAAGCACTTCAAAACGAGTCGTTTTCGCCATACTAAAAAACAAGTTCAAAACACAAGTTTTCCTCCAAAACACGTCAATTTTAGAATGTGAACCCACCTAATTTGGAATATACCCCGAATAACATACCCTATTCAAAATATATGTCAAAATATTAAAATAAGTTTCATAGAAAAAAAGGAATAAACAAAGGCTTTCAAGAACATGACCATGTGAAAATAACATAAATTTTTTCCCCTTTGCGCTCGCGGTAATTATTTGGACATACGTTGCATATATGTGAATTTTGAGTAAAGGTGAGTATTAAGTTCGAGTTTAGCCGCTAAAATCGCTAAAGTGAAAACTAAATCAGTAAGAACAAGTATATACAGCAGTAAGTTCGGCCGGGCCGAATCTTAAATACCCACCACCATGAACCAAATATTAGGGTTTCCTTCGAAATTTCAGGAGGGCTTGAGGACTTCAGGACACTTCCCGAAGATAAATTTAAAGATTTCACCTATGAGGACTATATCAGATTCTGGATTTATAAGAACCATTTTTGTTTGAGTTTTAGATGAATCATTAACATCTCATGTAAGTGTGCAAGAAAATTATAAAATAACGTCTTGATTTGAAATCTTAAATCTGTAGAAGTAAAATCTGGAAATTTTACATTGAGTTTCAAGCAATTTTCATGATCAGTGCGCCTTCTACACCCTCAAGAAGTGAAGTCGGTCTATATGGAGGCATTACCAAATGGACCGATAAAAACTTAATCCGATACACGTTTTTGTGAGCCTAAAATACCAGAATATTTACAATTTCAGACAAATCAGATAAAAACTACGGTTTCTAGAAACCCAAGGAGTTAAATCGGGAGATCGTTCTTATGGGAGCTATACTAAAATATGGACCGATACTCACCGTTTTCGGCACACCTCTTTATGACCCGAAAATACCTCTAGATTTCCAATTTCAGGCAAATAGGATAAAAACTTCGGATTCTAGAAGCCCAAGTCCCCAAATCGGGAGGTCGTTTTATATGGGGACCATACCAAAACATGGACCGATACTCACAATTTTTGGCACACGTATTTGTGGTCCTACAATACCTCTTGATTTCCAATTTTAGGTAAATTGAATAAAAACTGCGGTTTCTATAAGCCCATGAAGTAAAATCGGGAGATCGGTCTATATGGGGGCTATACCAAAACTTGGACCGATACTCACCATTTTTGGCACACGTATTTGTGGCCCTACAATACCTCTCGATTTCCAATTTTAGGTAAATTGAATAAAAACTGCGGTTTCTATAAGCCCAAGAAGCAAAATCGGGAGATCGGTCTATATGGGGGCTATACCAAAATATGAACCGATACTCACAAGTTTTGACACACGTATTTGTGGTCCTACAATACCTCTCGATTTCCAATTTTAGGTAAATTGAATAAAAACTGCGGTTTCTATAAGTCCAAGAAGTAAAATCGGGAGATCGGTCTATATGGGGGCTATACCAAAATATGGACCGATACTCACAATTTTTGGCACACCTCTTTATGGTCATATAATACCCCTAGATTTCAAATTTCAGGCAAATTGGATAAAAACTACGATTTCTATAAGCCCAAGACCCCAAATCGGGAGGTCGGTTTATATGGGGACTATATCAAAACCTGGACCGATATAGCCCATCTTCGAACTTGACCTGCCTGCAGACAAAAGACGAGTTTGTGCAAAATTTCAGCACGATTGCTTCATTATTGAAGACTGTAGCGTGATTACAACAGACAGACAGACAGACAGACAGACGGACAGACGGACATCGTTATATCGTCTTAGAATTTCTCCCTGATCAAGAATATATATACTTTATATAGTCGGAAATCGATATTTCGATGTGTTACAAACGGAATGACAAACTTATTATACCCCCGTCACCATTCTATGGTGGTGGGTATAAAAATGCATGAAATTATACATATTTTATTATAACTTGATGGGGAAAAGCCCAAAGCAATTGTTCACAAAGTTTGTATTCCTTAAAATGGATGATTTAAGAAAAGTAATCGTGTGAAAAATTACGTTTTTAGCGGCTAAACTCGAACTTAATACCCACCTTAAGTGAATTTCTAGTTTCCATGGTAACTGTCAAACTAAAACATCTCAACCCGGTGTGAACGGTGAAATGTTTTGGAAAAACGAATGAGGAAAACGAGTCGGTGGGAACATAGCATTATACAGGTATTTAATATGTTTTTTATACCCTCCACCATAGGATGGGGGTATATTAACTTTGTCATTCCGTTTGTAACACATCGAAATATTGCTCTAAGACCCCATAAAGTATATATATATTCTAACAACCATGCGAAAATTGGTCCATATCGGTTCATAATTATATATAGCCCCCATACACTCAAAAAAAGTGAACTCTCTATTTCACTAAAGCCTATTTAACTTTATTTTAGTTCATGGAATTATTATGTTTGGAGAAAGTTTTCTTTACTCTAATAATTTTTTGTGTACGTTAGTTAAATGAACTAAAAACGGGAAAAAATTATACTCAAATTAAGCAAAAAGATTTACTAAATTCGCGCTTCCCACAAAATAGTTCATTATTTCTTTAAATTTGTAAATTTTACCAAAAATGCGTTCATAATGAACTTCGTATGTCACTAAAGACATTCTTGCATTTTTTAACTCCAAGTTTTTCCTTCAAACTACAAAATTTTCTTTGACAAGTGAAAGAAATTAATTATACCTAATAAATTTTCTTGCATTTGTCGAAAAATATTTACTTATTTTTGTGACATCGGCGACATGTCAGCGTTTGTAATACTGTTTAGTTAAAATTTTCTAAAAATATTCAAGATTTTCTAAAATTAACCCAAAATTTTCTTCCCGGTGGGTTCAGTGTAGCCTGTAAGAGAAGTACATTTCATCCAATCTTGCTGAAATTTGGTACATGGTGTTAGTATATGGTCTCTAACAACCATGCAAAAATTGGTCCACATCGGTCCATAGTTATATATAGCCCCCATATAAACCGATCCCCCGACTTGGTTTGTGGAGCCTCTAAGAGAGGCAAATTTCATCCGATCCGGTTGAAATTTGCTACATGGTGTTAGTATATGGTATCTAGCAACCATGCAGGAATTGGTCCATATCGGTTCATAATTATATGTAGCCCCCATATAAACCGATCCCCAGATTTGACCTCCGGAGCCTCGTGGATGAGCAAGATTCATCCGAGTCGGTTGAAATTTTGTATGTCGTGTTAGTATACGGTCTCTAACAACCATGCAGGAATTGGTCCATAATTATATGTAGCCCCCATATAAACCGATCCCCAGATTTGTCCTTCGGAGCCCCTTGCAAGAGCAAAATTCACCCGATCCGGTTGAAATTTGGTACGTGGTGTTAGTATATGGTCTCTAACAACCATGCAAAAATTGGTCCATAATTATATGTAGCCCCCATCATTAGCGTAGCTAGACAATTTTCCAAGGGGGACTATAGCCCCTAGCTAAAATGGACTGAAGTTATGAGTTCAATTAATGTTTTATTTTATAAAAATTAGACTTCAGCTTAACTAAACAAATAGACAATATATAATAAAGCAACTAAACGTTGTTCCACACTTTTGCCAGCAAAAAAAAATTGGGAGTTGTTATAAAAGCACTTCCAAAAATGTCCTCACAAAGAATTATTAGTTATTAATTATTTTAACTACACAGGAAGTTTTTTAACTCATTTTTTTATAACTCGTTTTTTTAATTGGTATTTTTGTTTCAAATAGGATAAAAAAGTAAGAATTAATAAAATGATACAAATTCCATTCTAGAAAAATTACGAATTTTTGAAAATATTTTCGGTCAAACGTTCCCATTTCCCATTATTTATTTGGGAAAATATCACAAAATTTTTTAATTCACAATGAACATAAATTTAGGAACTCAATGCATAAGTTCAACCACAGTTTTAAAATATCAGACTTCAAACATTCACTTGTAATAATTCACTTATATAAAAATAAAACTACACTGAACAAAATATTTACGTGATCTTAAAGATTACGCAAACTAAATTTTAGGATGCGCAATTCACAAAATATTAAGGACAAATTTCTTTAAAATAATGACATTTTAATTAAAACAAAGTTTATAATGTTTGCTTCAAAAAAAATTTTCATTAAATTTAGGACACAAATTTTGTAAATTTCCGTCCCTCCGGTAAAGTCGTATGTCTTTGAACTAAGGAAAATTTTCCTTAAAATAAAGAAACACATTTTTGATTTAAAGAAATCGTCCTTAAATTAATTGAAATATTGAATCGTTAAATTTAAGATAAAAGCGTCTCAAATATAGGCTAAGACTTATTTTGAGGATTTAGCATCTTTGGTTTTAAGTTTTTTTGGAATTAAGAAAATATTTTGTACTTAAAAGTATCCGTCATAATTTGGATTTTTAAACTGTCATTTGTTTGTACGTGAATAGCTTTATTAATATACCGGAAAATATAATGAAAATTTGATAAATGAAATCAGTATCCTAATTTTAATTTTATAGATCCTAGATTTAAATCCAGATAGGTCGAAAAAAAAATTCCTTATTTTAAAGAACCCGCATATTTGGCTCGGAATCAATACCAAAATCATTAAGAGAAGGTCAAATCTTTGGATCCACGTAAACTTTTTTTGAGTGTATATATTGCCATCGGCAACAGCTACCATGAAAGTCTTTAGCGGAACTTTGTGCGGTTGTATTTACTTGTTTAAAATTATATAAAAGCAAAGGACAATCGTAAATAGGTTTTCAAATTCTGGGGGGCTAAAATGTTTCTGGGGTGTCTAAGCCCCTTACCCAGAGGCCTTCCTACGCTTATGGCCCCCATTTAAACCGATCCCCAGATGTGACCTCCGGAGCAAAATTCATCCGATCCGGTTGAAATTTGGAACGTGGTGAAATTTGGTACATTGCGCTAGTATATGGCCGCTAACACCCATGCCAAAATTGGTCCATATCGGTCTATAGTTATATATAGCCGATCCCCAAAAATAATCTACCAAAATTTTATTTCTATAGAAAATTTTTTCAAAATTTTATTACTATAGAAAATTTTGTCAAAATGTTATCACTATACAAAATTTTATTTCTATAGAAAATTTTGTCAAAATGTTATTATAATATATAATATATAAAATATATTTACTATACAAAATTTTGTCAACATTTTATTTCTATGGAAAATGTTGTCAAGATTTTATTTCTATAGAAAATTTTGTCAAAAATTTATTAGTATACAATATTTTGTCAAGATTTTGTTTCTGTAGAAAATTTTGTCAAAATTTTATTGCTATAGAAAGCAATAAAAAATTTTATTTCTATAGAAAATTTGGTCAAAATTTTATTTCTATAGAAAATTTTGTCAAACTGAATTATATAGGTATTTAATCGGTCTTTTTATTTTTGTTTAATATACACCCCGTATGGACTAACTTACAATTGAGAAGACGGTGTTAAGAAGTTTTAAGATGCCTTGTTATCGGCAAGTGTTACCGCAACCCAAGTAATTCGATTTTGGATGACAGTCTTTAGTACAAGTTTCTATGCAATCCATGGTGGAGAGTACATAAGATTCGGCCTGGCCGAACTTACGGCCATATATACTTGTTTTATCCAACACAGACTCTTTATGGACCAACTTACAATTTAGAAGGCAATGTTAAGAAGGTTTCAGATACCTTGCCATCGGCAACTATTGCCCCTACCCAAGTTATTCGATTTAGTAGAACTTTGTACGCAATCCACGGTGGCAAAAAAGAACATCTACATACCACATTTTTTCAAATTTTTTATGTGTTTTTTGAATAAATAGTGGTTGTATATTAGAAAGTACAATCCCCATTAAATTAAGGTTTTATTTACAATTTGATTTTAATAGAGAATAGAGCATTGAGATATTTTTACATTACACATTTTTTTTACCAACATTATTTTCATCTTTGGTAAATATTATTTAACTTCCAATTTGTAGTTTTTTTGAATTTTTTGTCAAAATTTGAATTTCAATTTTGACTGCAGATTACTCAGAAGTACTACAAACTTTCCGGAGAAATATATTTTTACAAAATATCGTTATGATGAATTAAATGCATCAAACTTGATTCCATAAAACTCGGTCAAAATTTTAAGACGTAAGAATTTTTTGTTTGGTTGTATATTAAAAGATAGAGTGTGCATTTAAGGGTTAAGATAACAAAAAGACGATGTTCAGCCTTTCTTAAAAGCCGAAAAGTCGATTTTTGGATTTCAAAGTACCGAAATATTTTTCATCGAATAGAAATTAAATTTATTGTGAAAAATTTGTACAAAATACACTAAAGAAAAGATTCCTTGGATCCTAAGATCTTGACCTTCCTAAAGGATTTTGGTATTCATTCCAAGCCAAAGATGCGGTTTCTTTAAGATAAAGGATGTGCGATATATTAATATTCACGTACAAACACATACCAATCTAAAAATCCAAATTATAACAGATACTTAAAAGTAAAAATATTTTCTTAATTGCAAAAACAAAAACATTAAAACAAAGATGCAAAATCCTCAAAATAAGCCTTAACCTACATTTGAGGCGTTTTTATCTTAAATCAAAAGATTAATTATTTCAATAAATTTAAAGACAATTTGAGGACATGCACTTCACACAACATTAACGAAAAATTTCTTTAAAATAATGAAATTTTAATTAAAAGAAGATTTATAATTAAAATGTTTTTCATTAAATTTAGGAAAAAATTTTGAAATGTTCGTCCTTCCTTTAAAGTCGTATGTCTTTGAACTAAGGAAAAATTTCCCTAAAATAAAGAAAATCATTCTTGATTTAAAGTTATTGTCCTTAAATTAACTGAAATATTGAAACTTTAGATTTAAGATAAAAACACTTCAGATATAGGCTAAGACTTATTTTGAGGATTTAGCGTCTTTGGTTCAAAGTTTATTTGGAATTAAGAAAACATTTTTTACTTTGAAGTATCCGTTATAATTTGGATTTTTAAACTGACATTTGTTTCTACGTAAGTACCTTTATTAATAAACCGCGAAAAGAGAATGAAAATTTGATAAATGAGATCTGTATCCTAATTTTAATTTTATTGGTCCTAGATTTAAAGCCATATAGGTCGCTAAAAAATTTCTTTATTTTAAAGAAGCCGCATCTTTGGCTCGGAATCAATTAAACTTTTTTTTGAGTGTAGTAAATGGACATTCATACAAAAACTATAGCTGATATTTTTTCGGGTTCTTTTTTGTATTTTTCTCATACTTCGATAGATATTATAGGTCAACTAGCGCTTATTTTTGTAACGATATTTGGTTTTGGTCATAATTCAAGAATAAAGTCAAAACAAACTCATATAGCTCTTGAAGTAATTGAGGTAGGTCCTCAAGATTACAATTTTTGTTCTACATGCTGTTAGTACAAATAAAAACAGAAGAAACTTTAGGTTTATATCGGTAGTGAAAGGATTAACTGACATTTTTAGATCTTTTATCACAATTAAGATTTATCATTTACCTTATTAGCCACTCTGTTGTTCACTTTTGATAAGTGTACGAATACTGTCGTGATGCCAAATATTTCATGTCCTAATGCGAATTTTGCTTAGCATAGAAGACGAATTTCTCTGAATTTTTATTTGTCTTGTAGAAAATTCGATAAACTTTTCAATGAAGTCGTTTTGACCTTATTCTTAAAAAAAAGGAATCTTAACATGAAGGAAAATTTTGATTCTAAGGTCAACTTGGCTTTAATAATTCTAATAAATTCTTTAAAATATTTTACATTGAGAGATATGAGATGTTTTTCAACACTTTATTTTAAAACTCGTCGTCTTCAAACAAATCATAATTTCTACTTGTAGTCGAGTCTGAATTTAGAAATTTAAGTTTTTTGCTAACGCTTTTTTAAAGAACATGAAGAAAAAGGGTGAGAACACGAATAAATTAATATTTATTTCCTAGAATCAAACACGCAATATCAAACTCATGAGTGTAAAGAAAAATGCTTTGTTTTCAGTGTAAAAACCTATTTTGTTGCAGGGTTAACGAACAATATGATGGCGTGTCTGTTGCAGTTAAAAAACATGGACGCAAAGCTTAAATTTATAATATCGTGTACACTGAAAAAATATTGCCATGAGGCCAAAGTGGTCATGTCCTTAAAATAAGAATGGAAATTTTGATCTAATATAAAGTTTTTTCCTTGTCCAAAAGTCAATACAATTTTTAATGAAGTCGTATTGTCCTTATAATTAAGTGATTTTACTTAAAAATCATAACATGAAAGAAAATTTTTTTGGGGTAATAATTCAGAAAAAAATCTTTTAAAATAATGAAATTATCTTTAAATTTGTTGTCTTGTTGCATTTTGACTACAAAGCAAAAAATCGAGCCCGAATTTGGAAAATAAAGTTGTCGTTAACTCGTGTTTAAAGGACTTCAAAAGCATATGAAGAAAAAAAATCCGAAAAAACGAAAAATTAAAATTTGCTTCCTAGAAGCAAGTACACAAAACCCAAATTTAAAAGAAAATTGTGTTTTAAAAGTATCCTTACTTTTATTCACCGCTTCTTTGGCTCGGAATCAATACCAAAATTGTTAAAGTAAAGACAAAATCTTTGTAACCGCACATGCTTTTTTCAGTGTATCAAAGTAATATTTTATTCAATTTTATTGAGAAACTGTGGTTTAATCTCAACAATATTGTTCAAATAGATTTAAATTGCCTTTAATGACCCATACCAAAGTTCTTGGAATAACTTGCGATAAATATTTATAAACTTATTTGTCTAGCTGTGTAAGTAACTACGTGACTATTCATCACCATACAAAAAGGGAATTAAAAAAGAATAATTACGTACACACAAGAAAAATTCAAGTTTTATAGGCTAATAGAATTTAATTATCTTAGATTTAAATTATGCTTCAATTTAAAAAGAATTTTATTTAAGTAAGGCTCAATATTTATGTAGATTTTACTACGATTTTTTAATGGTGATAATTTTATGAGCTGCTAATTATAATTTAATATGCAATACCGAAAGATTGGTAATAATGTCCAGCGTTGCCATTTTGGTCCAATTGGACCAAAATTGGTCCAAAAGATTTTTAAATTTAGTCCGATGTTCGGACCAAAAGGAATTTGGTCCGTTTTTTGGTACATTTTCATAAATTTGGTCAAATTTATAAATTTTTTCTAGTATTTAAAATTTTTATCACATATTCAATAGTATCTATGCACTGAAAAAAATATTGTCGTGAGGCCGAATATTTAATGTCATTAAATACGAATGCGAATTTTGCTTAGCATAGAAGGCTCATTTCTCTGATATAAAGTTTTTTCCTTGTCCAAAAGACGATAAACTTTTCTTTGAAGTTGTTTTGTCTGTTGTGAGGTTCACAAATACAATGAATCTTCGGCGTATGTACATTTTAAATAATTAGAAGTAATTTCTACCTATGGGTTAATACCATGCATTTTTCACTTTGATTCTTAACTTTCTACAAGAGAAGTAGGCCTTGGTATTTGAATTGCTTCTAAACTTTTTCCATTTGATTTCAAATTTTCAACAAGAAGGAGAAAAAACCTCAGAAAGAATTTAATTTATTACATATAAATATTGTTCGCCGCGAATTGAAGGATTTTCAAAGAAATTTTATATAAAAACAAGTTCAGGATTAATCCTTTAAGCTGCCTTGTTTTGACAGAGCTGCAGATATTCCAATTTACCAAGATAAAGCTGTGGGATGGATATCCCACAGCAACACAATTTAAAAATCTAATAGAAAAAAAGATTTGTTTTGTATGGCGGTTTTGAAAACAGATGTTCATTTGCTATTTTATTTAAATCGTTGAAGGCCAAATGAATAAAATGAAGTTAATTACAAATTACCCTAAAATGCATTGGATTGAATTGATCACAAAAATAAGCAAATTATAAAGAATATGGTACCGTTATGCCAAAGAATTTTCCACGCTTCTGTCAAAGGATTTTAACAAAAATCAAACAAAAATATTTAACGTCATCATGGCCAGGAATCTACTAATTTTAAAGATCCAGTTAATTTGCATATGTCTCCGATACAATTACTAGTATATTCCCATACCAAGACACATCTTACAATTTTCATAATTACTACATCCATTTATTTTGAACTGCAGTCTACAAGCGCTTGTCGACGGAGCATAAGATAAATTGTGATAAATTGCGTATGAGTGATTTTTATTGCTATTAAGTATACGCCTTGATTACACATTACCTATTATTTGTTTGTCTATTTTTTTTTATTTCACGTTCATTTTTAACTTACATTATTTTATACTTATGATTCCTATTAGTTTTATTAAATGTTAAATATAATGTTTTAAATATAAATAAACTCCATGAAATTGAAAAGATGACATACTAAAGTTGAGCAAATGGGCTGACTAACATGTAGAGTCAGTATGGTAGGGAGGGTTGACTCAAGTGGGGGTAACTAACATCTTTTCATCTTCTCAACTCTACGTAATGGTACTTCTAATTTCGTTATAAATACCTGTCAATGTTTGGGAAATTAATAACTATTGCTATCTAAGATATTATTTTTTTTTTTTTTTGTTAATGGACCGAGATTTACCTTTTGTGGCAAGAACGCAGCAGCGCCGCAAAAGATAGAATCTGATATGAGCTGGTCGTTACACTGTATAGTTAAATAATTCGACTTAAAAGATGTAAGAAAATTTCGTTTTACTTTAGTCAACATGCCTTTAATACTTCTGAAAAAATCATCAAAATAAATGAAATCGTCTATAGTATTGTTGACTTTTTGAAACTTGAGTATAAAACTAAAAAGCATTTAAAATATATATTTTAACACTTTATTTTAAAGTCGTTTTTTATTTGAAACATAAAATAGGGCTAAGACAAAATCTTTGGAACTGTGAATGCTTTTTTTCAGTATGGGATTAGATACCATTTCAATCACAGAAAATCGAATGAAAATTTCGCTTTATAGGTCTTGTGTCAGGTTTTATATTTTTTGGACAATTTTAACCCCAATACTCGAATGTGCACAAGAAGTGGAATATTGAGATTGAGTTATATAAGAATATGGACCCATATGGACCATATTTTCCGCATAAAATTATTGGTGCGAAGCAACACTTCAGCAAATTGGATGAAAATTCGGAAATCTATTGTATTCTCTGAAGTAGGGTTGTCATTGGGCAAAGGCAATATAAACCAAATGCGTGACTGTTGTGGTCTTTAACTTCCTCTAAGTCGGAAGTTTAAATCAACTTTTTGAAAAATTGAATTTCGACTTTTGATTTCAACTAAAATTGACTTTAAAATTCAACCTTTTCAAAAAGTCTATTTTCTCAAATTTTAAAAACGTTGAGAAGTCGACGTTTTGATTACTATGTCAGCCGCTAAATCATACCAGTCTTTTCTGGTTTACGTTACTTTTTTTAATAAAAACACTATGTACAACAATAAAATACGTTTTAAGGCACTTTTCTTCGAAATAGGAAATTTGGTCCGCTGGAGTGAATTTTGGTCCGATTTTGGAAAAAATTGGTCCAAAATAAAATGTCGTTGTGGCAACACTGATAATGTCTTACCTTCCACTATTTGTTTATGTAGAACATTCACATCTGGTATGGAATCAAACATTGGTGGAAAAATATCTGTTTCAATTCAATTTTAAGTATTCTTTTGTTTGATTATAGACTTGGATTTTTGGTGAGTTCTTGTAGTTCACGTGATTTTGGAACATAATAAGGTCAAATTTTTAATAATAATAATAAACATTATTATTAAAAATTTTTTATTTTTCGGTATTTGGCAACCCTAGTCTTGCAAAAAAATTGCTTCTCTAACATATGTTCCAAACATATTTTGTAGGAAGCATATATATTATTGGATATTGCCGAAACATTATTATTTTCTCCCAAAGATGGTTGTGCTCATTCCCTCACATAATTTTCATTTCCACGAAATTTTTTTGGTTCTTGGCACCTTTTTCTGTAATACAAATAATGTTGAAGAAATTATTCAATTTTATAATTTTTTTTTAAATTTTACCTTTCGCCTGGACGGAGAATCGAAACGGGAACCATTCAATTTGCAAGCCAACACACTACCACTGGGCTACGTAGCTGTTATAGTCACCAATAGACAATTATCGTTATACGTTGCATTTATATAGCATAGTTTGCACCGCCCGCGAGCCGATGCAAACAAAACATTCAACAGAAACATATATTTGATGGCCACGTGGAGCAGTGGTTAGCATGTATGCCTTGCATGCAAAGGGTCCCGGGTTCAATCCCTGCTCCGACCGAACAACATTTTTTTTGTATTTATATTAGACCATTTTAAATGCATTTAAAATTTTTCGTATTTTGAAATGCAAATAAATATGAATAGTTATTAACGAATAATTTTGTACTTAATTTCATTTTTACCTTTAGGGCCGTGTTTTCACGTTTTCTTGTCTTTAATAATTCATTTTAAAGCAAATAAACTTTTTCAATTGTTGCTTTGGATCGAGTTTTGCCGCTAAAATGAAAAATAATTTTAGCGGAAAAACTCGAACTTTTTTTGAAAGTGTACGTCAACTCATCTTGGACTACTTATTAATAAAGAGGAACTAAATTATTTTTTTTCTGAAGATCCCGGTCTAACAAAGAAAAACACATTTTTTTGTCAAAATTCATTTTTATTATTCAACATAGTTCCCTTCTAGAGCGATACAACGATTATAACGACCTTCCAATTTTTTGATACCATTTTGGTAGTACTCCTTCGGTTTTGCCTCAAAATAGGCCTCAGTTTCGGCGATCACCTCTTCATTGCAGCCAAATTTTTTCCCTGCGAGCATCCTTTTGAGGTCTGAGAACAAGAAAAAGTCCCTGGGGCCAGATCTGGAGAATACGGTGGGTGGGGAAGCAATTCGAAGCCCAATTCATGAATTTTTGTCATCGTTCTCAATGACTTGTGGCACGGTGTGTTGTCTTTGTGAAACAACACGTTTTTCTTCTTCAAATGGGGCCGTTTTTCCGCGATTTCGACCTTCAAACGCTCCAATAACGCCATATAATAGTCACTGTTGATGGTTTTTCTCTTCTCAAGATAATCGATAAAAACAGAGGCCATTACTTTGCCAGCGGACTTTTGAGTCTTTCCAAGCTTCGGAGACGGTTCACCGGTCGCTCAGCCGACTGTCGATTGGACTCGGGAGTGTAGTGATGGAGCCATGTTTCAACCATTGTCACATATCGACGGAAAAACTCGGGTGTATTACGAGTTAACAGCTGCAAACACCACTCAGAATCATCAACACGTTGTTGTTTTTGGTCAAATGTGAGCTCGCGTTCCTTTGATATCTTTAAGGCCTCTGCTATCTCGATCAACTTCATTTTACGGTCATTCCAAATCATTTTGTGGATTTTTTTGATGTTTTCGTCGGTAACCACCTCTTTCGGGCTTCCACTGCGTTCACCGTCCTCCGTGCTAATTTCACCACGCTTGAATTTTTGCATACCAATCAATTATTGTTGATTTCCCTGGGGCAGAGTCCGGAAACTCATTGTCAAGCCAAGTTTTTGCTCCCACCGTATTTTTTTCCCTTCAGAAAACAGTATTTTTTCAAAACACGAAAATCCTTTCTTTCCAGTTTTTTCACAATAACAAAAGTTGCTTCACAAAAGACGTTCTATCTCACAAACTAATTGACTTACAGACGTCAAATTTTGACACGAATCATTTGAAGGTAGGTACTATATAAAAATAATTTCTAGCGAAGCCATTTATGTGTCAGACCGGGGACTTATCAGCCACTTTTTTTTAATTTCCTTTCTTGCCAAATATTTTGACTTACTCGTCGTACGTTCCGATTTCTGTTGACGAACCAACAAAAAAAATTGTGCCCATAATGCCAAAATGATAAACAAAACACATGTCCACACATACTTAAATTGCTGCTCTCAAGGTAAAAACACATGCTGTTTTTTTTAATGTATATTCTTCTGGCTCGAATGTCTATTCTCTTTACTCCGAATACGCAGTTTAATGTTCAAATTAAATAATATTTAGAGTTAAGCATATCCAATTTTTGGCGAAACCTTATTAACATGCCAAGCGCATAGCCAAAACAAATGAACACGTAAAACAGTTTTCCGTAATTACAAGCAGTTTCAAAAAATTGCTCTCTTTTGAGTCTCTCGCTGTGTTATGTTGATATCTTTTGTCAACCCTCCCGGGTTCTTTCTCTATACTCTCTCTGTCTCTGTCGCTCCATATATATACTTACTCGAAATTTTTAAATGTATATATGTTTACATTCACACATATTATTTTTATGAAACATTCTTGTCCTAAACATAATATATTCTAACATATTAACATACACTGAAAAAAAAGCATGCCCGGTTCCAAAGATTTTATCTTTACTTTAAAAATTTTGCTATTGATTCCGAGCCAAAGAAGCGGAGAATACAAGTAAGGATACTTTTAAGACACAAATCTCTTTTAAATTTGGGTTTTGTGTACTTGCTTCTAGGAAGCAAATTTTAATTTTTCGCTTTTTCAGCTTTTTTTCTTCATATGCTATCAAAGTCCTTTAAAAACGAGTTGGCAACAACTTAATTTTTCAAATTAAGACTCGACTTCCAGTAAAAGTTATGCTATGTTTCAAGTAAAAAACGTCTTTAAAATAAAGTGTTGAAAAACATGTCCTATATTAGAACGATTTTTTGCTTTGTAGTCAAGATGCAAAAAGGCAACAAATTTAATGACAATTTCATTAAATTTAAAGAATTTTTCTGAATTATTAAAGTCAAATTAACCTTAGCCCAAACATTTTTTCTTTCATGTTATGGTACCCATTTTTAAGTGAAATCACTCAATTATAAGGACAATACGACTTCATTGAAAAGTTTGTCGACTTTTGGACAAGGAAAAAAACTTTTTATTAGAGAAATGTGTCTTCTATGCTAAGCAAAATTTGCATTCGTATTTAAAAGACATGAAATCTTTGACCTCACGACAATATTTTTTTCAGTGTATGTGTCCCAAACATTTAATTTAGGAACATTACATTTTTGCACTTAATTATATTGTGTTTAAAAGTTGGGACCGAAACACTTTTTTTATATCGGAACATATGAAAAACATATTTTTCTAACAATGCGGGAGCTATTTGTGTTGTTTACAGAAACTTAATAGATTCACTTCGACTAACAAAACTGGAATTAAATCGTGAAGATTTCCGTGCGATTATTTTTTACAATTGTTATCGATGGCATCGTGAATTCAACCGAGGTCGTAGTTCACTCCAAGACGAATTTCGTGAATGTCAGCCAAAATCGGTTGTTGTTCCGCACTGAAAAAAAAGCATGACCGATTCCAAAGATTTTGTCTTCACACTAATGATTTCGGTATTTATTCCGAGCTAAAGAAGCGAAGATTTGAAATTAAGACTCAATTCTCTTTTAAATTTGAGTTGTGCCTACTTGAATCTATGGCACAAATTTACATTTATTATTTTTTCAGTTTTTTTCTTCATATGATTTCAAAATCGTTTAAATACGCGTTAACAACATCTTAAATTTCCGAATTCAGACAAGACTTCAAGTATAAATTATGCTTTATAGTAAAGATACAAAATGTCAACAATTTTAAAGACGATTTTATTAATTTTGAAGAATTTTTCCGAATTATTAAAGCTAAGTTGACCTTATACCTCATTTACATTAGGTTTGAAATCTACTAAAAGTAGATTTGAAATTCCTTTTTTATAAGTTAAATGACAGTTGAAATCTAGTCAAAGTGGATTTTGGATTTGTGATGTGAATGAGGAATTAGTCAAACAAAATTTAAAGATACCCATTTCTAAGTCAGATCACTTAATTCTAAACGACTTCATTGAAAAGTTTTTAGACTTTTGGATAAGAAACAAAAACTTTGCATAAGAGAAATGCGACTAAACAAAATTCGAATTCGTATTTTAAGGACATGAAATCTTTGGCCTCGCTGTGCGGAAACCATTAATGCTGTGTACCAACCAGTGTTGCCAGTATTAGGGATTTTACCCAAGTTGGGGATATTTCTTCGTGAATGGGGACAAAATTGTTGAGTTTGGAATTCGGTGGGGAATTTCCATGAATTTGGGGATTTTATAGAAATCGGTTCAGTATAATAAATCAGGATTACATGAAATTATATTTATATCTACATAGTTAAAAAAGAAGCACAGCGAATCTTAAAAAATTAAATTTGCTTGTCTTTATTTCACGGAATATAATAGACTACAAATGGAGCATTTGGATGGAAAAGGTCTCAGGACATTATTTTGAGGGCCAAAGTGCTATTTTTTCTTAGCTAGACTAAGACATTTTTCTACGATTGTGAATCCAATTCGTGCGGACTCGGGCCTAAAAGTCGTCCACTCGTCACTAATGTGGACAATATATCCCATAAATATAGAAGTGATGACGATGATTCACTTTCTACTTGATTAGATGAAACGGGAGCGTAATAGGATTGGAGTCGAAATGAAATTCCTCTATGAGCCAACAACAAAGAAGTGGGTAATTTTGTTTCTCCAAAAAGAGTTTATTTAATCATAAACTCAAAATCAAGTGAGGATAAAGAAATGGAAAGAAAACACAAATTTATTAGGATGGAAGGCTTACTAGTGGATTTATTCTTTCTTGATCTTACCAGTACGAGCGATGAATTGAACGTCAAAAGCTTTCGTTAAGAAAATGGGAATATCATTTTTTAGAGCATTGATTTAAATTTTAATTAGTAGTTGGGAATTATTTACACTTTATTTGGGAATTCTAGGATTTCATAGGATGTTTAAACCATAAAACAAAATAAAATGATGGCAATTTTAGTTTATGATTTTTAGCATAAACACTACTTCCCAATTTTAATTGACTATTTAAATTTTTTTTTTTTTTAATTTATTTTATTCCATTAAATATGTTTACAATATAATAGAAGTCTCTGCGCCGAGTAGGCTTATATAGAGACTAGTTGGCAAAAACATATATCTATCGTATTATCAATTACTTCTCATAATTAATTCAAAAATAAATTCATATTAAAATTATATTAAAATTCAACTTGACAATAAAAAATGTGTAATGATTGGTATTAAATTAGTGTTTCAATTTTTCCTAGTATATATTTTTTCAATGAAGATTTGAATACCGAAATTCTAGCAATTATTTTTAGAGTTTGTGGTAGTGCATTATATTCTTGAGGTCCCGCGTATTCAATCCTTTGTTTTGTTAGCTCTGTTCTGCATCTAACAGATATTAAATTATCCTCTTGTCTTGTGTTTATGTTGTGTTGATTTCTGTTTCTTTTAAATTGTACAAGCGAAAATCCATTATTTGTCACAGCTTTAAACATATAAATCAATATGTGATTTTGATATATACCTTTTATAGGAAGTATATTGGTTGCGTAGTTTTTGAATATGTTTAATGTAGAAAAATCATTTGGTAAGTTAAAAACAATTTTCAAGGCTTTATTCTGCGCTGATTGTAACGATTTTAAAGCATTACTCTTCTTGTGACCATAGATTGTTGGTGCATAAAGAAAATGACTGTGGATTAGGGCTTGGTATAATCGCAACTTAGTATCTGCTGATAATGTGTGTTTGAATTTCCTTAATACTCCTGTTGCTCTACATACTTTTTCTTTCAGTTTTTCTATGTGTGTGTCCCAATTAAGATTATACTGCAGACTTGCACCAAGATACTTTACAATTTTTTGTTCAAAAATAGGGTTGCCATCAACATAAATAAACATATCCTCATCTTTTTTTAATGCATGCGGTCTAAACCGTATGAACTGTGTTTTAGCTGCGTTGAGAGTTAGCTTATTCAGCCGTATGAACTCGCATATTAGTGAAGCATCGTATTCAATCTCAGTTTTCAAAACTGAAGGATGTTTGTAATAATATAAAATGCAAATATCATCCGCATACATGTAAATTTTGCCCTTTAAATCAAGATTTTGCAGATCATTTATATAAATTTTAAACAGCAGTGGACCTAACACACTGCCTTGTGGGACGCCACAAACTATTTGTTTAAAATTGCTATTGCTTTGCCCAATATTAACACATTGCTTTCTATTACATAAGTAGCTCTCCAATAATTTTATAGTAGAGGTTTGTATGCCATAGAATCTCAATTTGCTTAAAAGTATCCTGTGATCAACAAGATCAAAGGCTTTACTTAAATCGAAGAATACGGCCGCAACACCACTATATCCTTTATCCAAACCGTTACATATATCGTTTATAACGTTTATTAATGCTGTGTCAGTTCCAATACCTTTTTGAAATCCATACTGCCTTCTAAACATCATTTGATTCTTTTCCAAATAATCAGAGATTTGGTTGTAAATTAATTTCTCAAAGATTTTGCTAATATTTGATAGCATTGAAATCGGGCGAAACAATGCGATGTCTTGCGAGGGAGTGCTTTTAGGAATCGGGATAATTTTATGTATCTTTAATTTATCTGGATATATCGACTTTTGTATAATGCTATTAAAAATTCTTGTTAAAAATATTGTTGTTAAACGCTTTCTGATTAATAATGACTTAACTGTAATGCCATCATGACCAGAGCCTTTGTTTAGAGGCATATTTTCTAAGATATTTTCTAAAGCACTATTATCAATTTTATTCAAGTTAAATATTGTTTGAGAGAGCCAAAGAGTACCAAAATTGTTAATGTTATCATCTGGATGTACTGGAATGTTATTGCGAATAATATGTATCGTCTCATCAAAGAATTGATTAAAGGCATTTGCTTTCTCGGAATCACTAGACAGTAACTCCCCATTTACATCTTTAAGACCATAGTTTATATTTGATTTGCTACCCATTTCTTGGTTTAAGAAACGCCATATCTTTTTCGTATCACCATTACAGTTTCTTATTGACTTCTTATAAAATTGATCAATTAAATATTTTTTGGAATGTTTTACAATTTTACTTAATCTTGAAATTTGGTCATTTAAATCTTGTTTTTGTTTGCACTTTTTTCTTCTTTTTATCAATTTTTGTTTATATCTTATTAAAGCCATTAAGTTTTCTGTCATCCAGGGTGTTATTTCTTTGCGAATGTCGGTTTTGTAATTACGCATTTTCGTACCAAACGATATTGCATTTTTAAAACACTCAACAAAATCATTACATTGTTCCGCTGGGTCACAAATGCTTAAATTCATTTCCAGATTTTCGTCCAAATATCTTCCAACCATGTCATAATCCACAATGCTTAATTCTTTTTCAATTCTTATATCCCAGGTCTTCTCTGTGCGTAGTATACAATTAATATAATTATAATCCGTCAGACCATTTTCAATAGAACAAATCTGTAAAAAGTTTTGTAAATTCCCAAAAAACCATCTATGGAGGATTTGCTACTTGGTCTAGTAACCATATTGTGTAGAGAATTCAAATTATATTCGGCAAATATATTCTTCAGGGCAATGGAATGCGTCGATTCACTTTTAATATCTATATTGAAATCTCCAACAAATAGACACTCACCCCAAGAAAACTTCTGTAGTATAATTTCAATACTTTTGAGAAAAGTAATTAAATTACATTTTTGAGACCTGTATATATTAATAAGATGAAGTTGCTTGCCACCAAATTTGATTTCCGGGAATGAAACAACTATCATATCTACAAAGTACTCGCTTTTTTTTATACAGAACTTCATATTTCAACACTTCAGATACGTATACAGATGCTCCTCCATAACCATCGCTTCGGCAACAGTGTATCGCCGAATAACCAGCAATATTATATAGCCTAGTAACATTTTCATCAAACCAAGACTCTTGAATTGCTAGAATTTTCGGTAATTCCCTAAACTTATTTAATTCAGATTTAAATCTATTAAATTTCAACAATGATGAAACACTTCTTGTGTTAATGGATAATATATTGATAAAGTTATAATTTAAATTTTTATACATTTCATTAAAACATTCTATATCAGAAAAATACATATTGTGAATGAGTGACAAAAATCAATCAAATAAAAATGTAGATTTGATTCAAAAACAGCTTTGCTATTACATGACTCCTTCATCTGCATTATCATCATCTTCACTGGAACTATCATCAGCAGGCACAATTACTCTGGAACGTCGCATTCCTTCTACGGTTGATTTCTTTAACAGTTTATCAACATCCTCCTTTGTTTTAATGAGGATTTGATTGGATTTATCATGTTTCTTCACAAACACGTTACTTCCTTTGTAGTATACAAATTGATATCCAACTGATTTGGTAGATCTCGCATAATTAAAAAGTTCTTGCGTTTCCTTAGACAAATAGTCATTGATGTTTATTTTTCTTCTCCATAAAATGTTTTTTGTTCTTCTGGTTGGAAAATTTCACAACAATAGTTTTGCGTTGTTGCACTTCGTTTCCTTTGCCTATGAAATACGCATCTTCTATTTCTTTTTCAGTTGTTGAAGAACCAATTTTTTCTGCGATATTGAGAACAGTATTTACTGCAGTCTCTTTTGACATTATACCTCTTATAATGCAATTGTTTTGCACTCGAACATCATTTAAATATTTCACTGAAGATTTCGTTTCTGCTAATTCTTCTTTAAGTAATTTATTTTCTTTTTCTAGTTTCTCAATTTTTTTCGTGTTTGTTTTTATTCCCTTTAAAATTTCATCATACTGCGATGACATATGCTTAAGAGATACCATAATGTCATCCAGTTGATTTACTTTTCTCTTAATTTCTGATAAGTCATTTTCATATTTTGTTTTGTTACACATGTGACAAACATAATCGATCGAATTGTCTTTTATTAGTTCTTCAAATTCTCTTTTATCTTTTTGCGTACACTGCGCGTGGTACGTTCTCTCACAGCTGTCGCACTGAATTGAGCTGTCACTCTCCATAACTTCCATTTTACATTGCCCACAAAAAATTTTATTTATTATTAAACTTCGTCGCTTTTTCCCGGCCATATTTCTATTTCCTTCGAAAAAGTTTGTTGGAAATAATATGGTTGTTGAAATTATATCCGACGAATTTGATTTGAAATATCAAAATTTGTTTATTAAATTCGACTGCTGTAGACAATTGCTAAATACACGTCCGATCTCTCACAGGGTTGCCAATTTTTTCGTTCATAAATTCATGATAATCGAACTCCGATTTTCATTTCACGAGCATTTCGAAATGTTTCGAAATCTTGATTTTATTGCAGCCGCAAGCTTCTTAAATTATTACTGATTTTCTATAGCAAAAGCTTTTTCTTCTTTTTGTCATAAAAATTTGTTAAAAATGTATTGAGGATTTTTGTGAGGAATTCTATGTTAAATTGGGAATTTTTGGTCCAATTTGGGGACAAAAGTCAGAAAAATACTGACAATACCGGCGCGAAATGATCTTCATTTGATCTATCGTGAGATTAAGAAATCTTAGGCATTAGTGGGACCAACATACATTCAATATTACATGAACATTGCACCGTCAAAAAATTTGTTCCCCCACAATTTGTCAGTAGTTCAAAAAAAGACTCTTGTCGATTGGTCGAAAGAAATGCTCCAAAAATAAGACGGAGATGCTTTAAAAGACGTCTATGAGGTGTATGAGCCCGAAAGTAAGCACCAGTCGAATATATGATTGTTTCAAGATGCGCCAAATCCAACAAAAGTTGCACGCACATGAACCACTTCCAAGCAAATGATCGCCTGTTGTTCTCGGAAAAACTTGACAGGTCGTAATCATAATACTATAACAAAGGTTAGTTGTATTCCAAGAAATCAGGAAAACCAACCGCCGAAGATGGATCACTCTCAAAACAGCTGCACTCAAAACATAGATTTGATGCGTCATCCGCCGCATAGGCCTGACTTGGCACCGAATAACTTCTATTTACTCTGGTAAAATGAGTAAAATCAGTTTTAATAATTAATAAAGGAAGCAAATGTAAAGCAGTTTTAAGTAACGAATTAAAATCTATAATTATTGAATGTGTAAATACAAACAGAATGCGTATTTGCCTCTATAGGTATTTCAAATAAAAAATCTCTAGAATAGATTGCAAAAAAGACGACGAAATATCGAGAGAAAAAGATGAAATAAACTTGTTTTATTTACATTTATATACAATGACCGAAATAGTTATAATAAAATAAAAATCTGATAAAAACTAACTGGTCATAAAAAGAAAACACGAAATTGTGGTAGCAAAATATTTTTCGAAAATAAAATATTGAACTTTGCAAAGAAACTATAATAAACAAACAACGTTTGCTATACTCATTTACCACACTGCAGAAAGTTGGGTGTTTTATGGGAACTACATAAGCTCATTTAAAATGAGGAACCGAGTTGTGCGCTGGTTGATGGCTCAGTGCTACCGGCGTTTGGATCAGTCTTTATGGCGCGGTTCTTTGGAACTCGACCTCTGACAAAAAAAAAAAAAAACAATAACAATCCCACTTCAAAGGACATAACGCGGATACGTACCTTAAAAGGCAATTACAACGACGTCCATCAATATTGGATTACGGACTTTCTACGATGAATCTTTCAATATGCTGTAAATAACACAAATAGCGCTCGTATGTCAAAATGTTCTGAGTACGCATAGCCACAAAAATACCAAGCTTTGCGATAAAATTATTGGTTTTTTAACGTCAAAAGAAATCTTCGTTCGTCTAAAATTTCGTTCATCATAAAAAATGTGTTTTTTCAGTGTGGAATCTGTCCTTCTCATGGAAGACAAAAATTAACTAACAACCTGTTTCTGTATGTCGAACGAGCTCTATCGATCGACTGAAATGTGTATAAATAGCTGATTTTTGGTTACAAATTCAATTTAACTGTATTTTAGTTCATGGAATTATTATGTTTGGAGAAACTTTCTTTTACTCTAATAATTTTTGCGTACGTTAGTTAAATTAACCAAAAAACGGGAAAACATTGTACATAAATTAAGCATAAAGATTTACTAAATTAGTATTTCTCATAACATAGTTTATTATTTCTTTAAATTTGAAAATTTGACTAGAAATGCGTTCATCACGAACTTCGTATGTCACTGAAGGCATTCTTGCAATTTTGAACTCCGATTTTTTCCTTCAAACTACGAAATTTTCTTTAACATGTGAAAAAACTTAATTATGTCTAATAAATTTTCTTGAATTTGTCGAAAAATATTTACTTATTTTTGTGATTTTGGCGTGATGCCAGCGTTTGTAACACTGTTTAGTTGAAATTTTCTAAAAATTTTCAGAAATTTCTAAAATTAACCCCAAGTTTTCTTCCTGGTGGTTTCACTGTTTTTTCAGTACACCATGAAAGAATGTTTATATTATAAAATATTATAAATATAATATAAATATTGTTGTTGTTTTTTTATTGCAGCTTAAAACCATACATTGTCTAAACTACAAGTGTAGCTTAACCAACAGAGGAAAAGAATGTTTGTCAAATTTATTTGGGCAAAGCCCTATAGACTGCAAGATGGTTGGATGGACGCACGTTTCGGAATTACCACATTCCTCATCAGCATCCTCTACTTGCAGCAAAAGTAGAGTTAGTTAAATTTTTTTAAAGTGACTTTAGCGCTATATGCAGTTCAAGACAGACACAATTTAAGAAAAATATACTCATTTGAGAAACTTATGAACGCAATTTAATTAACCTTCAACCATTTTAGTAAATTGTGAACTATTTTCCAATTGTGTAATTTATTTGCATAAAATTTTTTCCACCATAATTAGTTCACGCCATTAAAGTGAGCAAACATAATTAAAATAAGTAAAATTTTCTCACATTTGGCAAAATTTAACTAAAATAAACAAATTTTCATGAATTAAAATAAAATGGGGTATAAAAAATTTCGTAGATTTTTTTCTGGGTGTACCACATTCCGTTTTTATTTTTCGTGAACGTTTCCGTTTCATTTTATTACCGTCCATTCACGATTTTGGAACGTAATTTTTTCTATTAGTGTAGAAGTCTTAATAAAGGGAGATACGGTCAAAATTTTGTCAATATAAACTTGACGTATTTCTTTCAATTTTGCATTTAAAAAACCTGAACACCTCTCATTTTGTGTGTAGAATGTTGCTCCTATTTAGATTTTGGAATTCACTCTTCAGTTGTCAAATGCCGTCCAAGCACGAAGAGCAGCGTATCAAAATTTTGCTCGCGCATCCCGAAAATCCGAGCTACTCGCACGCAAAGCTGGCAAAATCGTTAAAAGTTGCCAAATCAACCGTTACAAATGTAATTAAAGTGTTTGGGGAACGTTTGTCGACAGCCAGGAAGTCTGGATCGGGGGGAAATCGAAAACCGGAAGCCGCTGAGACGACAAAGAGAGTTGCCGGTAGTTTCAAGCGAAACCCTAACCTCTCTCTCCGAGATGCCGCAAATAAGCTGGGTGTATCGTCTACAACCGTGCATCGAGCCAAAAAACGAGCCGGACTATCGACTTACAAGAAGGTAGTGACTCCAAATCGCGATGATAAACAAAATACGACGGCCAAAGCGCGATCCCGGAGGCTGTACACGACGATGCTGACGAAGTTTGACTGCGTGGTAATGGACGACGAAACCTACGTCAAAGCCGACTACAAGCAGATTCCGGGACAGGAGTTTTATACGGCAAAAGGAAGGGGAAAGGTAGCAGATATTTTCAAGCACATAAAACTGTCAAAGTTCGCAAAGAAATATCTGGTTTGGCAAGCCATCTGTACCTGTGGCTTGAAAAGCAGCATTTTCATAGCTTCCGGGACTGTCAACCAAGAAATTTACGTGAAAGAGTGTTTGAATAAACGTCTGCTGTCTTTCCTGAAGATACACGGTTGTTCCGTACTGTTTTGGCCGGATTTGGCATCTTGCCATTACGGTAAAAAGGCCATGGAGTGGTACGCCGCCAACAACGTGCAGGTGGTTCCCAAGGACAAGAACCCTCCCAACACGACAGAGCTCCGCCCAATTTAGAAATACTGGCCTATTGTCAAGCGGAAACTAAAGAAGACCAAAAAAACTGCTAAGGACGAGCAGCAGTTCAAGGCAAACTGGCTTTCTGCGGCGAAGAAGGTGGACAAGGTGGCTGTACAAAATCTGATGGCAGGTGTCAAGCGTGAGGCCCGGCAATTCGGATTTGGAAAAGCGAAAGCCTAACTGAATATTTTTCCTGAATTTTATACTAATTGAACTTGAAAAAGAAATTTAATTTGTTTTTTTTTAAATAAACGATTTCACCGATTTACACGCGTTTTCCCTTGACCAAATTTTGACCGTATCACCCTTTAAACAAAAGCATATGGATATAGACAATCATGCCTGTTCTGAGTCTCACCGCACTGTACACATTCTTCACACCTCTCAAGAAGATAGTTGTTCTGACTAACACGTGAGAACATTTTTTGAAATTTCTGATCGAAAAATGTAAACAGCTGATTTCTTCTGCAATACATTTTATTTGCAGACAGGAACCATACAATAACCCTATTTTGCAGAAAAATTACAGTAGAAAGTGGAAAAAAAATACAACCCCTTAAATATATACATCTATCAGAAGAATTTTTCGTTTTAATTTTAGGTAGTTTTATAAAATTTTATTCCGGGGCATATTCAACTTATTTTGCTCAACAAAATTGATGTTCATTTTTTTAAATATTTGTGTTAAAAATCTTTGCATACGATAGTTGTACACTTGGTCCACACAGAAAAAATTTTCGTGTACAGGTCTATGATGGTGTAAAGTGTAGTCTAGCACACCTCGTAAGTGTAACACCTCACGAAAACTATACACGTGTGTACCAGAACAGGCACGAATATTCAATGAACGTATGTCATTATTTCCAAGATTTCGTTATTACTGAGAAAATTCTTTATTAGTAATGATATGACTTGGTGAACTTCATCCTCATCATTTTGAGTTGTCCAGGTTTAGTTCATATTTGTGTATCTTTATAGAAGAAATAATTTCTTATATTTGTTATTCTTGTAGCTCTTGTATATTTAATCTAAATTCATTCAAATGGATTAGATATGCCGTGTTTATAACAGTTCCAGACAAAGCGTCAATTTATGGAGCAGATTATCAATTGTACACCGAAGATAATCAATATGCTGCGTGTTCTACCCATGACATAACTTTAAACAAAGGTTTTGCATACGAAAAATATTGGTGTGAGTATTATAGCTGCTCCTAAACTTTAGTGATAAGGTACACTGTAAGAAAATATCTCGACGTTACATGTCTAAACGAAGACAAAAATATATACAGAAAAAAAAGCATGCCCGGTCCCAAAGATTTTGTATTTACTTTAAAAATTTTGGTATTGATTCCGAGCCAAAGAAGCGGAGTATACAAGTAAGGATACTTTTAAGACACAATTCTCTTTTAAACTTGGGTTTTGTGTACTTACTTCTAGGAAGCAAATTTTAATTTGTCGCTTTTTCAGCTTTTTTTTCTTCATATGCTATCAAAGTCCTTTAAAAACGAGTTAACGACAACTTTATTTTCCAAATTAAGACTTGACTTCATGTAGAAATTATGATATGTTTCAAGTAATAAACGTCTTTAAAATGAAGTGTTGAAAAATATGTCTTATATTTGAACGATTTTTTGCTTTGTAGTCAAGTTGCAAAAAGGCAACAAATTTAAAGACAATTTCATTAAATGTAAAGAATTTTTCTGAGTTATTAAAGTCAAGTTGACCTTAGCCCAAAAATTTTTTCTTTCATGTTATGATACCCATTTTTAAGTGAAATCACTTAATTATAAGGATAATACGACTTCATTGAAAAGTTTATCGACTTTTGGACAAGGAAAAACACTTCATGGTAGAGAATTGCGTCTTCCGTGCTAAGCAAAATTTGCATTCGTATTTTAAAGACATGAAATCTTTGACCTCACGACAATACAGTAGAATTCATTTATAGCGACCTCGGTTATAACGACCATCCGTTTATAACGACGGATTTTCAAAGCAAGTTTGGTTCTTAACAGTTTGTACATGCGCAAGCATTCGCTTAGAATGACTCCGGTTTTAGCGACCATCTGCTTTTAACGACCAATTTGCACGTCTGATTTGGAATGGGCATTCGGTTATAACGACGATGTAAGTTCTGTGTACTAATTTTTTTTTCATTCCATTTTTTGTCGTCAGCCAATACTAAATAAAGAATCATATACTGCGGGGAATCACAGAATTTGTTTTCGACTATCCCAAACAGAGGTGCAAATGACAAAGAAGAAATATTCAAACCAGATGTTCAAAATTTGTCATCAATAAAATTAGTTTAGATGTTTGAAAAGCAATTATCGCAAATAGCTTATGATGAAAATTATTCGCGATGCAGACAATAACACACAAAGCACCAATAGTTTGTTAGATGCAATTGACATGGTGGCCTCAGCTTGGCATAGTGTAAAATCAACAACAATAACTAACTCTTTCCGACATGCGGGACTACTTCCAGCCGAAAGTGTGTACCCAGATGCAGATTTCGAAGACGAAGATGATAATCCGCTTTCGTTGCTACCGGAAACATATAAAAATATGCAACAAGTAGCCGAATATATTGACTGGGATGAGTTCGTAAATGTCGATGACAACGTCGTGACATCAGAAAAGTCTTCATTGAGCGAAATAGTGGAGAACACAAAAGAAAATGATGAAACTCACAGCGATAATGAACCAGATGACGAAGATGAGCCAATCAAAATTCCAACCAGGAAAGAAACCTTGAGTGCGGTGCACACATTAAAAAAGTATTTACGATTTGGGGGTTCTGATTTATCAGAGAGTTTATATAGCTCCGTTGAAATTATTGAAAGTAAATTATTAACAGAAATTCTTGTAAATAGAAAACAAACCACAATTCTAAACTATCTCAATAAATATGAATATACATGATAAAAAAATTTTGTGTACACTTATTTGGATACAACGACGTTCGGTTATAACGACGTATAATTTCGGTCCCTTGGCGGTCTCTATAACCGAATTCTACTGTATTTTTTTCAGTGTATGAAGGTTTCTTATAAAAAATTCCGATGCACACACTTAAAAAATATTATGGTAAGGCCAACAATTTCATAACCTCAAATTAAGAATGTGAGTTTTAGCATAGATAGTCTTAGCATAGAAAACGCATGCCCCTGATATAAAGTTTTTTCCTTATCCAAAAGTTGATAAACTTTTTAATGAAGTCGTTTGTCTTTATAGTTGGGTGATCGACTTAAAACTGGGCATCCTTAAATGAAAGAAAGTTTGGCTAAGGTTAACTTTGCTTTAATAACTCTGAAAAATTCTTCAAATTTAATTAAATCTTTAAATTTGTTGACCTTGACTACCAAGCAAAAAAGCCTTCAAAAAAGACGTTTTTTATTTCAAACATAGCATAATTTCATCTTGAAGTCGAGTTGGAATTTGGAAATTTAAGTTCTCATTGAGACGTTTTTGAAGGACTTTGACGACACACTAAGCAACAGAAATACTAAATTGATTTCAGTGATAATAAGCATACTTCTTCAAGTTAACTCCGAACTGAGTGCAGAAACTATTTTAGACACACTTTACTACACCTTAAATACTACACTGAAAAAGCAAGCCCCGTTCCAAAGATTTTGCTTTTGCACCTTTTTTCTTCATATGCTATCAAAGTCCATTAAAAGCGTGTTAACGGCAACTTAAATTTGCTTAAAAAGATTCCTTCCGCCATCATGTAAACGCCACTCTCTGAGCTACTGTGTCAGTTTGGGACCACTTCTGGATCCAAAAAGAAGTTATTTTTCTTTATGCGATTAAATTTGCAATCATAACTAGAATGGCAGACTTATCAAAAGCTATGGGAATAAATTATTCACAATAAAGTTTGTTCACGTAAATTCTAGTGGCACTCTTTAATAGGCCAATTGAAATTTCGGGAGAGGTTATAAACTTTCAGTCCACAATTAGACCAACAACATGTGTTAAAAATATTCTTATCTACAGAGTGAATGGCATAATGACCAACAGCAAAGTTGAAAAAATAATAGAAAAGTCGAATGTCGGGTGGAACCGACTAAAATAATACACTTCACGTAATGGTAAGGATTATTGGTTGAAAATATCGGTGATACATTTTTATGAGAGCTATATTTACATAAAAGTGAAGCGATTTTTGTTTATAATCAATTTTATTGGTGACGCAACACTAAGCAGTGTTGCCAGTATTGGGGATTTTTTTTGTGCATTGGCATGACGAAACTTCTGAGTTGGGGACTTGGGGATTTGGTGGGAAATTTCCATAAATTTGGGGATTTTTGTGGGGATTTTTTCGAGAAATCGGTTTAACCTTCTTTGAAATCTTCTCAAAATTTTATTTCTATAGAAAATTTTGTCAAAATTTTATTTCTATATCGACAATTTTGCCACAATTTTATTTCCATAGGAAATTTTGTAAAAATTTTATTTTCATACGATATTTTGTCAAAATTCTATTTCTATAGAAAATTTTGTCAAAATTTTATTTCTATAGAAAATTTCGTCAAAATCTTATTTCTATAGAAAATTTTCTTAGAAGTTTATTTCTATAGAAAATTTATGAAATATTATGCAAAATCTACCAAAAACATCAACAAATCTACAAATCTACCAAACAATAAAAAAATCTACCATTTATGGTAGAATTCTACCAACATTCGTTCATAAATACAATGTTGCCGAACTCGCATTCATATCTCCAGCATTTAAAGACGATTACCTTGGTGGTGTTGTGACTCGAAATCTTTATGTTATTGCAGCTTGCAGGATTTGACAAAATTTTAATTTTTAAATTATTACTGATTTTCTACAGTAGAGCCTTTTTCTTTATTTTTTTCAAAAAAAAAAAAAACTTGTCAAAAATGTATTGGGGATTTTTGTGAGGAATTTAAATGTAAATTGAGGATTTTTGGGGACGAGAACATCATAATTTGGGGACAAGAGCCAGAAAAATACTGGCAACACTGATGCTAAGCTCTGTGCCAAATTTGAAGATGATCCTCTTAAATTATACCATGGTCCAGTCTAATCCCTCAAATTGGTCTATGAAAAAGCAAAAGAGAAAGGGAATTGCGTCTTTATGCATAACCATTTGTGTAATACGAAATCTTTAAAACCATGTAAGTTCTTTCAGTCCACGCCTGCATACATGCTGATTGGTATGTAATGTACCAAAGTAAAGTCTATTATTGCTATTGCTCAAAAGCAAACAATGTCGGAAATAACATCAAATGTTATAATCACTTTAGATTTGTTCGAATTGACTACCCCGAAAGAATTCTCCTCATTAATTTTACGAAACATCCTTCATTAACTTTTCTTTGTAATTTCTTCACTAAAACAATGAAATTTTCATTGATTTTCGTACATTTTTACGAAGAACTTTTTACGAATGTATGAAATGCCTATGAAATATTCTACATTGACTTTTCTTCGACAAAAGTTCTTACTTTTAACGTAACTTTCTTCACATTGCATTAATTTTGTGAAGAAGTTTTTACGAATTTATGACTATTTTACGAAACATTCTGCGTTAAGTTTTTTATTTTATTTAATATATTTAATGTTTACATGCGCAACAAGACAAGGTCTTATAATTAAAGTGCAGGATTTTCAAAAGTTGTAAGATTTACTTTTGCGACATAATTTTCTGTAATAATGTTCTGAGTGTATTCCTTTATTAAATTTTTCAATAATGCATGTCTATGCTATTTCTCATTTTCATAAAAGGTTGGAAACTTCTTCATAAAAAGTAAGAAACATCTTCATAAAAAGTACGAAACTTTTTCATATAAGGTACGAAACTAATATATAAAAAGTACGACACTTTTGCATAAAAAGTACGATACATTATCATACAACAAATTTCGTTAACAGAACGTAACATTTCGTTCTTTTAATGAAAAGTTTCTTTGGCTGCAAAACAATGACAAATTTCGTTCTTTTAACGAAAAGCATTCGTTCGGTGTACCTTTGCCACACAAGACCTTTAAACGACAAGTAAAGCCATCACTCCGCTGCGGTACTTTTACCCATTCCCGCGTCTTGGGAGTATCGACTCTTTGGTATTTTTACCTTCAAAATGCCCCAGGTGCAAAAGTCCAACAGATTGAAGTGGCCATTGGGCGGTAGAAATTAGCCTCACTGCACTGAAAAAAACAGTAAACCCACCAGGAAGAAAACATTCAGTTAATTTTAGAAAATTTTTAAGATTTTTAGAAAATTTAAACTAAACCTTATTACAAACGCTGGCATCACGCCGATATCACAAAAATAAGTAAATATTTTTCGACAAATTCAAGAAAATTTATTAGACATAATTAATTTTTTTCACTTGTTAAAGAAAATTTTGTAGATTGAAAGAAAAAATTGGAGTTCAAAATTGCAAGAATATCTTTAGTGACATAAGAAGTTCATGATGGACGCATTTGTAGTAAAATTTGCAAATTTAAAGAAATAACCCAATAAACACAAACGTTTGAAAAATGCTAAATTTCAACAAATTTTCAAACATTTTTTCAAAGGATACAATACCAATTGATAAATAATAATCTTATTAAACATATCAACAAATAAGAAAAAAAAAAAACAAACAACAAAACTTTAAATATCTTAAACATTATTAGTAAACACTTTTTCATTGATAATTCGATTTTCTTCCTTTTGGTGTCATAAAACAGCATTAAAATTTATTAACATGCGGGCAATTCGAAATTAGGAACGTACTGGACTGCGTTAGAATTGATTTCCAGCAGAAGGAATTCACAAAATATCCATTTTAAACTGATAATAGCATATGAATTAAACTGACGATGTGATGCACATTTTCATCCAGAAGTTGTTGATTTCAACAGTTTGTTGTTTTTAACAATTTTAATTGGATGCACTTGTAATGTTTCTGGAAACTTTTTCTTGCCGATAAGCCACTCATTTTTCCTTGGTCAGCTTCTTAATGTTTGCAAGAATATAGCATCCAAAGATTTTAGTTTTCTGCAGAGATTTAAATTTAGTGACTTCTCTAAAGTGTTGATTTAATTTTTCATATTGACGTACCAATTGACGTACCAACTATTTGAATCAGTACCAACTATTTGAATCCGTTAATTGACCACCATTTTTTCATCGGTCATCTTTTTAATGTTTTCAAGAACGTAGAATCCATAATTTTAATTTTATGCAAAGAGATATACATTTAGTGACTTCCTTAAAGTTTTATTTCATTTTTTATTTTCACTTACCTATTTTTATAAACTATTTGGTTATTTGTCTAAAATTTTCCATTTTTTTATTTCTTGCAATTGACCACGAACTTCGTTGCACAAATAAGTATTGAAAACCACATGGTTTTTTCGTTGCATTTTAGGGTAGTGTTTTGTCAAAGTTTTCTCATATTGTCTTCAACACCTTTTCAAAGATTTCGTCAACATTTTGGCAAATTGGAAGTAATTCGCAAACAATTTGAAGATGTATTGAAGATGAGCTATTTCAAGTCAAGTTGAATTTATGTTGAAAATTATATTTACCCTCAAACTGAAAAGTTGTTGCATTTGAAAAACGCTCATCCTGTGTTTATTGGGAATGAACTATTTTGTGAGAAATACGAATTTAGTAAAACTTTTTACTTGATTTGTGTATAGTTTTTTCACGTTTTTAGTTCATTTAACTAACGTACGCAAAAAAATATTAGAGTAAAGGAAACTTTGTCCATATATAATAATTCCATAAACTAAAATAAAGCTAAATTGGCTTTAGTGAAATAGAGAGTTCACTTTTTTTGTGTATAAATTGACCATATGACCTCCATGTTTTTGTTTTGATTAAACCTTTGCTGAATTTTCTGAATTCTTTTTCTTTAGAACCTACAATGGAAAAAATCTTGCCCTGTTCCAAATATTTTGTACGTTCACTAATTATTTTGGTATTGATCCCGAGCCGAGATGAATTCATTTACAATTTTATTGACACCTGGAATGTTTAATAACGCTTTCGATTTTAATCATGCTCATATTTTCAAACACGTCCCTAAGGTAAATTAGACATAAAATTATTTATGAGTCACGGTATTTTTCGTGAGCCACCACATTTTTCGTGAGTCACGACATTTCGTGCGTGAGTGTGCGTGAATACAAATTTGAGTCATACGAAACAATATCGTGAGTGAGTAAGATTTTTCCGTCGTGAGTGTGCGTGAGCTTGAGTAAAATATTTCTCACGTGCACACCTCTAGTAAGGATATTGTTAAGCAGTGATGCCAATTTGGCGCTTTTAGCACCAAATTTAGTGCTTTTTGATTTTCAAAAAGCACCAAATTGGCTTTTAGTGCCTTTTCAAAAAACACCAATTTGTTGCTTTCTGGCGTTTTCATTTAGTGCTTTTGGTGCTTTTGCAATTTGAACTGTATTGAGTAATTGACGACATCTTTTCATACAAAAATTCTGATTAGACTGTCAAAAGCTTAAGAAACTCCACTATACTGCCATGGAATTTTATTGTTATGAAGGTGGTATTGATTCTTTTTTAATCAATATTGTTATTCTTTTTAAAAGAGTAGGGACGAGTGCAGATTTTGTGAACTTGATAAAGATGTCATTAAAAATGTTAGTATTAAATTCACAAAAACACTCATAATTGAAATGAGAAACAGGCTCCCAGCAAATATTAATATTTCCAAATTTAATGTCGAAACATTTATTTTCTCTTCTGAAAACACATATTACTGATAAAAATTAATTGAATGAGTGTAAAATAAGGATTAAAAATATAATGCATAAAATAAGCATCACTTATAAAGATGTACACTTGGATAGGCAATCATAATTTCATACAAATGCTTCATATGAAATCAATATCCAAAAGTTATACAATACTTTTTTTTAGTGTTAGTGTTTGCAGTGGGAACTGATATGTTAGAATTTATAATATATTTTTGGTGCTTTTTGCCCTTCGGGAGTTGACATCACTGTCGTTGCTCTTACGGTAATATTTGTTTCGGTGTACTTCTTACTAGTCGATAATAAAAATATTTTCTATTTCATGGTTTGTTTTAAGAGTAGCATCATTCGATGAAATACCAACATTCGGCATTGATTTATGTGAAAGCTTTGCCTTGCATTCACGTGCACACGACTATAATCACCAGTCTTGGAACCATGCCGGAGATTCGTCAACAACCAGTTAACGAATACAAACTTTAGACCCTCATTATGAATGCTAATTCATTCATTGGAGCGGTATTAGCACAGACTAATAGCGGATAAAATTATATATATTTTTTATAAACAATTTCATTTGGGAATCAGTTGGGATATTGAAGTCGCGTGTATTTGATTTTAATCGAAGTCCAAAATCCACTTCAACTAAGATCGTGTTAAACATGACCACTCCATATTGCTTGTAGAAAAGAAGAGAAGAAATTGCTTTTTTCTTCTATTTATAAAGAACTTAATTCATGTGTACAGTTTTGCGCTTGAAGTGAACATAGCCTTGGTTAATCGTAAAGACATTTGAGTAAGCGTTCTTTGCCGGAAGTAATAAAGTGCAATAAAAGGCTTAGACCCCTCCAGAAACATTTTAAATTAAATTTTAAGTAGTTTGTATTTTTTGTACTTTAATCAAGTTGAAAAGTAGCTCAATAGCGCGAACATATTTGTTGTTAGCTCAGGAAAATTGAGAAAACAAAGAGACAAAAAATAGAAATGCATTTATCGTTTACGATACGCATTCAAGATTTTGTACGAAGTACATTATGCACATTTATTAGACTGTAATTATAATTATGGTGTTATGGATATATAAAAATATTGTCCGAAATGATTAGGAAGACAGCAGCTTCAGATTCCCACATTTCATCAATTCCCTTTATTGGTCGATCTTCGATTGCAATTATTAGACTATTTGTAAATCGTTCTTCTATTTGTTGGGGATATGTCCACTTCCCATCAGCAATCCCTTTACACTCAAAAAAAGTGAACTCTCTATTTCACTAAAGTCAATTAAACTTTATTTTAGTTCATGGAATTATTATGTTTCGAGAAAGTTTTCTTTACTCTAATAATTTTTGCGTACGTTAGTTAAATGAACTAAAAACGGGGAAAAATTATGCAGAAATTAGAAAAAAAATGATTAAATTCGTACTTCTCGCAAAATAGTTCATTATTGGTTTTAATTTGTAAATTTTACCAAACATGCGTCCATTATCAACTTCGTATGTCACTAAAGATATTCTTGCATTTTTGAATTCCACTTTTTCCTTCAAACTACAAAAATTTCTTTAATAAGTGAAAAAAATTAATTATGCCCATTAAATTTTCTTGAATTTGTCGAAAAATATTTACTTATTTTTGTGATATCGGCGTGAGCTAGCGATTGTAATACTGTTTAGTTAAAATTTTCTAAAATTAACAAAAACATTTCTTCCTGGTGGGATCACTGTTTTTTCAGAGACTACACGGACGAAAAAGACTGTTTTTCATATGTTTGGGTATAAACATTATATTTTTGGAACTCAAATTTTTAAACACAATATTTTTGAGTGCAAACATATAATTTTCATAAACTAGCATAATATGTTTGGGACATATATGTTAATATGTTAGAACATATTATGTTTGGGGCATAAAATGTTTGTAATTATAATATGCTTGGATTCAAACATATATTAATTTAGAAATAGCCCATAAACATATATGTGTTTACAAAGAGAGACAAAGTGTATGCTGGAAGTAAAAGAGACAAAGTGTATGCTGGAAGTGAAAGTAACCAATTGGCGCATTGCAAATATATATACACAAAGAAAATTTCATTAAATATAGGAAAAATACTACGTGTGAATATAAACAAGTATAAATTTACATATTATGAGTAAACATATATATGTTGTGATATAAGACTTCGCCAAAAATTGTATATGCTTAAGTAAAATATTAAAATGAGTATTCGGAGAGAAAATTCATTCGGAACCAAGATGAAATATATTTGAAAAAAAGAGCATGAGTTTTGTTTATCATTTTCGCATTACGGGCACAATTTTTTGGTTTCGTCAAAACAAATCGGAACGTAGGACGAGTAAGTTAAAATATTCAAACAAAGGTAATTAAAGGGATCTTCATAAAAACTAACGAAAGGGCACTATACACTGAACAAACAGCATGTCCGGTTCCAAAGATTGTGTCTCCACTTTAACAATTTTGGTATTGATTCCGAACCAAAGAAGCGGAGAATACAAGTAAGGATGCTTTTAAGACACAATTCTCTTTTAAATGGGGTTTTGTGTACTTGACTCTACGGAGCACATTTCAATTTTTCGCTTTTTCAGTTTTTTTTTCATATGCTATAAAATGTCCGTTAAAAACAAGACTTCCAGTAGAAATTATGCTATGTTTCAAGTAAAAAATATCTTGAATTTGAAAAATATCTTGAATGATTTTTGCCTTGTAGTCAAGATGCAAAAATGCAACAAATTTAAAGACAGTTTCATTAATTTTAAAGAATTTTTCTAAATTATTAAAGTCAAGTTGACCTTAGTCCAATCATGTTATGATACCCATTTTTAAGTCCAATCACTTAATTATAACGACAACACGACTTCATTGAAAGTATCGACCTTTGAACATGGAAAAAAACTTTATATTAGAGAAATGCGTCTTCTAAGCTAATCAAAAGTTGTATTCTTATTTTAAGGACATGAACTCTTTGGCCTCACGACAATATTTTTTCAGTGCACTCTTTTTAGAGTTGTGAAAGTAAAATGAAAACAGGGCGAAACAGTGAGAAATTAAACAGTAAGATCTATAAAAACAAACATTAGTTCCTCTTTATTAATGAGTAGTCCAAGAGGAGTTGGCGGATTTTTTCGAAAATAAAAACGGGCATTGAGTTCGAGTTTTGCCGCTAAAATGAGAAATAATTTTACCAGAATAACATTACAACTTTTTCCGGTAAATTGTATTATAACATGGTGGGGAAAGATCCAAAGCAATAATTGAATAAGTTTATTTTCTTTAAAAGAAATAATTAAAGAAAAGTAAAAGGGGTAAACATGGCCATTTTAACGCGATAATACCAATTTATACCGGCATTAAGAATTAAATTAAGTACAAAATTATTCGTTAATAAAAATTCATATTTATTTGTATTTCTAAATTAATGGTGTTACATGCTAGCAAACAATTGTTCACACCAAAATAAATTTATGTGCTGTTGTAAAATTACTGTTTAGAATTTAAATATAATGTGCTTTTGAATGGTTATCGTTAACCTTACACCCTCAAAAAAAATCGCTTCTTTAACATATGTTCCAAACATATTTTCCAGGAAGCACATATATTATTGGATACTGCCGAAACATTAATATGTTTATTTTATATGAAAATATTATATGTTTGGAAGCATTTTGGGCCCAAAAATATTATATGCTTGGAAGAATTTTTCCCAAAGACGATTGTGCTCATTGCCTAACATACTCGTAATTTTCACTTCCACGAAATATTTTAGTTCTTGGCACCTATTTCTGTAATACAAATAATGTTGAAGAAATTATTCACTTTTATAAATTTTTTAAATTTTACCTTTCGCCTGCACGGAGAATCGAACCAAGGACCATACAGATTGTAAACCAACACACTATCCACTGGACTACGTAGCTGTGATAGTCACCAGTAGATAATTATCGTTATAAATTACATTTATATAGCATAGTTTGCAACGCCCACGAGCCCATGCAAACATAACATTATTTAACAGAAACATACATTTGTTTGCCACGTGGAGCAGTGGTTAGCATGTCAGCCTTGCATGCAAAGGGTCGTGGGTTCAATCCCTGCTCCGACCGAACACCATTTTTTATTTTTTTTATTTACACATGTATATTTATACTATATTAAATTTGATAATGAAACTTCGAAATGTGGGTTATTAAAGATTTATAGTCTGTAACAGTGCTTGATGTAAACGAAATTGACTGATTTTGGATAAAATATTATTTTTTATTGCAAAAATTACAATTTTGTAACAAAAAACTGGTTTTGGTACAAAACTTTAAAATTTGGAAGGAATTCAAAAACTCTAACAAAAGAAGAACGTGGAGTCGAGTATAAACATACATAAATAATTTTATAATATAAACATAAATTTATTTAGGCGTGAACAGTTTTTTACTAGCATTTAACACCATCTTTAATAATTCATTTTAGAGAAAATAAACTTTTTAAATTGTTTTATCTACAAAACTCGAAACATATGCTCTTTGTTTTTCAAATGTCTATTCTCTTTACTCTGAATACTCATTCTAATATTCAAATTAAATAATATTAAGACTTAAGCATATCAAATTTTTGGCCTTATCATAAAACAGTTTTCCGAAACAACATACAAGCGGTTTCACAGAAATTGTTCTCTTTTGATGTGTTATGTTGATATCTTTCGTCAACTCTCCCGGTTTCCATCTCTATTTCTTTCTCTATACTCTCTCTGTCGCTTTGAATAAAATATCACAACATATGTATGTTTAGTCGAAATTTGTAAATTTATATATGTTTGCATTCACACATATGATTTTTATGAAACATTCATGTCCCAAACATATTATATTCTAACATATTAACATAGATGTCCCAAACATTTAATGTTAGTTTAGGAACATTACATGTTTGCACTTAAATATATTGTGTTTTAAAATTGTGCCCAAAACACATTTTGTTTATATCGGAACATATGAAAAACATATTTTTCTAAGAGTGTAGGATTCGATGGAAAAATATTTTTATATACTCGAATTCACGTTCTTCTTTTGTAAGAGTTTTTGAATGTCTTCGAAAATTGTAAACTTGTATACAAAAACCTTTATTTGTTACACAATTTTTATTTTTGCAATAAAAAAATAATATTTGATTTGAACTCAGTCCATTTCGTTTATATCAAGCATTTTTCTTTTCTGACTTTAAGTCTTTTATAAAACACACTTTACAATTTCGTACTAAAAATTTAATATAATAGTATGTAATGCTGAACACCATTTCGGGAACTTCCGAACGAATCTGAAATATATGTTAAAAAATATATTTAAAAAAAAAATTGGTGTTGGTCGAAGCAGGGATCGAACCCAGGACCCCTGTCACGCAAGTCGGACGACCAACCACTGCTCCACGCTGCCAACAAATGTATGTTTAACAATGTTATGTTGTTAAACAATGTTATGTTTGCATCGGCTCGTGGGCGCCGCAAGCTATGCTATATAAATATAACTTATAACGATAATTATCTCTTGATGACCATAACAGCTACGTAGCCCAGTGGTTAGTGTGCTGGCTTACAAACTGTGTGGTCCGCTGTTCGAATCCCCGTCCGGCAAAAGGTAAAATTGGAAAAAAATATAAAATGTAATAATTTCTTCTACAGTGTTTGTATTACAAAAAAAGGTGCTAAGAACTAAAAAACTCATGGAAGTGAAAAAAATATGAGGCAATATACAATTAGGCAGAAAAAAAAATTTTGAGCACAATATTCTTTGGGAGAAAATTCTTCTCAGCATATAATATTTTTGGGTCCAAAATGCCTCCAAACATATTATATGTTCACATAATAACATATAGTTTTTTGGAAGACAACATTATTGAATTTGGATGGAAAAATACAAAATGTTTGGAACTTAGACTACCAAAACATATTATATTGTTTAGACCAATATGCTTTCAAACATATTATATATTGGAAGAAATCAAACATATAAATATTTGGGCAATACCCAAAAAATTATATGCTTAAAGCAAAATATGTTTGGGAGTATATGTTACAGAAGCGATTTTTTTTTTGAGGGTGTAGGGATTTAATGGTATGTAACGATAATCAATGCCTACGGGATTAATAGGAGCTTTAAAGCTTAACTCAAGAAAGTCCAAATATAGAGTTAAGTAAGGTGGGATCAACTAATCTGAAATTCAAAACTTGTTACGAATTAAAACCTACACTGAAAACACAGTGAACCCACTAGGAAAGAAAATTTTATTTAATTTAATTTGATTAATTTTAGAAAATTTTAACTAAACTGTATTGGAAAATGTCACGCCGATTTCACAAGAATAAGTACAGAATTTTCGACAAGTTCAATAAAGTTTTTTCGATAAAAATATTATTTTCACTTATTAAGGTAAGTAATATGTTCGCTTTTCGCGTTGAAATTTTCGCTGTTACTTTATCAAAACAGTTCATATAATGCAGATAGATTAACATAATTGAGGTGCAGTTTCTTGTTGCTCTAGATTTCGGCAAGTCTTTACAGGAGTATGTCTTTTTTCATTCATAATTTGGATTATTTCAGGAAGAGTAATCGCGAAAATAAAGTGATTTTCAACACGAAAACCGAACATAGTACCCACCTTTAAAGAAAATTTCGTAGTTTGAAGGAAAAAATTGGAGTTCAAAATTGTAGAAATGTCTTTAGTGCCATATGAAGTTCAAGATGGGCGCATTATTGGTAAATTTTACACATTTTAAGAAATTCTGAACTATTTTGTGGAAGACGCGAATTCAGTTAGTCTTTATGCTTCATTTGTGTATGATTTTTTTTCTGTACGTAAAAGATTATTGAAGTCAATGAAACATTCTTAAATTCCATGAACTAAAATAGAATTAAATCGGCTTCAGTGAAATATAGGGTTCTTTTTTTTTGAGTGTATATATTTTGTGAACCAATAATATCAGGACCAATTAATATCGCTCTTAGAAATGATTCCTCGTATATATTTGATAATAACTTAGTCGACACATCGACAATTGGAAAAGGTGAATGTACATCTCATTCTAAGTTTATTTATCATTAAATGTCGACTTGAAATAGCACAAATTAAATATTAATTGAAAACTTATTGAGTGGTAATACATATCTATTGAAAATTACATTTAAGAAATATTTATTGTTTGGAACCGGGTCCTCTCAACAATTTCTGAATTTGATTTCTACACCCTCACAAAAAATCGCTTCTCTAACATATACTCCCAAACATATTTTGCTTCAAGCATATATATTTTTGGGTATTGCCCAAACATTTATATGTTTGATCTCTTCCAATATATAATATGTTTGAAAGCATATTGGTCTAAACAATATAATATGTTTGGGTAGTCTAAGTTCCAAACATTTTGTATTTTTGCATCCAAATTCAATAATGTTGTCTTCCAAAAAACAATATGTTATTATGTGAACATATAATATGTTTGGAAGCATTTTGCACCCAAAAATATTATATGCTTAAAAAAATTCTCCCAAACAATATTGTGCTCAAAATTTTATTTATTTATTTATATATTTACAATCATAATGAATTATGAAAATAAACAGCTAATATAGGTGCTAACAACATAGGTTTTCGACCTGAATGCTCAAAATTTTGTTTCTGCCTAATTGTATATTCCCTCACATCTTTCTCACTTCCACGAGATTTTTTAGTTCTTAGCACCTTTTTCTGTAATACAAACATTGTAGAAGAAATTATTCAATTGTATGATTTTTTTATTTTAATTTTACCTTTTGCCGGACGGGGATTCGAACAGCGGACCACACAGTTTGTAAGGATCAAAGAAGTAGCTGATCAATTGACCAAGGAAAAATAAAATGTTAATTTTGTAATAACAAGCAACAACCACCAACTTAATTCAATATCGCTCCCTGTTAAATAGCGCTCCAAGCTACTAAACACATATATGTTTATAGGCTATTTCTAAATTAATATATGTTTGCATCCAAGCATATTATATTTACAAACATTTTATGTCCCAAACATGTTATGCTAGTTTATGAACATTATATGCTTGCACTCAAAAATATTGTGTTTAAAAATTTGTGTTCCAAACATATAATGTTTATAGCCAAACATATGAAAAACAGTCTTGTTCATTCGTGTAGGCAAATTGTTTAAAAAACTATTTGAAACCATATGTTATTGAAGCATTTTCCCCACATTTGTTTTCATTGGGTACCAAATACCAATTTATAAAAAGAAAGCTTTTCTCTCGATTGTAGTAATCGGTATTAAACTTATACAAAACAGTTGTATTAAATAGTAGTAGCACTACTACTGTAATGTACCATCGTTAACAACACTTCCATAAAAGAGAGCAGTGTTTCCAGATACATCACACACATTAAATTTCATAACAAACCATCAGATTTGTGTCAGCTCCATTCGTTCAGAAAAAACATCACAAAGCTTGAATATTACATTTGCTTAGTAAATTGGACAAAATCCCCCATCACTTCTACTGCAGCATTTATATGGAGTGATACTTTTGTTTGTGTTGTTGCTTGTGTGACATTGTGATAAACACGAAACGGGCAAAGAACCAAAACAGAGAGCCATTAATTGTTATTGGCAAACGTCTTGGCCACGCACACACAGATACATACTTCTTGCAGCAACGCATGTAAAGCCACACGTCAGTGTGGATTGAAAATATAGATACATTTCAACCATGCTAATAAGAAATTTTTTATTTCGCTCAAGCAGCATTAACTATTATCTACCAATTCGGCGTACACCTCATACAATTTTATGACATCACTTACAAGCTCGGCGTTATAGGAAATTTCGTCAGCCACCACAACAAAATTATCATCACAATAACAATACAGCAAGCTATTACAGCGGACATCCGTATTACATATCTGTAAGTGGAAAATAAAGGCATTCCTTGGATCACAGTTAGTAGATATTGTACCAAAGGAAAAGCACCAAGTATTCTCTACTAAATAAGACGACATAAAGAAAAGGACACTTGTTTCTCAACAAATGACATCAATTTAGTGTGAAATGACCTAGTTTAGAACGCAATTTGATAATCCGGTCAAACATAATAGAAGAGTGATCTACAAAGCAAAAAACCTGCTAAATTGAACTAAATTCTATTAAAAACTAAATTAAATGTTACTTACCTTATGTGCATAAATCTTTAAAGGTTTGAGAACAACAATTAAGAAGCAACATATGTGAAAATTAATTATTTGAAAGATAACGAGTATACAGGGCCGTAAGTTCGGCCAGGCCGAATCTTATGTTCCCTCCACCATGGATTGCGTAGAAACTTCTACGAAAGACTGTCATCCACAATCGAATTGCTTGCGTTGTGGTATCTTAAAACTTCTTAACGTCGTTTTCTAAATTGTGAGTTAGACCATACGTGGTAGAGAGTCAGAAATGAAATATGGGGGTCGCTTATATGGGGGCAATATACAATTATGAACTTGATATGGACCAATTTTTTGTGATTGGGGATCGATTTATCTGAGGGCTATATATAACTATAGACCGATATGGACCTAGTTAGGCATGGTTGTTAACGGCCATATACTAGCACAATGTACCAAATTTCAGCTGACTCGGATGAAATTTGCTCCTCCAAGAGGCTCCAAAACCAAATCTCGGGATCGGTTTATATGGGGGCTATACTGATATGGACCACTTTTGGCACGTACCAAATTTCAACCAGATCGGATGAATTTTGCTTCTCCAAAAGGCACCGGAGGTCAAATGTGGGATCGGTTTATATGGAGCTATATATAATTATGGACTGATATGAACCAATTCCTGCATGGTGGTTGGGTAGCATATACTAACATCACATACCAAATTTCAACCGAATCGGATGAATTTTGCTCTTCCAAGGGGCTCCGGAGGTCAAATCTGGGGATCGGTTAATATGGGGCTATATATAATTATGGACCGATTTCGACCAATTTGTGCATTGGTGTTTGAGGCCATATATTAACACCACGTACCAAATTTCAACTGAATCAGATAAATTTTGGTCTTCCAAGAGGCTCCGGAGGTCAAATCTGGTGATCGGTTTATATGGGGGCTATATATAATTATCGACCGATATGGACCATGTTTTGCATGGTCATTAGAGACCATATACTAACACCATGTACCACATTTCAGCCGGATCGAATGAAATTTGCTTCTCTTAGGGGCTCCGCAAGCCAAATCGGGGAATCGGTTTATTAGGGGGCTATATATAATTATTGACCGATGTGAACCAAATTTTGCACAGTTGTTAGAGACCATATACTTACACCATGTACCAAATTTCAGCCAGATCGGATGAAATTTGCTTCTCTTAGAGGCTCCGCAAGCCAAATCGGGGGATCGGTTTATATGGGGGCTATATATAATTATGCACCGATGTGGACCAATTTTTGCATGGTTGTTAGATATCATATGTTGATACAATGTACCAAATTTCAGCCGGATCGGATGAAATTTGCTTCTGTTAGAGTCCCCGCAAGCCAAACTTGGGGGGTCCGTTTATATGGGGGCTATACGTAAAAGTGGACCGATATGGCCCATTTGCAATACCATACGACATACATCAATAACAACTACTTGTGCCAAGTTTCAAGTCGATAGCTTGTTTCGTTCGGAAGTTAGCGTGATTTCAACAGACGGACGGACGGAAGGACATGCTCAGATCGACTCAGAATTTCACCACGACCCATGGGGTCTTAGAGCAATATTTCGATGTGTTACAAACGGAATGACAAAGTTAATATACCCCCATCCTATGGTGGAGGGTATAAAAATAGTAGTCACGAAATAAACTGATTTTCCCTGCAAAAACATAACGTTGTTCCAGTCTTAAAATCAAAATTATTTCAGCAATCAAGCGAGTTCAATAAAGCCTTTCTTAATTTATCCATTAATCCATTTTTACCCTTTTCCTTCTAAACATATAAACATATTACTCCATTTTTTCATGGATTATCTATAAACCATTTATATTTATCTAAGTTTCATATGTCTAATATTTTGTTTCTATTTTCTTATTTAGCGTGGGCAACAACCATCAAATCAACTAAACGGTGGCAGCAATGGTATCGATAACAAAAATTCGTCAGTTGTCATCGATATTGATGTGAAACGCAACGGCGTTACCGACCATGACAACACCACGAAAGAGGCCGAAACATACGATCGAGGGTAATAAACAACAAAAACTAATTTCACCTAACTCAACCATTGCAACATTGTATCTAACAAACACATAAGCAAATTATCTATTTAAAACGAGAGAGGGAGAGCGAGGTGAATCTTTTTATCGTCAGTGTTACCATTCCATTGATCAAATATTCAATTTTCAAAAAAAAGCAAAACTTTTTCATTTGAAAAAGCTCACGAAACATTTTAAAGCCAAACTAAAATACCTTACGCATATACACACTGTTTTTTCGTGGAAGAATGGCGATTTGCAAATCTTGAAAAGGGATATTTCAGCATAGTGTAATTTTAAATTTTGAAAGTAAATTAAATCTAAAATATTATTAAATTTGCGTAGGGAAGTTGAAAAATCCAAATCAAAGTTATTATTGAAATTAATCAATTCATTTAAAGCTCTCAAAATTGAGTCGCGGGAAGCATAACTACTCCTATGAAAAGGAATAGCAAAATATTAATCTCTAGAAGAGATTATTATATTACCAATTATAAAAATGTGATAACCTGTTTCTGTATGTCGAAGGAAAACCCAGTCGATAGAAAAGCAGTCACTCGAATTCAAATCAATTTGGCAAAAACTTTTTCATTTTTTATCTATTGTTCGATTTTTAGCTATCGTTCGATATTCAGAAACAGGGTATGAAAAACTATTTCAGTATTCCGTAAAAATAAATTTTGTGTAAACTGTGTTCATCTGGAATTTAGTATACAACCAAAGGCATTTAAACTTCTACTTGTTACTGTATCACCTCTGTTCTTGTTTTCCGTTTCTTGTTCATTAAGCTTTCTAACTTTGTATGAAGATGGAACTAAAAACCGTGCATTAAGATGAAACACAATACTGACAAGCATTGGCTTAGTATTGGGCTATATGGTATCATCAGGGGAAAATTTAGTTATGCTATATTTTTTATAGAAAATACTGTTTTTCATAACACAATTATTGAGCCAAGCTCTTAATAGTCTTGTCTTTCCGTCCACTCATATAAATATTGAACGAGACATAGAAATGATTTCATGATTCCCATGAGCTCTTTATGTAAAGCTTACGTAGTCCCTAGGTTTTCTCTTCACTTTGACCCAATTGATTTGAACTTGTTTTATAATACGTATGTATAAGCGACAAAATAATGCCTTCTTCCTGTTATCGAACGAAACCCCATTCGAAAGAGAGGCAGTCACTCGAATTCGACAGAATTTGGGTTTTTCTATTTTTGAATGCTCGTTTCGAATGTATGAGAATACATTGATTATCCAAAATGAGTATTTTCCAATTTTTGGCCCGAGAATTCTTTCAAATGTTAACAATAACAACAAAATATTCGTTTGGAATACGAAAGAAAGCTTTCGTTCGAAATACAGGAACAGGGCATAAGTATAGAATCTAAAAACAGTAATCGAAAATCAATAAATCGATAATAATGTATTCAATCTAACAATTGTTTTCTCCACCGCATTCGAATGCTATATACACCCAGAGAAGGAATATGACCACCCCAAACATATTTCAAGAGCAAAATTTTATTTTTGGACGTTGAACATGAACATGTTTGTAGCAATCGTGTTATTTTCTCATAAATTTGCATCTGGCAACCATGTATATGTTTGCCGAGGAAATGTTCCACGCTCACCGTCCAAAAATAACATTTTGCTCTTAAAACATGTTTGGGGTGATCATATTCCTTCTCTGGATGTGCGCACCACGTAGTGTGTAATATTTCATTAGGAAGCAAATATAATTTATTCGAGTTTTCAATTTTTCCATGATTCCAGAGATCCATTTTATAGTCGACTCGTCTTACTTTAAATAAAAATGAAAGGTTAAAGTGTATACCCGAGATATTTACTAGAATAATTATTTTATCCTATCAATCTATGATATGTATGCCAGAGAATAAATACATTTCTAAATTAATCAGATGAATACGCCTTAATCCTTTCATTGCTAAAACTTTAGTAAGTTTGTTGACAATGGAAAAATCTCACGCATGGCACATTATTATCCTCTACTCATAATAACTATGATGTATTCAAGGATTTTCCTTATTCGAAATTTCGAAAAGGTTGTAAACGTCGATTTGTAAGTTTTTAATGATAATATTTTGAAACTTTCTCTCATAATTTGTTATATTATAGAAGCATACACTTTTGAATTGATTGTTTTCAAATTTTTGAAACCAGGCCGTACATAAGGAGTTTTCGTGACAGCGTGAAATTTCAAACTCCAAATTCGCCATTGAATAATAAAGTCGGGTCTGGACAAAATTTAATTTTTTCTTGCTCTTTTTTCTCCGATTAAGTCATTCATAAAACAAAAATTTTAATAAAATATATAAGTCAAAAACTAAATATTTTACATAGGTTTACGACATTTTCGACGTATAGAAAAATACGTCGTAAAAGTATGCCAAATACTTCGCAGTTTTCAACAGACCAACCCTTTTTGTGATCCCGATTAAAAATTTTTACATAATATTGATACAAATTAAAGAACGAAAACATTTCGCATAATTTTAGAGGAATATATTTATGATATTCTCTTTGTCATTCTTTTTTATGTTTCACAGGTGAAAATCAAATGATGTTCGTGTTTAACAGTAAAACCAGAAATGTACAGCAAAAAAACGAAAATTGATCTTTTTTTTGTGGAAATTAATTAAATGGTAAAGTGAGTAAGATTTTCTAGAAAACGTTTAAATTTGGAATGAAAGGCTTTTCCAACCAATTTCATGTGAAATATGTATATAAAATATTGTAATTCATAAATTTGGAATAAAATAATACCTCCGATTTTTTCTTTTAGATATTAAGATCAGTTAGTCGTTTTGATTGTATTTATATACGTACCATAAAATTTCTACCCGATTTATTGCAAAAAAAAAATCCACGGCAACACTGTCTCAACTAATTCTCTCTGTTGACATTCGCCAACTCATCGCTCTCGCTCTCTTTCTGCTATTCATTAAATGTTTATCTCACAGAGTTAAACAAAAAAATTCAAAGCAACCAAAGCATTTATTATTTTATTTGTATTTATTTTCAGCTCTTCAGTCTTTCTTCGCGTTGTGTGCTGGACGGTTTGTCTCGGTATTATTTTAACAGCGATCGTGCTTATCTGGTACTACATGGGTTGGACATTTGGACTACCTGCCCTCTTCATCGCCTTCTTGGTGATTCTTCTAACTAAACCCGGGTGGCGATGGTTTTACATAGCCGGTGCAACGGCCAAACGAGATTTTACGTGAGTTTTAGCTCTAAAATTAAACATTTTTGGGGTATATTTCGGTGATGTAAAAAAAAACACGAGCAAATAAATGAACAACAGAGTTCAAATTGACTATGGAATGATATACCCTACTTTAAGTGATTCAAATGGAGATGTGTGTTGAAAATTTCTAATTGCTACAATTACTCTCGGATGTATGCTATTGTTTGTGCGCGTTTTCATTTCATGGATAAGATGTGATCAATTTGAGATTCTCTAGATTTAAAATCACCTGATGTGACGGCAGGCTTAATGGATGCCATCAAGAATCAAGTTTGTCAGACTTTTAAACAAGAACTAAGTAAAGGGTGAATAATACGAATTAATTAGCAGAAACCATAGTTCTCATACTCTCTAGCCCATTTGAAATTAAATGAATAAACAATAAAGATCGTTCAAGTATGTAAATGTATCTATATCGGCTTGTACTAGTACAAAAACTAACCCTGTGTGTGAATGTAATCCATGAATAAGCAAAATAAGCAGCTTTTACGAAACAAAACTCGCAACCCGAAAAGTTGTATGTGGTTCAATGAAAACAACATTCTTGCCTTTGTGTTGGTTCCTCTTCTGCAGATCATGTACGTATCTTTGTTTAAAAGAATCGTCGTTGAAATGATGGTCATCTGTCAAAAGAGCTATAAAGATACAGCCATTTCGGCCTCACAAAGCGTACGCACTCTCACACATTGTCTCAAAACGAGAGAGATGATCTTTGTCATAAAAGCCTAAATATTCACCGATTATATTCTTGGCGGAACTAAACAATTAAACATAGTTTTAATACTCATCCCAAATGCAACGCTTCTCAAGCATCCGAAAGTTACTTCCCAATGAATTTTTTTTTAAGTACCAAGTGAAAGTTTATGCTGAGATACATAGATAACAGTAGTTATTGTTGGTAAACATTAGACACAAGTTTTAGAGAAAACTCATTTGAGTTGTACAGTGTCAGGCAAAACAAAACCAACTCGAAACCATGCCACATAATAACCAATAAAATTGTATAGATGTTGAAAAAGTTCAAAGGTCTCGAAAAATGTGTTTTTCATGTTACGGCGTAAAAATTATATATTTGGAATTCAAATTTTTAGCACATTATTTTTAAGTGCAAACATACAATGTTCATAAACTAGCATAACATGTTTGCGACATATATGTTAATATGTTAGAACATATTCGTTTGGGATATAACATTTTTCTAAATATAATATGTATGGATGCAAACATATATTAATTTAGAAATTGCCTATAAAGATATATGTGTGTAGAAAAAGAGACCGAGAGAGTATGCTGCAAGTAAAATAATGGAAGTAACCAATTGGTGCCTTAAAAATATATACACACAAGGAAAATTTCATTAAAAGTTTTTTCTACCAGTTAATGCCAAAGGTGGAACATAATATGTTTGAATAATACAAACAATATTACTCACACTGTTCATCATCTGTTAATGTAGCTATAAATCCCTTTCGTTTACTTGCTGCGTGCACGTGACACGAAATTGTCGTGACTCACGCTGATGGCAACGCCGTAAGTGTACGTGAGCGTGATTAACAAACCATATGTCGTGCGCAGAGAACGAAAACAAACAAAACAAAACGTTGTCATTTGTTTCGTTTCGTACAGAAAACTGTATTGTTATATTTTGAAGTTTCTTATTAAATTGTTATATGAATAAATTTTTGTTTTATGAAAATATAAATGTTTGAACCATCTTTTATTGTAGTAAGATAAAAAATATTGATTTTAGGGACAACTTTTAATTAACTAAATTTTCTTTGACTCAAAACTAACTAACTTTAAATTAACGTATTGGTAACTAACTTAAAGCTAATTGAAAATAGTGCAGAGTTGGTCAATTGACTACTTCCTATGACATCGCCATGTTAAAATACACCCTCAAAACAATCGCATATAAATGTTTGCCCAAACATTTATATATTAGATTTCTTCCAATATATAATATGTTTCAAACCATATTGGTCTAAACAACATAATATTTTTGGGTAGTCTAGGTTCCAAATATTATGTATTTTTCTACCCAAATTCAATAATGTTGTCTTCCAAAAAACTATATGTTATTATGTGAACATATAATACGTTTCGAAACACCTGCTTCGACCAACTCCAATTTTTATTTATTTTTTTTACATATATTTTTTTACATATATTCCAGATACGTTCGGAATATCCCGAAAAGTTTTTCAACATTACATACTACATTAAATTTTTACTACGAAACTGTACAGTGTAACTGTAAAGAATGTCTTATAAAAGACTTAAAGTCAGAAAAGAACAGTGCTTGATATAAACGAAATGTACTGAGTTCAAATCATACATTATTTTTTTATTGCAAAAATAAAAATTTTGTAACAAAAAAAAGGTTTCTGTATAAAGTTTGAAATTTTCGAAGAAATTCAAAATTATGTTTAAATTCTGAACAATAATTTTACAACCAACACATAAATTTATTTAGGTTTGAAGAATTGTTTGCTTTCTTTAATAATTTATTTTAAAGAAGATAAACTTATTCAATTATAATACAATTTGTCGAAAAAAGTTATAATGTTATTCTGGTTTTACCGATTCGAGTTTTGCCGCTAAAAAGAGTACACTGAAAAAAATATTGTCGTGAGACCAAAGATTTCATGTCCTTAAAATAAGAATACAAATTTTGCTTAGCTTAGAAGACGCATTTCTCTAATATAAAGTTTTTTTCTATGTTCAAAAGTCGATAAACTTTTCAATGAAGACGTGTGGTCCTTATAATTAAGTGATTTGACTTGAAAATGGGTATCATAACATGAAAGAAAACATTTTTGGCTTAAGTCAACTTGACTTTAATAATTCAGAAAAATTCATTAAAATTAATGAAACTGTCTTTAAATTTGTTGCATTTTTTCATCTTGGCTATAATGCAAAAATCATTAAAAAGTAGGATATGTTTTTCAATACTTTATTTTAAAGACATTTTTTACTTGAAACAAAGCATAATTTATACTGGAAGTCTTGTTTTTAACGGACATTTTATAGCATATGAAAAAAAGCTGAAAAAGCGAAAAATGGAAATGTGCTTCGTAGAGTCAAGTACACAAAACCCCATTTAAAAGAGAATTGTGTCTTAAAAGCATCCTTACTTGTATACTCCGCTTCCTTGGTTCGGAATCACTACCAAAATTGTTAAAGTAGAGACACAATCTTTCGAACAGGACATGCTTTTTTCAGTGTATAGTGCCCTTTCGTTAGTTTTTATGAAGATCCCTTTAATTACCTTTGTTTGAATATTTTGACTTTTTCGTCCTACGTTCCGATTTGTTTTGACAAAACAAAAAAATCGTGCCCGTAATGCGAAAATGATAAACAAAACTCATGCTCTTTTTTTCAAATATATTTCATCTTGGTTCCGAATGAATTTTCTCTCCGAATACTCATTTTAATATTTTACTTAAGCATATACAATTTTTGGCGAAGTCTTATATCACAACATATATATATTTTTACTCCAAATTTGTAAATTTATACTTGTTTATATTCACACATAATATTTTTCCAATCTTTAATGAAATTTTCTTTGTGTGGATATATTTTTAAGGCGCCAATTGGTTACTTTCATTATTTTACTTCCAGCATACACTTTATGTCTCTCTTTCTAAACACATATATGTTTATAGTCTATTTCTAAATTTATATATGTTTGCATCCAAGCATATTATATTTGCAAAAATTTTAAGTCCCATATACATAATATGTTCTAACATATTAACATATATGTCCCAAACATGTTATGTTTATATTGTGTTTAAAAATTTGAGTTCCAAACATATAATTTTTACATCCAAACGTATGAAAAACAGTCTTTTTCGTCCGTGTAGTTAGTTGAATCCATATAAATTCAATCCAAATGACACCCACTGTATTATATTTGCAAACATTTTATGTCCCAAACATAATATGTTCTAACATATTAACATATATGTCCCAAACATGTTATGTTTATATTGTGTTTAAAAATTTGAGTTCCAAACATATAATTTTTACACCCAAACGTATGAAAAACAGTCTTTTCGTCCGTGTAGTTAGTTGAATCCATATAAATTCAATCCAAATGTCACCCACTACACCCTAAAAAAATCGCTTCTTTAACATATGTTCCAAACATATTTTGCAGGAAGCACATATATTATTGGATACTGCCGAAACATTAATATGTTTGTTTTATATGAAAATATTATATGTTTGGAAGCATTTTGAGCCCAAAAATATTATATGCTTGGAAGAATTTTTCCCAAAGACGAATGTGCTCATTGCCTAACATACTCGTAATTTTCACTTCCACGAAATATTTTAGTTCTTGGCACCTATTTCTGTAATACAAATAATGTTGAAGAAATTATTCATTTTTATAAATTTTTTAAATTTTACCTTTCGCCTGCACGGAGAATCGAACCAAGGACCATACAGATTGTAAACCAACACACTATCCACTGGACTACGTAGCTGTTATAGTCACCAGTAGATAATTATCGTTATAAATTACATTTATATAGCATAGTTTGCAACGCCCACAAGCCCATGCAGACATAACATTATTTAACAGAAACATACATTTGTTTGCCACGTGGAGCAGTGGTTAGCATGTCTGCCTTGCATGCAAAGGGTCGTGGGTTCAATCCCAGCTCCAACCGAACACTTTTTTTTTTAAATTTACACATTTATATTTATACTATATTAAATTTTTATAATGAAACTTCGAAATGTGGGTTATTAAAGATTTATAGTCAGTAACAGTGCTTGATATAAACGAAATTGACTGATTTTTGTATAAAATATTATTTTTTTATTGCAAAAATAACAATTTTGTAATAAAAAAACTGTTTTTGGTACAAAACTTTAAAATTTGGAAGGAATTCAAAAACTCTAACAAAAGAAGAACGTGGAGTCGAGTATAAATATACATAAATAATTTTATAATATAAACATAAATTTATTTAGGCGTGAACAGTTTTTGACTAGCATTTAACACCATCCCTCTAAAATGCCTTTTATTTTTCTTTAATAATTCATTTTAAAGAAAATAAACTTTTTAAATTATTTTAGCTGGAAAACTCGAACTTAATTCCCGCTTTTATATTTGAAGATGTCCGTCAACTCCTCGTGGACTACTTATTAATAAAGAGGAACTAAACTTTGTTTTTATACATTTTACTGTGTAATTTTTCACTATTTCCTCCTTATTTCATTTTACTGTCCCAACTCTAAAAAGAGTATAGTGCCCTTTCGTTATTTTTATGAAGACCCCTGATTCCTTTTAACGAACCAAGAAAAAAATTGTGCCCATAATGCCAAAATGATAAACAAAACACATGTCCACACATATATAAAATGCTGCTCTTCAAATGTCTATTCTCTTGGTTCCGAATGTCTACGCTTTATTCAAATTAAATAATATTTAGACTTAAGAATCACCCTTATTCCTGAAGTCGCCCTCGCTCTCGCCGTCGCTTTTTGTCGTCTGTCGCTTTTAAGTCGTCTCGTCATTCATTTGGTATTCCTGCGAAGTGGCGACGGCGACGACGACGATTACTTTTTGTACCAATTACAATTCTCGGTAATAAAAGGCCGATATCACTAGAAAACAATCAGCTGATGTGCAAAAAAAGAATTTCAATTTTTTCGGTTTAAAATATTTTTATTTCTGACGCAATTCTAAGTGGGAAAATCAAGAAAAAACATTTAATTTGACGCGGAAAAATGTGGATATATATATATATATTCGAGGACAGTTAAAGCTTCCAAAAGTACAAAAATGGCGACGACGCTGAGATCAATGGCACAAGGATCATCGTGAAAGAAAACAATCAGCTGATGTGCAAAACTGAATTTTAATTATTTGCGTTTAAAATGCTGTTTGTTTGTAATCCAATGTTGACTTGGAAAACAAAATAAATGATAAATTTGACTCGGGAAATGATTTAGATATCTACATAGGACAATAACAACATCCGGCATATACAATTGGAACGACGTTGACATTGTGTGTCCAAGGATCATTCAAAGTTCGACACAATTGTTACCTAAGTTTGGTGCTAAATAAAATACATTGGACTTGAAGGATTTCTATTAAAAATAAATGGAATTGAAAATCAACACGTTTACTTTAATTGTACAGTGTTCTTTTGAATGTGATGACCATAACTGCTATATATACTGATTTCCCCCCCATTTTTTTGTAATTGTTGAAGATTAGTCACTTTACCTCTTACCAATTTCCATTTTTTACATTTATTTTTCAATTCTTCGATTAATAAAGTCTAAAAAACTTCTTGAAAAATTAAACACTAAACTCGTCGCTGGTAAATTTAAAGGCGACAAAAAGCGACGATGTTGGCGACAAAAAGCGACACCAGGAATACCGATTTTCTTCGATAGCAGAATATATCGACGAACGGAATACCAATTAGTGGCGACTGACGAAAAGCGACAAAAAGCGACGGCGAGGGCGACTTCAGGAATAAGGGCGAATATCAAATTTTTGGCCTTATCATAAAACAGTTTTCCGAAACAACATACAAGCGGTTTCACAGAAATTGTTCTCTTTTGATTCTTTTGCTGTGTTATGTTGATATCTTTCGTCAACTCTCCCGGTTTCCATCTCTATTTCTTTCTCTATACTCTCTCTGTCGCTTTGAATAAAATATCACAACATATGTATGTTTAGTCGAAATTTGTAAATTTATATATGTTTGCATTCACACATATGATTTTTATGAAACATTCATGCCCCAAACATAATATATTCTAACATATTAACATAGATGTCCCAAACATTTAGTGTTAGTTTAGGAACATTACATGTTTGCACTTCAATATATTGTGTTTTAAAATTGTGCCCGAACACATTTTGTTTATATCGGAACATATGAAAAACATATTTTTCTAACAGCGTACTACTTGAGAAATAGCTAGCTTTCATTTAGTTTGAAGTTAACTGCATGTACGACTGGGATAACATGAAATTAAAATTGGCAAAGTGTAATAAATAATCACAGTAGTAAATATTTATTAGTATTTGAGCATTTCATACACTAAAAATTTAGGATTTCACATGTTTTATGTGATTGTTTTTAAACAGCTGATGACAGGGTTTTTGGGCATGTCCCCGATAAACTAGTACTCTGTTTTCATTAAAGATGTAAGTTTCGTTTAATAAATGGATACACTTTCTATTGCAAAAAGTTTTCTGCAATATTTAAAAATCCAATGCAGTCGGACGCATCTGCCTTGATTGTTCTTAAACAAATATCGACAGTGTTTTCTTCCCGCTTTGTATATTTATTTTAAATTACAAGGAATTCTTCTTTCATTCCATTTCCCTTAGCAGGGTTGCCAAGTGTAACGCAGCTTAAATACCTATACGTGAACACCCAGAAAACAATGCGATAGTCGTGAACACCCAGAAAAATGACCGAAAATATTTTAGTAATTGCAACATGAGAAAATTCATTAAAAAAATGCAGTTTAAAAAAATTTCATATTTTGGAAGAAAAATTGGAATTAAATATTGTAAAAATTTCTTTAGCGCTAAAAATTTCTTTAGCGATAAAGTTATAGGCAGATACAATTGAAATAAAATTTACTCATTTGAGAAACTTATGAACTCAATTTAAGCATACTTCACAGATTCTAGGAAAATATGAACTATTTTCATATTTAGTAAAATTGTGTACTTCAAATAATTAAAATAAGAAAAATTTTCTCGCATTTGGCAAAAATGAACTAAAATCCACTAATTGTCATGACCTAAAATAAAGTTAAATCGGCTATAAAAATGTAGATGTCTTTTTTTTCTGGGGGAGGATTGCAGAACCACACTATAGATGTTGTTTATTTATTTTGTTTGCAAGATATAAAAAACCCAAAATGATTCGTATTTGGGATAGTTTAACGAACAAACAATATTCGGATCATATTTTTTTGGATCTTTTTCGAATATAAGACCCAAAATTAATCATTTCTACCGCTAGATTTGTACTAACGGCTATAGAAATTCGCTTTAAAAAATTAAATTTGTGATTTAGATGATTCTCAAAACTGCGTTATTTACATAAGAAAAAAAAATACGCGAAGGAATCAAAAAGATTTTACATGTCTGCTCTAATTATGAAGCCTGTTTTCATGTACTTGGTGCAACATTTGTATGAGCTATCCAAAACATCGTTGCTCTGGTATTCTATTCAGAACATCTCATCAGTTCAAATCTCACATTATTATTGCCAGGTGGATTTACGTAAATTGATATTCTTTTGATTCACAATAACTATTTATTGTACTTAAATTGTCCAATAAGATGAAATTAAAAGCAATAAAAAACCATTAGTGAAAGAAAACAATTTTTTAAATTTAGATTTTTGGGCAAATACAAAAGATATTCCTTACATATTGTTTTTGGGAAACTACATATGTAGACATTAAATGTCAGCTATGACCAGCTCCAAACATTTTTCTCTGTGTCAATATGTTATCTCTGTGTATGTAATATTGCTCTAAATTTAAGAAACTGGTATTCGAAGTGCATTTATAGTAAGATTTATCTATCGGTAAAGATTTTGGTTTAGCAAATCACTTCAATGCCTATTGCCAAAATAAAACTCACAAATACTTGTTTTACGTCGATAGCTTGTTAAATATTTATACAGCATGCGAATTTTTGTCCATTATTTTTATGACCTTGAAAAGCGGTTTCGTAATTGCTAAATTTATATGCCTTCTAAATGCTTATGTTAATATTTAAACATTTAGCTAAGAGAATAATTATAATGACATTTTTTTAATAAATATGTATGGGATTTCTAATTACATCAGCTCAAATCGGTTATATATGGGACCTATATTCCAATTAGAGCCGATTTAGATCGAATTAAACACATAATGTAAATACTACGATCAGTGCAAAGTTTCAAATAAAAAATTGGACTGAATTTTATCCTCTGTGGTGCGATAGATATATAATTTATGAGAATTATAAATTCCACTTTCTGCGGAAAATTTTGGAAGCTTTGGTCTGTTATGTGATAGTAATGAAATGAATAGTAGAGTAAAAATAAAAATAAAATTTGACGTCGGAGTCAAAAATGACCAATGCACGAAATATAGCCCCTGATCAACCACGAACAACGATATGCGTTTCTTTTCGATCGGACTTCAAATGACGTCCCAGCACAATAAATTGTATTTCGGGGGGTCGTAGGGTGCACGGAAAAAAGTTTTGGTGTTCTGAAATTGTCTTCGAATATGCTAAAAAACTGGGGGGTGACCGCATCAACTTTTTTCGTGACCCTATCTAATGTACATTAGCGAAATTGTGTAATTTTTTTATTTATTTAATTAAGCATATCCTGTACAACAAGATTAAAGTCTTATGATTAATAAAAAAACAATATCCGTCATTGTTATTGCCAGTATTTAGGACGGTTTCAATTTGTTTTTGTGTCTACTTAATATCGCGTAAACATTTCCCAATCAATTTTCACTCTCAAACATTTGCAGCAATACAAGAGGTGACAAATTACCTGAAATGTAATACAATGTTGGCATTAATATCTATTGATCATTAAATGATTGCCGCAATAATGTTCAAAACTGAGTTGTTTCTCACCGGGCTCAACAATATCCTATACCAATATGTTGTATGGGACTAATGGTGGTCCTACATATATTCCCAGGTGACAATCAATAGTATCATTGGCTTTATTTGCTCAATCTACAATTTATCGAACTTCTGTGAACTTTGCATAAACGATGCATAAAACTACATTCTTTTTGATTATGGGAATCTGTAGCAAAAGGCAAAATGTTCACATATGTATACATTAGAATTATGTAGAATTTGTAAACTTAATTAAGTTCCCAACGACAATTGTATTCTGCATACATTTACTAATCAAAATTCGTTATGATATTGATTGCATAATGAACAAAGATGACAATTTCCCAAATTATTGTGTGAAATATGCAATTTTATTTTTTTAATTTATATAAAAACAAGTATATACGGCCGCAAGTTCGGCCAGGCCGAATCTTATGTACCCTCCACCATGGATTGCGTAGAAACTTCTACGAAAGACTGCCATCCACAATCGAATTAATTGGGTTGTGGTATCTTAAAACTTCTTAACATCGTTTTCTAAATTGTGAGTTAGTCCATACGTGGTATATATTAGACAAAAAAAAAGTATGTATAGGTAAGTCTACAAATAATTACGAATCAATATGGACTTTTGCACGGGATCGGTTTATATGGGGGCTATATATGATTATGGACTGATATGGACCATGGTTGTTAAATATCATGTACTAACATCACGTACCAAATTTCAACCGAATCGGATGAAATTTTCTTCTCTTAGAGGCTTCGCAAGCCAAATCGGGGGATCGGTTTATATGGGGGCTATAAATAATTATTGACCGATGTGGACCAATTTTTGCATGGTTGCTAGAGACCATATACGAACACCATGTACCAAATTTCAGCCGGATCGGATGAAATTTGCTTCTTTTATAGGCTCGGCAAGCCAAATCGGGGTATCGGTTTATATGGGGGTTATATATAATTATTGACCGATGTGGACCAATTTTTGCATAGTTGTTAGAGACCATATACTAACACCATGTACCAAATTTCAGCCGGATCGGATGAAATTTTCTTCTCCTAGAGGCTTCGCAAGCCAAATCTGGGGATCGGTTTATATGGGGGCTATATATAATTATGGACCGATGTGGATCAATTTTTGCATGGTTATTAGAGATCATATACTAACACCTTGTACCAAATTTCAGCCGGATCGGATGTAATTTGCTTCTCTTAGAGGGCCTGCAAGCCAAATTTGGGGGTCCGTTTATATGGGGGCTATACGTAAAAGTAGACCGATATGGCCCATTTTCGATACCATCCGACCTACATCAATAACAACTACTTGTGCCAAGTTTCAAGTCGATAGCTTGTTTCGTTCGGAAGTTAGCGTGATTTCAACAGACGGACGGACGGACGGACGGACATGCTCAGATCGACTAAGAATTTCACCACGACCCAGAATATATATACTTTATGGGGTCTTAGAGCAATATTTCGATGTGTTACAAACGGAATGACAAAGTTAATATACCCCCCACCTATGGAGGAGGGTATAAAAATTATATGAATTTTTTATTGTATGACTATGGAAGTCCTAATCTTCAAAATAAGCTTGTATAAATTTATCAGCTGTCTATTATTAGCTTACGAATTGTAGTATTTTGAGTAAAGCAACCTCATTTCCGACGATCATCTCTTCGTTTGACGAAAAGGTCTTCCCTGGAAGCATTTGTTGATTTTGGGTTGACTTAGCAAAGAAGCCTTTTTTCTTTCTATTACTGTTGCGTTTTGACTGAGGGAACTGTCATCTTAAGCATGGGTTTGGATGATGTCATGTTTCACCTATTTTCCTATATCAATGCAAAATCTTGGTAAAGCTTAACTTGGTCGTACTGTCAGGTGCCTCGAAAAAACACTTTACGTATTGCTAAGCCGCGGATTTAATATGTGTATCCGGACATCAACTGCAACAACGACTCTGACGCAGAAAAAGGTGATCTGCTCCAGATCGATTTGGGCTAGGAACTGTTGTCCCACCAATCGTTAATATTGATTTAGACTCTGGTGATTTTTTTCTGTTTTGAATTTCAAACAAGTACAGTGAAACCTCTCAAACACTCACTGCCGCATAAATTTTGTCCACATTAGGAATGTGTCCGCTTATGAGTGGTTACATTTAATGTGATAAGATAGCAAACGTATCAGGAAAAATTTCTACTGTTGGGAAGTGTCGGGTTTGCAGAGTGTCCATGTTTTATAGGTTTCACTGTATATACGGAATTAAGTTCGGCCGGGCCGAATTTTAAATATTTTTAAGTACTTACTGGGCTACTTAAATATATATAGAATTTCATGTGGATTTAATGGCAGATACTCTCCCAAGCGGATCGGTTCAAACGGTGCGCTCCCCGAAGTAAAATTTCTTACCAACAGATTCTGAATGTATAAAAAACCATTTTTGGCCGAGATTTACACATTTTACTTACATTAACTCGTCCAAATGTGCAAGAAACCCCGAAAAGATAACACTGATTTTAAATCTACATTCCTTAGATTTTTATCCGCATTAGTCGACTTCGTGCAATTTGGATGCACGAAACAAGTTAAGTTAGGAGACTGGTCTATATAGAGGCAATAGCATACCTCTAGAAAAGAAAAATTTCGAAGAAAAACCACTGCATAAGTGAACTGCTGTTTAGAGAGAATTTTATAAATTCACTTTTTGACTTAACTAGCATAACCCGGCCCGCTTCACTGCGCCTTCCGAAGCATATTTGTTGGAACATTTTGCGTTGACTTAGTCAACCATATCCTTCGAGCTGCAAACAAATTCGAAAAAATTTTAATTCTTTCAAACAAATCGGATAACTTGCTTTTTAGTTTATACCATATACAGAAATACTGCGGATATGCAGATGTAAAACCGTCCTTCTCAACAAACTCGGGGAGAGGGTGTTCCCTTTCCACCAATTTTTTAAAATTATGTTCTGTATTCAAGTCGTTGGACAATCTTGTACATTTCCTGTGAATTTCAAGTGTGCTTTGTTAAAGAAAGGTATCCTTTCCCTCAACATACCGGAGAATGAAGCATCATATTTCAACAACATGCAGAGAATCTATGTTTCCCGTCCAATAAAGGGTGATACGGTCAAAATTTGGTCAAGGGGAAACGCGTGTACATCGGTGAAATCGTTTATTTAAAAATCAAATTAAATTTCTTTTTCAAGTTCAATTAGTATAAAATTCAGGAAAAATATTCAGTTAGGCTTTCGCTTTTCCAAATCCGAATTGCCGGGCCTCACGCTTGACACCTGCCATCAGATTTTGTACAGCCACCTTGTCCACCTTCTTCGCCGCAGAAAGCCAGGGGGGTTACTCTGTATTGCGATGCGTAAGAAAAATTGTCGCGAATCGAGTAATTGGTACTCAGTAATTCGTTTTCGTATCTACCTTGCGCATCTAGTTTTCGCAAATCTGGCATCACCGCACTCTATAATGCGAAAGCGTATGTTAAACTCGTTCGTTGATCGCAAAAATCGTGCGCAAACAAAATAGCAATCGCAAAGTAACAAATATGTAAGTAAGCACAATTAAATTTTTATATTTGTATCTAAATTGTTTATTGTTTTAGGGAAAAACCAAAAAAGTTACAGACACAGCAACGTCAGTTCCAAACTTTGGTAGACTTTATGGTCTCTTCCGCAGTTACCTCAAATTGTATGTGCTTGGGACAAAGTATTCGTTCAATCACCTCGCAAACTTCTTTTAAGCAGCGCGACATAGATTGCTCTGATAGTCCTAAAAGATGGTCTTGGCCGATTTGTAGATAACCACCTTGTCCAAGCAATTTCAAAGCAGCGGCCACTTTTATTGGAGTTGGAATGGCGGTGGATTTATTTGGAACGACGAGGTCGTCTTTAATAGCGTTTAATACATACATAAACGCATCTTTATTAAGACGAAATCTATAAAAATGAAATATTCGAAAACGTTTGTCACATAATTTGAGTTTCCATTTTCTTACCCGTGGTCACTTAGGGAGAGTATATTTGACCGATCTCGCAAAATTCTTCTTGTAATTCGTTCATGTTAATTTTCTTCAAACCATAACGCTATCGAATCCATAATTATTACTTTTTTGTTATAAACGATTAGCAAGTTTTAAAAGAACACGCACCGAACGGAAGATTGTTTAAAATGTTTTTTTTTTTACAATTTTTTGACATTTCTTTTTATCATTTTCGTTATTGTTTACATTGTGCAGCCAGCGTTGTCATATTTTCGCTTTATTTTGCTAAAGCGTTGCCATATTTTCAGTTTACTTTGCGAAAGCGTTTGCGCAAGTGATACAGAGTACCGAATTGTACTCTTAACGCATTTAACTATCGCATCGCATTTGCTTTCGTATCGCAATACAGAGTAACCCCCCAGTTTGCCTTGAACTGCTGCTCGTCCTTAGCAGTTATTTTGGTCTTCTTTAGGTTCCGCTTGACAATAGCCCAGTATTTCTCAATTGGGCGGAGCTCTGGCGTGTTGGGAGGGTTCTTGTCCTTGGGAACAACCTGCACGTTGTTGGCGGCGTACCACTCCATGGCCTTTTTACCGTAATGGCAAGATGCCAAATCCGGCCAAAACAGTACGGAACAACCGTGTTTCTTCAGGAAAGGCAGCAGACGTTTATTCAAACACTCTTTCACGTAAATTTCTTGGTTGACAGTCCCGGAAGCTATGAAAATGCTGCATTTCAAGCCACAGGTACAGATGGCTTGCCAAACCAGATATTTCTTTGCGAACTTTGACAGTTTTATGTGCTTGAAAATATCTGCTACCTTTCCCCTTCCTTTTGCCGTATAAAACTCCTGTCCCGGAAGCTGCTTGTAGTCGGCTTTGACGTAGGTTTCGTCGTCCATTACCACGCAGTCAAACTTCGTCAGCATCGTCGTGTACAGCCTCCGGGATCGCGCTTTGGCCGTCGTATTTTGTTTATCATCGCGATTTGGAGTCACTACCTTCTTGTAAGTCGATAGTCCGGCTCGTTTTTTGGCTCGATGCACGGTTGTAGACGATACACCCAGCTTATTTGCGGCATCTCGGAGAGAGAGGTTAGGGTTTCGCTTGAAACTACCGGCAACTCTCTTTGTCGTCTAAGCGGCTTCCGGTTTTCGACTTCCCCCCGATCCAGACTTCCTGGCTGTCGACAAACGTTCCCCAAACACTTTAATTACATTTGTAACGGTTGATTTGGCAACTTTTAGCGATTTTGCCAGCTTTGCGTGCGAGTAGCTCGGATTTTCGCGATGCGCGAGCAAAATTTTGATACGCTGCTCTTCTTGCTTGGACGGCATTTCGAGAACTGAAGAGTGAATTCCAAAATCAAAATAGGAGCAACATTCTACACACACACACCTTCAAAATGAGGGGTGTTCAGGTTTTTTAAATGCAAAATTGAAAGAAATACGTCAAGTTTATAAAATTTTGGCCGTATCACCCTTTATATAGGAGAAAGTAAAAGTACTTAAAAAATTGAACATATTAACACTTGTTAAAATAATGGACATGCCTCTTGGATCATGCCATTCCCGAACATATATCCCATACTTTGCCTGTCAATTTCATCTATATTTAAGGTTTTTACTTCAAAAAGTCTTGCAGAAACCTCTGCAAAAATCATAAAATTACGTACCGAGTTCCCATTTACGGACAACCCTATACTTTCAATTTTCAAAAATTCGCTCCATCCCGGCCAGATATCGACGAAAATCACGTACCTTATATTAATTTCACAAATTAGCCATCGGTCCCTATAAATTCCAAGTAAATTGACAAAGTTCATTTCACTATTTCCCTTCCCCAGCCAGATATCGAAAAATCATGTACCTCTATTAATCTAATCACCTTCTCCCATGTTCCCTGCAAATTTCAAGCAAATCGGAGAAGATAAATTTTGCTCTATTTGTTTAATGGGACGTAACTTTCCCCGACAAACACAGAAGTGGATAGCACCCTTAATCTTGAAAATTCCAAGAAAATGGAATAACTTTCCTTCAAGTGTGGGGCAAGGAAAATGTTCTCTCTCCGTCCAAATTGATTTCATAACCTACCCCCACGGCCCTTGAAAATTTCAAGAAATCTTTAGAATTTTAGTTTTTTTCAGTTTTAAAGGATGTCCCCCTCCCCGACCAAATATCGAAAAATGATGTTTTATGTAGCCTTCCCAGAAAAAGTCAAGCAAATTAGGTTAAGTTAGGTTATGTGGCAGCCCGATGTATCAGGCTCACTTAGACTATTCAGTCCATTGTGATACCGCAGTGGTGAACTTCTCTCTTATCACTGAGTGCTGGCCGATTCCATGTTAAGCTCAATGACAAGGGACCTCCTTTTTATAGCCGAGTGAAACCACTTAGAAAAGCTTTGAAACCCTCAGAAATTTCACCAGCATTACTGAGGTGGGATAATCCACCGCTGAAAAACTTTTTGGTGTTCGGTCGTAGCAGGAATCGAACCCACGACCTTGTGTATGCAAGGCGGGCATGCTAACCATTGCACCACGGTGGCAATGGTCAAGCAAGTTATAAGCCCAATTTTCAAAAAACAGAGCAAGGGGAGGTCCCCCTTCCCGTCCAAATGTCACAAAATCAGGTATCCAATATTAATTTCATAACCACTCCCCACGTCATCTGCAAATTTCAAATAAATTGGAATAGTTTAATTTTTCTCTGTATGTACTATTATTTTTCCGACCAAATATTGGAAAATCAGAAACCTGATATAAATTTCATAACCTCACCCAGTTTTTCCGTAAAATTTCAATCGGAGAATTTTAGTGGGTTTTAAAAGAAGGTGGGCAAAGGGAAGTTCCCCCACCTGAACCAAATATCAAAAAATAATTTAGCCGTTCTTTGTCTAGACGCCCCTTAAACCTTCCCTGAATATTTCAAGCAAATCGGAAATTTCGTTCCAATTTTCAAAACGTCGGGCAAGGGGGAGGTCCCCCTCCCTGTCCAACTATGAACACATCAGGTACCCCGTATTAACTTCATAATCTTCCCTTACGTTCTCTGTAAATTTCAAGTAAATCGGAGAAGTTTAGTTTTTTCACTGTACTTATAAAATAAGTCGGACAAAGGAGAGGGGGCCTTTTCCTTTTTCCTCTTTATCGGGTAGCCAATCTAAATTATATTAAGAAATGTTTATTTCTTTTATACAAAATTAGGTTTACAAATTTTGCGACGTACGTACCGTCGTAAATGTATGTCGCAAAAGTCACAGTTTACGACAAGCCAACCCTGAGCATGATTACAACAGACAGACAGACGGACTTGGTTATACCGGCTTCTTCTCCATGATCAAGAATATATGACTAACTTATTATACCCTCCTAACCACGCGCAGATAAGGGATATGACCACCCCAATCATGTTTCAATAGTAAACTTTTCAAAATTGTTGTTAATGTTTTGTCGATGCATTATTTATCAGACTACCATCATACTTATCTTAGAAATTACATATATTAAATGAAACTGATTGACGGGTTTGAAACAATGTGATCTTACATAGAAGTTGATGCAAACAGTCTTCTAACTATGGCTGGGTCAATGACTTGATATCTATGCTTCGTTTCGATTTCAAATTCTCCTTGGTGTACAGAATTTTTTATTTCGGTATGTTCTCTGACGCTGACACAGATTCTACTGGTTATGCTAAAGATAGAGATAATACTCATGCGAGCATGTCTTTGCTGCTCGACGCTACCGTTTAATGCATATGCGGCGTGAATAGAAACTCATTCCGAAAACAGTACCCACTAATTACGAAAATAACAAAATTTCCTTAGGAGATAATTTAAGCTTTTGCTTTCTGTACAAAATCATTTGTGGTTTCACTCGAGAGAAACCCCCAAAAAAACAAAAATATTCGATTAACAACAACTTAATCGTTATGTTGTTTGTGTAAACAATGGGCATGTTTTGAGAATATTCGACGATGTTATGAAAATGGATTTGAACATGTCTATCGAAACGCTGAAGCAATCTTATCAATATGCATGATACTCGAACCATGTTCGACGGACTACGGAATAGAATTCGAGAAGTACAAAGTGCACAACAAGTAATTTATATGGAGGCTGAATATTTAATATTGAAATTCATGAAATTAACCAAAGTACTCAACTGTGAAGACATTGTCATCTAACCTTATCTTAATGTTAAACACCGCGTTTTTAGGGTAATACAATACAACTACTTGTAAATCATTTTGGGGTTTATAAAAAATCTGAACCAAGTGGTCAAAGTGCAATTGTGATATGTGGTCCCTTGTGGTCGATACTGACAATTAAATTTTGGAATAGGTAGTGATATTTTGAAATTAAACTTTGATTTCTAATCTAATCTAAAATTCAAAGTGAATGTTGTCAGTTTTAAATTGTATATCTTTCCTATTTCATTAGGAGTACTGCATGTTGCATAGAGTTTACCTTCTCTGTGTTCGCCGGAAATACGATATCTCCTATGTCACATTTGCAATTAGTCATAATATTGCAATAAATCCACTTTTAAAGATAGTGGCAGTGGCCCAAAGGCAAAGTACCAAATTAATAATAAACAATGAAGTCATTAAAAGTGGCGCTATGTTTGGCCAGATATGTGAGAATTTAAAGATCACCTCACCTTTTGTTAGTATTGTTTTAGTTTCTAAACAAACGATAAAATAAAGAGCAATTGCTGCGACACAAACAAACAAAAATCACTATCCGGATTATAGAGGAAAATTTAAAAAAAAAATGTCCGAAAAATGTTGCTGTCCGGACTGGAGAGGTTATATTCTATATGAAAATTTTCAAAATAGAAAAAATAAAATAATTTAAAATTTTTAGCATAGATTTAAAAAACAAAAAAAATACGAGTTTGGACAAAAATATGAATCATCTCCCCCCGGCAGATATATACTAAATGCTATGGAGTTTTGAATTAGCCAGCGATGAAATATGTACTCGTATAGTCAGGCTTGTGTAGATTGGTTTCCAGCATCTTCTTTTCAATAACTTAATAATACCAATTTGCAAATCTTCTTGTCCAGTAAGCTCGTATGAAAAATGTAATAATATCTGGAATAAATAATTTGAACAAAAACCAGCCTGCATTGATATCAGATTAACATAAAAATAAACAAAAGTATAAATGATACATAATTGAAATGTATGAATAATAATCATTATGCAAAAAAAAATAACTACAATAGTTTAATTAGTTGATAGTATCTGTGTATTGCTTTTTTGAAAGAACATTGCTGATAAATAATATTTGGGTCGCCCCATAGACGGAGGAATTGCCATTCGAAGAGTAGTAATTTACGTCGTTTCGGAGCTATAATAGTCCTGCTAGATCTAACAATTTGTAGCTTTTCGTATAATTATGTTGGCACATAGGAATATCTAACTTTATGTAGCAGTGTAAGACATTTAATTTTATAATAGATGGTATAAGTTTTTTGAAAAAATGTTCGTCAAATTCATTAGACATATTTAAAATTTTTTGTCTTATTAATGAAAACTTCGAGGTAGAATTTGCAAAAATATCGTTAACGCCATACGAAATTCAAGATGGACGCATTTTTGTGTTTTTAAAATTTACAAATTTTAAGAAATTCTGAAGTACTTTGACCAATTTCGTAAAATTGTATGATTTAGTTGTATATAACTCTTTTCTCTTTTTTTTAGTTACGAGGGCGGTTCGGAAACTTCTTATCCTATCAATGAAAGAGAATAGTTAGTTTCTCAAAAATATTTTTATTTTTCAATATAATCTCCTGAAACTTCAATACACTTAGTCCAACGCTTTTCTAGCAATTCTATCCCGTGATTAAAACAGTTTTCGTCAAGGTCTTCAAAATAGTGGTTTACAACTGTATTTGCATCTTCATTTGAGGTAAAACGCTTGCCAGCAAGGATTTTTTTAGATTTGGGAACAAGTACGTCACTGGGAGCTAAATCAGGAGAATAAGGTGGGTGGTCAAGCAACTCGTACTTTAATTCGTTGATTTTAGCCATTGTTAAAACACTCTTGTGCGCTGGTGCGTTGCCTTGATGAAAAATTATTTTTTTGTGTTGTAAGCCAGGACGTTTTTCTCCAATTTGTACATTTAATTGATCCAAAAGGTTGCAATAGTACTCTGAATTTATTGTTTTACCCTTTAGCAGATAGTCAATCAATAAAATACCTTTGAAGTCCCAAAAAACCGTTGCCATAACCTTACCAGCCGATTGAATTGTTTTTGCCTTCTTTGGGGCACTTCCTCCAGCTAAATTCAGCAACCCAATTTTTTACTGTTACATATGAAGGAGCACTTTCACCTAACACATTCACCATATCATTATGAATTTCTTGTCCTGATAAACTTTTTTATGTAAATATTTAATGGCAGCACGCATTTCTAATTTTTCCATTGTAAAAAAAATTGCGGATGCGTCTTTTTTGAACACCTGTTTCTATATGAAGGAGTTGCCAGATCGTAACAAAATTTTACATGTTTTCATAACACTTAACTTTTTTCTGTTTATACCGCGCTTTTTGTGCTAGGCTAAGAAGTTTCCGAACTGCCCTCGTACAGACAACAAAAATTATTAAAGTAAAGAAAACTTTCTCATATTGGGAAAATTTCAATTAATACACAAATAATAGTTTCTAAGATCTAAAAATTTAGTTAAATTGGCATTAGTGCCCCCTTTTCTAGTGTACTTTTACATGAGTATGTCCAATAAGGAAATTACATCTCTGCAGCCATACCTAAAGCTATGCCCGGAAAAATAGAAAAAAATTATTTCCATCAAACATTGCTTTAGTACACGTGGAATTCTATTTATAGATTAAACATAAACTTATATATTTGTGTCTTTCTTTTCGTTATCTCTTGTGTGTTATTATCTAACTCCTCTAATTTGTATTTTATACCCTACTCCATAGCACTGAAGTCATCATTAAATGACAAAGTTTTTTTTTTTCGACACAACCAATGTTTTATATATATTAAAAGGTTTTATTAATATTTATCAATATGCTGGAAAGTGTAAGTAAACTTTAACTCTAAAATCTTATTGGAATAATTTAAATAAAAATAGAACTGATTTATTATCTTATGGCGGTTATCTTATGGCGGTATTCAAACCCATGCCCCGAGATGGGATGTGGATTGCTAGTAGGGTGTTCTCCGCGATAATACTCATGAACAATTATAATTGGTAATCGAAAAGTTCGTTGATGGTAAATCATTATTCCCAAGTAAATGGTAATGACACAAGAGCATTTGGTAAAGAGTTTTTCACCTCAACTACTTACCAAGCTATTGCTGGCTTATTGTTAATCTATTTTTTGTTTGTTTGTTTGTTTTTTTTTTTTACGTCGAGCTAAAGGGTTAATGTACAGTAATGCAGTCATATTTTCGAATTCTTACGGACAAATAAATAAAGTATGATTTATAACCTAGTGTTATCTAATCGCAAACTGAAAGTGAATGTGCTAATATTTATCTTTCCTATTTCTTTGGAAATACTGCATGTTGCATCGATTTTACTGTCGTAACAAAAATTAATCAGAACCGCAATATGTGCTGCCCTTTTTACAATTATTCGCAGTTTTGTACTGAATCCATTGTCAAAGATAGGGATAGTGATAGTCGACACACATAATATCAAATGAATGTAAAACGGTACATATACATGGTGGCTAACATGTAATGCAACAAAATAAAGCGCTGCACTGTAGAGCAGATTGCTTCAAATTTTGCACAGAGAGCAATTAAAAGTATCGTCAAGTGGGCTAAATTTGATTGAAATCGGTTCAGATTTAGATACAGATTATGATCTTTCGGCGTGAAATTTTGCACAGGGAGTGGAATTAACATTGAATGATTTGAGATGCTATCGAAAAAGTAAATCGACAAATTGGTGCAGGGTATAAACTTTCCTTTACTTTAAGCTTTCCTTTACAGGTTCTTTTACTGTTATTGTTCAAAAACAAAAATGTCGGAAATAATATAAAATTTTAGAATTCGTTAAGATGTTTTTTTTGTTATTGTTGTTTTATTCTTAAATCAGCAGATTTGTTCGAATTCGCTTCCTTTGACGCGAATAATGGCCTTCAAACATCCGACAAAGGCATCACATGGTACACGAAAGTGGTTCGGCGATAATTTGGTCCATTGCCTTTACAGGTTATTTTACTGTTATTGTTCAAAAACAAAAATGTCGGAAATAATATAAAATTTTAGAATTCGTTAAGATGTTTTTTTTTTTGTTATTGTTGTTTTATTCGTAAATCAGCAGATTTGTTCGAATTCGCTTCCTTTGACGCGAATAATGACCTTCAAACATCCGACAAAGGCATCACATGGTACACGAAAGTGGTTCTGCGATAATTTGGTCCATTGCCGGTGGAAGTGCCGTCTTGAAATGATCGACACTTTAGTATTTTTTAGTACCAACCTTACACTCCAAAATGAAATGTGGTTCCGTTCTTGCGTTAGGTTCAGCTCATGAACAAGTTGTCTACCACTGCATCGTGAATTTCGATCAAATATGGCCTTGACTATTCGGATCATTTCTGATGTTGTTACCATTTTTTGTATCCATATTTTGGAAGCGATGCAACAGTGCCGGTATCACAGTTTAGAGCAATGGTACGAGAAACAAAAGATTTCTCATTTAAATGCTGGAGCGAGCCAAATATAAAGCAATCACACTAACTCGCTTTATTTCCATTACCAAAAATTGTATTTCTGAATATAATAAATCGAAATGCTTTCGTAAAGTTGTAAACAATAAAATGAGCTGTCACTGGAATAAATCTGTCAGATGACCGCGATTCAACTTTAAGTTGTTGCAATACATATCAGTCACCCTGTACACTCTACGATTGATTTGGTTCACCATTTATTCATCTTTTCTTGACTCTTTGCGGTGAAAAGGATTTTTAATAATTCATGTTCGTTTAGTTCTCGTTGTCTATATCTTAAGCATTTCATTTGGAGTTAAATATCACAAAACTCAAGCCGCCTATTTTTGCCACCACTGCTTTTTTTGGCCGATCGACACCATCACCGATAATGTTGGCTCATATCGACTGAAGTCTAGTCTCCGGTTAATCAAAATATAGCTATTTAAAACTAAAAATGCAACATTATTTATTAATTAATATTAATTTGGTAATATGTAATTATGCACAGCAGATATTAATGTACAACTAATCTCATAGTGGTTCGGATTCTTTCAAATTGATTTTTATTGGATAAATGACCAAAACCAAATAGACAAATATTCTTCCTTCCTTCCTTCCTTCGTATTTTAAACGAAAAAAAAAATTGATTTGAGTTCCTCTATTTCGAAAGGCACCTTATTTTGTTGTCGAGTACGAAACGAACGTATGTAATATGAGTCAAGAAAAAATTGAAAACATATTTGAATGAATTCTCAGGCCAACATTTTGAAAATACTCATCTTTTATAATCAATGTATTCTTATACAAATGATGAAATGAACTTTCAAAAATAAAGAAACCCCAATTTATTTTAATTCGGGTGATTGCATTTCTCTCGACTTGGTTTTCGTTCGATATACAGAAACAGGGCAAAATTTTTATCGGCTCAGCTGGCACCGATGGCTCAGCTTTATTCTCGATATACAAGTGTGGGTTTATAACGTTTTGCCCATTCTACTGGTTTCCATGTTACACCCAGAAAAAAGTGACCCCTTCTTTAAGTTAAAATGAACTCATTGTGAAGAAAGTTGAACTTCGTATAGCGCCAAAGACATTTTTATTTGTTTGAACGATGTGATTTTCGTAGAAATTAGGAATAATGCATTCCATATATTAGTTAACATTTTCCTATATTTATATACCACTATACTACAGAATGAAAAAATTTAACTAATTTGAATTCATATATGGAATGATTTTATTGAAATTTTTTCATTCATTTCGACAAATCTTACACATTTGTGGTAAAACTTTTACTTCATAATTAGAACTGCTTACCTTCGTTTTTAAATACAATTTTATTTATTTCTATAAGCAATTTTATCTTCAATAAAAGACATGTTTTATTAATATATTGAATATATTTATTAAGAATCAACAGCATCGAATCTCTTTGAAATATTAGTTTATTATTCCACTATTTCCAATTTCCATGCGATATTATCAACTGTAAAACGCACTTTTTCTTCTTCTTGTACTTTTCACTTTTAATAAGTTGCTGCCTAACGATTTTGTCCTCCTTTTACAATTTCAATACCTACAAATATAAAAAATCATAAAACATTTTTGTTGCAAAAGGTTAGCGTCACTGAATATTACCTGATAATTGAAGATTCCAAAATGAAGACAAATGAAAGGGTTGTTATTCTGCTGGTGTTTTCTTTCTTTATACACTATCACGAACATTGATAGATTTATTAAAAAAAAAACGAAAATTTTTCTCACTAATTTGAAATAACAAATATTTTATATATTTTATTTGTTATTTATTATATTATTTTACCATATTATTTTTTAACAATCTCTCCGAAACAACGCGATTCCAACTAAAAAAACAACCGACGCGCAAATATATCGATTACACCCACGCGCAAACACATCGATTACGATGACAGGTATCGATTACAGGTAGACAATAGAAAAAATTTCCTATATTCTAACAAGTGTGTTTCCTTAAGTTTTGAAAGGATTGCATACTTCTTAGTACGAATGAACTAAAATATTTTTCTATGCCAAGTGTTGTTCGTATGTATGAAAAACTTTCTATTATAATGGAAGTCGCAATTATAATTTTATAAGAAATTTTACTAATTTTGAGGAAACTTGGGTTTAGTTCAGTTTTTGTTTATGTTTACGAATGCTTTGTTATCGGTGAATAAAATTTTCTTTTTCAGTAGTAAATTCTTATACCCAGCGAAGAAAATAGTATGAGTAAAATTCCATGCCTTATTCTAGTTAATGAACTATTCCTAACTGCTTACAGTTTAGGATTTTTTTACTGAAACGAGTAAATTTTATTATTTTTCACAAAAATTTACCTTAATGGAAATAAAATGGATAAACTATATTGATGAAAATTTTTTCCTTTAGTTTCGAAGGCACTTTTTTCTGGGTGTAGTTACATATTTGTGGACATAAGTATTCACAATCATTTCTACTAAAAACCTGTAACAACAAGTTCTCCTTTGGCCGCACATTTGTACATTCATTCTAAATCAAGTTATTAAATTTCCCTTTCAAGCTGAAAAATCTCAAATGAATAACAATTTCACGGTATCGTCTTGGAAATTTTGTGTTGTTCTGTTTGCCGACCATAGCAGGTTTGGCAGTGTCTCTTGTCTGCCGCTGTTGATTAGAACATTGTTCTTTCTGTAGGTCAGTAGTAAAAATATCATGAAGTATGAGCTTTGAATAAATAATTTTACACTTGACCCTGAAAAGACTGAGAGTGACAAACACCGGGAGAGAGAGAGAAAAAGGCATTGTAAATGAACTGCTCTCTGATATGAATGAGATATGACTCAATTAACAGCATTGCACAATGAAATGAATTCGATCGGTGCAATTTCACGCCCCGCCACAGTGCAATGTCATTAATAATACAAAATCGCAATATGTAATACGTATGCAATTGACGGAAGCAAACACTTTTTTCTGCTGATAAAGCTTTAATAGCAATTTAGTTGACATTGACTACCAGATTTGTTTCAGGAAAGCCAAATTTGTTTTCTGGTGTTGAGAAAAACATTGGAATTAAACATAGATATAGATAGGGTTTAAGAATCTATTTGCAATGTTTCTGTATTTGGGACTAGTTCGTAGCATAACCAGACAAATTGTGAGAAGATGCAACACTTGTTACATTCACTGATTAAAAAGAGGCACTATCAAATACTGATTCATAATTATGCGCCATTCTTAGTAGTTCTGATGCAGCATGTGATCTGATTTTTTGAACTTGTGTAATGATATTGCATTTTATGTGACTAATCTATTCGCGAAAAGTATTAATGATTATTTTTAACACAACGAAAAGTTTTTAATAATAAACAATAACATAAAATATACATAATAGATATTAGATATCGCAGACATAATCGTTAGGTATTGGGATCATTGACATTTCGATTGCACTTATGTGCGTTGTATCTATGCACAAAATTGAGCGTCTATTCATTAGAGCAATAATTACGTACGTGGTGGAACAATATGGAAAAAATCAAATTACTTCCTTGTCAAACACAAACTGGTAGTAGATTTACCTTGACTTTGAAAATTTTTATTCGTACTCTGTTTTTTACGCACAGCAGACATATAACAACCCAACCATTGTGGTCATTGATACCAAGAGCCAATCAGTCCACCGGCACACATCCCCCCTCTACCACGATGATGGCAAACTAATAACAATTGGAATATCGTTCTGTCGGTCACTCGGAAATATCGACACAAAAAACTCATTAATATGCCCATGGTTTGGTGTTGGAAACATGTTTTCAATTTCAATTGCTTCTTTGTAGCTTCAGTGGTGACAGGTTAATCGCCAAAAGCAATATGGACAAATCCAAAATATTATCGTCGAACTAAATATCATTCGGAAAAATATTCTCACAGATGACGAAGGTGCTGTGTGAACCTCCTAAAGGAGTCAGAAATATAGTAAAATGTCCTACGGCCTTATGCGAAGATCAATACATAATTTGCCCGGATAGGCTTCCATAATAATCACGTGCTTCTAAGTGATTCATTTCAACAATCTAGAGACTTTTTAGTAGAATGTGCAGTTAATGTCAATTCTGAATCAACGCTTTTCCATTGCCGAAATAACTTTCTGTTTTCAGTGAACATTTCCGGTTATGTCATCTCAGTACAAGAATCTTAGGGTTTCAAAACTACTTAGAAATAAAAATTATAAAAATTAGAAATAAAAATTATACTTGATTGAAAAATTGATTTCATCAGCACTTTTAATTAAAGCTTTAATTGATTCAATTAAAAAAGGGTTGTGATTTCGATCGCAAAACTCAATAAATTCTTGAGAAATTCGTTTATGTATTTTATTTGTATATATTTATAATTATTTCACCTTTTGATGAAATAATTTTCTTTTGATTTTATAAGAGTTCACATAATTTACCACCTTCTTATGTATTTTTCGATTATAATTATAGTTGGAATTTTCTTTGGGTTTGAATAAAAATATTACGTCTGACCAAAGTTTTCAATCATATTTTTAATTTGAAATATTCGTGTATGTTCTGGGTTTCACATGAAAGACTTGCAGTGAATTGTTCCCGTAGGGGTTGTTCTGCATGCAACTTTTCACCTCACAGATGGGAGAACTCTGCACGGACAATTTTTTAATGGAATCTTCCATATTTGCAAAACGAAGGATTTAAAACCAAAGTAAATCATTTATTTTGAATCTGTCATATGTTTTCTACGTGTTTCATAAGTATTTGATGATAAAATAGCACGAAATACCTCTTAAAAACAAAATTTAAAAATGTATCACAAATTGACCAAGATTTTCATTCCACTTGTTGCTAAAAATTGGGGGTTGTTTAAAAGCAGCTGATTTTATGTAAGTTCGAAATGGCGGTGTTGCAAGATTTTTAGAAAGCGCATTGAAACTTTTATAATTGGGAAAAATAATGATATTGATTGTTATTTATTAACGAATTTTGTATGAATACGATTAGTCTTACATTTTAAATAAAAACAAACTACTTTTTGAAGCAAATAAAATAAATTAAAAAAATAACTTTGATCCCAAAATTTCTATAAACGATTGGGCAACATTACTTCTGCAAAGTGTCGCACGCAGGAGTCAGTCAAGCATAATAAACTGCGGTAAGAGTTCTCGCCGTCGATACAAAAATATTTTCTTCACAAAATTATTTATTTTATTTACTAAAAAAACTTAAAATGCAAAATACTCGGCAATATTGAATTTGTAATTCGATGAAAACGAATTAATTTAATTTGTAATCGATTTTAGTGCGAACATAAAGATTATTTCTAACGGCGTTAAAAGTTTTTGCGCATCGTCTTAAATCTTCAAATTAGTAGCTCGGCTCTGAACTCTTACAAAAGTAAACAAAAGATAATTGGCTTTGAACCCGTGTTTCAGAAAATGGGTTTCTTCGTATACAATTAACCATTAAAAAAAAGAAACAGCCATTTTGTATTTTTTCCAAATTTTTTGAAAAATACTTAGTTTATGACAGTAACAACTTGTTTACTTTTTCTTCTGCAAACCATACGATTTGCAGATTTTAATTTTTTGATAGGCGAATTCGAAAAATCTTATTTCACGGGAAACACAGAACAACCAAAAAATTTTGAGGGGAAATGAATGTGAGAGGTGAAATCTATATGACGGGAAATCCAGAACATACCCGATTGTTAATTTAATTAAAATTTTAATTTGGAAATTAGTATTTTAATTAAAAACGTAATAAACTTACTATCATTTTTTAGCTTGATTGAAAATGTTATCGGTTAATTTTTTAATTGATTAACGTAATAATCTTCAATCGACTTTTTTATTTAAATATAGTTTTTATTTAAAATATTTTTTCTGTGTGTCTTCTAACTTAGAAGTGTTAAATTGCAAAAATCTTCTCTCCGGTTCCCTTTAACTGAAAAATGTTCAGCAGTTAAGTTCCTAACTGACATATGGAATATATGGGCAAAATGACAGATATGTCCATAGTACGGTTTAAAAGTTCATTAGCTAACGGAGCTTCATGAAAATGGATGTGTTAGAGTTTATTTCAATATTTCATTTTAATTTTTTGCTTAATTTAAAAAAAAATATTTTTTTATTATTTTATTCTTCGTGAATTTGTTTAAATTTATTATTTCTTCTTTTACCCTCACGAAAAGTTTAATAATAAAAACTGTTTGATCTGATGAACCCACACACAAAAAAATTAGAGGTGTGCACGTGACACGAAATTGTCGTGAATCACGAAAAATTTCGTGACTCACGCGTGAGTCGTGAGTCACGCTGATGGCAACGGCGTGAGCGTGATTAACAAACCAAAAGTCGTGCGTGAGCGTGAGACACGAAAATAATTTCTTCGTGAGTGTGCGTGTGTAACGAATTTCAGAAAAATACGCTCACGAAAAAAAACCCCGTCCACGGATATAAAACGCTTACGAGATGAATTCCTTTACAATTTTAGTGACACCTGGGATGTTAAGAGTTTAATAACTCTCTCGATTTTAATCATGCTCATGTTTTCAAACACTAAGGTAAATAAGTAAATTACCTACCCTCGATTTTAATCATGCTCATGTTTTCAAACACTAAGGTAAATTAGTAAATTACCCTAAGGTAAATTAGTCATAAAATTATTCGTGAGTCACGACTTTTCGTGAGTGTGCGTTAGCGTGAGTTCTACTAAACAATATCGTGCGTGAGAAAGATTTTCCGTCGTGAGTGTGCGTGAGTAAAATATTACTCACGTGCACACCTCTAAAAAAATGTCAACAATATTTTCAATTCAAATTTTAATTGAACGTTGCAAACACCCAATCAAAAATTAAATTGATTCTATGAATTTTTTAATTGAAACCAAATGTAATCATTAAAAATTAATTAAATTTGTTATTGGATCAGTTATTTTCTTTCTTAGCGACGGCGATTGATGTTATCAATGCAGATTTCAATTTTAATGAGATTTCAAAATTCACTTAGCCAATTTTGTTATTAGCTATTCCTAATATGGGTTCCCTTTATACAATATTGGCCTTAAAGTCCAGCTTCCTGTCCAATATAGCTTCGTGGTACTTTACACACTCACCGAATGGAATTTCCATAAAATTTCCAGCTAAGGAGATGAAATTAACTGTGGGCGTGTTTCGTTCTTAAAGGCTGGTATTAAGATCGCATTCTCGGCTAAAGCCGTCATTTTTCACATACCCTACAATGCTTAACACGAAGTAAACATACTGTAATTTGGAATAAAAATATACTTATTTACGACAAAAATAAAAATTGTAAACACAGGATTTTGAGAGACAAGTTTTCGAAGGAACAGGAACTTTATAGATAAGAAGGCTGGACTGGAACGACTAAGGAAGTACATGATAGAGGTCTGCATCGAATAACTTTTCACTACATGTATGCAATTCGCTGTCGAATATAGTACATACACTGTCTTTCTCTCAGAGCGCAAGTAGTGAAGTGAAGAGAACACTTGCTTGTCAAATACCACCAAGTACTTATCCGAAACAATATGTGTTCCGAAAAAAAGGAACAATAAAAATGTAAGTACTTGAGAAAAAGTACAACATGGATTCTCTTCACTTCACGTGGTACCACAAGTATTGCTCAGTTATGTGCGAAGCAAAACTTTCCATTATTATTAATCATAGATATGTATGTATGTCACATATTTCATATATTTATGTATGTCACACACTTACCTTAAAGTTTGCCGTTCTTTATATTAATCCGAAAACATATATTATGGAGAGTAACTGTTTTCTTGTATTTATGAAACTGCACGTGGTACATGGAGTACTCTATGAAGTTTTGTTCTCGCAACATACTCGACGTGATCACTCTGAGTACACTTCAATAAGAGAGAAAGAGGAATATGTGTTTGTTGGTAGTAAAGACATCAGAGTAGCTACAAGAAGTTACTCGTGGCTTTTGGTGTTCATTGAAATGTGTACCAATTGTTTTGCGACTCTCTCAAATAGATGTACTCATTTAGCAAGTACACGTGTACTCTGCATTTACAAATGGAATTGTGCAGACCTCTAGTACATGAGCTACCCAGAATATCGTTTTATTGTTGTTCTATGCAGAATATCTCATCTTAGCTCGATTACTCACGATAAAAAAATTATCACAGCTAATGCCAGACTTGTAGAGCTGCAAAACTATCGATAGTGGCTCCATTCGATAGTTTCCTTATCGATACTATCGCTTAATTTGCGTATGTTAGAATTTAAAAAAAGACACCCAATATTTTTACGAAAACAAATACGTTAAACAAATAAATTATTTTACAAAATAAAATGTAATTCAAATACATAAAAGAAACAGAAAACAAAACACTTATTATAACGATTTAAGGTGGGTATTAGGTTCGAGTTTAGCCGCTAAAATGTGCATTTTTTCACGATTACTTCTCTTTAGTATACCATTTTAAAGAATATAAACTTTGTGAAAAGTTGCTTTGGACTATTCCCCATCAAGTTATTATAAAATTTGTATCAAACAGGTATAATTTTATACTCTTTTTACTGATATATTTTTGATTATAGCGGCTAAACTCGAACTTGTTACTCACCTTTAGTCTATGAAATCATTAGATGTTCCAAATACTATCCGGTTTAGGTTATAGAATTATTGTGTAATTAAATGATTTGTGTTTAGAAAAAAAGCTATCTGCCCTGGTGTACTTTTTTGCTGCAATTCACAAAATTACACCCTCTCACAGAAAAAAAAATTAACTAAAAGTAAAGAAAAAAGCATTGGCCCCAAATCATGACCATTTTAACCATACAGTAGTCCATTCTTATTATTTTTGGGAATCGTACGAAAAATTTCTTCTGCTTTAGTTCATATTGAACTTATACGTACGGTCATTGCACTTTATAACCACGTTTAGTTCGTAAAATGTTTTCGACTTATTTAAAAGAAAGAATATATCAGTGGGCTGTGGAAAATTTCGTAAAACATAATAAAATTCAACTAAAAAAAATATGTTTTTTTGCAATGAAAATAAGTTAAAGTTAGTGTTAGTTTATTAACTACGGATATGTTTTTGGTGTATTGACATTTATACCGATACTATCGATAGTCGTTATAAGCTATCGATAGTGACGTCAAAAAATAATTATCGATAATTTTGCAGCTCTACACACTTGCAATTGTTAACTAGCACCGGGGAACTGCGAAGCGGATGAGTTAGCAAGGCTAGGAACTACCTTACATATTCCAGGGGAAGTAGAATCTGTTGGTATGCATCTGGCTACCTGCAAGCTCTTACTGCGTGAGAAGGCTTCCAGCAAAAACTAGGTAACCACATCTCATTACAATTGGCATTACCAGGAGTACAGCTGTCATTACACGTTGCATTACATTGCGTTAAGTTATAATGACTAACTTGTAATGACAAAAATAAATACTTCTCGGTAATTTTCGAATTGTTATTCTCAATTTTTTATGCAGTTGGCTGTTAATGACTTAATAAAATAGAATAAATGTTGGAACCATTACACTTTCAATATGCACCTAAACTAGATTTCGTATGCCATTTGTCTTATAAAAAGGGACATAAAAATCCACTTTTAGTAGATTTCGAACCTAATGTGAATTGACTATTGGATATATTATAACGTAATTCACGAATCCAATTCCCTTAAACAACCTACATTTATTTCTATTTTAAGTGTGAAATTAATTTCCCTGCCAGCATTTCAAAGTTCCATTTCAACCTCATCGTTACCACAGACTCGTAAATGTCACTTCAACCATCATGAAAAGGTACATCAAAAAGTACATGCAAGTAATTTGCCATCCCTACTGTTAAAAAAGCCATTTTTTTTTGTGAAACGCCAAGCGCAACCAGCTTGTTATATTTTAATTAAATAAAAACGAAAATAAAGTTCTGAAAACATAGATTATACGCTTAAAATTGTGAAAGGTATATTGGTGAACAATTTGGTGATTTTCCAAATGGAATAAAGTGATTGTTTTTCAGATATTTTACAGACACGCTGCCTCCATGGAATAAAAACACTGGTTGATAGACGCAGCAACATGTAACTCGCTACTTGTAACTCAACATCATCAATAATGCCAAAAATTATGTTAAATCTAATGTGATAGTGGTATAAATGTTATATTTTTAAGAATTTGTAAATGTTTAATCAAATTAATAAATATCTAAACAAACGTGATTTACTCGACCACAATGATTCTTTTACAACTATCTTAAAATGCACTTTTTCTGATTGTTTGGAGGGTCCCTTATTGGCGCCGTTCTAAATTGATCTATAAAGGCACCTAATAATTGCACTCATGCGAAACATTTTTGTAGTAACTTGGCGTGGTACAACTTCTCAATAGTGACGGCGCTTTTCCGACGAGTTTTTGATGTCGTATATGATTGTTTTCGACGTAGTGGGGATTCTCAAAAGAGTCCCCAAATTCAAAAAATGTTGGCAGGGTTGCCTGTAATCTTATTTCGATGATTTATTAGATTTTTTGTTTATTTATACAATATTCACCCAGAAAAAAGTGCCTTCGAAACTAAAGGACAAAAGTTTCATCAATATAGTTTATCCATTTTATTTCCATTAAGGTAAATTTTTGTGAAAAATAATAAAATTTACTCGTTTCAGTAAAAAATCCTAAACTGTAAGCAGTTAGGAACAGTTCATTAACTAGAATAAGGCATGGAATTTTACTCATCCTATTTTCTTCGCTGGGTATAAGAATTTACTACTGAAAAAGAAAATTTTATTCACCGATAACAAAGCATTCGTAAAAATAAACAAAAACCGAACTTAAACCAAGTTTCCTCAAAATTAGTAAAATTTCTTATAAAATGATAATTGCGACTTCCTTTATAATAGAAAGTTTTTCATACATACGAACAACACTTGGCATAGAAAAATATTTTAGTTCATTCGTACTAAGAAGTATGCAATCCTTTCAAAACTTAAGGAAACACACTTGTTAGAATATAGGAAATTTTCCTAAATTTCTATTGTTTACCTGTAATCGATACCTGTCATCGTTATCGATGTGTTTGCGCGTGGGTGTAATCGATATATTTGCGCGTCGGTTGTTTTTTTAGTTGGAATCGCGTTGTTTTGGTATACGGAGAGATTGTTAAAAAATAATATGGTAAAATAATATAATAAATAACAAATAAAATATATAAAATATTTGTTATTTTAAATTAGTGAGAAAAATTTTCGTTTTTTTAAATAAATCTATCAATGTTCGTGATAGTGTATAAAGAAAGAAAACACCAGCAGAATAACAACCCTTTCATTTGTCTTCATTTTGGAATCTTCCATTATCAGGTAATATTCAGTGACGCTAACCTTTTGCAACAAAAATGTTTTATGATTTTTTATATTTGTAGGTATTGAAATTGTAAAAGGAGGACAAAATCGTTAGGCAGCAACTTATTAAAAGTGAAAAGTACAAGAAGAAGAAAAAGTGCGTTTTACAGTTGATAACATCACACGGAAATTGGAAATAGTGGAATAATAAACTAATATTTCAAAGAGATTCGATGCTGTTGATTCTTAATAAATATATTCAATATATTAATAAAACATGTCTTTTATTGAAGATAAAATTGCTTATAGAAATAAATAAAATTGTATTTAAAAACGAAGGTAAGCAGTTCTAATTATGAAGTAAAAGTTTTACCACAAATGTGTAAGATTTGTCGAAATGAATGAAAAAATTTCAATAAAATCATTCCATATATGAATTAAAATTAGTTAAATTTTTTTCATTCTGTAGTATAGTGGTATATAAATATAGGAAAATGTTAACTAATATATGGAATGCATTATTCCTAATTTCTACGAAAATCACATCGTTCAAACAAATAAAAATGTCTTTGGCGCTATACGAAGTTCTACTTTCTTCACAATGAGTTCATTTTAACTTAAAGAAGGGGTCACTTTTTTCTGGGTGTATTAGGTGATTATATGCTCTAAAAGCTCTACTTATTTCATGGCCGAAAGTATGCCTGGGGAGAAGTACTTTCCTCCTAGGACATGCGTATGTAAATGTAATCCGAAGCGATGTCAATTAATAAGTGGTTATTAATTTTTAAATAGGCTTACATACAAGATTACCGGGTAATGAGAGTTTTTGCTGGGCTGTTATTGCAAATGTTCGACACCAAGCAAATATGGCCTCATTTAAACTTAAACCGCACACTAGATATGCTAGTGTTCTCAAGACATCAGATTCCACTCCTGATATCGGAGGAAAAGGGATCAATTAAACACCTCTTGTGTGAGTGTCCTGCTTTTTGTGTAAGGCGTAAGAGAGTTTTAGGGGCATATAGCTTTAGATTACTGCCGGACTTGGAAAAGGTTAACTTAAGCAGTCTGCTAATGTTTTTGGAACAATCTGGTTGGTTCAAAAGAAGGAAATAATCGAGAAGTTTCAGCGGTTAAAACTTAAAACTAGAAGTGCCCATATGTAATAGGTATTTTTAGTTAATGTTTTATCACAATGGACTGAATAGTCTAAGTGAGCACAAAATAGTCTAACTAGCACAAAAATACAAGAATGTTTGCTGCATATGCTGAGTTCGAAGTCAAATCCTATAGCACGACATCAGTAATTCAATTCCAGAGGAAGATAATAAAGTAAATCAATCGCATACATTTCCAATGTAATCTTTATCGTTTGAGTTCGTATTGGTTTGCTGATACGAGCACTACAAAACAAATACCAAAAACTACCGGTGTAACTGAATATCTAACCAAGACCACAACATTTCTCCAATGAATTTCAATTTGTTGTTTTTTTTTTATCTGCTGATGTTTTTGTTTTTAGTTTTGATGCTCGTTTTACCTTCTTGACCCACTAATTGAATGTTTGTCGGTAAATGAGACGAGTCAAGACAAACTCAATGTGTTGCATGATTTTTCCGTTAAACAGAATTGTCACTGAGCTACGATTCGATGTCAGACTCTATTATCTCAACCTAAGCTCCATTTCCATTTATTTACCTCTTAGTGTTATTGTGGGTAAATGTTGTTGTATTGTGCTAATGTGTGGCTTTTCTCGAGAAAATAGAACGATTATTCACACTCTTCATCTATATTCTCATTCGCAGTAGTTGGTATCTCTTGAAAATATGGAATGGCTTTGTTGCATAATTAAATTTTCTGTAGATAGCATAGAGCATCGTAACCCATATTTGTGCATCTCATTCACTGGTTTCAATCATTCGTATTACTTACTTATTTGGGTACAAAAATACACTGAAAATTGAATTGTAAAATTGTGATAAAATTTTCCTAAACATTGTTATCGATGGTTTCAATTGCAAAATAGCAGTTTTTTTCTTCTGAAATAAATAAATCGAATTAGTAATCTATAAATAAGGTAAATCGAATAACGGTCATTAATCAGTTAATATCGGTTAACAGCAACGGTTAAAAGCAAATTGAAGATGTTCGAGTGGTTGAGACAAACATGAAAATAAATATAAGAAATATTACAATTACGAATATTTCTTATATTTGGCCAAAAATCTGAATTTTCGTCGAATTAAGGCATAACAACAGAGAAAATGTTTGATAATTGCATTTAGAGACTTAAAAACATTAGATGCCTGGAAGAAGCAAAGCACCTTTCCTTTTTAAATTATCAATGATTTTCTACAGCAAAACTTATTTCTTTAATTTTTCATAGAAACTTGTCAAAAATTCGTTGGGGATTTTTGAGATGAATTTGGAACTTTTGAGAACGACAGCGTTTCAATTTGGGTCAGAAAAATACGGTACACTGACTGTGGATAATTTAGCTGAATTTGTGAAAATTGGGCAATATACAAATATAAGATCTACACCCAGAAAAAAGTGACCCCTTCTTTAAGTTAAAATGAACTCATTGTGAAGAAAGTTGAACTTCGTATAGCGCCAAAGACATTTTTATTTGTTTGAACGATGTGATTTTCGTAGAAATTAGGAATAATGCATTCCATATATTAGTTAACATTTTCCTATATTTATATACCACTATACTACAGAATGAAAAAATTTAACTAATTTGAATTCATATATGGAATGATTTTATTGAAATTTTTTCATTCATTTCGACAAATCTTACACATTTGTGGTAAAACTTTTACTTCATAATTAGAACTGCTTACCTTCGTTTTTAAATACAATTTTATTTATTTCTATAAGCAATTTTATCTTCAATAAAAGACATGTTTTATTAATATATTGAATATATTTATTAAGAATCAACAGCATCGAATCTCTTTGAAATATTAGTTTATTATTCCACTATTTCCAATTTCCGTGTGATATTATCAACTGTAAAACGCACTTTTTCTTCTTCTTGTACTTTTCACTTTTAATTAGTTGCTGCCTAACGATTTTGTCCTCCTTTTACAATTTCAATACCTACAAATATAAAAATCATAAAACATTTTTGTTGCAAAAGGTTAGCGTCACTGAATATTACCTGATAATTGAAGATTCCAAAATGAAGACAAATGAAAGGGTTGTTATTCTGCTGGTGTTTTCTTTCTTTATGCACTATCACGAACATTGATAGATTAATTTAAAAAACGAAAATTTTTCTCACTAATTTAAAATAACAAATATTTTATATATTTTATTTGTTATTTATTATATTATTTTACCATATTATTTTTTAACAATCTCTCCGTATACCAAAACAACGCGATTCCAACTAAAAAAACAACCGACGCGCAAATATATCGATTACACCCACGCGCAAACACATCGATTACGATGACAGGTATCGATTACAGGTAGACAATAGAAATTTAGGAAAATTTCCTATATTCTAACAAGTGTGTTTCCTTAAGTTTTGAAAGGATTGCATACTTCTTAGTACGAATGAACTAAAATATTTTTCTATGCCAAGTGTTGTTCGTATGTATGAAAAACTTTCCATTATAAAGGAAGTCGCAATTATCATTTTATAAGAAATTTTACTAATTTTGAGGAAACTTGGTTTAAGTTCGGCTTTTGTTTATTTTTACGAATGCTTTGTTATCGGTGAATAAAATTTTCTTTTTCAGTAGTAAATTCTTATACCCAGCGAAGAAAATAGTATGAGTAAAATTCCATGCCTTATTCTAGTTAATGAACTATTCCTAACTGCTTACAGTTTAGGATTTTTTTACTGAAACGAGTAAATTTTATTATTTTTCACAAAAATTTACCTTAATGGAAATAAAATGGATAAACTATATTGATGAAAATTTTTTCCTTTAGTTTCGAAGGCACTTTTTTCTGGGTGTATATCTAAATGTGAATAAGATCGGTTAACACATCTGAATTTGAAATAGGGCAGAGCCCTACTTTCATCCATTTTCAATCCATCCGTGCCATTATAAAATCATAGGACAAATCACAGAGAAATTCAAGAAATCAAATCTTCATCATCACCAGGATTTATATGCGGTAATAATAAATCTGTGAAAATTAAAATAATGTATATTTTAATAAGAAAAAATTCCATTTCTTTGACTGTAAAAGATATCGTGTACATAGCGGGTGGAGTGATATGACAAAATGTAGAATTTTTTAATTGAATTTAGATTTATGACACATTAAGGGGGAGAGCCCCGCATGATGATTACCAGCATTTAAATTCTTATGTGTGAGCATTCGCTTGGATGCTTGTCTGTACTTATGTAGCGTGATAAGTGCCCGGATATACAAACTTGTAAATATATCAAACACACTTTGGTCATATACTAGCCGTTCTAGGAGATATGCATGTGATGATCATTGAATAATTTAAATTGTTTTACGTTATACGATTGCATTTGTCGGCATTGGCATTGGAGACTTCTCCATAAATGTTTCTTCTTCATTAAGATTTCATGTTATTTTAAAAAGCATTGTTTTTTTTTGAGCCAATTTGTTTACAGCGAAAAAAAGGAATGATATGGAAATCAAAACTAAAAGAGCAAAATAAGAACAAAGATGACGCATTTTTTCCAAAACCTAACACAACTTGGTGGGAATGATCCAAAGCAAAGTTTTTTTCCTTCGAAGTAACATGATAAAAAAAATAACCGTGGGAATTTTTGAAAGACAAAGTTGGAAAATTCGTTAATGAACGTTCTTGAAACCATAATGGGACGTCTATGGAAATATCAACAAATCATGAATGGGCATTCACCTTTAATGATTATCCTAGGTTAGGTGTTGTGACAGCCCGTTAATTTAAGCTCACTTAGACTATTCAGCCCATTGTGATGCCACAAGTGTTGAACTTCTCTCTTATCAATGAGTGTTGCCCGATTCTATGTTTAGCTCAATGACAAGAGACCTCCTTGGGGAATCTTTAAAACACTCGGAAATGTAAGAAATAAGTCATTGCTGAGAGCCACCTAGGCGCATGGGTTCAATCCCTCTTTCGGGCGAAAATTAAAAGCCAATGTTCAGCGATAGTCCGTATCATCTATGTCATGCTGGTGACATCAGTGGGTGTTTTAAAGCTTTTCTAAGTAGTTTTACTCGTAAGTGTTGGTACTATGCTCTTTGTTCACCAATACTTTAAAGTAAAAGTGCAAAAATATACATGAAGACAATTATATTTGTATGGAATCTTGTCAAAAATTGGTTACATTGCAATGATTTCGTTACTAAAACATTTCTAAAACGTAACAGCGGCCCGGAAACTGAACGTAGTACACATCTTAACGCTTTTTTTTCATTTAAAAAATCAATGTATTTTCGCGTTTTTTTAATAATCATAAATTATATGTAGTACTAAAAGAGCTTTCGTTTCAGTTTTATAAGTGGTTGGTTCAATTTTGTTTGAGCGTGTCAAAATTTGACACTAGTAAAAGAGAAAATGCTCTATGTTGTAAAGTTTTTACCCGAAATAACGGACTAATCTAAGCATTTTAGGACAAATAAGTTCTCTTTACATCAAAAATTTCTGATCGCCGAATTAATCTATTGTCATGATGAAACTCGAAAATATATGCGATTTGCGTAGTACTTCTATGCCCAAGAATTTTGGGCCGGAGAAATAACTATGTTGGGAAGTCCTGCTCTACAATTCGTTTAATAACAGTAAAATCAATTAACAATTATACGCTTGATTTACTTGACAAAAGGTCTGCTATATAATTACATCAATTTCATTAGTATAATAGTTGGCGATAAAGTTAGGAAATAATATATGGTTAAATAATAATATATGGCGTATTAGGAAAAGTATATAAAAACTAAAAAGGTAATCGACATTCAAAACGACTGATAGTCCGTGTCACGAAAAAGAAAATTCAAAAACCATTAATAGCTTATCATTCTCCTAATAGGCCCTTACCAATATTGTAAAATGCAGCTTAAAAAGAAACTAAAATCTTTACGAAGGAATATGAACACCTCAAACATGTTTTAAGAGCAAAAATGATATTTTTGGACAGGAAATATGGAACATTTTTATTCCAAAAATGTTTTTTCGCCAAGCATATACATGGTTGCCGAAATCAGATACGAAAAACATGTCACATGTTTCCCGTCCAAAAATAACAGTTTGCTCTTAAAATAGGTTTGAGGTGATCATACTCCTTCTCTGGGTCCACTAGACCACAAAGTACAAAAATATAACACGAAGGAAAATTTGTTTATGTGTGGTATTTTGTACCTTGATTGTTAAACATTTAAAGCAATACCATAAGGATAAGTCTTGTATTTGCTTTAAGCACAATATCAGATAAAATCTATGCTGATCACATTCGGTATTTTTTAAAAGCGTTCGGAGGAATGTAAAATAAAATACAGTATTTAAATCCAAAAAATATGGCGATTTATTATTCACTACACCACGAATAAACATATATTCCAAACATTCAGCTAATGCTGTTCTTTTGGGTAATTTTTTCAATGAGATTACCAGACTACTATGAGAGTTACAGACTTATTTCTATGAAAGCGTTCCACATCAAAAATAATAATAATTCTACAATGCAATATCAATAAAAATCATTTTTAACTTTGTATAATATTGTTGATTAATTGGTTTCTCTTTCCTTTTGCAGAGCTGTTTACGCTTACATCAAACTGTTGTCTCTCATCAAGAAATATGAGAAGAAAAATATGACAATTGCCGATATATTCCATATGAATGTATCTAAATTTCCCGATAAGACTGTCATTGTTAGTGAGACCCAATCGTGGACTTATCGTCAACTGAATGAATTCTCCAATCGCATGGCAAATGTATTCCATAGTCATGGTTACAAAAAGGGCGATGTGGTTGGCTTGCTTTTGGAAAATCGAGCTGAGTTTGTTGGTACCTGGTTAGGTTTGTCGAAGATCGGTGTAATCACTCCATTGATCAACACAAATTTGCGAGGCCCATCGCTTTTGCACAGCATAACGGTGGCCAAATGTAATGCTTTCATCTATGGTGAAGGTTTCACAGATGCTATAGAAACCATTTTGAAAGATTTGCCATCAAATATCGCTCTCTACCAATTCAACAATGAACCTAACTCACCGGTTAGTGGAAATGCCAAAGATTTAACAACATTATTGGAAACTGCTGCTAAGGATAAATTAGCATCATCTGCTGAGCGCCCATCACATCATGATAAATTGGTATATATCTATACATCTGGTACAACTGGTTTGCCAAAAGCTGCCGTCATCTCACACTCCAGGTCAGTAGAGATCCCATGATAGTATGAGAGGGGCGTTAATAATATTTTTCTTTGTCTCTTAGATATCTATTCATTGCTGCTGGTATCCACTTCACTTTGCGTTTCCAGCAAAAGGATATTTTCTATACTCCATTGCCCTTATATCATACAGCCGGTGGTATTATGAGTATGGGCCAAGGTTTGTTGTTTGGATCAACTGTTGCCATACGCAAGAAGTTTTCGGCCTCGGGTTATTTTGCTGATTGTGTGAAATTCAATGCAACCGTAAGTTAATTGTATCGTAACATTACTTAAACGTTTTCATTAAAACAAACAAATACACTAAAAGAAATTTGCTGGAGGACATATCAGAAAAAGAAGCTAAAACTTAAAATTATTCTGCTGAAACGGGGAAAACGCCTCTGCTAGTTACAAACGCAAAATTTCTTTATTTTTTCTGAACCGATGGACAGTAACAAGTTTTGGTTTAAGGTGGGTATTAAGTTCGAGTTTAGCCGCTAAAATTGTCATTTTTTTACGATTAATTTTGTTTAATAATCCATTTTAAGGAATACAAACTTTGTGAAAATTTTCTTTGGGCTATTCCCCATCAAGTTGTAATAAAATTTGCAACAAATATGTATAATTGTATGCCTTTTTTTGCTGATTTAGTTTTCACTTTAGCGGCTAAACTCGAACTTAGTACTCCATTTTGTCCTTTTTATGGCAAATCGGAGAATGTGTCGTCTAAGACAATCACGGAACATAATCTTGAAATGGGTAAAGTCAATGTACATAAGCAGAACGCGTGGTTAGATAAGCGGCTGCCTAAGCGAAGTGAGCATGAACTTATAGATTATATAAATTTTCAAAACTATCTAAGGGTAGGTACTATGTTCGGTTTTCGAGTTGAAAACCACTTTATTTTCGCGATTACTTTTCCTTAAATAATCAAAATTATAAATGAAAACAAACTTATTCCTGTAAAGTCTTGCAGAAATCTAGAGGAACAAGAAACTACGCAACAATTGAATTAATTTGTCTGATTTATATTGAACTGTTTTAATAAAGTAACCACGAAAATTTCAACGCGAAAAGCGAACATAGTACTTACCACCGTGGTGCAATGGTTAGCATGCCCGCCTTGCATACACAAGGTCGTGGGTTCGATTCCTGCTACGACCGAACACCAAAAAGTTTTTCAGCTGTGGATTATCCCACCTCAGTAATACTGGTGACATTTCTGAGGGTTTCAAAGCTTCTCTAAGTGGTTTCACTGGAATGTGGAACGCCGTTCGGACTCGGCTATAAAAGGAGGTCCCTTGTCATTGAGCTTAACATGGAATCGGGCAGCACTCTGTGATAAGAGAGAAGTTCACCACTGTGGTATCACAATGGACTGAATAGTCTAAGTGAGCCTGATACATCGGGCTGCCACATAACCTAACCTAACCTAGTACTTACCTTAAAGGTGAGTACTATGTTCGAGTTTTTCACCAAAACACTAGTGCAAAATATATATGAAGACGATAACATTTTTGTCAAGTCTCTTCAAATTATGGATGGAAAAGCTCCAATGTATTGATTGCGAACCATTTAATATTTCGAAATTATTTGATTTAAAAAAGTAACCGTGAAAATAAGCTGGTTTTCAGCTTGAAAACTGAACATAGTACTCAGCTTAAGGTAACAATGGGACTTCTGTCTCCTTTAACGACGTTACCGTGAATGCTCCGTAAACTTACCCGAGAGTTTTCAATCGGCAATGTATCGTGCAGTTCGTCCCGCTCAATCAAGGCTACCGGTTTCATCAAAAGCTCTTAAAGACTCAGAGTCCCGACATAATTAAAACTGATAACGAAACACCTACATTTACCAGCAGTTGAGCATCTGGCTCCTCATAATTTACTCATAATACCCGACGTTTGCAATGGATGGGAGACTTCCATTTTGAAGCCAGACAAAAATTCGAGTTAGGGAAAATCGAACATGCCATTCTTGCTTCTCTCACCAATACACTTGAGCGACCACCCCACTATCATGGTCATAGTCAAAGATTTTACAGCTGCTAACTGCAGGACTAATATAATACAGTACTTGTTGATCTCTCAAAGTCCTTTCATACACCCAAAGAAATTTCTTAGTAGAAACAACAGAAAAGTCTGTTAAAACAGCTAAAAGTCTGCTGAAAAAGGGAAAGCCGTCACTGTTTGCTGAAATAGCAAACATTGTCTGCTATTTTTTAAGTCGAAATGTTTTTCGATTACACTAAAGCCTGTTTTACGTTGGCTGAAACAAATAAAAATGTTAACATTGGGGCTATCGTAACACAATTAAAACAATATTCTATGAATAACTACATATTATTACAACATTTTTTTTCGAGCTTATTGGACGGAAAGATTAAGGAATTGATACTATTAAGTTACTGAAAAGAATGATGTGGACATTAAACCAGCCTGCATTGATATTCGGCTAACATAAAAATATTTTATGAATATCTATAGTATTTGCCCAAAAATATGAATATTTATCAAATTGAGGCATAACAACAAACAAAATGTTTACTGGTCGCATTTAGGAGCTTGTACACACAAAAAAAAATTTTTCTGTTTCAATCACCAAATTAATTGATCCAATTAATTTTTTAATTGAAATGTCTTCAATCACGAAAATGATAGTATCAATCACAGTTTTAATTGGGCATAGAAAAAATTCTTGATTAAAAAATTAATTGATTTTTTCAGCAAATTTCAATTAATTTTTTAATTGATTCAATTAAAAATTTAATTGATGTTGATTGCAAAACTCAATTAATTTATCAATTAAAAAAGGTAACTATTTTTAATTACTTTCTGAATTGGCTTAGAGTTTTTATTTGGATTAACAAATGATTGTTTGAAATACATTTTTAATTAAAAATTAAAAAAAAAATCAGCACTTTTTTTAACTGAATTAGTCTTCCGAATTTGATTAAAAAGTTAATTGTATCAAGTATTTTTTTAATTAAAAATTTTAAAATTTTCCATCATTGACTTAATTAACTTAATGTTTCTATCATGATTAAAAAGTTAATTGTATCAATTAATTTATTAATTGAAAAAATTTTCAACTTCAATTAACTTTTTAATTGGAAATATTTTGGTGATATTTTTTTCTGTGTAATAGCTCATTCACATTTATAACCTAAAAATTTTATAATTTGTTATTCGTTAGACCCTGAAGTACAAAATATAACAGCAAAATTTGTAACTTCTTTCTGTCACCATATTGTTTCATAAACGAATAACCGGTGCTTTTAATGATGACATCAGTGACACGTTGAATATCGAATGGGGATATCCAAGGCATATTTAGTAAAGTGATTAAATTTTTTTCATTTGAGCAGAACTTTGATTCTCGGTATTTGCTTAATGACATAGGCGTAGCTAAAAGGGTTTTATGCAGTATTTCTTAAAACTATGATTATATATGATTGAATTAAATATTCTGGTGTCTTCCCATCTACACGAATTAATTGTTTCTTACCAAATTCACAATCATGAGTTATACTCTCCATATTCGCCGCAATTTTCAGAAAGTAATTCACTGCACAAATCGCGGCGAAAGTTGAATTATGACCGTGATCAACGCATTTCTTGTAAAAAAATGCGTACTTAAAATGGGAAACTAATAAATTTAATGACGTCTTTTGATTCTACTTACTTTGATTTTCACTCTCGCGAAGTTTTAGTGTATTTTTCTTATGAGGCAAATTAAAAAATTCGGGGATATATATGGTCTAAGCATTTCTGATGAAAAATCGAATCAAAAAAGTCATTCGGATTCTATACATTGGAAGAAGAGTTGTCTTTTCTGAGGAACGAAATTTTAGACAATCGTTGAATCGCTTATCATAAATTGGGGTTTATATGCCCTGACAGAAAATACTTTAAAAGAAAGGGGGATTTCATTTGTCTAAATTTTCGTTCTGGAAAAAAGTATTTTTTTTTTCTTTGCGTGTAGATGTTACTTAAAATTGATTTTACTCCTACTCAAATTCCACTTCCTCTTTTCAGGTTGCCCATTACATTGGTGAAATGGCTCGATACATTTTGGCGACACCACCATCTGAGAACGACCGCAAACATCGTGTACGTTTGGTATTCGGCAATGGGTTGCGTCCTCAAATTTGGCCACAATTCGTCGAACGTTTCAATATACCCCATGTTGGTGAATTCTATGGCGCTACCGAAGGCAATGCTAACATTATGAATAATGATAACACTGTTGGAGCCATTGGTTTCGTTTCCCGTATTCTTCCCCAGGTTTATCCCATATCAATTATTCGCGCCGATCCTGACACAGGTGAACCAATTCGCGGACCCAATGGACTATGCCAACTCTGCAAACCAAACGAACCCGGAGTATTTATTGGAAAAATTATCAAAGGAAATCCATCAAGAGAATTTTTGGGCTATGTGGATGAGAAGGCCTCTGCTAAGAAAGTTGTACGTGATGTGTTCAAAAAAGGCGATATGGCATTTATATCAGGTGATCTCTTGGTGGCCGATGAGAAAGGTTATTTGTACTTTAAGGATCGTACAGGCGATACATTCCGCTGGAAGGGTGAAAACGTTTCCACCAGTGAAGTCGAAGCTCAAGTTAGTAATGTAGCAGGTTATAAGGACACAGTGGTCTATGGTGTAACCATTCCCAATACCGAAGGTCGTGCTGGCATGGCAGCTATTTATGATCCAGAAAGACAAGTAGACTTGGATAAATTCAGCGATAACTTAGCCAAAGTTCTGCCTGTTTATGCAAGACCGCTATTCCTACGTTTCCTGACTAAAGTCGATTTGACTGGTACTTTCAAGTTGCGTAAAGTAGATTTACAAAAGGAGGGCTACGACCCCAATGCCATCAGCGATGCTATGTACTATCAAACGCCCAAAGGCAAATACGAGCCACTTACCAAAGAAATCTACGCCAAGATCTGCAACAGTGAAATGAGATTCTGAGTTTTCGCTAAAAGAACATAGGGATAATTGTCTAATTTAATTATATTGTATTTTTATTTTGTTTTGTTGTTATTTAATTGTTAGACGATTTTTAAAAGTGAATATTTGCTTTTTCTGCAGTTCGGAAATGGAGTTTCTATAAATTTTGTTAATAATTTAAGCAATGTGGGGGAAGAGACTATTACATTTAGTTATATATGAATTATTTAAAATGTAAACTTAGCATTAGCTCTAAATGTATTAATAAGATTAGCATTTATTTTGTTAACCTATTCTAGACGTTAGCAAAACAGAAGTGTCTATAAATGAATGCCGATATTTTGTTTGTTTTGTTGTCTACATTACTTTTTGTTTTAAATTTTGTCAAACGTGATATTTGTCGAGTGCTAATACTGGGCTTATTTAATGCCTTCAGTATTGCTTCTATTTTTATTTCCGACATAAAAATACAAATGGACTTTAAACCAATATAGTTTGTACGATCATTTTGTGTTTATTTTATTTAAAAATCGTAATAAAATCAACATAGCGCCTTTTTCAAGAATGGAAAATAATTATATATGAAAACAAGACTCTTTTTTGTTTATGTGCAATAGAAAAAACGCGAACATCTTTATTGTAAATACACCATATGTAGGTTATAATACTGAATCACATTTTTCTTTTTTTGTTTTTATTTTGCATTATATCATTATTATTTTGTAGAAATACATACCTTAGTTCTTTTATTCCGTCTTAGGCGTTCTTTGTTGTGATTAATATGGTAGATTCGAAAATTATTTTAGTTTTATTTTTCATAAGAATGAGAGCGTATTGCACCTTTCTATTCTGCAAGACTAGAAGTAATGATTGTATAAAATGATTTATTAAGTAAATGATTTTACTCAAATGAGGCTTTTGTTATTTTAATCTTAGACTAGAGGAATGATTAAAGCTAAATCCAGTTTTATGCAATTTCGATATGTAATATATAATATAAAGTATGGGTCCTATAACTAAATCTTAACCGATTTGAACCAAAATTTGGTACACATTGCTAAAGTGTTATTTCTACTCCCAGTACATAATTTCAAATAAATCCGAATGAATCTTTGGTAGCTAATGATTCTACATCGGGCTAAAGAAATATATGGGAGCTATATATAAATCTGAACCGAATTAAACCCAATTTACGATACCATTATTTGTGCAAAATTTTATTCAAATTAACCCTGACCCTCGGGCCAATTAAATCCATATCGGGTGAAAGATATATATGAGAGCTATATCCAAATCTCAACCTATTTGGACAAAATTTGGAATATGTAGTTAGAATGTTCATTCTATCTCTGCAAAATTTCACGTAAATCGGAGTAAAATTTTGGCCTCTGTGATTATATGAGTGTGAATTGAACGAAAGATATATGGGATCAATATCTAAATCTTAACCGATTAACTCTGGCATTGTTGACCATGTAGATAAAATCAATAGGGATTGTCGTTAAGCCGAAGTAAGCCCCTATGCCAAATATGTGAACGATCGGACGTAAACTGCGAACTGTAGTTTGCACACAAAAATACGTCAACAGACGGGCACGCCAATGTGCTCAGAATTTAATTCTAAGACGGTCGGTGAACTTAGCGAAGGGTTTCAGTTTGGTCCTTCTTGGCATTGCACCCTCTACCACAGAAGTGGTGAAGCGTATAAAAAAGAAACTATTATGGAATTATTAAAATTCATAACCAAAATGGTGAAATTCAAAAGGCTGAAATTCGGAATTGCATTGAAAAATCTTCCCCAGTTCCACCGCGGTGGCAGCGTCAAATGGAAAAACAGTCGCATCTAGGACACTGTTTCACACGAGTCAAAAATAATTTCAAAAATATTAAACTAGGGGCTATCGAAACACATAAAAATTGTCCAAAAACATGAATATTTATCCAATCAAGGATCTTCTAAGGATATTAATTAGAGCGCATGAATCACCCTTATTCCTGAAGTCGCCCTCGCCGTCGCTTTTTGTCATATGTCGCTTTTAAGTCCTCTGGTCATTCATTTGGTATTCCTGTAGAGTGGCGACGACGACGATTACTTTTTGTACCAATTACAATACTCGGTAATAAAAGGCCGATATCACTAGAAAACAATCAGCTGATGCGCCAAAAATGAATTTTAATTTTTTCGGTTTAAAATATTTTTATTTCTGACGCAATTCTGAATCGGAAAATCAAGAAAATACGTTGACTTTGACGCGGGAAAATGTGGACATATATTCAAGGACAATAAAAGCTTCCAAAACTATAAAAACGGAGACCACGCTGAGATCAATGCCACAATGATCATCGTGAAAGAAAATTTTAAGCGAAATAACTTTGTTTTCAGCACTTCATTATCATTTTTATTTAAATAAAATATAAGAAGCTAGTTGTGCTTGATGTTTCACAAAATATAAAATGACTCTTGTAACAATAGTGATGGCAAAATACTTCCATGTACATTTTGTACTTTTTGATATGTTTACCCCATCACAATTGGCGATAGTTGCAGTGTCACTTACGAGTCTGTGGTAGCGATGAGGATGAAATGAAACGTTGAAATGCTGGCAGGGGCTGTATCATAATGGACTGAATAGTCAAAGGGATAACGGGCTGCCACTATAACTAACCTAAACTGTACCAGAATCTATCATAATTGGCAAAAGCTCACCTTAAATGTGAATATTAAAACCAGGATAACATTAAAACGTTGCTATTTTAGCGAAATAATGCCACGGCCTTAAGAGAATAATGTATGCTTTTAGTATGAATCAATTTGATTTTTTGCTAAAGGCCGGTATGCACCTCTAGCGAAAAATTTCATTCCCATAAGAAATGCATTGCTATTATGCTATTATGCAAAATTTTCGGTAGCGTTCAATTTCGTAAGCTGGTACGCACCTCTAATGAAAATAACAGGGTTGTCAAAAGCATATTTTGGCAGCAAACATCTAATTTATTACAATCATTGTGTGCGTAAAAGTTTTAAAAGGTCTGTAAATAATAAACAATTTATTTGAGGAATATTTGGAACATATATTAACAATTTTTAAAAGCGATTAGCTGGTTTAAAATTTGTGTACACAGCCCTGTTTTTTTGTTGTAGACTTAAATAAATTTTTGCTACCGAAAATTTCGCTAGAGGTGCATACCGGCCTTAAAGCACCTATTTTATTGGTCAACTTTGATGACATCGTTCAATATAATTTTTATAAATAAAAATAGTTTACAAAATAAAATTTTTGAGATATCCTTATAAAAATATAAAGATATCTCAGAGACTGCTTTATTAAAAAATGTTTAACATCTTTCTTCGAAATCAGGAGATGAAAACACATAAAAGGCTAACTCTCATCAAATGTAAATTTTAGTGTAAACTAGTGTAATTACTAATTGTTTTTTTTTTTACTTTTCATTACAGATTGTCTTAACATTGTTATGTTTTATCCGTGTGTATAAGACCAAAGAAGAAAAACAAAGGAAAATAAATCCTAGACAACAATCCAACTTCCAATACTTTGATGGAATTCAATTTATTTCACACATTTAATAAATGTAGAAGTTAAAGTATTAAATGATTTACGCGTTTCATTTCAACATATCGTTAAAAAACGACAAATTGTGTTGCTGGGACAACAAACATTTGTAGTTGTTATAGCAGTAAAAATATTAGCTATTTTAACTAACGCAGTTTGCTACTTTAGCAGCGATGTTTGTCAAAAACTTTTAGCGAACACGTTTTCTAATTCAGCAGCATTTGTTTGCTATTTTAAGGCCGGTACTATGTTCATTCTTGCGAAAAATTTTTATGGAAACCATTATTTCGCACATAGAAAGCGGCGTTTTTTTAGGTAGTTTGGAGCGCTATTTTACAGGGAGCGATATTGGATTAAGTTGGTGGTTGTTGCTTGTTTTTACAAAATAACATTTTATTTTTCCTTGGGCAATTGATCTGCTATTCCTTTGATCCTTTGTATAGCTTCGGAACAAAAATACGGTCCGTGTTTGATTTATAAACCCGCACAAATAGTTTTTAATAAATAAATTATTTCTTAATTCACATTGCAAATGGCGCCGTGCTATAAACGTCAATTTTTCAACACGAAAAAACAAAGTATCACAAATGGAAAAAATTTCGCAAATTTTTCGCATTTTTTGGTTTTGTATGGAGTTTCAACGCGAAAACCGAACAGAGTACCGGCCTTTAGCTGTAAAAATGGTTGCTGTTTCAACTAACGACTGTTCGCTGAAACAACTACATGCTACTGCTGTCCCTTTTTCAGCAAACAAAAACTGCTGTTTTATCAAACATTTTTGCTATTATGAGTAACAACATTTTTTGGGTTTGGTTCATTTTTTCCAATTTTTTTTGTAATTGTTGAAGATTAGTCCCTTTTCCTCTTACCAATTTCCAATTTTAAATTTATTATTTTCATTGTTCGATTAATAAAGTCTAATGCGCTTTACAGACTATCAGTTTTTCCGGACGGAATGTCGGTGTTTGTAAAGAATCTTACAGTGTGTCGGATCGATACGACTTGTCGGCGATGACTAAATAATCGGTAAATGTGTTATCGATCCCATAAACATGCAGTATCGATTATGCCTTCGGACTTAACTTATAATGTGTACAATATATGGGATATGTTCGACACGAGCACTGTCGTCCGGAATAACTGATATTATGTAATGCGCTTTACAGACTATCAGTTATTCCGGACGGAATGTCGGTGTTTGTAAAGAATCTTACAGTGTGTCGGATCGATACGACTTGTCGGCGATGACTAAATAATCGGTAAATGTGTTATCGATCCCATAAACATGCAGCAGTATCGATTATGCCTTCGGACTTAACTTATAGTGTGCACAATATATGGGATATGTTCGACACGAGCACTGTCGTCCGGAATAACTGATAGTCTGAAAAGCGCATAAAGCGCATAAAAAAACCTCTTCAAAAATTAATCACTAAACTCGTCGCTGGTAAATTTAACGGCGACAAAAAGCGACACCAGGAATACCGATTTTCGTCGATAACAGAATATATCGACGAACGGAATACCAATTAGTGGCGACAGACGAAAAGCGACTTCAGGAATAAGGGTGAATATAAAAAATTTGGTTTTTAAATATACTGTGGGTAACATTTTTGTTCGCTAGACCCTGAAGTAAAGCGCATTAAGGGCGCCTTATACGGTCGGATAAACCCTGCGACACAACACGTTGCGGCGACAAATCCGATCGTATAAGGTCGTGTTCGGCTGTCGCGGGAACGTGTTGGCATAAAATCAAAACAACTTTGATTTTTTCTGGTTGGGTGGTACAAATCATTGAGTGTAAGGGGATGTTCGACAAACATAATGCTTAGTACTAAGTTCGATTCTGCGAAAAACGAATATCTTCATATATCTCCGTAAATAGGGTTTCAAACCCAGGGATGTTAACTTATTTATGCGAAATAATATGCCTGCCTATTTTTTCGTGCGAAAAATCCAGGGTTGTATAAATATGTGTTTGACAATGCTCAAAACAAAGATTTCGCATTTATTCTGCGCTAACGTTTTTTGTATGGAGTATAACAGTTTTTCGCGCGAAAACGTGATCTTAGTACTAGACTTTATCAAAGACAAATTTATTTTTACATTAAAAACAGGCATTTCTGAAATGAAATTAATGATGGATCGCCAATTCTGGTTGAAAATTAAAGAAATATATAAATCTAAACCAGTATTGTGGCAAAAACGTGGAAAAATTCCACTTCCAATCAATGGGAAACCAGGCGACAAGTATTTTGAAATTCATCAAGTAATTTAGTAATATATTAAATGTGGTTTACTTCAGGAATCATTGTTTTGACACATATACCAGGATTTTTTTTATTCATGTCTGTTCTGGGTCACACCGCATTGTGCACCACACTATACACTTTCTACACACCACACACAAAGTTAGTTGTTCTGAGTCACACGTGTGAACACTTTTTACGGACTTTTAATCGAAAAATGTGACAGCTGATTTTTTCTGCAAGCCATATTATTTGCACACAGAAATTATAAACAAAATATATTTTGCCGGTATAAACATAAAAAATTAAAAGTGCGTAACTCAATGCCGTAAAATGCCTGCCGGATTTTTGTTAGCAGTGAATAATGTAAGGACAAGAGCAATTTATCAAGAAAAAGGAGACAATTGCGTGATGCTTCAAATCTGTTTTGATTTGTTTTTTTCTATCCCTCCTCAATGTTACTCATGAGCAAACGATCGCCGTGTCGTTCTCGTTTTTGTTTTTGACGGCGGAGAAGTTTTTATTTTGGTTTTGGTCAGTTTTTAACATCCATACATTAAAGGAAATTTAATTATAGTGGGCATAATTAACTATTCTGTTAAGGTTTTTCTCATTTGTATTGCTTAAATATTTACAATAATATTGCAAAAAAATTTTCTATCGTGGCGGCCTCCATGTGCAGAAAGATATTGGCGGCGTTAGTTTTTTTTTTTTGTAATTTGCTCAGTGATTTGTGCACCAAGAACACTTTGCAGAATTGAAGATGCCATATTTTTCATGCAATATTTCATGCAAATTTGGTAAAATTCACTTTTCTTAGCCCATTGATTTTGTAAAAGTTATAATTTAATTGCCTTATATTTTCAAAAAGACCTTTGATTTGTTTAGGAAAGCGGATAGTATTCACAAAAATCAAAGATAATTTTGCTTAAAACTTTTAAAAATTGTGGCAACATTATGCTTTCGAACACACTGTAAATCAGCTGATTAAAACAACCCCAAAATTTATACACCAACCAGAGGAAATTTCGGTTCAAATTTTAGATGGATTTTTAAAATCGCGGTTTCTGACATATATAAGTGACTTTCCCAATAAAATTTGCAAATATTTATAAAAAACATATTAAAGTTTCAGAATCTGTTATTTATTTGTTATAAAAACTTCTAACTTTGCATACGATGGCTGTACACTAAGCCTACACAAAAGAAATGTTCGTGTACATTTTTCAGGTCTATGACGGTGTATAGTGTTGGCCAGAACACCTTTTAAGTGTGACACCATACGTAACTTGTACATGTGTGTACCAGAACAGACACGATTATTTTCTTCCATTTTTTTCAGTAAAGAATGGTTTCACCCATAAATCTTCGTACAACTTCATTGTTTGTTTATGCTTCTTCTTATTTTTTCATGTTGTCATCACATTTGTTCGTGCAGTGTAATGCTTAGTACTAAGTTCGTTTCTGCGAAAAACGAATATCTTCATCTATCTCCGTAAATAGGTCTCAAACGCAGGGATGTTAACTTATTTATGCGAAATATATCCCTGCCAGCATTTCAAAGTTCCATTTCAACCTCATCGTTATCACAGACTCGTAAATATCACTTCAACCATCATGAAAAGGTACATCAAAAAGTACATGCAAGTAATTTGCCATCCCTACTGTTAAAAAAGCCATTTTTTGTGAAACGCCAAGCGCAACCAGCTTGTTATATTTTAATTAAATAAAAACGAAAATAAAGTTCTGAAAACATAGATTATACGCTTAAAATTGTGAAAGGTATATTGGTGAACAATTTGGTGATTTTCCAAATGGAATAAAGTGATTGTTTTTCAGATATTTTACAGACACGCTGCCTCCATGGAATAAAAATAGAGGTGTGCGCGTGACACGAAATTCTCGTGACACGCGTGATTCACGCGTGAATCACGTGAGTCGTGAACAAAATCCAAAGCATTTCTCGTGAGTGTGCGTGAATGGGACTAAAATAATTATGTCGTGCGTGAGCGTGCGTGAAAAATAAAATCGGTTCGTGAATGTGCGTGAATAAAATTTCTGCAAAATCACGCTCACGAAAAAAAATAAAAATTTAATTCATACTCGTAGGTTAACAGAAATTAATTTTGCTATCGGACTATATTCTATTTTTGAATTTTCCCTGCCAGCATTTCAAAGTTCCATTTCAACCTCATCGTTACCACAGACTCGTAAATGTCACTTCAACCATCATGAAAAGGTACATCAAAAAGTACATGCAAGTAATTTGCCATCCCTACTGTTAAAAAAGCCATTTTTTTTTTGTGAAACGCCAAGCGCAACCAGCTTGTTATATTTTAATTAAATAAAAACGAAAATAAAGTTCTGAAAACATAGATTATACGCTTAAAATTGTGAAAGGTATATTGGTGAACAATTTGGTGATTTTCCAAATGGAATAAAGTGATTGTTTTTCAGATATTTTACAGACACGCTGCCTCCATGGAATAAAAACACTGGTTGATAGACGCAGCAACATGTAACTCGCTACTTGTAACTCAACATCATCATTAATGCCAAAAATTATGTTAAATGTAATTTGATAGTGGTATAAATGTTATATTTTTAAGAATTTGTAAATGTTTAATCAAATTAATAAATATCTAAACAAACGTGTTTTACTCGACCACAATGATTCTTTTACAACTATCTTAAAATGCACTTTTTCTGATTGTTTGGAGGGTCCCTTATTGGCGTCGTTCTAAATTGATCTATAAAGGCACCTAATAATTGCACTCATGCGAAACATTTTTGTAGTAACTTGGCGTGGTACAACTTCTCAATAGTGACGGCGCTTTTCCGACGAGTTTTTGATGTCGTATATGATTGTTTTCGACGTAGTGGGGATTCTCAAAAGAGTCCCCAAATTCAAAAAATGTTGGCAGGGTTGTTACCTTTGCTGATTTCCGTTTGGAAAATGTCGTGAGTATCGTGAATTTGTCGTGAATCCCGTGAATTGTCGTGAATCGTGCGTGAGCGTGAGTCTTTAAAAGTAGTTCGTGCGTGAGTACTGGTTTTCATTTCGTGAGTGTGCGTGAGTGGGATTGGCTACTACACGTATCGTGCGTGAGCGTGCGTGAATAAACATTTTGCTTCGTGAATGTGCGTGAGTGTGAATGAAATTTCAGTCACGCGCACACCTCTAAATAAAAACACTGGTTGATAGACGCAGCAACATGTAACTCGCTACTTGTAACTCAACATCATCATTAATGCCAAAAATTATGTTAAATGTAATGTGATAGTGGTATAAATGTTATATTTTTAAGAATTTGTAAATGTTTAATCAAATTAATAAATATCTAAACAAACGTGTTTTACTCGACCACAATGATTCTTTTACAACTATCTTAAAATGCACTTTTTCTGATTGTTTGGAGGGTCCCTTATTGGCGTCGTTCTAAATTGATCTATAAAGGCACCTAATAATTGCACTCATGCGAAACATTTTTGTAGTAACTTGGCGTGGTACAACTTCTCAATAGTGACGGCGCTTTTCCGACGAGTTTTTGATATCGTATATGATTGTTTTCGACGTAGTGGGGATTCTCAAAAGAGTCCCCAAATTCAAAAAATGTTGGCAGGGTTGTTACCTTTGCTGATTTCCGTTTGGAAAATGTCGTGAGTATCGTGAATTTGTCGTGAATCCCGTGAATTGTCGTGAATCGTGCGTGAGCGTGAGTCTTTAAAAGTAGTTCGTGCGTGAGTACTGGTTTTCATTTCGTGAGTGTGCGTGAGTGGGATTGGCTACTACACGTATCGTGCGTGAGCGTGCGTGAATAAACATTTTGCTTCGTGAATGTGCGTGAGTGTGAATGAAATTTCAGTCACGCGCACACCTCTAAATAAAAACACTGGTTGATAGACGCAGCAACATGTAACTCGCTACTTGTAACTCAACATCATCATTAATGCCAAAAATTATGTTAAATGTAATGTGATAGTGGTATAAATGTTATATTTTTAAGAATTTGTAAATGTTTAATCAAATTAATAAATATCTAAACAAACGTGTTTTACTCGACCACAATGATTCTTTTACAACTATCTTAAAATGCACTTTTTCTGATTGTTTGGAGGGTCCCTTATTGGCGTCGTTCTAAATTGATCTATAAAGGCACCTAATAATTGCACTCATGCGAAACATTTTTGTAGTAACTTGGCGTGGTACAACTTCTCAATAGTGACGGCGCTTTTCCGACGAGTTTTTGATATCGTATATGATTGTTTTCGACGTAGTGGGGATTCTCAAAAGAGTCCCCAAATTCAAAAAATGTTGGCAGGGATTATGCCTGCTTATTTTTTCGTGCGAAAAATCCAGGGTTGTTTAAATATGTGTTTAAAAATGCGCAAAGCAAAGATTTCGCATTTATTCCGCGCTAAAGTTTTTTATATGGAGTATAACAGTTTTTCGTGCGAAAACGTGATCTTAGTACTAGGCTTAAGGGCAAAACTTGAACGAACACACAACAAATAGACGAACCTTTGTCGGAGTGTTTATCCGACTGTCTAAGGTCCGCTTTAGACTATTCAGTCCATTGTGATACCACATTAACTAAAAGTACCTATTACATATGGGCACTTCTAGTTTTAACCGCTGAACCTTCTCGATTATTTTTCTTCGCTGAACCAACCAGATTGTTCCACCGACTGTTGTTTTTGGCCGACTTTTTTTTCTATAAGTGTATGCATCGATTCAGTAAAATTATCATATAAAAATTAAGTAATCGCAAAATTCCAGTAGATGACAGCGCTCTGTCGGGTATTGTTGCCATATTAAACGCGACATCTTCATGTCATTACTATAAAACTAAAATCAGAATGTTGGCAACGCTATATCCCAAATCATTATGGTAATATGTAAACATTGAAACAACTGTTGGTCCCATCAAATGTAAATTATTTTAGAGATCATTAATGAAAATGTTATTTTTCAAGCGTTTTAATAGTAACTATCAACGCATAAAGGCTATTTGCACTTCGAGTTCTCCAGGTGACACATTGGGAGTTAGAGTATGATTGTTTGTTAGCAACATCGTTACACAACGGAAGTGCTAAATTTTAATACTTTATAGGGCTGGATCAAAAACATACGAAGACTGAAAAACAACATTTTCCTGGATATTAATGATGGTTCGAGTACAAAAAAATTTCAAATTGTTGTTCCCAAGAATGACAAAACGAAAGCATTGACCACAGGGAGTTTGATCAGAGCATCGGGAACAGTGCAACTTGCACCCCACGGTCATTATGAATTACATGCCAATGAAGTGGATACTGTAGGTAAATGACCCCAAAATGGGGAAAAATGTACTATTTCCAAACGTAGATATTTGGTATAATTTAGAGCAAATCCCCCCATCATGTTTCTCTGTTGATTTGATTCACAGCATCGTATTCACAAATATCTTTTTTTCATGCATACACCAGCTGATGGCCACTTGACGGAAGGATTTCCCTTTTCACCCAAACAGGAACATGCGCCGGAGTATGTTAGAGATTTTTTGCATTTGCGTTCCCGTGTAGACTATGTGGCTGCCATAATTCGCCTGAGGCATAAAGCTCAAAAGGCCCTACATGATTTTATGGACAGTAATGATTTTGTTCAAATTCATACACCGATAATAACAACGAATGACTGCGAGGGAGCTGGAGAGGTAGCACAGTTTGGAAATCACAATCGAACTAAGATATTTATAATATTTTATTGATATTTAAGGTTTTCTCTCTGCGCCCCGATTCTCAGGATTTGCTGAAACAAATGTCAAGACCTGGCATTCCGGTGGACGAGAGTTACTTTGACTCCAAAGTTTTCCTTACAGTATCTGGACAACTTCATTTAGAATCCATGTCATATGGTTTGGGCAATACCTATTGCTTTGGGCCAGCATTTAGAGCAGAGAATTGTAAATCACCTTTGCATTTATCAGAATTTTATATGTTTGAGGCAGAATTGGTACACATGGAAAATATATTGGAACTGTGTACATTTATGGAAAAAATGATAAAAACAGTAACAGAGCAAGTAATGAATAGCAGTCTGGAAGAAATCGAGTTTTGCCAGAAAAAATCAATGGGACAAAAACAAGACCTCGAGTGGCTTCATAAACCTTGGACGGTACTGAACTATGAAAGTGCTTTAGATATTGTTTTGAAAAATAAAGGTCCCTTCAAAACAGCAGTTACACCTGAAAATGGGTTTTCAAAGGAACAAGAACTTTTCCTAGTTGACCATTGTAATTCACCTGTTTTCGTTATAGATTGGCCTTCTGTCCAAAAACCATTCTATATGAAACAATCCCGTACTGATCCCTGTGTTGTCCATGCATTGGACCTATTATTTCCATCCGTCGGAGAATTATGCGGTGGCAGTCTACGTGAGAATGACGAAAAAATATTAAGAAGGCATCCACAGTTACCTGAGAATCTTGAATGGTATTTAGAGTTGCGTAAATATGGTGGTTTATCAACTGGAGGATTTGGCATGGGATTTGAGCGGTACTTACAACTACTGTCCGGTATTAAAAATATTCGCGATGTAATACCATTTCCTAGATATCCACATAGTTGTAAAATGTAAAAGTTGACAAATTAAAAAAATGTTACAATGCAAAAATAAACATTTTATCGGGGAAAAATATATATTTTAAATGTATATAAGAAATTGCAATTCAAAATTGGTTGAATTTGCATATGAATTCTGGCGCCAGGTTTCTCTGTCGAATCGGCTCCCTAGGCATAGATAAATTGTCAGAGATGTTCTCCAAACTAGATAATACATTTTTGTTCGTGATATTCCATTGGGTAAAATTTTGAAACCCAAAGTTTTACGAATCGTCCATTGACCAAGGATCATCAACATGTAAATAGAACTGCTCTTTCTTCAAATCTCTTCTCGAGAATAATAAAGGGAGACGAAAGTTACTTTTTATATTTTTTACGACAGCAACTAGTTAGCATGTCCGCCGCCCTGCACACAAACGATAAATGGTTCGACCACAGTTTTGTCCGAACACCAAAAATATAGAGGGATAGCAATATTGAGTGCTATTTCGAAGTTTTTTCAGAAATTTTTACGGATTGCGTTTCTTTGATTTTGCATCCTTGTCAGCATTAATTTCGTAGAGGCTTTTACAAATCTAGCGAAATTTGCTTCAATGTACAGATTTTAGTAAGGCATTCGATAGACTGTTGTAACTTATTGCCTCAACCTCGCCATGTTGAGGAAGATGATGTATGAACCAACGTAATGAGGTCGTGGCCCCACGGTCGGAATGAACGGTATTGATTGTCGAACGAAATCTATGTAATTTGGGTAGTTGTTTCTGCGCCTCATTGGGTGTGCATCCATGTAATCATGTACGACTCTTTTTACTGCTCTTTTATTGCTCGATTACAATAAACCTGTTTTAGTTTGGCTGAAACAAGCAGAAAAGTGAATCTAGGGCGCTATATGTTAAGAATATGTCTTGTATTTGCCTATAAATCTGAATATTTATCAAATTAATGCACAAGAGCAAGCGAAATGTTTGCTGATAGCATTCATAAGCCTTGGGTAACAATTTAAAATCTAAAAATTTTACAATTTGTTATTCGCTGTACCCTGATGTACAAAAATATAACAGCAAACACGGGCTACAGTTTATAGCAGACTTTTTTCTATGACTCCAGAATTATTTATATTCTCGAATTTTAAAAACTGTGCAAAACTTTTGATTTCTATGCAGTCTATTACAGAGAATCAACTAGGATCCTTTGATATGGTATGGTATGAACAATGTGTTCAACAAGTGGGAAATTTAAAATAGAGAAAATCTGGAATTTGTATCAATCTATGCTTCGAAATATAAGGAAATGTGTTACTGTTCACAAGAATAATTAAAGTAATTCTTAATATCAATTATGAGAACCATTTATTTCGATGCTTTTCTGACATCAATTTAAATCAAATTGAATATTTCAAAATTTTTAGCGTAAAAAAATTTTATTTTTATTTGTACAAATTGTCAAACATTGGCGTAGCTAGCAACATTCTCGTAAGGGGTCAAAGCTACAATGTGTCCTCATTGTGAAGATACCTCAAAACGAGATATATTCTTGTAGATGGAAAGAAACCAGAATATTTAATTCAATTATATATAATCATAGTTTGAAGAAATACTGCATGGTACTTGGTAGGGGGAGATGGCAAACCCATAAAACCCCTTTAGGTACGTCTACCGGCAACGAAAGTTCTGCTAAAATGAAAAAATTGTAATCACCTGATAGCTTGAAACTACCTTCCTAAATTTGCCTTGGTTTACATCAGCAAAAAATTAAACCAAAAATTAAACCAAAAGAAATTGTACAAATCAAGACGAACATTTTCTGGAAAAAAACTTTCAATGGTCCGCATCTGATAGTTATCACCTATTTCAAAAGGCGAGAAAGGGTACAAAAAACATGGGATTTTGGGATGAGATTTAAAATTAAATTAAAGAATAGATATCATAAAAAACTTAACGAGAACTTCCTTGCAATAATTATTTTTTTGCCAGTATATAATTGAAAAAGTAGATTATGTTAGGTAAACTGAGCCATTATTTAGTGTCCTAGCCCATCGAAATGTCGGTTATATATAATATTACTAATATAATATTACTAATATTTTTACAAAATTTTGTTAGGAATTCTCAGAATTGTTCCCCACTTGAAAACATTTTCAGCAAATTGAGGACTTTGAAGAGTACAATTTATCACGTTTTAAAAGTAAAATTCAATAACTCGTTGGAAAAAATACATTTTTATTTTGATAACATGAAATATATTATGTAAAATTTCTATATTAAAAATATATAGTAGTAAGGACATTTGAATTGAAAAATGTTAACAAATAATTCCTGCAAGTAGATTTAAATTTGACAAAATTGGCAAATACATATATAAACCATATATTTAATAGTTTAAAACGAAATTTCAAAACATAGAAAATAACAATTGCAAAAATGTCCAAAGATTGCGAGCTTAAGACATCCCAAGTATAGACGATTTATTACTTACCGTAAATAATGTATACTTACTTCCAAATGTGTTGGATAGGCTTCAATCAGGTCTTTAGAGGAATGTTTGGAGACAATTGATAACGAACCACAACAGCAATATTCATTTGATACTAGAAAAGATGTGTCATCAAAAATGCAAGAGGCCATAAAAACATATCTGAAAGCGTACAGATTTCAATCTATTTTCTCTCTTTTTCTTTAAAGTTCAGGTTGTGTCAGGTGCTGAAGAGATTCTATCTCTGATTTATATAAAGGTCACATTTTGTTCGTTTGCGCTGAGGGAGATTTTTACTACAGTTGACATAAAATTTGCTCGAAGAAGTGAAGATATAATTGCGAAATGTATGAAATATGGTTCAAAGTTTGAAATATATTCCAAATACATAAAGATCTTTCGCAACTTATGCACTTATATGATGCCTTTTTTAGAGTTTCTCACAGAGTAGAATTGATGCTCATGCTATATTTGCTGATTTTTGAATATAGTATGTCCTACCAGACTTTCTTTTAATTTTTATTTTTTATTTTGCAGGGGATTAGTAAGCAGCAAGAGACCTTTTTTCTACTATAAACCTCGAACGATGTTAAAATAAATAAGTTAAGAGAAGGGGATTATCCCTCATCTTCGGGCACCCAATCCCAAATCGCAAGATTTTTATTTGATACTCTTCCACAATACAAAATCGATAAGTCACCCTGTGCAAGAGGTTCGCTAATTATAGATAATCAAAATCTTGCGATTTGCGATCATAGGAACATGGTGTATATCGGAACCATTGAAAAACATAGATAACTCGCCGCTAGCACTTTATAATTGTTGCGGCACAAATATTTAACAAGAAAAACCATTGCTATTCAATGACTTGTATTCACCATCTTGAGGGAATTAGTGGTATTTGAGATTCACTTCAACAAGCGGGCGATTGTTAGACCATATTAAGTTAAAAAACCTGTTACATAAAGGGAGACCTTGTTTTTAGCGGTGAACCAACCCCTAACACTTGTTTAAATTGATTGTTTGATTTTATTATGAAGAAATCACTTTCTCGAAAATTATGTAAATATTATTTTATGGTATTTTCTGTTTTTTTCATAGATATATAAATTGCGTGCGGTTAAGGTATAAATACGGAGGATTTCTCCAAATTTAGTAGTTTGTTCCTAAATTTAAAAGCTATGAATAGATAGTCTAGGATTAATCGAGTCATAAAATGATTCGATTAAAATTTCGGATATGTAAACAATGTTTTAGGTATTGTAGGTTAAACATTTTTAATTTAATTTTAATTTACAGTTTGTCCTAATAGGAAACTACTACTCCATATTTTATAAAATATGTATAATTAAACTATATTTATATTAATTAAAATCAGAAACCGGTAGTATGTTACCAAGTTGGGTGCAATCTATCAGCAGGATTAAAAAATTTGAGAATGTTAAAATGATTTTAATATATATGCTATATGTAAATAAAAAATTTTATAATTTTAAAACCCGTCTAAGGTCGCAATCATATGAAACATTTTCGAAATTGTTATATATTACTTCTTTGTTTATAAGAACTTATTGGCATAGCAACGAAAACGTGAACTTTGTACGTTGTTCACATCCCATCATCTTCCATTCTCTGTCAGATAAAACGATGGTCTCCTCTTAAGGCAACAGATTAGCTGCGAAAATTTTAAAACATAATTTAATATTGAGAAAACAATGCATTGAAAAAAATTGTATGAGTATATTATACAGGTTTTTTTATATAAAATATGTTAAAAATGTATATAGCATTTCAGTAAAAAAAAATATTTTGGCCCAAAGCAATTGCACTTCTTTTGCATGTTTTATTTCTTCTATACATACCACAAAGGTATTATTCATTGTTGAAGTGTGGTTCAAGTTATTTCGTCGTCTAACCAACATTTTACGAGCTGTAAGAAAAGAATTACAATAAAACACAACGGGTTTTATATTTTGTTTTCTTTTTGTCTCAAAAGAAATACGAAATATCTAAATTTATAGAGGAATTTTGTTTTCAATATTTCTTATTTTTTTTTTTTTATTCTAAGGATAAAAATCTGTTTTAATTAAGCAATATTCATTAATGTTATCTGTGTATTTTTCTCTTATTACTTGTATAAAGATAAAGAAAATTGTTGCAACATTTTTCTTATCTACTAAATACTAGCTTATTACTAAAATTATCTCTTATCGAGATGGATTTGTTATGGTTAATATTGTGTATATTTATAAAATAAATATTTTGCAATCGGTTTCAATAACATAAGAACAATTTTAAATCACCTTTTTTAAGAAGTAAATCTTACCATAAACGAATTCGCTCTATTTTTTCATTTGTGCTAGGAAGGCCTATAGAATTTATTTTGTCTCTCCCACAGCTGGAAATAGATTTTGTATATGGAAAAATATGGCATATGTATGTTGTTGTAAGGGAAATTGTATACAAAACAAACTATACAAATATTTTTTGCACAAGATAAGTATATACCCAATAAATCACAAAAGAAGCACATTATAATGATCAAATCTTACCACATTAAGTAATAGAAATCGTTCAAATATAAGTTAAAGATTAAAGTGGCAACCAGCTATTAAAATCTCACTACGACGATCAGGCCCCATGGCTCAAATATTTTATGGAACAATTCAAGTAGTAATCATTTGTGAAAATATTTTAAATGCTACATTACGTGGTTGTAATGTAGCAAAGCGAAAAACTTTGGTAAACAATTTAAAAATTATGTATTGTGGTAATTTTTTCATCAATGTCATAATTATATTTATATAACATAAATAGATAAGTAATATGTATATAGGTATTTGTGTTTTAAAAATAGAAGATCCGACTCATTACTAATATTCACCTTTAAGTAGCCAATTTATAGCCATCTCTGCTCTGAGATACTAAAGCGCCTCGGAAAATTAACACATGAAATTGATATTTCGATTCTAACGTAGCGTAACGTTCAGGAAGTTTCATTGGAACAAAGTAAGCTAATAAATCTGTATTTAAGTCACTCGGGATATATTTGATGTAGGTTACAAATGTTGAATATATCAGTTATTGGGAATCAAGCATTCAATTTAGTATTTATAATTATATTTAAATAAGTCTTCTTTTGTTAATCTAACTATTTTTACATTTAGCTATATTAGAGTGAAATGCAGAACTAATGCCCTTCTCTCCTACCTCATGTTTTCTTTCATATATTCAACGAACGAAAATTTGGTTCTTCTAGTTCGAAAGACAATTTTCTTTATATTTTGTTGTAGAGTAGAACGTTACAATATGTACCAAGGAAAAAGTAAAAACATTTATAAAATTTGAATGGATACCCACACAGGCAAAATATATAAAAATACTAATTTTTGAAAATCAATACAAACGAAACGAAATTTCAAAAAAAGAACAAATTGATTCGAGTGACTGATTTTCTTTCGAATGGGGTTTCGTAAGATTTACAGGAACAGAACATAAAAAATATTTAAATTTCAAAATGAAATAAAAAGAGGATAACTTTAGTTTTCAAACTCTGCATTCCCGTTACTCGTCTTAAAATAAGAAACCATTTGATTTTAAAACTTCGCAATTTCGACTTTCCACGGGTAAATGCAGCCAATTGCAGAAACATGTGCGCGAAAATCCGACAAATAATTTTTTTTTAACTGCTCGTATAATTTTTGCATCGAATAACACCCTATATATTTTTAACACAAACATTACTTGCTAAAAAATGCAAAATATAAGAATGTTACATGAATGGATGACAATTATAAATGTATGTACAACATTCATTCAATCCAATTTGAAGGCCTTGTTGAGTTAATTTATATGAAATCAATTTGATTCACTATAAGGCATATGGATTCAATATTTTCTGTATGTGGTTGGATTGTTTCTTGATATAATTGTCGAAGTTTTGAGAGATGTGTTGTCAGATGGTTTTTCTGAAAAAGACTTGTGGTTTGAGTTTCTCCTAACATAAAAATCATTTTTAAATCCTTTCATTCTCCCCACCTTTTAGGACAATTAGCTGACACTCAACTCGCCAATACGTTTATTTGTAGAGATAATTTCACTGACTCCGACTCAAGATTTTGACAATTTGACAATTGGTTCTCATTACTATAGTTGGGGTATATTTAATATTTTGTTTAATTTTTAAGATAGTGTAATAGCTTGTTGAAAAACGCAAATTTATATTAAATTTATTCTCAAATTTCTGCATTGAAAGGTTTTACGATTAAAAGTTGAATAATCAATCGACAAAGTAAACTTCAAAGTTTCCATAAAGTTTTTAAATATTTCACAAACTTGAAAAATGTGAGAGGACAAACTCTTAAAAGACCTCCAAGTAACAGTTATAGTAAACTGAATTTGAACACCGTTAAAAAATTAGGATAACAACTAGGATCGCTGATACAAGAAAGGAAGCTTTCCAAAGATTCACATAATTTACAACAGTAAAATGCTCAAGAGTTTGTTGGGAAAATATGAAAGATAAATGAATGTTGTGTGGATGATAGGGATAAACTTCCAATCCACAGCCAAATGGTAATTGTTATTTTTTTTTTTTTTGTTAGCAGTTGAAATTTGCGGAAAATATCATGAGAGTCGTACATTGAAATAATACCAACAAAATGTTGCTATATAATCCACCTGAAAAGTTTTGAAAACAAAAGAAATATGTGGAATTTTAAAGAATGTAACATAATAAAGAAATAAAGTCTTAATGATATATAGCAAGGAAATAATTATTAATATGTGGGGGGTATATGGAAAATTCATTTACTTCTTATAAAGGTTTTTTGTCTTTCATTTTACAACAGAAAATATCCTGAAAATTAATTACAAAGTTTCATGTTAAAAAAATAGGCAAAGTACAATATTATAGTTTGATTGAATTATATATAACAAAAACATTTACAATAAATTTTTATGAATATTATTTGCACAAAAATGACAAAATATCTTGCTGGGAAAGTCTTACCAAGATATACACCTTTAGGAGTCTGGGGAATGGGCTTTTAAACATCAACATGTTATAGAATCATGGCTGGAGTCCATAGTCTGTATTGCATTCACAAAGTAATAAGAATTTTCTTTAAGACATATATGTGCAATATTTGATATATTGTTTCTATTGGAAAAAACATAGTTATAGTAATTGATTTTAATGATTTAAATATTGTGTTATTTATAATAGATTGTATGTGTTGCAATATATATTTATATATTTTTTATTGTAAAAAAAAACAATGTTAAATCCAATATCAGTCGACTCAAACGTATGAGTCGCGGTGTTATAAAGTGCATAATATTTTTATGTATATGCGATGATTTTGAACGCTGTAGGCCCAATATTTTCAATTGACAATCAACATATGGACATGTATATGTATGTAAGTGTACTGACAGAGTATTCTTTTTTATAATTTGATTTTCTTTTGCTTCAGAAATATTTCCAAACCACAGAAAACACTTTTGGCTGAACATGAAAAAATGTATATATCTACAATACAATGGAATAAAATAAAAATAATAAATTTTAAAATCATCATGATATTATTTTTTTAAGGGAAGCTTTTGTAAGAATTTGATTTTTAACCAAAGAAGTATGCTTGAACTACATATTGTAAACCTAGCTTAAAAACGGCCGTTTTTAGATAATCTGGTTCCTGACACATACACTACTAACAAGATCCAGTTCCATAATCAATCATACTTATATAGGTAAACATTACTAGAATCTCCATTATTTTTGAGAATTACCATTTCTATGTATAAATATAACTAGATTGAAAAACTCGTTATAACTAGAACTAAATTATTATTACTTATCGACTACGAAACGAAAATTATTCAATCGAGAATGCAAGTCACCGAACCAAAACACTTTCGCAGATAATCTTAGAAGTGTTTCTTTCTCTTCATCCACTTCAAAAAACCACTTTTACTTTGTAAAGTCAGAGAGATAAACAAACATGGTTTGTTTTCTTTATGGGGGTCTTACTGATAATTTTGCTGCAAGAAACATTTATAAGGAGGAAAAATATGGTATGGTTATGATAGAGTTCAATAAAAAAAACGAAAAAGAGAAGAAAATAAAGAAAAAAATAGCGAGTAATTTAAAACAAAATAATTTCACAACAAATAAGTTGGTAAATATTTGAATATATAAATGGTCATGTTAATAAAAAATTTAAAATTAAAAACGTGTACATGTATATTTGTATGCCAAAGTGTGTGAAAAAGGAAATATCATATTTTACAAAAATAAACGAGTTTTTAAGCACCCAAATATCAATAGACATGGAAATATTATTTAGCATAAATTTATAATATGTAATAATAAACGTATTCTTCGAGAAAAAATCAAAATAAAAAAATAATACAATAGAAAGAAATAGCATATAAATCGAAACTTGAAAACTTACCGTTTTAGAAATTTCCTCTTATACTGATTTTCATGGTTCGTTTGAATGATTTAGTGTTTTTCGTTTTTCTTTTGATTACTGCTGCCTTGATTGGGACCAGAACCAGGAGGTTGTGGAGCTCCAGGATAACTTCCAGGCGCTCCATAACCACCTGCTCCTGGGCCTCCATAACCAGGCTGAGGATAGCCACCAGCTGCAGCTGCTGCCGCATAATATTGTGAATATTGTGCATATTGGGTAGGTGTCATACCTTGCTGGTAACCGCTACCACTTGGAACGGCTGCGGGACCACCAGAAAGAGCGGCAGGAGGAGCTCCAGGTGTAGCATTTGGTCCAGCACCACTTCCAGGAATTGAACTACTACCAGCATTTGCTTGCGTATTCTGCAAAATATAACAAAAGCGGAAGCTTACATTAGCACTTAATCCTTACATACACATACAATTACATATTTCGTATTTTTTTTTTTTAATAAAATTACGATAAGTTATGTGTAACTTTACTCAAGAATATAAGTAATAGAATATTCAAAATTAGAACTACAAATTTTTCATTATGTAGTTAAAAGTGAAACCAATCATATAGAAAATGTGCTTTTTGAAGTTATATATTGGTCTTTTTAAAAATGTCGACTTTTCGAGTTTGAGACTTATGTGTCAAATTTTTGAATACAATGAAAGAATGAAGTACCATGAATATTATTAATAACACTACTACTACCAAAAATGGTTCAAAAATAGGTCTTGTCTGTCTGTCTTCCACATTATATTTCTCAATAGAAATTTTTGTACTTAAGCATTGTTAAGAGTGTTGCATTATACTATAAAAACGTTCCCACCACATTTTTAGATGTATTATTATTGTGAATAGAAACGCTTGTGACTTTGTTTTTGTTAAAAGCAAACACTTAACGTACCTTCATTTGTTTTTCAATAGCTTCAGCTTCTTCAATTTTACCTATACTACGATAATAGTCAGCCCACTGTGCACTATAGTCCTTAGAATGGCCACCAGCAGTCGATGCAGCACCACCACTACCACAACTACTAGTACTCGCACCACCCATTGGAGCAGCAGCTGAGGCAGGAGTTGACTGTGAAGCCTATTTATCATATTAAACAAAATGCATTTCAAGTATTTGATTTTTGAGAGTTAATTGTAGTTTATGTTATAACATAAAATTACAATAACATTAAAAAATACAAACTACTCAAAAATACGTGCATACATAACCACACAGTAAAGCTGATATAACCTAATAATAACAATAATGAGTATCTAAACCCAGTGTAAGAAGCACACAAATTAATTACATCAATTTACAGACTGTTTCAAAAAGGCCACACTCACAATGCTATATTTCATTTACACGGCCAATGCATTGGCTTCCGAAAAAATAATATATAAACTAGAATCGTAAGGTTCTGGGTTACGAATTCGACAAACGCAACTCGTAATCCCTTCCATATTTATTATTAAGCTTTTTTATTTGAATTTGTAGCGTACTAAAATTTCAAATAACGTTTTCTTATTGAATTACATGGGGGATGAAAGTTTTGCGTTTTGCTACCGCATGAGGTCCTTTTTTACCTTTTCATTAACGATCTTCCAAGCTGTCTAAAGTTTTCCTAAAATGTGTGTATGTATATGCTAATGATGTGCAAATCTGCTCGAGTTGTAAAAAATCTCAATTGGGATCTCAACATAAATGAATAAGGCCACCCACATATTCATCAAAGGAAATGGAGATTAATAATTATTAGCAATCGAAAGGGTGCAGCATTAACTTATCAATGAGTGGTGCCGGATTCTATGTTGAGCTCAATGACAGGGACCTTCGCCGAGTCCGAGCGTCGCTTCATATTACGGTTAAACACGTTGGCAAGCTTTGAAACTACCAGAAATTTTACCAGCATTACTGGGATGGGATACTACCGCTGAAAACGTTTTCTGTGTTCGGTCGAAACTGGGATTAAACTCAGGACACTGCACGCAAGGCATGCTGCTAACCACTGCACCACGGTCAATTTTAGTGTACTTGTATTGCGTACATGACCAATTTATTTTTTACTTTCACCAAAATTGAATATATTATTGAGGTAATTTTTATTTTAACTAATACGACAAATGGAACAATCGTAATAGCAAACATTGTCGTTTTGAAATTCAATGGATATTAATATCACTAGGATGTAAAAGTGTATTCTTTTGTATGATCTAGCTCCTGATAATAATGTATTTGTAATAAAAATATTAGCAATGACTTTACTTAATCCGTTCATCTGTAAGTTGGAAATTCTAGTTCTAAATTCTCCGGTCCCTAAAAAGTATTGATATACTTTTTAATAAGAAACCATCGACCTTTTTAGCTTTATTTTATTTAATATTTAAGGAAGCGCTACAATGTGACAATCACGAAATATTGTGGAAAATAAAGACATCGAGCTTGAATAAATGGCTTTATTTAGAAATCGTATATTCATTGGTTTATTTGAATTAAAAAACGATTTCTTTTCATTAGTTCTTTCTATATATCTCCGAAGAATGTAATATAAATATCGATTAAAATTGCTTGGCCGTAAACATTTTATTAAAATATGACTAGGTGAATTTTGAGTTTTTTCCTCCTGTCATTACATAAATCTTAGTACTTTTTGATTATCTTCAAATTGTGCTTGATTGACCCAAATAAAACATAGCTTTCTTTGGTAATTTTTAGTTTTGCCCGATGAATTTTAAATTAGATTTTTCAAATTTCGAAGTTAACAATAATAAAATTATTGCAAAAAAGAAGATACATTAAAAGGGTGTTCTTTTAATAAAATTCGATTTTTCATCGAAATTTGTATACATTTCTAGTTTTATATTTCATATATTTTATATTTTATATATTGCTAATCAACACGAATTGTAGTACTGTTGCTTTCCAAAATTCGTTCGACAATCATGTAACAGATTATATACGACTTCAATATTATTTTCTAATTGTTTTTTTTTTTCTTTTTGTATTAAATATTTTTATTTATACAAAAACTGAGAAGACTAATGAGTGTGACCTTTTTTTCGGTCGACAATCATGTAACAGATTATATACGACTTCAATCTTATTTTCTAATCGTTTTTTTTTTTTTTGTATTAAATATTTTTATTTATACAAAAACCGAGAAGACTAATGAGTGTGACCTTTTTTGATATGTGGATCACTCTATATGATGCACACTTACCTTCATTTGTTTCTCTATGGCTTCAGCTTCTTCAATTTTGCCTATACTACGATAGTATTCCGCCCACTGCGCACTGTAATCTTGTGATTGTCCCCCAGCCGGTTGAGCAGCAGCTGCAGATGCGGCCGTTGGCTGAGCTTGTCCTTGAGTAGCGCTTGCTGCTTGTTTAGCCTTCAATTGTTGTTCAATCATTTCGGCTTCTCTATGCATTCCCATTGATCTGATACATCCAAGCAAAAGAATTGCTATTATCTATAATATAATCGATAAAATCATTTCACTTACTTGTAGTACTCTATCCATTGTGCTGAATAATCCGCTTGACCGGCGCCGCCGGCAGCTGGTGTCTGACCCATTGCAGCAGCTTGAGGTTGAGCTTGTTCTCCCCACCCTCCTGCTTGGCCATACCCGGCCCACTGTTGTTGATAAGCTGCTGCCGCAGCATTTGGATCTGAAGCATTGTATCCACCTTGTGCTCCCCCGTCTTGTTGTTGTTGAGCGGGAGGTCCACCATTTATAGATTTACGATTGATTATGGGCAAATCCATGTTAATCTTTTCGGCAATCATTTGACGAGCGGCCTCGACTTGCTCCGGCGTACCTTTACACTTGAAAAGTTTCTCTGAAGGAGGATTCACAGCATTACGATCCATTTCGCAATATGCTCCCGATTGTTGGTTTATTAATTTTATTGTTTCACCTCCACGTCCAATAACAATCTTTTCGATACAAAAAAATAGAATATATGGCAAAGATTACCCAAAGTCAATTGAATGTACTTACACCACATTTTGATGCTGGAACCATAAAGCTTATCTCTTCCCGTGCTGGTTGTTGGGCATGATTAACTCCATATCCATAACCATAATTTGAATTTCCATTGTCTGTGGTCTGTGCACCACCACCACCACCACCTCCGCCACCGTTTCGATTACGTTGCTATAAAAATGCACGTTGGTCTGGAGTATCATTTCAACATCGATTTTTGCGTACTTACCATAACATTTTCAATTAAACCGTCAATCATTCTTTTGGCATCATCAACTTGTTGCCTAGAGCCCTGTATAAGACATCTACGATCCCCGGGTTCATCATGCTTTCCCTGAATGAACTGTAGCTTGCAGCCGCATTCTTGTTGAATTTTTCGTATCATGTCACCGCCTTTACCAATCACAACGCCAACGGCTATTTTTGGTACAAAAACCTCTAGAGATTCCCCGCCACCGGCTCCGAAGTTATTGTAATTTCCTCCACCATTAGGTCCATTGTTTGCACCCATACCACCAGCTCCTCCACCTCCCATTCCTCCTCCCGGCCTGTTATTTGTTGCTGCTTGTTGATTTTGAGCATCTTTCTGAGCTATCAAATCCAAAACCAATTGTTTAGCCATTTCGATTTTTTGTGGCTCGCCGGATATACGCAATGGTTTCTACGAAAATTGCATTGTAACGCTTTAATTGATATGGTCAGTTTAATAGTTTTACTTACGATCAATTCTTGGTTGGGTCCTTCCTGAATAATAACCATTTTCGCCCCCGTTTTCTCTTGTAACTGCTTAATGGTGTCCCCGCCTTTGCCAATTACTAAACCTACTTTTGTTCCAGGTATCATAATTTCTTGATATGGGGGAAAACCAGTAGGTCCTGGTGGTGGCATATTGATTGTTAGAACCACCTCAACAGTGCCACCACCATTTCTATTTGCTAATTGCTGCATAACTTCGCGCCCGTTTGTTACAGACTCTCGTGATCCCCGAAGCGTAATAACACGGTCGCCTTCTTGCTGACCCATTTGTATTTTACATCCAGATTCGCCTTGAATATGAGATATGGTTTCACTACTTCCCCGGCCGTAGAATGCATTCATTAAACAATCCGGAAGGCGAACTTGCTCCTCGCAAGTATTTCCGGCAGTGGCTGCCAAACGAGCAGCTACAGCAGCAGCTTGCGCCAGCGCCTGCGACATATTCGCAGGGCCACCCGAAGAAGAACCACCGCCACCACTCATGTTGGAATTGCTATTATGACCGTAATCGTTTGCGTCTGGACTGGTAAAACGCTTAACTTCTGGTCCGGAGTCAGAGTCGTCATGAGAACGCTTAAATCCAGCACTAGGGCCACCCCCGGTTGGTGGGGCATTAGGTTGTATTTTAGCGGCAATCTACCAAAAGAGAGCACACGAGTGAGGGAAAGGGAGGGACGACATAATCTTACAATGCCCTAGTATACAGCACTGAACCGTAATCGATTTTTTCTTTGCAAACAAAAGTTGCGAGAAGTATAATTACCTGTTTTGCCCGTTGTAATGCGGCCGCAAAAGCTTGCGACTGATTTAAATTATGTGCTGCTGTAGATCCACCAAAGTCTCCCATTTTTTATTATTAGATTTTTATGTGTGCAAAAATATGTACTTTTTCAGCGTGTGGCACCGGTGAGAAAAAAACTCTAGTCTACTCTACTAGAACACTAATACCCAATGCACTGGTGTTATTTATATTGAAAATTTGTTATTTTGGGTTTTGGCGACGGTCGACGTTTCCGTTTATAGCTTCTAACGAATTATTTAAAATAAATGTCGAATTTTCTCCAGTTTTCAGTATAAATTTTCAGGACCCCGAAATCACACGAGAACGCGACAACAATGCTACCAACATATAAATATAATTTAAAAATCACCATTACCATAGGGCGTTGCCACAGTTATGAATACAGTTGCTTTATACTATTTTATGGTGCGTTCGTACGAAATCGATTTAATGAATTTGACATAACCCTGCCAACATTTTTTGAATTTGGGGGCGCTTCTGAGAATCCCCAGTACGTCGAAAACAATCATATACGATATCAAAAACTCGTCGGAAAAGCGCCGTCACTATTGAGAAGTTGTACCACGCCAAGTTACTACAAAAAGGTTTCGCATGAGTGCAATTATTAGGTGCCTTTATAGATCAATTTAGAACGACGCCAATAAGAGACCCTCCAAACAATCAGAAAAAGCATATTTTAAGATAGTGGTAAAAGAATCATTGTGGTCGAGTAAAACACGTTTGTTTAGATATTTATTAATTTGATTAATCATTTACAAATTCTTAAAAATATAACATTTATACCACTATCACATTACATTTAACATAATTTTTTGCATTAATGATGATGTTGAGTTACAAGTAGCGAGTTACATGTTGCTGCGTCTATCAACCAGTGTTTTTATTCCATGGAGGCAGCGTGTCTGTAAAATATCTGAAAAACAATCACTTTATTCCATTTGGAAAATCACCAAATTGTTCACCAATATACCTTTCACAATTTTAAGCGTATAATCTATGTTTTCAGAACTTTATTTTCGTTTTTATTTAATTAAAATATAACAAGCTGGTTGCGCTTGGCGTTTCACAAAAAATGGCTTTTTTAACAGTAGGGATGGCAAATTACTTGCATGTACTTTTTGATGTACCTTTTCATGATGGTTGAAGTGACATTTACGAGTCGGTGGTAACGATGAGGTTGAAATGGAACTTTGAAATGCTGGCAGGGTAGCAGGCAAATGGTTCCATAGCCTTGTTATGCGAATTGCAAAAGATTTCTCAAAAATGTTGTGGCTGAAATGTTCCACACGGAGTTGTGAATTTCTTGTGGAGTGTAAAAAATTGAAGTTATGCAGAAGATAAGAAGGTTGTCTGCGTTTTATGACATTAAAAAAGAAACAAAGACATTTTATGGATACAAAATCGTTAAAAGAACAACCCAAGAACTGCGAAGCAAAGTAGTCGTAGTCCCTCCTACATCGCTGGCCGTAAACAAAACGAAGAATACCATGAAAACACGAAATAAGTCTGTTAACGCAGGATCAATTAGCACCCGTATAGACCTCAATACCGTAAAGTATATGCGGCATGAGCAAGGAATGTGCCAACATATATTTAATCTGTGTAGGAAATATAACATTAAGGGAATATAACTTCTTAAGTACAAAATTCAATTTCGCACACACATGGGCGATATGTGAGCCAAATGTAAGACCGGTGTCAAGTTCGAATCCGAGCGAAGTAATACAACTAGACGGAACGACAACACTATTCTGGACAACAATACAATTATTAGCACGTAACTTGGATCCGGAAATGGTGCAAAATTGACGCAGAAGCGATGAATTTAATATGGGCTTGTCATAGGCTGGAAGTCCTCCATTTCAACAGTAGTTGCACTGAATTTGCATCACTTCTTTAAGGCCGGTACTCTGTTCGGGTTTCGCGTTGAAACTCCATACAAAACCAAAACATGCGAAAAACTAGCGAAATTTTTTCCATTTGTGGTACTTTGTTTTTTTTTCGAGTTGAAAAACTGACGTACTCGCGTAGTCAGTACCCTGCCAGCATTTCAAAGTTCCTTTTCAACCTCATCGTTACCACAGACTCGTAAATGTCACTTCAACCATCATGAAAAGGTACATCAAAAAGTACATGCAAGTAATTTGCCATCCCTACTGTTAAAAAAGCCATTTTTTTTTTTTGTGAAACGCCAAGCGCAACCCGCTTGTTATATTTTAATTAAATAAAAACGAAAATAAAGTTCTGAAAACATAGATTATACGCTTAAAATTGTGAAAGGTATATTGGTGAACAATTTGGTGATTTTCCAAATGGAATAAAGTGATTGTTTTTCAGATATTTTACAGACACGCTGCCTCCATGGAATAAAAACACTGGTTGATAGACGCAGCAACATGTAACTCGCTACTTGTAACTCAACATCATCATTAATGCCAAAAATTATGTTAAATGTAATGTGATAGTGGTATAAATGTTATATTTTTAAGAATTTGTAAATGTTTAATCAAATTAATAAATATCTAAACAAACGTGTTTTACTCGACCACAATGATTCTTTTACAACTATCTTAAAATGCACTTTTTCTGATTGTTTGGAGGGTCCCTTATTGGCGTCGTTCTAAATTGATCTATAAAGGCACCTAATAATTGCACTCATGCGAAACATTTTTGTAGTAACTTGGCGTGGTACAACTTCTCAATAGTGACGGCGCTTTTCCGACGAGTTTTTGATGTCGTATATGATTGTTTTCGACGTAGTGGGGATTCTCAAAAGAGTCCCCAAATTCAAAAAATGTTGGCAGGGTATTTTCATAACATGGCGCCATTTGCAATGTGAATTAAGAAATAATTTATTTATTAAACTGATTTTTGTGAATTTATAACACAAAAGTGGATCTGATTATTATTTAAAAATGTAATCTGATGATTGATAAAACAAAGTATAGCATGGAGTTGTATTTCCATAATAAACTAGCAACAATATCTAGCCGCTCCCTACTATATGGTAGAATATAAATAATGGACATATAATGTTAAAAAAAAAGGTTTACAAAATAAAAGCTTTATTTGGTGAATTATATTTTACAATCGTTTCATTTGTACTGGGCATCGGGATAATAAACACAAAACATAATTTAAACAAAAGGAGGCACATTGATGTTCCAAAACAAGCATTAGCACTTCAACCAACATCCCTGCCAACATTTTTTGAATTTGGGGGCGCTTCTGAGAATCCCCAGTACGTCGAAAACAATCATATACGATATCAAAAACTCGTCGGAAAAGCGCCGTCACTATTGAGAAGTTGTACCACGCCAAGTTACTACAAAAAGGTTTCGCATGAGTGCAATTATTAGGTGCCTTTATAGATCAATTTAGAACGACGCCAATAAGAGACCCTCCAAACAATCAGAAAAAGCACATTTTAAGATAGTGGTAAAAGAATCATTGTGGTCGAGTAAAACACGTTTGTTTAGATATTTATTAATTTGATTAATCATTTACAAATTCTTAAAAATATAACATTTATACCACTATCACATCACATTTAACATAATTTTTTGCATTAATGATGATGTAGAGTTACAAGTAGCGAGTTACATGTTGCAGCGTCTATCAGCCAGTGTTTTTTTTCCGATGGAGGCAGCGTGTCTGTAAAATATTTGAAAAACAATCACTTTATTCCATTTGGAAAATCAAAAATTGTTCACCACACCTTTCACAATTTTAAGCGTAAAATCTGTTTTCAGAACTTTATTTTCGTTTTTATTTAAATAAAATATAACAAGCTGGTTGCGATTGGCGTTTCACAAAAAATAAAATGGCTTTTGTAAAAGTAGTGATGGCAAAATACATGTATGAAGTACATTTTGTACTTTATGATACGCTGCCCCCCATCACAGTAGGATGGTTGTAGTGACATTTACGAGTCTGTGGTAGCGATGAAGATGAAATGGAACTTTGAAATGCTGGCAGGGATGTAGAGTACCGAGGTAGCAATGAATGGAATCACAAGAATTAATTGCTATGTTCCAAAAAATAAAATGCAGCACTGTAGAATTAGTTTTTTAATTCCAAAGACATTTGTAAAATAACTTCGCCTGCTTCTTCTTTTTCAAATTATTTATTTTGTATGCGTGTGTGTGTAAATCGAGCCACTAGTTGCGTATGTATATGTAATCATTTCGTGACAGTCTGCGATGTTGTCAATACATTTCGACGAAATAAACGCAAAAAAGTCCCAAAATGGCTGTTCCCCTCAAAATATATTGTCAACACTATCATTTTTCAACGCGAAACAATGATTGAGTGGAACTTTTTTCGCACCAACAAACGGAGTACCGGCCTTTAGGTGTGATCCGAATTCAATGTTTTGGATGTTAATTACAAATTTCTGTGATATTTTGTCAAATAAATAATTTTTATAATTGTTTATAATTTTTAATAGATTCTAATGCGCTTTACAGACTATCAGTTATTCCGGACGACAGTCCTCGTGTCAAACATATCCCATATATTGTGCACATTATAAGTTAAGTCCGAAGGCATAATCGATACTGCTGCATGTTTATGGGATCGATAACACATTTACCGATTATTTAGTCATCGCCGACAAGTCGTATCGATCCGACACACTGTAAGATTCTTTATAAACACCGACATTCCGTCCGGAATAACTGATAATCTGTAAAGCGCATAACGCTTGTCGAAAACGTTTGACTTCAAATATTTTCAAAAATGCACATTTTTTTTCAGATTGGATTTAGCATTTTTTTCGACAAAATTTTAATGATTTGTGCCATTTTATGAATTCTTAAACTGTTTTTAACCAATTTGAAACAAAAAAATTAAATATGAAAAAGGCATGTTATAAAAAATTGAATAAAAAGAAATTCCTGTGTAGTTAAAATGAAGAACATTATTGGGAGTACATCTTCTGGAAGTGCTTTTAAGGTTGAGCCTTTGGAAGAACTTCCTAATTTTTTTGCTGGGTTCTTATAAATATAACATTTATACCACTATCACAACACATTTAAAATATATATTTTTTCATTAATAATAGAATGATGTTGATTTACAAGTGGAAAGTTACATGTTGCAGCGTCTATCAGCCAGTGTTTTTATTCTCGATGGAGGTAGCGTGTCTGCAAAATATCTGAAAAACTATCAGTTTATTCCATTTGAAAATTGGTCATCAATATACCTTAAACGATTTCAAGCGAAATAACTATGTTTTCAGCACTTCATTTTCGTTTTTATTTAAACAAATTATAATAAGCTAGTTGCGCTTGCTGTTTCTCAAAATATAAAATGGCTCTTGTAACAATAGACTTGGCAAAATACTTTTATGTACATTTTGTACTTTTTGATACGTTTCCCACATCACAGTTGGCGATTGTTTTAGTGTCACGAGCAGCTTAAAAATCAACATAATTACTTTGTAATGACATTATGATCAATGTGTTTTTATTCGTATAAGTGTAATACGTGGAATAAATTATAAATTTTTATTCAAATTAATAAACTTCTAAACAATCGTATTTACTTGACCACAATGATTCTTTTACAACTATCTTAAAATGCACTTTTTCTAATTGCTTGAAAGGCAAAAAAGACAAAAAGATAATATTTAAAAAATCACCCTTAACTAAGGTACATTAAATGTTCTAAAATTTAATTTTTGTTTATTTTATTTTAAGACAGAATGTTACTAAATTTCATATTTTCTTATAAAGATAAATAAAAACGATTCTAATATCTATAGGTAAGTTTATAAGAAACTTTTTCTTATAAACAATAACTGCTTATAAGAAAAAATTGTGGTTATTTCTAACTTTCTTATATTAATTATCTACTCTATAGGGGTGTTTTCTTTTAGCACTGGATACCCTTAGCCATGAAGGACTAAAAGAAAACAGAGTACTCGTTTATCCAGGACAGCTCCAAAAATATACAACACTGTCATCAGCTGTTTAAAAACAATCACAGAAAAGAAGTGAAATCTTGAATTTTTAATGTATGAAATGCACCAATTAGTAATAAATATTTACTGCTGCGATTATTTATGACATTGTATAAGTTTGAAATTCATTTTTGTCGATAAATTAGTCACAATAAATTGCTATTGTGAATCGAAGAAGCGTCACTTTATCAAAATACAATCTGGCAACATTGGCGCGACTTGCACTGATGAGATGTTCTGGATAGAACACCAGTGCAACGATGTTCTGGATAGCCCATACAAATGTCGCATCCAGTGCTAAAAGAAAACAGCCCTTATTATGATTTAATTTGTGTAAAGAAGGTGATGCACGACACGCGAAGAAGGTGTTGTTTGAGAGTCTATGGAGTAGCGTAGTTTGATCAAATCAAAAGTGAAAAAAATATGTTTTGGAATCACCAATAACACATATTTACAACTTTCGAACGAAATCATTAAGGATAAGTTAAGTAATAGTCATTAACATGGAATTTGTTTATTTTTATATTCCTTACGTATTGCATAACTAAAATAGAACTTTGAAATTGCAGCACTCTCTCTTATCACTATGCTAATCAATATAATTGCAGTATAATGATGTAAATATATTTTTTTACATACTGCTTCCAAGCGCTTTTCGAAATACATCGTCTGCTTGTATTGGTGCTAATATAAATAAGTTTAAATTAATACATACGTGTTTAATCTCATTAAATTCAGAGACGAACCCAAAACGGTGATTTTATAAGGTCTTTCAAATATTAGTATACACTTTCACAAAATATGTTTCACAGATCCAATATTAAAAATAGGTAATCACTACCAATGTGAAAATACCGGTAAATTTTCTGTTATTTTTTGATTTAAATCTTTTGTAAATTAGACACATAATTTTTTAACTTATCTTTCAAAATTGGGAGAAAAAATTGAGTGATGAATATTGATATTTTCGCAGTTGAAATTCAAAACTTATGAACAAATGTGATCGAAAATATTTTATTTTGCTAACACCGTCGAAAGTTTGGAGGATATAATTACGAGCATTAAATTAGCTCTTTCTTATTCAATTCGAAAAATGATAAGAAAAAAGCTCTGTGATATTTTAGTTTAGTTTTTATTTATTTATTTTTGAAATTATTTTAAATTTGTGTTTAATGTTATGGTGTTCATGTGCCGTCACTTTTTACCTTTTAACAATGATATCGAAAATATGAAAAAAGACTAAACGTAAGTTTAGAGATTGACTATTGTCCCCCTTTTTGTTATTTCTATCGTTGCCAGCTTTCAATAAAATTATTTCCAGAAGAAATTGGAAATTACCAACGAAACATCGGATAAAAATATGAAGTAAAGTCTTTTTATTTGCATATTTAGAGACCTTAAAAGCCCGATTTAGAATTATTCTAAAAGAATAAAAAAATAATAAACAATCAAGGTCGTATAAAAACCAACAATTTAAAAAAAGGATGCAATTTTTAATTTTCATCCAATTTGACGCAGCAGCAAGTTTTCTAATACTAATTAGTTTGTTGATTTTTTGTTTTAATGTATGTATATAACACATTTTTTACATAATTTATCGACAAGATACTTTTTAATGAAATTTTTAGTTAGAAAATGTGATTACAAGAAATATACGAACAAGAAACATACGCTAAACAGTGTTAGAATTTCAAGTTAATGTGCTCAGAGAAAAGTCTGCTCAAAAATAACAGTCGGCATCTAGCGACAATTCGTACAGTTTTTATGTTTAGAAATGTTATCCAAAGTATTTTCAAGATATCAAAATAGCTTCTTTCCCGTCAGTATTTCAAAGTTCGATTTTATCCCCATCTCCACCATAGGCTCATAGGTGACCCTACAACAATCGTAAACTGTGATGGCAAAAGCACCAAAATATTTTGCCATCACTATTGTTACATCAGTATCAATAGGAAAACGAAACGAGATTTTGTGGATTTTTTTGCGATAGGGGCATTCTAAGTGTGGCATTCCCATTTTTTACAAAAAATAATTATGTTTCATCCAAAGTAAAACATTTTTTAAAGTTCGTTTGGTGTATGGTTGAAATTTATTCAATGTCTTGGCGGCCATTTGTAGAGTTATTTCTATAGCGGCGTATACCATATTTACATTGGTATTCCGCAGTGCTGCCGCTACTACTTCAATCGAAGTATTTTGCTTCATTTTCACAAAATTTACTTCGTCACTCCTTCTTCCAAAAATCTGCTTCACTTTTTGTTCTGCTTCAAATTTTTAAATTTTCCCCATTTTACCTAATTGTTTTTCCTATTCCTTTAATTACGATGAACATAGCGGTTTTAATCATTGAATTATTAACCGATGTGGACCAATTTTTGCATAGGTGTTAGACCATGTACCAAATTACAGCCGGATCGGATGAAATTTGGTTCTCTTAGAGGCTCCGCAAGCCAAATCGGGGGATCAGTTTATATTTCAGCTGGATCGGATGAAATTTGCTTCTCTTAGAGTCCCTGCAAGCCAATTTTGGGGGTCCGTTTATATGGAGGCTATACGTAAAAGTGGACCGATATGGCCCATTTGCAATACCATCCGACCTACATCAATAACAACTACTTGTGCCAAGTTTCAAGTGGATAGCTTCTATCGTTCGGAAGTTAGCGTGATTTCAACAGACGCATGGACGGACATGTTCAGATCGACTCAAAATTTCACCACGACCCAGAATATATATATTTTATGGGGTCTTCGATGCGTTACAAACGGAATGACAAAGTTAATATACCCCCATCCTATGGTGGAGGGTATAATAAAATGAATTCTATTGTTTTGTTTTCAAAAATGTATGCTACTTCAATTTTATTCAATCTACTCCACTTTTTTGCAAAATCTACTTCACTCAATTTTTCACCAGCGGCAGCACTGGTATTCCGTAAATGCTGATATACTCTTCCAATCACAGTTAGACTTTAAACGTGAATTCACACATATTTACGTTTTCTTATTTAACGTTATTTTATTTCAAAAAGCTTTGCCAACTGTCAAAATTAAACATATGTTTTAAGCTCCATCCAAGTGGGTATCCAAATAACTAACGGTGTGGATGGGAGACTTTTTTGACTTTTGTCAGTATATACATACATATACTCCTATGTATATGCCAATTTTTATGTTCGTATTTGTGTCAATACTTAGCAAAGCAGAATGCCAACAAAAGAAATGTTGTTTGGTGTGTGTATATTCTGTTAGCTTTTTACCATTTAACATGTTGTTGCTATTGTTATTATTTTTTAGTATGTGATTATTTTTTGCATGTCCAAGTCGTATGAGATATTTACGCTTTGCAGTTGGACATCGAATCAGTCGGTCGTGAGACACTGGTGCGGTGGGTTCTTTAAAGAAAATTGTGGAATTGCGAAGAGTACAGAACGAAATCGGTGTGTTCTGAAAATATAAAAAAAATCATTTGAGAATAAAAAAATATTTTCAACATATTTGGTTAGTGTTGTATTATCTTTTAGTACATTTTGCCAAATTTTCTTTGAAAAAGTGTTGGAATTAAACAAATCAAAAAGAAACACAATATTGTTTCCAAATAAAATAAAAATCTCATTTCTTGGCGTTACTTCAAAATATTTGACTTTTACATTAAGTATTATTTCGTTAACGTGCTATTTCAGAAATACAACAAATATTAACAAATATCAAATTTTTAGTTCAAAACAGCAACATAAAAATACTCCCACACATATCGCGCTCCAATACACTCAGCAAAAGAGAGTGCCAGACAAAAGTTACGTCAAACTTTCACATCACAAAATAAAAGAAGGTATGTACATATTTACATACATAAGTACGTATATTTGTGCTACCAGGTGTACTAAATGCAAAGAACACCACCATCGATAGGTATTCTTGTTTGCTTAAGAATAAAAGATGCTTCTAAATAGCTAATATATTGACAAACTGATATTATAAGAAAAAAAAAATATTGCGCATTTTGGCCTGACCTTTATTTTATGTCCAATATTTACATAGCCTAAAGTTATCAAGAAAATAAAATGCTAGCCGGTCGGTGTTCTAAATTGTGACAGTATACATTAGATTGGGCCGCAATAAAAAATTATTTAAATATATATTTAAAATGTAAAATTAAAAAATAATAATAATAATAATAATAATAATAATAAATAACAAGAATTTTTCAAAATTTGAAAAAGTCGATTTTTCGAGTTTTTGAAAATTAGCAAAAGTCTTCATTTCGACTTTTTGAAAAATTGGAAAGCCGAAATATTTTTATATCCCCTTCCTAAAAATTATTTTATTAATTTATTTATAACTACTATAAGCTTATATACAATAGAATACTAGGATATTTACACATTTAACGAGATTAGTCTTAGCAACTAAAATATTTACAGAAGATTTTGACAAAATTATATTTATTTTATAATCGATAAATGGAAAAGTGAATTTATATGATCATATCTTGAACAAGAACATTTATCGGCAAATTTATTGACAACAGTACTTAGTTTCTTTTTTATAAAAGAAATATTGTGGAGAGAGTGAATACTCAAAAGTTCAGACTTCTACATAACAATACAATTCATTTATAATAAAGCAAATAAAAGCTACAAATTAGTTTCTTTCCTCGGATACGAAATTAAAGACAAACGAAGTTTTCTTTCGTTTCGTTTTTTTGTTATCCTTTATGCCATTCACTGTATACAAACAAATAATCAGACTTCAAAAATTCACATAAAATATAGTAACTGACTACGCAAGCTCCCATTTGCTATAAGATATTTTCTTTAACCATTTACCGCCCTCTGCCACCACACTCAAAAAAAGTTTACTTGGATCCAAAGATTTTGACCTTCCCTTAAGGATTTTGGTATTGATTCCGAGCCAAAGATGCGGCTTCTTTAAAATAAAGACATTTTTTTAGCGACCTATCTGGCTTTAAATCTAGGATCAATAAAATTAGTATGCAGAACTCATTTATCGAATTTTAATTCTCCTTACTTCAAAGTAACAGCGATTTCTTAATTCAAAAAAAAAAAACTTTAACGGAGGGACGCAAATTTCCAAAATTTACGTACTAAATTTAATGAAAAAAATTTTTGAAGCAAAGATTATAAACTTTATTTTAATTAAATTTGCATTATTTTAAAGAAATTTGATCTTAATATTTTGTAAATTGCACATCCTAAAATTTAGGTTGCGTAATCTTTAATATCAGGTAAATATTTTTTTCAGTGCATGGGAGGACACCTGTTTAAAGTCAAACAAGTGTAAGCTACCCGTTAATATACACGTATGACAGTTTTATACTGCATCTGATTTATAAACAAAGACACTTGGTCGCATTTGTTAACCAAGTGTCATATTCAGTGCGTTATATTCTTGTTAATATTCGGATAGCTTTCGTAAAATACTTTCAATAGTTTTACGTGTACCATGCGATCTAAAATCTATAATTCTTCGCATAAAATATCCCGATTGTAGATATAATTGTTAAGTTTATTGTAATAAAAAGTTTAAAATTGTCCCACCAGGTAATGAAAATTTTTGGAGAATTTCATACTTAATAGTCCCCACATGAGGATACCCTTTTTTCTAAAAAGTGACAGTTTTTTTATTTAAATCTTCTTATTTAGTCGTTACGTTGTCCGGCAGTTTCATTTTGGGCTTAGCGATTACCTACATCTTTTTTAGCGACAAAACAAAACTTCGTTTGTCTAAAATTTCGTTCCTCAAATTTTAAGAAATTTTTTTAAAATATTTTGAAGGAAAAAATTACAATTAAACATTTTTAAAATGTCGTTAGCGATATACAAAATTCAAGGCAGACACAATTTAAGCAAAATTCCACCATTTTAGAAAAATATTAACTATATTATACTATTTCGAATGTAGTAAAAATGTATACAGCTTTATTCATTTTTAGTTTATGGCATTAAAGTAAAAAATAATTAATTAAAATTGTGCCACACTTGGCCATATTTAACACAAAATCAACATATTTACATGACTTAAAATAAGGTTAAATCGGTTATAGAAATTTTCGTAAGCTCAAAATAACGGTATAGGTATAACAGCGGAAAATTCGAATCAAAATAACGGTATAGGTATAACAGCGGAAAAATTGGGGATTACTCAAAATTACTCGAATCAAAATAACGGTATAGGTATAACGGCGGAAAAATTGGCATACGTTTATGTGGGGATTACCCAAAATTAATAACGGTATAGGTATAACGAATCAAAGAATCAATATAACGGTATAGGTATAACGGCGGGAAAATTGGCGTACATTTATGTGGGGATTACTAAAAAAATAATTATAATTTTCTCACTTGGCAAAATTTAACTAAAATTATTTTAAATTGGCTATAGAATTTTCGTTGACTTTTTCTGAGGGTTAATCCAGGGTCAATTTTGGACCCACATAGAAACTTGTGTGTAATAGAGTTCTGATGAAATATCCAATTTGCTATGAGAGATATAATAAAAAACGGTATAATTTATTGTAAAAAACGAATTCATTCAAACAATCCTGAGATATTCCCCGGCCCCCGATAGGTGATATTTGTCTATCTTTCCTAAATTACAAAACTCTTCCAAATTCTTATTAAGTTAATTGAGTTTAGTCTAATCATAATTACTTTAGTCCGATTAAATTTATGATAAATGTCAAAGGTAGATTATGTACTCATGTATGTATATATGCTTGATTGCTCCATGTTCCTGATAAGAAGAGTCGAAGTTTTTGTCTGAACCACGAACCATATTAATGTATTATTGGCATTATGTACACAAATAACAATTATCTCTCATATTGTCTGATATTTTAATGAGGAATATACACTTTGGAACGTCTAATCTCTAAATAGCAGACTTTCACACTTATCATTAACAAAATCAAGTGGGATGACAAAAGGTGCAAACACGTGTTGTTTTTCTTTTTTTGTTGCAGGGCAAACGCTATTTCTAGGTATGAACCAGACTAACATAGGTATATATTAATTATTTACCTCTAAAACCGATCTTTTCATTGTCAGAGTCATGATCACAGTCTTTGACGAACACTTAACAAATTCTCAGATATGATTACCCTCCTTTCAGTAATGGTAATACATCTGGGTTTAGACATTTTAGTAATTTTGCTATTAAATACACTCATAGAAAAGTCTGCAAAAAAACAGCGGACGGCATTTACTGTTATATTTGTCCAGTCAACATCAATTCGTAAAATTGTTAAGATTTAAAATGTTACGGACAATATGTTCGTATTTTTCACCAAAACCAGCGTTGCCAATTTCGCTGTTTTCCCGCTAGATTTGGCTTTTTTGAAGTCGTTTAGCGGAAAAAATGCATTTAGCTTTTAGTTTTTTTCTGGCTTTTAGCTATTTTTAGCTTTTTTATTTTCAACATGTTTCTATTGAAATATGGATAAAATGGCGTTTTTATCTAAGCCTTCACAGAGAATACAGATTGGTTGTGATAACCGAATTTATTGCCAACCTCCTTTTGGCAGTTGCAGCAACCTTCTGTTAGCAGTTGTGACACCCGACAAATTCGGTCGACTCAATCGAATTATGGAAAATCCAACTAATACTATATATAGAGTTGGTTGTATTAGACGATAGAATTGGTCGTTGCTCCTTTCTTTATATGGTTATATCACCCACCTTAACCGAATTGAAAATGATTTTTTCCTTCAGAATATTGTATTTTATTCATATTTTTTTGAATAACAGAAAAGTACATAAAATTACAATACATTAACAATTAAAAAATATACACCTTTGAAAGTACACCCTCCAGCATTGATTGCAGAATTGACAGGCAATGGTAGTTAAATCTTTGGAACTCTTAGTATACAAGTATTTATAAGTGGCGTCCGAACTGAGCACATGATAAATGGGATGACATAGCCAGTCTAAAAACGCAAATCCGAAAATTAGTGTGGAGTTTTAAAAAATAAATAAGAACATACTCGCCACCATCACTTCCTTATGTGTTCCGTAGATAAAGACAGACGTGGAGATGAATTTTCCCATTAGAGCCGCTTTAAATTTGTAACATGGTTCAAACTTTTACCTTTTAACTCTATAAAATTGTTCCACATCTAAAACTCGATCCCAAACAATTGAAGATAGGAACTGTCTCGTATCGAATATGGTGTACTTAGAACAGTTCCACACTGCACGAGTTGTTCATGAAATATTTGATAGGCAATCCACCAAAACTTCAAATAAACTGAAGCTGAAAATACTCTGATTTCAGTAATTTTTATTGTTTTAAATTGAAAAGACACGTTTTCCTTCAACATTGAATAATTTTTAATAATATTAATGACATTTGAGAAATATTTCCAAAGGAATTCGGTTGTGAATATCAATTGTAAGTTCTGAATACTAAATGACAGTTATGAAATTTTTTTAAGGTTGGTTGCGCGTATCGAATTCAATCAAATTTTTTAAAAAGAGAGACATTTAGTTCAGACAACTATTTGACTTGTATTACAAACAAAACTCTATAATAATAATCGTCAAATGGTAGTAGGAACGAATTAAGGTTGTAAATAATGTAAATTGATTGACACAACTTTGATTTCATTGTAGATGCCGAATTTTTATTACAACAATCAATTTTCAACCAATATGTTCTCTGTGTGTTGCTTCCTTCCAGAATAAGGTTTTCCACAAATTTCAAAGCTCAATTGAAACATTAATAATAATTCCCGTCATTATGCTTAGTACTAAGTTCGTTTCTGCGAAAATCGAATATCTTCATCTATCTCCGTAAATACACAAAGAATACAGATTGGTTGTGATAACCGAATTTATTTCCAACCTCATTTTGGCAGTTGCTGCAACTATCTGTTGGCAGTTGTGTCACCCGACTAATTCGGTAGACTCAATCGAATGATGGGAGTTACAACTTATAATGTATATGGAGTTGGCTATGTCAGCCAATAAAATTGGTTATTGGCACCTTCATGTTTCGGTTGTAGCATCCAACCTTAATAATCCCCACAACCGATTTGAATGATAATTCTATAGCCGCGAGCATTGTATTTTTTGCATATATTTAAATATTTCAGTGAATACACCAATAAAAATTGTAGATTAAACTTATATCATTTTTCGTCCAAAAAAGTCACAATTTAAACCTTGGCCCAGAATCAGGGAAATCGTTCTACACGCAAAAAAATAATTCTTTCCTCCCAAACGAAATTTTAGACAAACAAAGTTCGTTTCTCATTTGCTTTTCGCTGTAAGGAAGTGTATTTGGAAGAAAAGTATATACTTTTTGCGATAAACGTTTATTCTTTTCCAGGATGTAAAAACAATTTCATAAACCTTAACTCAAAAAAAAACATTACATTGTAGTATATTAAATTTTGAACTGTAAAATGTGTCTTATTAAAGACCTAAAGTCAGAAAAGAATGAAGTGGACTGTGTTGGTGTTTCAAAAATAACTTTTTTTGTTGAAAAAATAAAAACTTTGTGACAAACGAATTTTTTGGTGATAAAAGTTTAAAATTTTCGAAGCCATTCAAAAAACTCTAACAAAAGAAAAACGTTTTCGGTACACGTTTTCCAAACGTCTTTTTTTTCTTTGCGTGTATGCGGGGCATGTTTGCACCAAATACATCTTGTTGTAAAGTTTTTTTTTCTCATATTCATAAAAGCTAACGTAAACTATAAATACATAAAAATTCTTTAGATAAAGTGTAGTAAATTATTAGGAAAATTAGCATTTGACTCCTTTATGGTGTCCTTTTTATGTTATTATAATATTCTAAAGATAGTATGTTATTACTAAGTTAAAATAGTAGATGTGAATTACTTTGTACACTGAAAAAAATATTGTCGTTAGGCCAAAGATTTCATGTCCTTAAATATGAACGCAAATTGTATGCTTATACACGCAGAGAAGAAACATGATTGTCACAATCATATTCGAAGAGCAAAATAATATGATAGGAGCTATTTTTGCGGCGACCATTTAACATTTTCACCTGCAACCATGTTGGCTCAGTGAACATGGTTCTAAGAAAAATAAAATTGTCCTCATCTAAAATGTTATTATATTGATAAAAATAATTTTGTTTGAATCAAAAGACAATGGCCACGATCTAAAATGTTATGGTATTCGTCAAAAATGGTTTTCTTCCAGTTAAAAGAACATGGTCACCACCTAAAATGTTTTGATCTTATGAAAAAACGTTTATCGCCGTCGAAAAAAGGACGCCACTTGAGAAGAAAAAAAACACAAAATTAACTTTATTTATTGGTGTTTATTTATTTATACATGAAATCATTGTTTATTTGTATTTATAATGTCGTGCAAGCAAACATCATATATTTGTACACACTCTATTTTGGTTCAATTTCAACAATAAGTAATCATTCCATATTTAGTTCGTGCCCAACAAATGCACCAACGCAGACAAATAAAATAAATAAATGCAAATAAAAATAAATTATACCATATATCAAAATGCAGAACAAAAAACAGGTACATTTTTTTCAATTACACTTTCCTTTTTTGTGGTCACATAAAATAACGTGCCACTTCTGAATAAATAAATTAACACAAAACACAGTAATTCCGTATTCTCCGTCCATTCCAAGAAACAATCAACACACGACTGACGCGAAAAATTAAAATCTTTTGTATCTGCTCAATGTTTTTATAAAATTCTTTTCGCTGCAAAAAAAAATTAAAAAAGTAAATGGTCACGACAACAATGTACATGGTCTTTATGGCCATGTAATGGTTCTAGACATGTCTATACTCAACCTATACAAAATACTTTTTTCTCTGCAAAAAAGTAAACAAATTGAATTATCAGGAACATAATTTTCTCGAGCATGTAATGGTCTCAAATTCTATCATTTAAATAATAGAACATGTTTGCGGCATTTGAGAACCATTTAAATGCTTATTGCCAACATATATTTTTCTTAGCTCGAAAATTATTTTTACAAAGACAAAATACATGGTTTTCGCGACAATTACCTACTCTAGATAAGCATTAAATGGATGCGGCACCCATGTCCAAACATGTTTTTTCTGTGCGTGTAATGACATTTGTGAATTTCTCTTATATAAACTGTTTTCCTTGTCCAAAAGTCGTTTTGTCCTTATAGTTACGTGATTCAACTTTACATGAAAGAAAATTTTGTTAGACTAGGATCAATTCTGAAAATTTCTTAAAATTAATGAAATAGTCTTTAAAAAACGTTCAAAAATAGAAATGTTTTTCAACACTTTATTTTATTCGATACAAGAATAATTTCTACTTGAAGTCGAGTCTGAATTTGGAAAGCTGAATTCGGAATCAATACCAAAATCATTAGTGTACAAAATCTTTGGAACCGGGCATGCTTTTTTTTTGGAAATTGAACAATAGGTTTCAAGACAGTAAGAAGAGGTTTTACTGTCTTGGGTGTACTTGTACTTCTATGTGACATTTTGCAATATATCGCACATTGGATTTGTTGATGATTAACCAGCTGATAATTGCAAGTTTTTACGAGGAAAAATGTTCTTTTTGGTGTAAACGAAGGACTTCAAAAATTTGTGATAGTAATCAAAATGTATCGAGTACGCAAACAGATCTAATATGACTTTGATATTGTTACAGTATCACAGAAGAAGAATTAAAATGAATACAATTAAATTAAAATGCATTTTAAGTGAAATAAAGCTTTTAAGTTTGTTACATTTCAATCAAAAATGTGACTTTTGATACAAAAAAATAGTTTTTTTTAGCTATTTTTTTGCTTTTTTACGCTATTTTTTGGGGCAAATCTAGCGGTTTTTGGTGAAACAATTCTGGCAACGCTGACCAAAACACTAAATTTAAGAAAAAAAAATCTGTATGAAGACGATTATATTTTTATAACGTCTTGTGAAATAATGAATGGAAAACATCTAAGGAATTGATTGTGAACTATTTTATATTTATAATTCAATTAATTTAAAAAAGTAACCGTGAAAACAAGCTGGTTTTCAGCTTGAAAACTGAACATAGTACTCAGCTTTACCCAAAGATTTTTCAAGAGCAAGAAAATCACTTTTGATTTATTCCAACCATCTAATGTTCTTGAAAGTCCCTAAACGCGAGCAGCAAGCTGTTGTTTACTAGCATGCTTAATTTGAGGAAGTGTTACGATAGCTCTTCTCTTACCTTTTTTGTTTGTTTCAAAGTAAAAGATGTTTTAATCTAAACGAGTTGAGAAAAAGCTGACAATGTTTGCTATTCCAACAAACAGTGACTGCCTTCGCTTTTTCGGCAAACTTTTTCCTGCCTTTGCAGATTTTTCTGTTATGTCTAGTAAAATTTGTTTTTGTGTGAACAATTGTGAGTGAAGAGTAAGTGAATTTGTTTGTAATCGCCCCATCAATACTTTTTACAGTATAGCCATTTGAGAGTATCCTGAAGTCACACGAAGCTAAATCATTGACTCGCGCATTAAATCAGACTGCACTCTGGTCGTTTGATTAACGCAAGTGTAAATATATTACTGAAAATGATACCGACATGAAGTTTCGCCCGGATGTCATTAACAATCCTACACTGCAAAAAAAATATTGACTCAAATATTATACGACCTAAATTTTAGTACTCGCAATTTATACTATTTTATGGACAATTTCTTTAAAAATAAATACATTTTAATTAATAGAAAGTCGGTAGTCTTTGCTTTAAACATTTCTTTCTTTAAATTTAGGACACCAATTTTTGAAATTTGCGTTTTTACATAGACATGTCCAAATAAATTAGATGACTGTGTTAAACATGTCAAAATATTTTTTTCTGTGCGTGTATCGAGAGAAAATAAATCACCTCTGAAAAACTTTTATGTATTTGTCTAAAACTTCATTTGGTAGGAAAGAGTTACTTCTTTTTGCTCGTAATAACGGTTAATTTTGTCTGGTTTTTTCGATCGAATATTTAAAGAAGTAAGTATGTTTAATATTAATTTTTAGCATCATGTTTCATTTTCGCTTTTTTTAAATTTATGACGGATATCGTTTTTTTTTATTTAAATTCCTGTACTTTAATCATAAGACTTTAATCTTGTTGTACAGGATATGCTTAAATAAATGTTATACATTCTCGAGGTTTTTGTATTGCTGAGCTTTGAATACGAAATTCATTTGTTTGCATTCAATATTTTAAAAAAATGAATGTGCTTATTTCAAATGTTTTTATATAAATATTTATATACAAATATCAATATTAAATGAATTCACTTCATTTACGTTACGTTAAATCGAACAAAAATGTATAGAAAATTTGAATATACCAATTTAATTAGAACTGTATGAATAAATGGCAAACAATATTGATTTTTATGTTATAATTATATATAATTACATTTTAATTAATTTCTACTATTTTGTTAAATTTATTTTTTAAATAAATAACATTAAACACTCAAATTAGAACTCAATGATAAAATTATTCACAAAACTCGGATAGTACACCGTAGAGGTTTTTACAAATTCTCTGTTGGCACGCCCTAAAAAACCCTGTAACATATACCCCAAACATATGTTGGTTCAAGCATATATATTTTCAGGATTGGTCCAAATAAAATATTGTTTGTATTGTTCAAACATATTATGTTTCACCTTAGGGCGTACACTGGTAGAAAAAAATTTTAATGAAATTTTCTTTTCTTTTAATGAAATTTTCTTGGAGCCAATTGGTTACTTCCATTATTTTACTTGCAGCATACTCTCTAGGTCTCTCTTTCTAAACACATATATGTTTATAGGCTATTTCTAAATTAATATATGTTTGCATCTAAGCATATTATATTTACAAACATTTTATGTCCCAAATATAATATGTTCTGACATATTAACATATATGTCCCAAACATGTTATGCTAGTTTATGAACATTACATGCTTGCACTTAAGAATATTGTGTTAAAAATTTTGAGTTCCAAACATATAATTTTTACACCCAAATATATGAAAAAAAATCTTTTTCGTCCGTGCACTACATATGAAGAAGTAGCTCATATAATTTGACTTGTACGTAAATCTTTACATAATATAATAGAATAGATGTTTTCCATTCCGTTTGTAACACATCGATGTCCGATATTGATCGAGGAGAAATTATAAGACGATATAACGATGTCCGTCTGTCTGATCTTCTTGAGGGCATGGAAGCCGCAGTTTTCATTCGATTTACTTGAAATTTGAAATCTAGAAGAACTTTAGGTTCGTAAATAGCTGTTCTAAATTTAGTATATATCGGTCCATGTTTTGATATAGCACCAACTCCTGATTTGAATTCTTGAGGGCATGGTAGCCGCATATTTTATGCTATTTGCTTAAAATTTAAAATGTAGAAGTATTTTATATCCAAAATGATCTATGCTATATTTGGCTAGTTCCTACAAATTTTCGGTATAACTCCTTAATAGACCAATCTCCCGACTTGCCTTGATATGTCCGCGATTTATTTTGGGCACATAAAGTACACAAAATATCATTAATATTTTGTTTTTCATTTTGATATAGTCCCAATATTAACTGATAAAAATTACACATTTCGATCAATAACCATTTTCATTCGATTTTCTTGGACGCTTTGACAGAAATGTAAGACTACATACATTCTAAATTTAACTTAGGAAACCGTAACCACTTCACGATGCGACGATTTTCGCTGTTTTTTTACTTGTTTAAAATAAAATAGCGGCAAAAAAAAACTTCATTTGTCTAAAACTTCGGTCATCGGAAAAACTCTTTGTCTTTCTTTCAGTGTAGTTACACAAAAATTGATTTGGTGATTGTTTGATAATGTCTTTATGTTATATCGCCTATATTTTTTCTTTTTTGCAAGAAAAAAACTTTGCAAAAAAATGCATTTAGAAATACAGAAGACGACCTACAAGACATACTTTGTTGGTAAATGACAAAAACTGCAATCTGTATTGAAGGAAATTTTACATAATATCTTTTTAATGTCGTCAGTATTTGTGCTTTGTGTTCAATAATGATTTGCGTTATACTCAAAATAAATGGCACATTCTTCCTTCCCAATCATGTGCTTTTTTCTATTTTTTTCACGAATTATAAATGCTTTTTTTAGTATTCATATCTATTTATCTTTGTAATTATAATATGCATTTTTGATTTATTTACTATAACGTGTTTATGTTAAAAATATTAATGTCTGAGTTAAATTAGGACTTATGCCTATTCGGCATATAACGATATTTGCCTTATTAAAATGTTTCCATTCCATTTTGTCAATTTTTAAAAATGAAAAATCAACAAAATATTGGCTTAAAATTTAAAGAATTTATTACAACCATAGAAAAATCATGAACGGCGTGTACGTTTCAAAACGATCCATTCATGAAAGTAAATCAACACACTACTCCCTGTGCAAAATTTCAATTAAATCGGAGTAAAAGATTGGCCACTGTGGTCATATGAGTGTAAATCGGGCGAACGATATATATGGGTGCTATATTTAAATCTAAACCGATTTCAATAAAATTTGGCACACTTGACTATAGTACTAATTGTTCTTCTTGTGCAAAAATTTAAGCAAATTAGGATAAAACTCTGGCTTCTGGGGCCATATAAATCGGGCGAAATATATATATGGGAGCTATATCTAAATCTGAACCGATTTCTTCCAAAATCAAAACACATACTTGTGCCAAAGTTGAAGTCGATTGGACTAAAACTGCGACCTAGACTTTGATTACAAAAATGTGTTCACGGACAGACAGACATGGCTGTATCGACTCAGGAGCCCACCCTGAGCATTTTTGCCAAAGACACCATGTGTCTATCTCGTCTCCTTATGGGCGTTGCAAACATATGCACTAACTTATAATACCCTGTTCCACAGTGTGGCGCAGGGTATAAAAATCACTACCGTGACGGGAACCTGGATTTTCTGATGAATACGCGTTAACAGTTGCCTTAGCACATTGCACAACCGTCGGACTTGCCATAAGAACTCTAACGAATATTTTAAGACATGTCATGGCCAAAGAGAAATGAAAGCCGCTCATGAAATCGTGAAATCGCGGACGAAACCCTGAACATTCTGCTTTGATTTTTCGTGAACATTTCCGTTTTACTCCGTTGCCGTCCGTATGTTTTTTTTGAGGGTATACACATGTTCTTATGCTTGTTCAAAATTATTTTTTGACTTTTTGTTTCGGTGGTAACAACTTCTTTGGAGCGCCCGACTTCGGTACTGATTTCACCACGTCTTAGTATAACAATCTGTGATGGTTGATTTTCTTGCAACAGGATTGATCGCGAAAATGTATGAAGTTTTTGCTTCAACACTATTTTCCCCTTCGAACGGAATATATTACTTCTTGAGTTGGCAGGACCAGGGAATTAAGCCGATATAAATTTGTCTATTCGGCGGGGACAATTATCCAATACAAAATCAAATTGAAGTTATCCGAATGGTAGCGAGATTAGTTATACAACCAATCTTATTATGAAATTTACATTTCATTCAAAATTTCTGAGTTAAATTTTTTCAAAATTATTATAGCAAAATTTCGGCAAAAATACAACAATTAGTAATGCTTTTTTTTATTTAAATCAGTATTTTTGATTAATTGGCGGCTAAATTTGAGTCGAGATGAATCGACGTATTCGGCAGCGGCTTCGACTGGCAAATACTGGTCCGCGTCATCATCGGCGGCTTCATTTTCTGGACAGGACTGTTATTATCATCTGCAAAGAGAATTTAGTGCACACAGAGAAGAGATTGGTTGGAATTCGGTTGTTCTTATGAACATTCTTTATTTAGAAATAAATATTAGTTGTTTATACCAATTTTCTGTATTAACATATATGTATGTATTCAAACCTGTAACCATTTGGTAAGATTTTCAACAGATTTTCTGTCGTGCCCCAACATAAACGGTTATAGCAACCAAATTTACCTCCTTGGAATAATTTTGATTCGTATTGGTTGATACGACCATCCGTAAATAATTTTTTTAACTATCATTTAACATAGAAGGGTTTTAGACGATGCAATAATTGCATGCAATAATTGCACGCAATTCTTGTTTGTAGGCAAACGGGGTAGAGAAGCAAAGGGGGTAGAAAAAATTTCATGTTTTCCGTTCCTCTTGCAATTTTTTGACATTTCTGAAACTTGAAATTTCAAGCGATTGCATGAAAAATTTCAACGTATAAATGCTGAAGTTTTTAAGAAGCAACTTTAAAAGAGAATACAAAAAATTGCACGCAACCAATTGCATCGTCTAAAACCCCTCATAGTAACCACCATTCTCATATATTAGAAGGGTTTTAGACGATGCAATAATTGCATGCAATAATTGCACGCAATTCTTGTTTGGAGGCAAACGGGGTAGAGAAGCAAAGGGGGTAGAAAAAATTTCATGTTTTCCGTTCCTCTTGCAATTTTTTGACATTTCTGAAACTTGAAATTTCAAGCGATTGCATGAAAAATTTCAACGTATAAATGCTGAAGTTTTTAAGAAGCAACTTTAAAAGAGAATACAAAAAATTGCACGCAACCAATTGCATCGTCTAAAACCCCTCTTATTCACAACCGAATGTCATTTAAAACATTTTCACATGTCATTTGTGTTAATTATTTGAAGAAGAATAAAGTATTTTATTTCGAAATTTTAAATAGAGGCAACAATATGTAACAAAAATATACAATTTTACCAGCTCTTCGCCATGAATGGGATCACAATACAGCATGAATGATATAAGAAATGTTTTCTGTGGACAAAAAATTCAAAACAATGGTTTGTATTGCAAATAAAATAATAGAGGACTCAAAATAACTCAACAATCCGAATTTCTAGCATGTATGAAACATAATCGTGGAGGTTCCCGAAAACATTTATGATTTATAGGACGATACATGAATTAGATGTGTAGGTATATTTGACACATTTTTACAATTTCTCCGACTAAGCAGTGTCGATTTTCCTAGCAAATGGGCTAGACCTATCCCAGACATTTGCCGAATTGTGAATTTTAGTCCACAAATAGGGTGGTTCGTAATTATTTGTAATTTCCTAGTAACGGATTTTCACCATTAAGATTAGGCCTGGCAGAACTTTCCGTATAGGATGATTTCGCCAATTCATGGCAAATGGTACATGAGTTGATTTAGTGCAATTTTCATCTTTGTATTTAAATTTATTATTTTATTACTTTGTATTTAGATTTATGGTATTTGTACCAATATACATATATTTTAATAAAACAAATATTATATTTAACTGGGACGAAATTGGTTATGATTGATTTTTAATTCGGCCATTAGTATTTATTAAGGTTGGGAAAAACAACCGAATGAAGGAGATAACCACAACAATGTCGTCGGCAGACATAACCAACACCATATATGTTATTAGTTGTGTTGACCGAATAAGTCGGGGGATACAACTGCCAAGTGATTGTAGCTGCAACTGCCAAAAGGAGGTTGGCAATAAATTCGATTGTCACATCCTATCTATATTCTCTATGTATTAAGAGACAGCTTTGTTATTGGAAAAATTAAGTGCTAGAGGCCTTCAGTTCAGTTCAGATCTTCATGAAGATCTGTCTTAGGAACACAATTACAGAAAAGTAATTTCTACTCATAGTCCTTTACACATTTGTATTTGCTAAATGACAAAGAGCACATTATGCGATATTTTTGATTTAATGCACCCGTATCCATTTGCCAAAACATCAATCAATAAGAGCGTTGCACAGTGGTTCCAAATAGTTTTTTTTGCAACTTTTGAACGTATAAAGATATCAACATAATTTATTCTTATGTTTATTCTTATTGTTATTGAAAAAAATTGAAAATTTTGGGGCAAGAACAATTTTTTTCAAAAATTCCGATTTTTTGGTAAATAAAATAAAGGGTGATACGGTCAAAATTTGGTCAAGGAAAAACGCGTGTAAATCGGTGAAATCGTTTATTTAAAAAATCAAATTAAATTTCTTTTTCAAGTTTAATTAGTATGAAATTCAGGAAAAATATTCAGTTAGGCTTTCGCTTTTCCAAATCCGAATTGCCGGGCCTCACGCTTGACACCTGCCATCAGATTTTGTACATCCACCTTCTTCGCCGCAGAAAGCCAGTTTGCCTTGAACTGCTGCTCGTCCTTAGCAGTTTTTTTGGTCTTCTTTAGGTTCCGCTTGACAATAGCCCAGTATTTCTCAATTGGGCGGAGCCTTGGGAACCACCTGCACGTTGTTGGCGGCGTACCACTCCATGGCCTTTTTACCGTAATAGCATGATGCCAAATCCGGCCAAAACAGTACGGAACAACCGTGTTTCTTCAGGAAAGGCAGCAGACGTTTATTCAAACACTCTTTAAGGTAAATTTCTTGGTTGACAGTCCCGGAAGCTATGAAAATGCTGCTTTTCAAGCCACAGGTACAGATGGCTTGCCAAACCAGATATTTCTTTGCGAACTTTGACAGTTTTATGTGCTTAAAAATATCTGCTACCTTTCCCCTTCCTTTTGCCGTATATAACTCATGTCCCGGAAGCTGCTTGTAGTCGGCTTTGACGTAGGTTTCGTCGTCCATTACCACGCAGTCAAACTTCGTCAGCTTCGTCGTGTACAGCCTCCGGGATCGCGCTTTGGCCGTCGTATTTTGTTTATCATCTCGATTTGGAGTCACTACCTTCTTGTAAGTCGATAGTCCGGCTCGTTTTTTTGGCTCGATGCACGGTTGTAGACGATACACCCAGCTTATTTGCGGCATCTCGGAGAGAGAGGTTAGGGTTTCGCTTGAAACTACCGGCAACTCTCTTTTTCGTCTCAGCGGCTTCCGGTTTTCGATTTCCCCCCGATCCAGACTTCCTGGCTGTCGACAAACGTTCCCCAAACACTTTAGTTACATTTGTAACGGTTGATTGGGCAACTTTTAGCGATTTTGCCAGCTTTGCGTGTGAGTAGCTCGGATTTTCGCGATGCGGAAGCAAATTTTTGATACGTTGCTCTTCTTGCTTGGACGGCATTTTGACAACTGAAGAGTGAATTCTAAAATCAAAATAGGAGCAACATTCTACACACACACCTTCAAAATGAGGGGTGTTCAGGTTTTTTAAATGCAAAATTGAAAGAAATACGTCAAGTTTATATTGACCAAATGTTGACCGTATCACCCTTTATGAATTGAAATCTTTATAACTTTTGAACTAGTTGTGATATCGTTATGATTTTTTGCAGGGAAAATTGTTTTAAGAAATATTGCTAAAAACACCATTCCCAAAATCCGCAATGTGGGGCAAACTTTTTGTAGAGCTTTATAAGTTCTATCCAGCAAAGAAAAAATCATCTAAATCGGTTCAAAATTGCGGTGTTGACAGCTAAAACAAATTTCATACCCTCGAGGTGACCAACTTTCAATGCCTACAGGTCAGACCGTGGACCCACAAATTTGCAAACTTAGAGGAATACAACTCAGCTTTCACACAAAGGTGAAATTATGTTGATATCTTTGTCCGTTCAAAAGTTACAGAATTATTTCCAAAAAAAAAACGATTTGGAACACTTGTGCGTTTCTTGGATAACATAACAGCAATTATGGCTCAGTGTATCTTGAGATTCTTGACTGCCTATGGATTTAGAGTGAATTACAAAAATATTTTTGTTGCAAATAGATCTGTTATTAATTTCGAAATTACAACAATTTTAGAATTGTGCTCCATTAGCATAAAAACGAAAATAATATGTTAGACAACTACTAAAATGAAGAGTAGAAAATTATTTTCTACAAAAATAAAAAGGTGGTGAGCCAAGAATTTTACATGTTTTAAGAGTTTCTTCTTGTATTGAGCCATATTTCTATTTAATACTATTTTACAGAAATCTGTTATAGCATAATTTGAGATGTAATGAAAATGGAATTGTGTTCTATATGGACATTCACGATCGCCTAAATTTTGTCCAAATTGGGGAGTTATCCACCATGAGAGGTTATTTTTAATATGATATAACATAATATGTCAAACGTCTCACGGAAATTGTTCACTTTTTAGAAGTGACCGATTTTCAGAGTATCTAAGTTTTAGAGGTTTCACTGTAGATATAAGCAGAGAACGATAGTTTTTTTTTGTATAATGGATAAAATGAGCCTCAAATTTGAGGAAATACATAGTTGATTGAATAACAACAGACATTATTTGATAATTCTATTCAACGACAAAAATCTTACTATCATTTTATACGTATATTTCGTTTACACACATACTTTCCATTTTAATTAATGCATTTTACTGAAATAAAATGTATTACAAGCATTTAGGGAGCTCACGACAATGCAGACATTGATTTTTCTTATTAAAGTTTCATTGTTGTATTATTATGATTGACGCCTGGAAGAATGACTGTAAAACAGGTTTACAGTCACATATCACAACATTCTATTTTCTTCAAAACTGTAATCCGGCTGTGGACTCTCGCGTTTGCCTAAATTTTTTCCATATTTGTGAGATGTCCCCTTATGAAAGGTTAAATTTAAAGGTTAATAAATTTATATTATTTAAAAGTTAATAAATTATTGAATAATTCTATTTTTCTACGAAAAAGTGATAATTCTATCAAAATTTTTTTACTTTGTGAGTTTTATTCGATATTTCAATATGTCTTGTTGTTGTTGATATAATTCTGTTTTGTGATGTTGTTGCTGAGAACATAGGTGTAGTTTGAGCGCAAGGTAGATTAGGCTCAGAGAAGAACATTGTAGATGGAATCAACGCCCAAATACAAAAGCTATATAAAGAGAAAACACGGTTAATTGTAGGCCAATGCAAACTCGGTTTTGGAAACACCAATAATGGCTATACCAGCAGATGTAATGAAGAATTTTTTAGCAGATTTGCACATCATGTGACTAGATTTGTTGTTAATAACACTAGCCAACAGTCGGTTTGTGAATTGGTTCTAGCATAATTTTTCCCATTGATTTTGACATACTAAACACGAAAATGAGTTAAAAAAATTTTCTGTCGATTGGTTTTCGAGATACAAATTTTTGAACTTTTTTTTAATTTTTGGAGGTACACTTACAATTTTGAGCATATCTTTCGTCTTCTTTGACCTATTTGATCCTACTACTACTCAAATTAAATTGAGGCGTCTACAACTCATTCTCAGAAAATTTTCAAACCGGGTAAGTAGTTTGGATGTTGGCGGCTTAAAAAGGTTAAAAAAACGGATTTTTTTAGTAAAAATGTGGCAGAAAAAAACCATATAAAAATTCATATAAAATATTTTTGGTAAAAGACCGAAAAGACCAAATCAGTAAAGTTTAAGCACACATTTGGATTTGAGAAATTTCTTATAGGATATATATAATAAAATTTCGGTTTTGGTAGTTTTAAATTTTTTTATTAAAAAGAAAATAATGAAAATTTTTAAATTTTATAAAAAAAAATCAAGTTGTACTTTTTTCGAACGGTTTCGTTAATTATTTTGTTGTGACCATGTTCTTTTAGTTGAAATAAAAACATTTTTGACGAATACCATAACACTTTAGATCGTGACCATTGTATTTTGATTCAAACAAAATGCTTTTTATCAGTATAATAATATTTTAAATGAGGGCAATTTTATTTTTCTTTGAACCATGTTCACTGAGCCAACATGGTTGCAAGTGAAAATGTTACATGGTCGCCGCAAATATAGCTCCTATCATATTATTTTGTTCTTCGAATATGATTGTGACAATCATGTTTCTTCTCTGCGTGTATAAAAAGGTTTTAATGTTGCAGATTTGATCCAATATTATCATATAGATTTAATACAGTTTGGGGGTCAAATACCACCAAATACCCCCATTTGACAAATGAGCCTATTGTTATATAATTGTTCTTATTCATTTACCATATAGTGGTTTATTATATAAAAATTAGCTTATTTTCTTTATATTTGTATACCTTAAAAGTATAAATTTAGTAAATTATTTAATTGTTTTTCGAAATTATCTCAATATTACCAAAATTTTGTTATTATTAAATGTAAGAAAATAATATCAACAAAATTTAAGTAAATAATTTGAAATTGAGCTAAGTATAGAATCGAACAGCACGCATAGTTAAGAGAGAAGTTCAGCACCGATGATATTACACTCAAATTTATTGTTCAATTATTGATTTCCAAAATTAAAATAATTTCCATTAATAGAGCTTGATGTCTGACAGGCACTTACATAATGTTAATTTTGATATTTATCCATGGTATTTAGGTAACGTATGAATTATATTAATTAATACCTTTCTATACGTATCATTAATTTAAATTAAAGTTCAATAACACTCATACGCTCCGTTGGTACAATAAGACGAACATGACAAAAATGTAAATTCAATATATATATGATCCATTTGATGCCAACGTTTAGATAATAATGATGCTTATCAAATACAAACAAGAACGAACAAACACCACTAGTGGCGAAAGACATGAGTGGCCGCTGACCACGTTTTCTTTGTTTCCGTTATGTACGAGCGAATGTTTTGGTATTTTTGTAAGGCTTTTTGTCGCCTTTAAAGAGAACATATATAAATACGTCTTTTCACAAAACGTATGTTTTGCTCTCCCAAATCAACACATACTCAGGAGTATATTATATAATATGTCTGTTTGTCAATATCAATATACATACATACATGTCTATGGCTATACTATATACACAATGTATATTTACATTAGAGTAGGTCATGAAACATTAATGACTTTCGAATCTCCTAAGCAAATGTCTTTTACTATTTTTATATTTTAAGTATACTATTATGTTGAATAAATAAATCTTAAAAATAGGACCACACTAATACACATGCCTAGATGAATACATATAAATGGACATTTACATATATTTAATTGAGTTGTTTTCATTTGGTCCCTTGTGTGTGATTATTGACCTTTAACGAGTGACATTAGAAAGAGAAACATGTGCCCATGGTTTTTAATGCTATATTGCTATGACGGCCTAATCAAAAATTAATCAGAATGCACACCGGAATTATAATTTTATTTTTAAAATATTTACGTTCTCTCATTCTTTTGCCCGCTTATGTATTTTGCAATATTTTCGTAACTTTGAGTTTGGTTAGCTACTTTGCATGATGGCTGACGACATCACATCAAATTTGGTACATAGAATCTCAAAGAAACACGGTACAACAAAAATTTTGTACTTCATTTAAGGATTTTTATTTATTTATTTGGTTTTCGTTTAATGAGACAAAAAAGTTTTTATTTATATTGCTACATCAGCAATATATAATTATAAATCTATAGGGATAGAGAATATATTATTTCCACTTAATGTTTTGTGTAGAAACTATAATTCGGTGTATACATTGATTTCTTTAACTGAATTAATTATTGCCATCAAGGAAACTATACTTAATATTAACAATAGAGTTTCTGAGCCAAGGATTATTGCCTTCTAAATTTCCATCTGTATTGTTATAAATTTGATCTTGCTCTATTTATCTGATTGTTATTTCTATGATCCTCTTACTGTCTCTGATGACTTTAATTTATTTTTTTAAACATTATCTGGTTCAATGGGGACACATCTGTTTATATATGTTGAACCTTATTGAGTAAAAAGAAATTGTTTTTAATTTACACTTATGTTCTTTTGTTACTTTTTTGCTAACAAAATTTAATTAAGCAAAATTTTATTAATGTACTACAATTTTTCAAAAACTTAGGGATCCCGAAAATCCAGGGATTAAATATTTTGAAATCCCGAATCCCAGGATTTATAAAAATCGATCCCGAATGACAGCCCTAGTTTCTACTGAATCGCTGTGGCCCTTACTGACTTATAGGGTCCCTTCTGGTCCAGAGGGTCCTTTCTGGCCCATTTGAAGTGTAAACTTATATTTGATTGAATAACTTAAAATTATATTTTGTCAATTCCCGGCTGCTATTAGCCGTGTAAATAAATAAAATGTTTAAATTAAAAATCAGTTGTTTAAACGACGAATGTTATTCTTTGCGTTAACAAAAATTGACTATACTTCAAGCACATTAGACAATGACGCAAAGGCTTGATTTTTAATGTTGCTAAAGAGTTTCTTTAAAGATTATAAATCGTACTTTGGACATATCTGTCATCTTGCCTACGCACAGAGAAGGAATATGATCGCCCCTAGAGTAAAATGTTATTTTTGGATAGGGAACATGGAACATTTTTGCCACACCATTACCATCGGCTGAAGAGCCCCTAGAAGAAAGGAAAAGGAGGCCCTCATAGAAAGGAGAAAAACACTATTAATATTGTCGTTAGAATTGTTGTTGCATCCTTAAAACCAGTTTCAAGTAGTTACCACAGTAATTGTTGTTGACTAGAAGCAAGTCAAGCTTCTAAATATAGATTTCAATTTGTTGATCAATTTGTATAGGTAGCCATTGTAGTTATATGAAAAAATTATGCTGATGATTCGAATATGTATTTTCCATAAGAAGTTAGAATATAAGACCCAAATTGAATATCTTCCCACGCCAGACCTATAATGAATGCTTTAGCCATTGACGAAACAAATAGCTACACACAAAAAAAACATCACGAAAATTTTTCCAATTAAAATTTTAATTGAGTTTTAAAAAATATTCAATTAAAAATTTAATTGATTCAACAAATTTTTTAATTGAAACAAAAATCAATCGCAAAAATAATAGTATCAATTAATTTTTTAATTGGATCAATTAACTTTTTAATTGACCTTCAATTAATTTTTTAATTGATACTATTATTTCTGTGATTGAAGACATTTCAATTAAAAATTAATTGGATCAATTAATTTCGTGATTGAATCAGAAAAAAAAATTTTGTGTGTAGGCTTGGGCAGATTCGTACCTGTCAATTTTCAATAACCTAATAATATCAATTCACTTCATTTTCTTGTAATAGTATGTATAAGAAAACGCTGTTCAGTTTTGTTTTGCTCTTTTGTACGTAATATACGTGATATTTCAATGTTTATTAAAAAATTACATGACCCCTTAATAATTAATTCAATAGTATTATTTCATTATACATATTAGTTAAAACGTGCTACTTGGGACTTTTATATTGTGGTGAGATACAAATTACTAAATTAATACTAGACAAAGAAGAACTTTATAAAACTTACTATGACTTTGACAATAATTTGCATACATAATGCAAAATCTGCTTTCAAATTTCCAGGTATTCCATCCCAATAATATAGAAGGTTTATTTTGTTTAACATTTATTTTAAAATCAAAATATTTAAATATTTAGTTTGTAATACACGTATTGCTTTATTCGTAATTATAATAGAATTAAATATAAAAAACTGACACTTAAACGTTTACAATTCTAATATAAAACCTTAGAAAGGTCAAAAGAATTTGCATGAGTTCAATACCTGATTCGGACAATGCTACAAAACAATTCATTAATGGTAGTGAGTGGTTTCACATGAATTGCTATTCGCAATTCGGACTCCACTGTAAAAATAAGGTCCTTTATAAAAGAGCTTAACAAAGAATCGGGGAGTACTCATTGATAGGACAGAAGGTCACCATCTGTCCACATGGGCTATTTAGCCGTGGTAGAGCATTTCATTAATTATTCTCGCTTAAAATTGCTGCGCATTATTTTAATTCCTCGTAGCTTTACTTTCGAATGCAATGAAATATAATAAAAAACAACATGTATGATTCAACTAAACCAAAAACAAAATAAAATAACCACAAAATATCGAACTGTCATAGAATAATGATACGCATTACACTGAAAAAAATTACGTGGTATTAAAGATTATACAACCTAAATCTTAAGATGCGCAATTTACACAATATTAATGACAAATTTCTTTAAAATAATGAAATTTTAATTAAAAGTAAGTTCATAACCATTGCTTCAATTTTTTTTATTAAATTTAGGACACAAAGTTTGGAAATTTTCGTTCCTCCGATAAAGTCGTATATCTTTGAACTAAGGCCAATTTTACTACGAGTAAAGTAATAAATTTTTGATTTATATGAATCGTCTTTAAATTAACTGAAATATTGAATCTTTAGAATTAAGATAAAACACTTCAAATATAGACTAAGATTTATTTTGAGGATTTTGCACCTTTGGTTTTAAGTTTTTCTAGAATTAAGAAAACATTTTGTACTTGAAGTATTTGTTATTATTTGGATTTTTAATTCGGTATGCATTTATTTGTAAGTGAATAGCTTATGTAATATAAAGCAAAAAGGGAATGAAAATTCCATGAATGAGATCTGTGTGCTAATTTTAATTTTATTGATCCTAGATTTAAAGCCAGTTAGATCGTTAAAAAAATGTTATCAATACTAAAATCCTTAAAGGAAGGTAAAAATCTTTGAATCCTAGTAATTTTTTTTAGTGTAGGAAAGCAACTCTAAACCCATAATAATATGAGTAGCAACCTGAGTTGCTAAATTCATATTTCTTTTTATTTAAAAATACATGTTCGATTATTTCTATTGCAAATTGATCATTCGTAAACCACATTTGCCGGCTCACTACATACGCACAGCAATGTCATTGTCAAGATCATTTCCAACGCACACGCCAGACGTTAATTTCACTTTCGGTTGACAACCTTGACAGCGATCAGTGTCAAAAACGACGGTATGTTGACGTTCGCCATCTGTTTAAATGTTTATATCTAAAAAATGATTACGATTTTATTTAACCATCTCATCACACTCATTTTAGCGTCCATATAAACAAATTTAGCACAAGAAATAAGTAAATACACACATTTGCAAAATAAAGTCAATAAACTCATTTTGTTCGCGAGAATGCTTATAACGTTCTTTAAACTAAACTAATAAATAGATTCTCTCAAGTGGCGATATTTACTATGTACATATTTGTTTATGCTTACTTTTATTGTGATATCAAATACAATAGTGTATGTAGGATACAATCAAAAATTTACTGAAGAGAAAAAAGGAAGAAACATCTAATCACTAAACCCATAGACAATAGATGTTATATAGATAGGCCATGTGTCTCTTTAAAAAAAAAATGTGTCAGTTCCAAAAATTAATTTTCTGACATTTCGTTTTGATTTTTTCGTTAAGAGTCAGTCCCAAATATTAATTTTCGTGCATTTGCTTTTGTGTTGTTCGTAAAGAGCAATGCTGCTCAAAATTAAATTTCGTAATTTTGCGGTTTTGGTCACAATTTTTTGTTCAAATATGAACTTTTAATATATTAATTTATTTATAAATCCTCTGGTGCATCATAAACGTTCTAATTTTGTGTAAAATTTGCAAACAACAAAATGGAAAACGAAAGAGATTGTAAGCGTGCTCTTATTTTTCTCGTTTATTCTTAATCTTCGGAACTGTCAAACATAGTTTGACACCCATGGCCCATCTATGTATTATAAGGTATGACTAAACCTAGAAGAGGATTTAAATTTTATTGTTTAAACGCAAAAAAAAACTTGTTCGAATTTGATGAAACTATAAAGTTTTCAACTTATCGTAGTAAATAAAGAATAAGAATATGAATGTTGTGTAATAGCTAAAATGGGGTTTTACCATCTTATCTCTTTTTCTGTTACTTATTTTTATTTATCCGTTCAGTTCTTAGCCAACCAATAATAATTCAATATTGAATGATGAGATTGTGCTATTTACTAAAGGTGTGCCATTTTTACCATTCTCATGAAATTTATTGTGTAAGGTTATTTCTGCTATAGTAAAAACCATAACTTACATATTGTTGTCTGGCATAATGGAAATTCTTATTTTAACAGATAATTCAATTAAATTATTGGTAAAGCGGGGAAGTAAAAGTTGGGACAATTGTACTAAATTTTGTACATTCCACTTTCTAATAATACAATTGTACAAAAATGACCTATTTGTAGGCGGCGGCTGCTACACAAAATGTATGAATACGAATAAAAATATACGAAGCGTTATGAGATAAATCTTAAAAAACATTTAAATTACTTTTCAATTTTATTCATGTTTGTTAAATTACAGCATTGCAGTACCATATTAGTTTATGTGAAAGAATAATTATTTTTTTTTTCGCATAAAATTGGAAAATTTTGATTGACGACTACATTTCAGGCGAAATGAGTCGGGGGTAATATGCCATCTACTATATACACTGAAAAAAATTATTGTCGTGAGGCCAAAGATTTCATGTCTTTAAAATACGAATGCAAATTTTCCTTGGCGTAGAAGACGCATTTCTCTAATATAAAGTTTTTTTCCTTATCCAAAAATCGATAAACTTTTCAATGAAGTCGTGTGGTCCTTATAATTAAGTGATTCGACTTAAAAATGGGTATCATAACATGAAAGAAAACATTTTTGGGCTAAGGTCAACTTGACTTTAATAATTCAGAAAAATTCTTTAAAATTAATGAAATTGTCTTTAAATTTTTGTCTTTTTGCATCTTGACTACAAAGCAAAAAATCGTTCAAAAATAGGACATGTTTTTCAACACTTTATTTTAAAGACGTTTTTTTACTTGAAACATAACATAATTTCTACTGGAACTCGAGTCTGCATTTGGAAAATAAAGTTGTCGTTAACTCGTTTTAAAGGACTGAAAAAACTGAAAAAACGAAAAATTAAAATTTGGTTCCTAGAAGCAAGCACATAAAACCTATATTTAAAAGAGAATTGTGTCTTAAAAGTGTCCTTACTTGTATTCTCCGCTTTTTTGACTCGGAATCATGCTTTTTTCAGTGTACACTATATAATGAGTTGGATTGTAAGAATTTTGTTGGAGCAAAATTGTTCCGACATAGGAACATAGAAATAAAACTAATAAGACCAAGGATATCGTATGCCCTCAGAATGCAATAATAAACGTTTGGAACATTTTTTCATTTTTCTGTTTGTTCAAAAAAGAAAGAATAGTAGCAAGACATTGCTTTACTGTGTCATTAGTTGTTTTGAGAATTGCGTAATAGGCCCTACATAATAACATACGCTCAAAGATGACATTTATCGAGATTTTAAATGCCGTATATCATGCTGCACTATCACAACTACACCCTCAAAAAAATCGCTTCTTTAACATATGTTCCAAACATATTTTGCAGGAAGCATATGTATTATTGGATACTGCCGAAACATTAATATGTTTGTTTTGCATTTTGAGCCCAAAAATATTGTATGCTTGGAAGAATCTTTCCCAAAGACGATTGTGCTCATTCCCTAACATACTCGTAATTTTCACTTCCACCAAATATTTTAGTTCTTGGCACCTTTTTCTGTAATACAAATAATGTTGAAGAAATTATTCACTTTTATAAATTTTTTAAATTTTACCTCCCGTCTGCACGGAGAATCGAACCGAGGACCATACAGTTTGTAAGCCAACACACTATCCACTGGGCTACGTAGCTGTTATAGTCACCAGCAAATAATTATCGTTATAAGTTACATTTATATAGCATAGTTTGCAGCGCCCACGAGCCCATGCAAACATAACATTATTTAACAGAAACATACATTTGTTTGCCACGTGGAGCAGTGGTTAGCATGTCTGCCTTGCATGCAAAGGGTCGTGGGTTCAATCCCTGCTCCGACCGAACACTTTTTTTAATTTAACTTTAAAACTTTGAAATGTGGGTTATTAAAGATTTATAGTCAGTAACAGTGCTTGATATAAACGAAATTGACTGATTTTTGGATAAAATATTATTTTTTTAAAGCAAAAATAACAATTTTGTAACAAAAAACTGTTTTTGGTACAAAACTTTAAAATTTGGTATTCAAAAACTCTAACAAAAGAAGAACGTAGAGTCGAGTATAAACATACATACGTAATTTTGTAATATAAACATAAATTTATTTAGGCGTGAACAGTGTTTTACTAGCATTTAACACCATCGCTCTAAAATGCCTTTTATTTTTCGTTAATAATTCATTTTAAAGAAAATAAACTTTTTAAATTATTTTAGCTGCAAAACTCGAACTTAATGCCCGCTTTTATATTTGAAGGTGTCCGTCAACTCCTCGTGGACTACTTATTAATAAAGAGGAACTAAACTTTGTTTTTATATATTTTACTGTGTAATTTTTCACTATTTCCTCCTTATTTCATTTTACTGTCCCAACTCTAAAAAGAGTATAGTGCCCTTTCGTTATTTTTATGAAGACCCCTGATTTCTTTTAACGAACCAAGAAAAAAATTGTGCCCATAATGCCAAAATGATAAACAAAACACATGTCCACACATACATAAAATGCTGCTCTCAAGGCGAAAACATATGCTGTTTGTTTTTCAAATGTCTATTCTCTTGGTTCCGAATGTCCATTCTCTTTATTCAAATTAAATAATATTTAGACTTAAGCATATCAAATTGTTGGCCTTATCATAAAACAGTTTTCCGAAACATCATACAACATTCTTTCGCTGTGTTATGTTGATATCTTTTGTCAACTCTCCCGGTTCCCATCTCTATTTCTTTCTCTCTGTCGCCTTGAATAAAATATCACAACATATGTATGTTTAGTCGAAATTTGTAAATTTATATATGTTTGCATTCACACATATGATTTTTATGAAACATTCATGCCCCAAACATAATATATTCTAACATATTAACATAGATGTCCCAAACATTTAGTGTTAGTTTAGGAACATTACATGTTTGCACTTAAATATATTGTGTTTTAAAATTGTGCCCGAAACACATTTTGTTTATATCGGAACATATGAAAAACATATTTTTCTAAGAGTGTATGTATTGTTTGTAATGTCTACTGGCAGAAAACAATACAATTTTAATATTATTATTAAAAATAATATAATCAACATCAAGATATAATCTGAACCATTTGTCATAGAGCCTGGAATCCTAGCATATGCAAACTATTTTATGTTCGACTATTTGTAAAATCTTTCAAGAAAATGGCGTGATTAAATGGAATTTTACACCACATAATAATGACGTTTTCCTGCCTTTCCAACTGAATGCAATAATTGTCTTGTCATCAGATACAAATAGGTAATGGAAATGAGAAATTGCACGCCATCAATGAATCAATATAGAATTTTAATTCAATGATTTGCAATACGAAGTGGAAATAATGGCGTTTGCGCCTATTTCATAGCAGTCGACACATGCTCAAAACTAGACCCCCCGACAAAACCTAAGCTGTGCGATTGGTCTTAGCAACACAAAAATATATAAAATTTCGAACAAACAAGACTATATACCTTTAGGATCGAAAATAATTGCCTTTGAATGCTAAGAAAAACTCATAGAAAAACGTCTGAAAATAAATTCAGTCGTTGTGGCTGGAACAAAAGCTATGAACAAGCACAATAAGTTTATCGAAGTTTTTATTTTGTAAAAGCCAGTTTTAATTTAATTTAATTTAATTTATGTCCGTAGGGAAGCTAGATATTGAGTTTACTAACACTATGGAGTATTTTTTGGTACAAAATCTCTTTTGCTAAGTTCATAATATATTTCATAAGAGACAATTTCGACTTTTTGAAATTTTGGAAAATTCGACTTTTCCAATTTTTGATTTCCTCACTTTTGAACATTTTGGAAAATTTGACTTTCGACTATTATTATTATTGAACTTTTTTGAATTATGTATACTAGAAATGGATAGCGTTAAAGTTGAAGGTACTAAGAGATAAACTTTGAAACTTTTCTTTATACCGAAAGAAAAGTTTTCTTATCTGAGGAATGAAGTTTTAGACAAGCAAAGTTTTGACGCTAATGAAATTTGCTTTAAAGGTAAATAAAAAGAATTAGAGACAATCGTTTAATCACATGTCATAAATGTGAGTTTGTTTGGTCTGAAAGAAAATATTTTATAAACAAGGGGAATTTCGTTTGTCTAAAATTTTCTTCCAGAGGAAAGTATTTTTTCTATTTCTCGCAAAATTGAGACATTTGCTAATAAAAATTTTAATATTATAAGATGATCATAAAAATAGTGATATGTCATGGGTGGATTTTCTCTTATCAGCCATGGGAATTGCAATAATCTTCCAGGTAATCAAAGGTAAAAAAAACAACGATTGCTACACGTAAAGAAAAAATGTTTGGAAAACGGGTATAGAAAACATTATTCTTTTCTTTGAATTTTTGGAAATTCTAAAGTTAAAACCTTTTTCACCAAAAAAATATTTTTTTTACAAAATTTTTATTTTTTGCAATACAAAAAATAGTTTTTACTCCAAATTCACAGCCAATTTCATTTATATCAATCACCATTCTTTTCTGGCATTATAAAATAAATTTTAAGGTTTTGTAATAAAAATTTAATAAAGAAATATGAAATGCCGAATAGCCTTTCGAAATCTGAAGAAAATTTTTGGATTATAAGAAAAATTAGATTACTACCAAATACACCTCGTTTGTAAGAAAGGGCCCTACTAAAGTGGTTTGTTTTCCTTAAATAAACTTTAATTACATCGGTATGTGTGCACACATTTGACTGTATAGCCAGTGGATAGTGTACTTGCTTACAAATTGAACGAAAAGTAAAAATTTATAAAAACGAATCCCTTTTTATACAATATTTATATTACAGAAAAAAGTGCTGAGAGTAAATAAACCACCTGGAAGTGAGAAATATATGAGGAATGATGCAATTAGCCAGAATATTTTTTTCAAGTCTTTATTAAACTATTTTCACATCCTGTAAGAGTCACCGTCTACCACAAAAAGCTTACACGTTTTATCAAAACAAACATCCTTACAGAGAAAAGCAAATGCTAAACGATATCTGTTTGTCTAATATATCGTTTTGGAGGAACGAATTATTTATTTGCGTGTAGGGTGTATCATAATAAACTGAGATGCAGTTATACCGGTTGAAATTCAGGGTTCAAGTAAAAGATATCCTTTCTCTCGCTAGAAGTCTACAATATTATTGCATGTTCGCCGTAAAAGGGTTACATTATGCTTTTGAGCATGTTCGGGTTGATCATATTCCTGACAAAATGGTTTGATAATCGTTTGTCTCCAACTACTTTTACTATCGCTAATACGACAACTTTTTGGATAAATCTAATCAACGATAGATTTCAATCAATCCATTTCGAAATGTTAAAAAGGATGCAGCATTTCCTTTTTTCAATCGATTAGGAATTTGCGCAAATATTGTCTACGCTAAATGATTTGTCAGGACTGTAAAAATTTACATTACCTTGCTACTTCCCAGATTTACTTAGATTTTATTTTTCAGATTTTTTATACGTAAATAATTTACAAAACAAATGTAAAGTGAATAAAAACACATTCATTATTTATGTAAACATTATATGAGTGATAAGAGTAACGACATTGAGACTAAGGTGGACCGCATGATAAGCTCGGTTAAAAAACAAACCTTTCGTAATGAAAAGTGTATAGAGCAGTTAAAACGGAACTTATCTTATCAATCTTTCGATGAAATGGATTTGATTTTCTCTATTAAAATTAATATCACTACTTTTAAAGGCGTTATTGATTTCTAAAGATTTGTAACTAACATACCTATATACATATATATTCGTAGGAAATAAATGTGGGTGCATTATTAAAAACTGTGTCATTATCAAAGTTTGCCCTAATTCCAATAGACAGATGCAGGTCATTTAATCGATTTAAAAATGCACCTAAACTCTTATTCTGGGAAACGAAATTTTAGACCCTTTTGTTCATACTAAATAAATCTCGTTGGGAACAAACGTTGCAATAAGTATCATAAATAAAGACTTATTTGCATTTAAAGAGACAACTGTAACAATAAAAGAAAACTTTGTTGGTCTAAAATTTCGTTTCGGAAGAAAGTATTATTTTTTGTGGGTATATTTTAATCCCATACGTATCTCGACAAATGCGTTCTTTTAAAGTTAAAAACTTTACATAATTGTTGCGTTCAATTCCGCTATTTATTGATGGCAGATTCGTTAGCAACAATTAATTTGTCTGTTGTAAATTTCATTCGGTTTCGCCGTAGATACATAGGTCTGGCTCATTTTCATATTCTTCTTATCAAAATTGTAAAAAAAACACTACATAGCAAAAATATGCACTTAGGTTGAAATACTTAGGGTATTATGATAACCTTGTTAATAAAAAATCAATGTCACACATCAAATAAATTGTTATTTTTGAAAATGTATTTAATTAGAGGGGTTCTTCAGGAATTACCAACTGGTAAAAGATCAATTTCCATTTAAATCCTCTCTTTATAACGTCATTAGAGTCTGAGTACGAACATGGGTAACGAAAATGGCATCAGAATAACTAAAAACTATTTTGAATTGACATGCAGCAGATAGAGATAGATATTTTCGATTTTTGTTTTTCTTTTACATTATTCTGGTGTCGTAAAGGGCAAATATTTAATAATCTGTCAACTGATTACCATGGCCAATTAACATTAGTAATTGAGCAAAACATAATTCTACTTGCGAGTCGAAAAACTTGTCCGGATTCATTTTCATTTTATCGCCGGTAGAAGAAAAACTTATATATGTCACACTCATAAAAAAACATTAATAATTGCTAACAAAACAGAATGTACAACTCCAAAACCAGTAAAAAGTACAAAACATGAAGAAAAGGAGGCAGGTTTCAGTTTTCAATTTTACAGTATTGAGATTTATTGTGGATGGCAGCTGCATACCAGTTTGGATGATAAAAAGCACAAATGAAATTACGAATACGTATACTACCATGACGTACACAAATTTACACCTCCAAGGTTGCGGAAATCAAATCCGGGGATCGTTTTCTATGGGAGCTGTATTTAAAAGTGGCCCCATATGGCCCATTTGCAAAACCATCCGACATTTCAAGTCAATAGCTTATTTCGTTCGGAAGTTAGCGTGATTTCAACTGACGGACAGACATCACTCAATCGACTCTGAATTTCAACACGACCCAGAATATTTTTTATGGTCTGAAACCAATATTTCTATGTGTTACACCTACATTCTACACCCAGAGAAGTAATATATCTTCAGATATGTTGCAAGAGCAAAATGTTATTTTTGGGTGAGGACCAAGTCACATGTTTTACGCAACTATATTATTTTCTCAAAAATTATGTATCTGATTAATCAAGTATTTTATGTTTGGCGAGAAAACAGCATTGTTGCGGCAAAAATTTCCATGTTCCCCGTCCAAAAATAACATTTTACTCTTGAAACATGTTTGAGTTGATCATATTCTTTCTCTGCATGCATGATGAAGGCTATAAAAATGGTATACATTATTTTTAGTACAATGCAATTGTAAAGTAGAAAAGGACAAAATATTTAAACTAGAATTGAATGATAGTTTTTTTGTCAACAGAGAAATATATTAGGGCAATAAATTTTATATATCTCTTAACTATCATTGTGTATTATGATTTTACCCAATTGATGAGTACAATCTTCTTCAATCTTCTTCTTTACTTGAATCCAAAGATTTTGACCTTCCCTTAAGGATTTAGGTTTTGATTCCGAGCCAAAGATGCGGCTTCTTTAAAATAAAGACATTTTTTAGCGACCTATCTAGCTTTAAATCTAGGACCAATAACATTAAAATTAGGATACAGATCTCATTTATCAAATTTTCATTCTCTTTTCGCGGTTTATTAATAAAGGTACTCACAATGCCAGTTTAAAAATCAAAATTATAACGGATACTTCAAAGTAAAAATGTTTTCTTAATTCCAAAAAAAACTTTAAACCAAAGACGCTAAATCCTCAAAATAAGTCTTAGCCTATATTTGAAGCGTTTTTATCTTATATCTAAGGTTTCAATATTTCAGTTAATTTAAGGACAATTTCTTTAAAAAAAATGTGTTTCTTTACTTTAAGGAAAATTAGGCTTAGTTCAAAGACATGGGACTTTAACGGAGGGACGAAAATTTATAAAATTTGTGTCCTAAATTTAATGAAAAAAAATTTTTGAAGCAAAGATTATAAACTTTATTTTAATTAAAATTTCATTATTTTGAAGAAATTTGTCCTTAATATTTTGTAAATTTCGTATCCTAAAATTTAGGTTGCGTAATCTTTAATATCACGTAAATATTTTTTTCAGTGCAGAGTTCGTAAAAGTATTTGCCTTCATTTATATCTTAAAATTTAAGAAAGGTAACTGCGAAACGGATTTACAGTGTGAAAACCACACATAGTACCGGCCTTTATGAATGGAAGCTTACGATTTTTCGCTGTGGTTTTAATTTTTGGATATACACTATTGAGTCATTATAGTTAATCTACAATAAAAAATAATTATCTTTTTTTACACTTGTTACTCGAACTTTTTATTTAAATGGGTAGATTATTGTGTTTTTTAATTTAATTTTTTTATTTATTGTGTATAAAATGTGTCTTACGAATCCCAAATAACCACCGTATTGATTTTACATGAATTCTTTTTTTATACCCTCCATCATAGGATGGGGGTATATTAACTTTGTCATTCCGTTTGTAACACATCGAAATATTGCTCTAAGACCCCATAAAGTATATAAATTCTGGGTCGTGGTGAAATTCTGAGTCGATCTAAGCATGTCCGTCCGTCCGTCCGTCCGTCCGTCTGTTGAAATCACGCTAACTTCCGAACGAAACAAGCTATCGACTTGAAACTTGGCACAAGTAGTTGTTATCGATGTAGGTCGGATGGTATTGAAAATGGGCCATATCGGTCCACTTTTACGTATAGCCCCCATATGAAGGGACCCTCAGATTTGGCTTGTGGAGCCTCTAACTGAACCATATTTCATCCGATCCCGCTGAAATTTGGTATATGGTGTTGGTATATGGTCTCTAACAACCATGCAAAAATTGGTCGAAATCCGTCCATAATTATATATAGCCCCCATATAAACCGATGCCTAGATTTGGCTTGCGGAGCCTCAAAGAGAAGCAAATTTCATCCGATCCGGCTGAAATTTGGTACATGATGTTGGTATATGGTCTCTAACAACTATACAAAAATTGGTCCACATCGGTCCATAATTATATATAGCCCCCATATAAACCGATCCCCAGATTTGGCTTGCGAAGTCTCCAAGAGAAGCAAATTTCATCCAATCCGGTTGTAATCTTGAACGTGGTATTAGTATATGATCTTTAACAACCGTGCCAGAATTGGTCCATATCGGTCCATAATTATATATAGCCCCCATATAAAACGTTCTGCAGATTTGACCTCCGGAGTCTCTTGGAGGAGCAAAATTCATCCGATCCGTTTCAAATTAGGAACGTGGTGTTAGTATATGGTCGCTAACAACCATACCAAAATTGGTCCAATCACACAAAAATTGGTCCATATCGGTTCATAATCATGGTTGCCACTAGAGCCAAAAATAATCTACCAAAATTTTATTTATATAGAAAATTTTGTCAAAATTGTATTTCTAAAGAAAATTTTGTCAAAATTTTATTTCTAGAGAAAATTTCGTTAAAATTTTATTCGGTTCATAATAAAATTTTCATAATTGTCAAAATTTTATTTCTATAGAAAATTTTGTCAAAATTTTATTTCTATAGAAAATTTTGTTCAAATTTTATTCGGTTCATAATCATGGTTGCCACTAGAGCCAAAAATAATCTACCAAAATTTTATTTATATAGAAAATTTTGTCAAAATTGTATTTCTAAAGAAAATTTTGTCAAAATTTTATTTCTAGAGAAAATTTCGTTAAAATTTTATTCGGTTCTTAATAAAATTTTCATAATTGTCAAAATTTTATTTCTATAGAAAATTTTGTCAAAATTTTATTTCTATAGAAAATTTTGTTCAAATTTTATTCGGTTCATAATCATGGTTGCCACTCGAGCCAAAAATAATCTACCAAGATTTTATTTCTATAGAATATTTTGTCAAAAGTTTATTTCTATAGAAAATTTTGTTAAAATTTTATTTCTGTAGAAATTTTTGTCAAAATTTTCTTTCTATAGAAAATTTTGTTAAAATTTTTATTTCTATAGAAAATTTTGTGAAAATTTTATTTCTATAGAAAATTTTGTTAAAATTTTATTTCTGAAGAAAATTTTGTCAAAATTTTATGTCTACTTTGTCAAACTGAATTATATACATATTGGAACGATCTTTTTTGATTTAATATATACCACGTATGGACTTACATACAATTTAGAAGATGGTGTTAGGAGGTTTTAAGATACCTTGCCATCGGCAAGCGTTACCGCAACTTAAGTAATTTGATTGTGGATGGCAGTGTTTAGAAGAAGTTTCTACGCAACCCATGATGGAGGGTACATAAGCCTGGCCGAACTTACGGCCGTATATACTTGTTTTTTTTTTTTTTTTAACCGCTACTATTTTCATCAAACTAACAGATTGTTAACAGAAAGTCTGCTATACCAGAAAGCTAAACAGCAGACAACGTTTGCTTTTATTAGCAGAGATTCGTTTTAGAATACATTCAATCTGTGTGCATGCATATAATAATTTTTTCCAAAACATTGTTGAAAATACCTTTTTTTACTCTGCCATTAACATTGATATACATACCTACAAAATGTCATATGTACTGCGTGTATATGCGGATATCAAGACGAGCCCCCACAAAACATATTATTGTTATTTTTTCATGGGCTATATCGTCTCGTGGCGGAATACATATTAATACCCATTTTTATAGAGACTTTAATTTAAATTTGGACTTTGAACCACTGAGGCGCTCTAGTAGTTTTCAGTATGAAATGCTTAAAAAAAAATAAATATTTTTATTTTGAATACACTTTAATGGTAATAATATAAAGGGGCTCACGATGGATACAGTATGCGAATCGGTCGAAAAAAAGCGGAGACGTATAGTACACTCTATATATGTATTCAAAAAATAAATTAATATATTTCTTTGCAAGTTGACGTATGTACAATATGCTAATTTAAAAGAAATACATTTGAAATTGGTGCCAATTGCCACTGCACAAAACCAGTCGGAACTATTGTCAGGTACAAATAATAGGCGTGTTTTAATTGGCAATGATGAAGTGTATACGTTTAATTGCGAAGTAGATATAACTTATTTAAAATTTTTTGACAAATAAAAGCATCTTACACGCAAAGAAAAAAAAACGTTTGGAAAACGTGTACCGAAAACGTTTTTCTTTTGTTAGAGATTTTTGAATTGCTTCGAAAATTTTAAACTTTTATCACCAAAAAAATTCGTTTGTTACAAAATTTTTATTTTTTCAATAAAAAAAGTTATTTTTGAAACAACAACACAGTCCATTTCGTTTATATCAAACACTGTTCTTTTCTGACTTTAGGTCTTTAATAAGACACATTTTACAGTTCAAAATTTAATATATTACAATGTAATGTTGAACATTTTGTCGGAATCTTCCGAACATATCTGGAATATATGTAAAAAAAAAAACAAAAAAAAACTTTGGTCGAAGCAGGGATCGAACCCACGACCCTTGGCATGCAAGTCGGACGTAGCAACCACTGCACCACGGTGCCAAACTAAGTGTTTGTTTCTGTTAAATAAACTTTGTTTATTCGGTTCGTGGGCGCCGCCAGCTATGCTATATAAATATAACTTATATGGATATTTATCTATTGATGACCATAACAGGTACATAGCTCAGTGGTTAGTGTGTTGGCTTACAAAGTGCATGGTCCGTCAGGTAAAAAAAAAAATTAAAATTTATAAAATCGTATAATTTCTTCTACATTGTTGGTATTACAGGAAAATGTGTTAAGAACTAAAAAACATCGTGGATGTGAGAAAGATGTGAGGGAAAATGCAATTAGCAAGAAAACAATGTTTTTTTGAGTTTGTCCTTATGAAATTGTTTTTACATCATGGAAAAGAATAAACGTTTATCACAAAAAGTATATACTTTTCTTCCAAATACACTTCCTTACAGCGAAAAGCAAATGAGAAACGAACTTTGTTTGTCTAAAATTTCGTTTGGGAGGAAAGAATTATTTTTTGCGTGTATATCTGTTGTTATTGTATATAATTTTAATTTAGGTTTATTGAATAGTACCAATAGAATAGTACCATAAACACAAAATAAAAGAGACCCTTAAAATTCATACTAAAAAAGAAATCTAAACTGCGAAAGGAAAGTTGAAAGAATTCCCCAAGTTTTTATCGAAAATCGAAAATACCTTTTAACAAAAGAGAATTTCATTTGTCATTTAGACTATTCAGTCCATTGTGATACCACAAGTGGTAAACTTCTCTCTTATAAATGAGCGCTGACCTATTATACACTCAAGATAATCCTCTATTTCACTAAAACCAATTTAACTTTATTTCAGTTCATGGAATTATTAGGTTTGGAGAAAGTTTCCTTGACTCTAAAAACGTTTTGTGTACGTTAGTTAAATGAACTTAAAAACGAGAAAAAATTATACACAAATGAAGCATAAAGATTATTTCTCATAATTCATTATTTCTTTAAATTTGTAAATTTGTGTACAAATGTGCCCATCTTGAACTTCGTATGGCACTAAAGACATTTTTGCAATTTTAAACTCCAATTTTTTCCTTGAAACTACAAAATTTTCTTTAACAAGTGAAAAAAAAAAAAATAATCATGTCTAATAAATTTTCTTGAATTTGTTGAAAAATATTTATTTTTGTGATATCGATGTGATGTCAGCGTTTGTAATACTGTTTAGTTAAAATTTTCTAAAAATAATCTAAATTTTCTAAAATTAACCAAATTTTTCTTGCTGGCGGGTTCACTGTTTTTTCAGTGTATGTTAAACTCAAGGGAGGGGAAACTTTTTTATTTTCAAGACTACTGACAATTTGAGCTCCATATCAAACTAACCCAATAAAACAAAGTCCTAAAGACGAATTTTCAATAAATGAATTAAACAAGTCGCCAAAATGGAAAACGAAATAAAACTGCAAAACGTATACAAATACCTCAAAGATATATGAAATTCGCCTAGGTATACACCCAAAAGAATGATCCCCTCAAACTTGTTTCCAGAGTAAAATGTTATTTTAGGGTGGTAAAAAGTAAAATGTTATTTAGATAACATATTTGTCGAAAATAATTATATCCGATTTCGGCAAGTATTTTATGCTTGGCGAGAACACAAAATTTTTGCGGCAAAATGTTCCATATTCCCCTACCAAAAATAACATTTTGCCCATGTTTGAGGCGATCATATATCTTCTCTGCGTGTAGTAAGAAATGAAATATTGCCAATCAACTGTTGGGGGTAGTTTGTCTAAACAATTCATTCATATTCATCTCTTAACAGTCACGAAATTTAGTTGCATTTAAGACTTTTTTCTATGGACAGAAGTAAGTTGATTATTCATTTATATGATATTTGTTTAATTGTTTATGGTTTTACACATTCACCCAGAAAAAAGCGTCTTCGAAACTAAAGGAAAAAATGTCCATCAATTTAGTTTAGCCATTTTATTTCCATTCAGTTAAATTTTTGTGTGAAATAATAAATTTTACTTGGTTCAGTAAAAAAATCATAAACTGAAAGCAGTTAGGAATAGTTCATTAACCGCCATTTTCATGTAGCTCCGTTAGGCTTTAACTGCCAGTTAACAGAAAGTAATTTCCAAATATCTTCTCTCCTGTTAACTTTAACTGAAAAATTTTCGGCAGTTAAGTTCCTAACTGGCATATGGAATATATACGCAAGATGGCAGCTATGCCCATATTACGGTTTAAAAGTTCGTTAGTTAACGGAGCACTAACGGAGCTTCATGAAAATGGGCGTAACTAGAATAAGGCATGGAATTTTACCAATAATTTTACTTCTTCACGGGGGTTTTTTCCTTCATTAATATTCCCCGTTTCCTTTGTTATTTAGATACCATAAATTATTCAAAGTTTAAAAATTATGTTTAGGTTGAAAAGTTGTGTTATGTAACTGAACTCTTAAAATATAATTATTAAATTATTGTGTAAAATGAATTTATTCAAACAATAAAAATAGTAAACAAAAAAATAAGAATTTACTACCGAACAAGAAAATTTTATTCACTGATAACAAAGCATTCGTAAAAATATGGTATAGTGGTACATAAATATAGGAAATGTTAACTAATATATGGAATGCATTCTACCTAATTTCTACGAAAATCACATCGTTCAAACAAATAGAAATGTTTTTGGAGCTATACGAAGTTCAACTTTCTCCACAATGAGTTCATTTTAACTTAAAGAAGGAGTCACTTTTTTCTGGATGTTGTGTTATAAGAAAAGTCATTTTCAAAAACTAATTCAAGTATTTTTCTTAAGAATATTGGGCACAAAATTTTCCGTAGGATTTGCTGCAATCGCCCTATGCAAGTACAAATTAATACATACCATTTATATTTCAAGTTTACTTATTTATTGTTATTGTCGTTATAGGTTATCAACAAGGTTATCTTTTAAATACATATTTCTTTTTTGTTGTAACAGTAGATCCGAAAATAAACGAATCATTTGTTTGCTTTGCAACAAAAAAATGAGCGAAGTGAGACGCCTGAGGTAATGATTTCAAGTGTCCTATTTTTATTTATTCCCAGATGGATTCTGAAAAATGCTTAGTAGGTTGTCTGCTTTTTTCATCAGTATTATGAAAATATTCAAAGTCCGTTTTAGATTATTGATTATATAAAATACGATTTCATGGCATGAATGGTATGATTAACCATTGTTATTTCAGGAATCTGCCCTGTTTTGTGGACTTGTTGAGCTTATCAATCACTAGACTAACCTGACTCTAATCGACCTATTTCACAGCCATTTTTCTTTATCAACTTATTAAAATGTCATAAATCATATCACTATAATTCGATAAAAAATAAAAATCTTATGAATTTTATTGATATGCACAATATTGAGAAATGAAACTCAAGTTCATAAAACAAAAGTAATTGTTTTTGGAGAAACAAATGCATTATTTCAGAATTAGTTTTAGAGAGAAGCTTCATAAGACAATTTAAAATATCGCAATTAATTGAAATGATTGATGAAAAATGTGCCGTATATTAGATGTAGTAATATCGCAAGAATTACTGTTAAAAAATTGATTGAGGTGTCCAGAGTTGTCCAGTTGCTAAGTTTTCGCTAAAGCTTGGTAGGCACCTCTAAAGAAATTTCTGCCACCCATAGATTTTCATCATGATTCCCATAAAATATGGAATATTTTTAAGAGTCTTAAAGAAAAATTAAAATTTTGCAATTGTGATTATCAAAGAGAGGTACTATGAAGTTAAATAATAAATTAATGAAGATTAGCCAAGCAGGGCTTAAAACTTCAAGTAGATGGTGGAGAGTACACGCAAAGAAAAAAACGTTTGGAAAACGTTTTCTTTTGTTTGAGTTTTTTGAATTTCTTCGAAAACTTTAAAGTTTTGTCACCAAAAAAATTCGTTGGTTGAAATATTTTTATTTTTTCAATAAAAAAATATTTTTGAACCAACAACACAGTTCATTTCGTTTATATCAAGCACTGTTCTTTTCTGACTTTAAGTCTTTAATAGGATACATTTTACAGGCTCATAGTAAAGATTTAATATAGTAGTATGTAATGTTGAACATCTTTTTGGAATCCGAACATATCTGGAATATATGTAAGAAAAAACTAAAAACAAAGTTTTGGTATTCGATCGAAGCAGTGATCGAACCCACGACCCTTGGTATACAAGGTGCACGTACCACTGCTCCACGGTCCCAAACTAAATGTATGTTTCTGTTAAATAAAATTTATGTAATCGGCTATTGATGACAATAACAGCCACGTAGCCCAGTGGATAGCGTGATGGCGTAGAAATTGCATGGTCCGCGATTCGCTTCTCCGTCCAGGCGAAAGGTAAAATTTAAAAAAATTATAAAATCGAATAATCACCCTTATTCCTGAAGTCGCCCTCGCCGTCGCTTTTTGTCGCTTTTCGTCAGTCGCCACTAATTGGTATTCCGTTCGTCGATATATTCTGCTATCGAAGAAAATCGGTATTCCTGATGTTGCTTTTTGTCGCCAACATCGTCGCCTTTAAATTTACCATCGAGAGCAAGTAAGCAGTTGGTTTTTGTAGTGTGAGAAAGTATAAAATTATGTGCACTTTTAAATAAATAAAACAAAAGAAAGGAAAATTATATCGAAATAAATTGAAATGAATATTGAAGTAAATGGTATTAACTATATTTTAAAATAAAAAAATGTATAAAACTTGTTTTAAATTTGCTATAAAATCAATTTTTGTCAGTCTCATTGTTTCGTTTGATGACTTTTCTTGTGTATTTTGATCTGCTGAATTTGAAAATGAAAGTTTAAAAAATTTTTATGAACCCGTTTTTGAGATATCCCGTTATTTTTAGTTTTTCTTTTTTCGATAAACAAATTATACCTCGAGCTAGAAATGTTCGATTATATCGTTGTTTGTACCTGAATGCAAGGTATGGAGATGTCGAACAAACGTGTATAATAAGATCTATGATAAGTTAAGTGGTTCAAAATATATCGATGAAAATAGGGCGAATTTTCAAAACAATCTTTATTTACAACTTCATGAAAATCGGATAAAAACTAGAAGCTCAAGAAGTAAAATTAGGAGATCGGTCTATATGGGGGCTATAACAAAACATGGACCGATACACACAATTTTTAGCACACCTACTTTTGGTCCTAATATACCTTTAGATTTCAATTTTCAGCCAAATCGGATAGAAAATACAGTTTCTAGAATCCCAAGAAGTAAAATCGGGAGATCGGTCTATATGGGGGGGCTATACCAAAACGTCATCAATCAATCCCATTTTATCATTAAATAGTCCTGACATAATCATAAAGCCGTGACCGAAGTTTCACGATGATACCTATACTGGAAGTATTTTTGGCCGCTAACTCCATATAGCACCGACCACTGTGCACTGCTCCACGGTGCCCAACTAAATGTATGTTTCTGTTAAATAAAGTTTGTTTAATCGGTTCGTGGGCGCCGCAAGCTATGCTATATAAATATAACTTATATGGATAATTGTCTATTGAAGACAATAACAGCTACATGTTGGCTTGCTTACAAATTGCATGATCCGGGGTTCGATTCTCCGTCCAGGCGAAAGGTAAAATTAAAAAATTTATAAAATCCAATAATTTCTTGTACATTGTTTGTATTACAGAAAAGCGCGCTAAGAACTAAAAACCTCGTGGAAGTGAGAAAGATGTGAGGGAAAATACGATTAGCCAGAAATGATTGTTGTTTTTTTTTTACTTTTCTTCCAAAGCGAAAAACAAATAAGAAACAATCTTTGTTTGTCTAAAATTTCGTTTGGGAGGAAAGAATTATTTTTTGCGTGCATATGGTATTAGTTTCGACCCCGACGAGCAATATATTAAGAATGTGCTGGTTGCATTTCTCGAACTTTTAAATGGACTAAATATTATTCTTATATAAAGCAAATATATTTCAACACACATTAAACAATGTTGTTATAACAACAAGTACTGAGTAGTGAAACTGTTGTTTTTGGACCCGGAAGTGGTGCAAAATTGGCGCAGAAGCGCTTGTCATAGGACGGATGTCCACCATATCAACAACTGAATTTGCATCACTTCTTATGGTGCAGAATGCTGAATTTTGCCAAATAAATCATTTTTATAATCTTTTTTTATTTTTAAATATTTTTCAAAAATTCTCAATTTCTACAATTTAGCATTTTTCTAGTATTTAGCATTTTTCGCCATTTTATTAATTCGTACTCTGTTTAACGTATTTGAAACAAAAATGTTGAAATTAAAAGAACCTGTGTAGTTAAAATAAAGAACATCTTTGGAAGCACAGTTTTAGAAGTGCTTTTATATTTTGAGTGTCTTCTTTTTATGGTACATAGCGTATAAAAAAATGTATTGAAATTTGTATAAAATAACACCTTTTACTAAAAATATCGCCTAAAATTGCTAGTTATTATACATATATAATATTATATGGCAGGTATTAACAGAACACTTGTAACCGAAACAACAGTCGGAAGCAAAATAGCAAATCAAACTTTTTTGCTGATATTACTGATCTTTTTCGTTTGAGCGTATGTTCCGCTCAGATAAAAAAAAAATAAAATATAATAAAATTGTAAATATAGCTTTCGAAAAGTGGAAGTTGCATAGAGCTTGTAAAGTTAAAGCAAAAACAAACGCTTTCGGCGAAACGTTGCAATAGTAGCAACCGCATGTTAGTACTTAGTGTTGACAAGGTCAGATTATGTTCTTGAAATATCATTTTTTGAAATAGCAACTTGTAAATCGAAATCGATATAAAAGATTATTTGTATAAAAAGTTAATTTGGATTAAAATATTTTTTAACCATTTGAATTTTGTGCATGATGTCGGAGGGGAGAAAGTTTAGTCACATTGTTATTAACGAAAAAAGTAAATGATATTTTGAAAAATAAAGGTTTGGATAAGAAAGCAAGATGATTTTAAGTCTGTCAACCCAGTATTGCCAGACGACTTTTTTCCTCCTTTGTTGTGTTGTTTTCTTTTTTTTATGCAATTAAATTGAAACCAGTTACGCTTTTAAGATACATTTATCGCGAAATATACAAATGTAAACTTGGTCAACGATTTGAGAGGTTATTTGGAAGAATTTTTATTTTACATTTTTTGTAGAGATCAATATCAGAAATCAAAACATGTTTCAAGTTCAAGTTAAAACGAATTCGATTCAGTACAAGCTGAAGAGAGTTTTGTATTTATACTTGTATTTAAAAAAAAACGTACAAAAATATTGGTTTTATGATTACACGCGTACAGAATGATTATAATAGGCGTGTTTCGTGTACAATTAACATGAAACAAAAAATGGTCTTACGACTTATTTTATTTATTAAGGTTGACATTATGTGCGGTTATGCAGTGACCCTCAGATAATTTCACTCACCATAGCTTTTCTTAAATAATGGAATTTTAGTTAGGTAAATCATTTTCTGAAGATATTAAAAACAAAATGTGTCTTCAACCACCAAAAAAGTTTGTTATTCATAACAGCAAAAATGTTTTCTAAAACAAAACAGCTTATTGTCTGCTGAAAAAGGGAAAGTAGCAAATGTAGTTGTTTCAGCAAATAGTTTTGTCTGCTAAAAACACAAACACTGCTAAATTAGCAAATGTATTTGCTAAAATTTTTTAAAAATCATCGCAGTTGATATATCAAATTGCATTAGTTGAAATAGCTAACATTGTATAAACATTGTCATAAAATGTAAATTACGATCTCCGTTTGGGTCATGTATAAAAAAGGACGGCTTTTTTGCATATTTTATTGCATAATATACAATGAAAATATGTGTTATTAGCATCAACATCTACCAACATATCTAGTGAACGAAGCAGAAATGGTTTAATAGTTTAGCGAAAAATTCCACTCAAGGAAAAATCTAATAAAACAGGAAAAAATAAATTAACAAACTTGAGTCGTTTTCTCAATCTGAGGTAGAGTGACATGAAATTCTCGTGACACGCGTGAATCACGTGAGTTTTTGCGAGTACTGAGTACTGGTTTTCCTTTCGTGAATGTGTGTGAGTGTGATTGGCTAACATTTTGCTCGTACACCTCTAATCAGTGGTTATTATTTATCGTCTACATTATACATCCTAATGGTTTATAAATCCTGATGGGCCGGTATTATGTTCGGGTTTAGAGTTGAAAAACACTTTATTATTCTAAAATAATCAAAATTATAAATGAAGACAAACATATTCAAGTAAAATCTTGAAAGGATCTGGATGAAAGGAGAAATTACACATCGATTGAGTTAAAATATATGCTCTAAATGGAGCTATTTTCATAACTTCGAAAATTTCAAGGCGAAAACAGAACATAGTCCGGGCCTTAAGGGTCTAACTTTAAGAATATGTTACGAACATAAGACTTTTTATTTAAAAGTAATGAGTCTTAGGCACCAAATCAGTACAAAAATATTTTGTAACAATATCTGGTTAAAAGCGAAAAGGAAAATATCTACTCATTAAAACCATAAATTATGGTTTCCGTCTTAACGAATAATATTAATCCGAAGATGCCGTAAATTGAGACGTAACAGCAAACATGATTTTTGGTGATAACATCCTACTAATATTTAATATTTGAATTTTGAAATACTAAGCATACACTTTTAGCTAACATCGCAAGTGTTGTTTTTTCCAGTCCGATTTCGGATCAACACATAGAAAAAATCTGCTAAAACGGTACTTTGTTGTTTTTTGTTATATGATTTTTTTTTTGTTTTGTTATATGATTTTTAAGAAGAATATTCATCAAAAGATATACACTCATAGAAAAAAGTGTGCTAAAAATAGCAGTCGATGTCTGATGTTCTATTTTTGTACTTCAGGATCTAACGAACAACAAATTATAAAATTTGTAGGTTATAAGTTTTCCCCAAAGCACATTTAAGTACCAAAAGTAGTTTTTGGTATATTTTTGCACTATAATATACTTACAAGATCCTAAATGCGATCAGATTTTTTGGGTAAATACTATATAAAAAACAATGCAAGCAATGGCTGCTTTCCCTTTTTCAGCAGACTTTTTGACTTTTTCGCAGACATTTCTGCAAATTTCTTCGGGTGTAGTTAATGCAACCGTTAGTATTAAAACCCCGTTTTTCTCTACATGTAAAACATTTTTATTTTTACTGAAAAATCTCAACTCCTTCCTGACAGTAAATAATTATATTTTTAACCAACCTATATTTCTATCTTCCACTTTTAGTTCAAAATGCTGTTCGGAGCTGCCCAAACGGCTTTTAAAACATTACGCCACAGTACTCCTCGTGTTCGTGTGTATTTGTATAACAAAAATGCCTACTCCACCCAGGTAAAGTCCCATACGGAATGAAATGAAATTAAACTTATCTCCTCTATTACTTTTAGGTTGAATACAAACCGATTCGTTCTGTATTGGTGGCGAATCGCGGAGAAATTGCAATTCGCGTTTTTCGTGCCTGTACAGAGTTGGGCATTAAGTCCGTAGCCATTTATTCCGAGCAAGATAAAATGCATATGCATCGTCAAAAGGCCGATGAATCGTACTTGGTTGGCAAGGGATTGCCTCCGGTAGAAGCGTATTTAAACATTCCAGAAATCATTCGTGTTTGCAAGGAGAACGATGTAGATGCTGTGCATCCAGGTTATGGGTTCCTTTCTGAACGCAGTGATTTTGCTCAATCCGTTATTGATGCTGGTCTACGCTTCATAGGCCCCTCGCCGAAAGTTGTACAACAGATGGGTGATAAAGTAGCTGCCCGTATCGCAGCTATCGAAGCCGGTGTACCCATTGTGCCTGGTACCGATGGCCCAGTGACTACAAAGGCTGAAGCTTTGGAATTCTGTAAGAAACACGGCTTGCCAGTGATTTTCAAAGCTGCCTATGGTGGTGGAGGTCGTGGCATGCGAGTTGTTCGCAAAATGGATGAAGTTGAGGAAATGTTCGAAAGAGCGAGCTCCGAAGCTAAGGCCGCTTTTGGTAATGGTGCTATGTTCATTGAAAAATTCATCGAACGTCCCCGTCACATTGAAGTTCAATTGCTGGGAGATAAGGCTGGAAATGTCGTACATTTATTCGAACGTGATTGTTCCGTCCAACGTCGTCATCAAAAAGTAGTCGAAATCGCTCCCGCCCCAAGACTGCCAAAAGAAGTCCGTGATCAAATGACTACGGCTGCTGTTCGCTTGGCGAAGCATGTTGGTTATGAAAACGCCGGTACTGTGGAGTTCCTGTGTGATGAAAGTGGAAACTTCTATTTTATTGAAGTAAATGCTCGTTTACAAGTCGAGCACACAGTTACTGAGGAAATTACAGGCATTGATTTGGTACAATCCCAAATTAGAGTGGCCGAGGGTATGACATTACCCGAGCTAGGATATACACAAGACAAAATAAAATCTCGAGGATATGCTATCCAATGTCGTGTAACCACAGAAGATCCCGCCAATGACTTCCAACCTAGTACTGGTCGCTTAGAAGTTTTCCGTTCCGGCGAGGGCATGGGTATTCGTTTGGACAGTGCTTCTGCGTTTGCTGGAGCTATTATCTCACCATACTACGATTCCCTCCTAGTTAAAATTATCTCACACGCCAGTGACTTGCAAAGCTCTGCCTCCAAAATGAATCGTGCTCTTCGCGAATTCCGTATTCGAGGTGTGAAAACGAACATACCATTCTTGTTGAACGTGTTGGAAAATCAAAAATTTCTACACGGTGTCTTGGACACATACTTTATCGACGAACACCCTCAGCTATTCAAATTCCGTGTATCACAAAATCGTGCCCAAAAGCTCTTGGGCTACTTGGGTGAAGTATTAGTGAATGGACCACAAACTCCACTGGCTACGAGTTTGAAACCAGCTGAAGTTAAACCACACATACCAACAGTGCCTCTAGGTAAGTACGATTGTTTTGTTCGTCACAATCATAATGGGTTTCATTACATACAGTGATCGTTTTCGATGCAAAATTAAAAAAAAAATCGACTAATGGGTTTTCACATTCGACTATTTAAATATACTTTAATGTTATTTTAATGTTTAAAGCATATTTCTCTTTTGCTTATGATTATTGCAAACAAAGCAAAATTTACCAAAAAAAATAATTTTCCTAAACTTAAATTTTATTTTCACCGCACTTGTTTGAACAAAGATAGTGTATTATGCAGCCATTTTTTAATTGTATATGTCCAATATACCAAAATTATCTGAAATGCAAATCGAACACTAATAGATACCGTCATCATCGGTATATGAAAGACACAAACATATAAAGTGTTCCCATTAGAACACATTTAATGGGCTTCATATACCGCCACAAAAATGTCCCCAATACTTTTCAAAGATGCTGTAATAAATACACTTGTCGATACATTGGAAATGGGATCTTTCTACACTACTCTTTTATAACTGACCTCGCTCGCTTTTGCTCCAGTACAATCAATGCTTTTCGAAGCACAAAAATAATTTGTACATTTATTATTGTTCAATTATTATTTAAAAATTTTCCATATCTCCTTATTTAGCTTTAATTTTTATCTTAATACATTTTTTGTTTATTTACTTTTATGTGTTACATTTTGTTATTAATCCACTCCCAAAAAAAACAAAACAAACAAACATTCAAATGTTGCATCAATATCATTAAAACCCCAAAATTGTTTGAAATCATCATTACTATCAAAAAATTGGCACCATCAACGACCTTCGCCACCTTTTCAATATCTTATATTGAACATTGAAGACTTGTCGCCAGCGGCTATAGAGCGTGAAAGTCGTGGTGAAGCTAAAGGTATGTTACATACACATTAATTATGGTTTAGGGATGGTGTTTACATATATTGGGAAAATGGATTCAAAGTTTTTTCCAAAGAATAATAATTACGGACGTATTGCATTATAGATGGAATATTATAAAGCGTTTTTCAGTCGTTTTAATTCAAATCAATTAACTTGTATTGATAGTTCTTACTGATGTCATACCTATTTTTGTCAAATGATAAAGTGAGCCCTCATCATCAAAGGTGGACAATGATCAGAAAACCTCAGAAGGCTCCGAGTGCTCAATATAGAGTGGCTTTACATCCATAGCGAACTATTATTTAACTTGTTTAAAAACTATTCTACTTTCATTTTGGTTTTGGGTCTTCTTATGATTTCGCTCCTTCTTCCAGCATTGACCATTTTTTGCTTCCACAAATCTCAAGTCACCAGATGCGAATTTCCTTCAAACAATATTTGAATTGCTTGAACTACGCGGTTGTTCTAACCGCGAAACAATTAAGTGTTTAGTACTTATCTTCTCCTAAAGGGAAAATAATAACTATCAGATGTTTTTTAATCGAACCCTCCAAGTTATAATTTATTTTGATTGAGACAAAGGTAAACTAGCTTTTATTTTGAAATTCGTTGACTTTTATTATACTTTTATAAAATAAAGGGTGATTCTTTTGAGGTTAGGATTTTCATGCATTAGTATTTGACAGATCACGTGGGATTTCAGACATGGTGTCAAAGAGAAAGATGCTCAGTATGCTTTGACATTTCATCATGAATAGACTTACTAACGAGCCACAACGTCGAATTTTCAGTGAATGGGCCCTAGAAAAGTTGGCAGAAAATCCGCTTTTTTATCGACAAATTTTGTTCAGCGATGAGGCTCATTTCTGGTTGAATGGCTACGTAAATAAGCAAAATTGCCGCATTTGGAGTGAAGAGCAACCAGAAGCCGTTCAAGAACTGCCCATGCATCCCGAAAAATGCACTGTTTGGTGTGGTTTGTACGCTGGTGGAATCATTGGACCGTATTTTTTCAAAGATGCTGTTGGACGCAACGTTACGGTGAATGGCGATCGCTATCGTTCGATGCTAACAAACTTTTTGTTGCCAAAAATGGAAGAACTGAACTTGGTTGACATGTGGTTTCAACAAGATGGCGCTACATGCCACACAGCTCGCGATTCTATGGCCATTTTGAGGGAAAACTTCGGAGAACAATTCATCTCAAGAAATGGGCCGGTAAGTTGGCCACCAAGATCATGCGATTTGACGCCTTTAGACTATTTTTTGTGGGGCTACGTCAAGTCTAAAGTCTACAGAAATAAGCCAGCAACTATTCCAGCTTTGGAAAACAACATTTCCGAAGAAATTCGGGCTATTCCGGCCGAAATGCTCGAAAAAGTTGCCCAAAATTGGACTTTCCGAATGGACCACCTAAGACGCAGCCGCGGTCAACATTTAAATGAAATTATCTTCAAAAAGTAAATGTCATGGACCAATCTAACGTTTCAAATAAAGAACCGATGAGATTTTGCAAATTTTATGCGTTTTTTTTTAAAAAAAAGTTATCAAGCTCTTAACAAATCACCCTTTACTAACAAAATTCCGTTGGGTATACCTCTGCTACGAAAATTAAACAAATATTTTCTAATATGGCCACAAAACCCGTCGTTGGAAATGATATACATAAATGGTTCTTCCAGTTGTTGTTTTTGCTATGACGAATATATCTCGTCGAATAAAGCCCAAAAGCAACAAAGGCGTAGAGTTTTTGCCAAGAAATTTTTGCTAATTAAATTTCTTATCGATAAGAAAAACTTTTTGTATTATATATCATTGTGGTTCTAAAAATAGAGACCAAAACAGGGGGAGGATCTTCAATAAAAATATTTGGATTTAAAGACCAAAGCGGTTCCCTATGAAAGTACGCCCGCCCTTTATGGCTTGGTCTTCATTAATAAGGCGAAGAGAATGTGAGGGATATTTTATGGATATTTGGGAGCTAAAATATATAAATAAAAATGTATGGTTTTTGAAATCTGTTGGCTCACTTTTTCAAAAATATAATTGTAACAGCAGGTATCAGTTTCTGGCTACGCAACTCAAATTTAATTTTATATTATGGAGCAAAGTACAATTATGTCGAATCAGTACACACAATAAAATAAAGCCTCTGAATGAACCGATTTGTAAAGGAGTCGCTTTACGTCATTAGTAATATTATAAAATATATCATTGAGCAATCATTTGAAAATTGTACTAAATATTTTGAAAATTAATTTATAATGACATTAAATCATAATTTCGACTTTGAATCCATGGACATATAATATATACAATATTTATTTTAAGTTTGTAAATTAATTTTTTATATAGTTTTGAGTTATTTAATCTCAAGGTTCATACATTTATTCTTCATATCATGTGTAAATTAACTACTTGCAAGTGTTGCTAACCACTCAAATTCATCACTTCAAATATCTTATATTTACCTTACACATTCAGAATATATAGTATATAGCTGTGGTATATTAAATAACCAGCCTTTCAAAATTAGAAATGTTTGAGAGTAAATTTAGCAAATATTTAAAAATACTATTTTGGCAGTTACACCACCACACCACAGAAATGTCGTTAACTAAAATGCAAAATGCAGTGCCAGCTAATATATTCTTCTGTCTTTTAATAATAAATCATTCCAGATGTCTAACCTATTTTTCCAATATAAATACTTTCGATAAACTGTCAATAAATTGTTTCGTATATGGACGTAAAAATCAATATTTTCATAGTTATTAAATTTATTTTGGGCCAAGCAAAGTAAACATGTTTATTCAACGGCGTCCAAATGAGTATAAGCGCTATATCTGATGTGAAATAATAAGTTGTAAAATTAGATTTTTTCTTAGACGCTCAAAAATTAATAATATGTATCCAGCAAAGAAAAAAAAAAAATAAAATTAAAAAATAAATATAGTTAAAACTTGTTGTATAACTAAGTAATAATAATATGAATAATAAAGTGTACTACTCTGCAATGGACATGGATAGTCAAAGGTTGAGCCATTTCTTATTGGTTTCTTCCCCAGCTAAATTATGAAAAAATTGGCGACTGTTTTGTATTTTAGGAAACGATAGATAACTCTAACAACAAAAACTATTTTATTCAAGACAACTATATTAATTACGAGACTGCTTTATTTATTTCGATTTCCCCTTTTGCGCCATATAGTTACCGAACCTCCAAAAGGTTTGCGACACATTTTAACAACACAGGGACCTGCCGCATTTGCCAAAGAAGTTCGTTCTCAGAAAAATCTTTTAATGATGGATACCACCTTCAGAGATGCTCACCAGTCTCTGCTGGCAACACGTGTGCGATCTCACGATCTTCTGAATATTTCACCATTTGTAGCCAACAAATTCCATAATTTATATGCCTTGGAAAATTGGGGTGGAGCTACATTTGATGTTGCCTTACGTTTCTTGCACGAATGTCCATGGGAACGTTTAGAAGATATGCGCAAACTGATTCCAAATATTCCATTCCAAATGTTGTTGAGAGGTGCTAATGCTGTTGGTTATACAAATTACCCAGATAATGTTGTTTACAAATTCTGCGAGTTGGCGGTATGTGTCATATATGTTTTATTTGTTATTGATGATTGCAAGAACTCTGTTTGTTACAGGTACAAACTGGTATGGACATCTTCCGCGTATTCGATTCTCTGAATTATTTGCCCAACTTAATTTTGGGCATGGAAGCTGCTGGCAAGGCTGGTGGAGTTGTAGAGGCCGCCATTTCCTACACAGGTGATGTCAGTGACCCCTCGCGTACAAAATATGATCTTAAATACTACACCAACTTGGCCGATGAATTGGTAAAAGCTGGAACACATGTACTAAGTATCAAGGATATGGCTGGCCTATTAAAACCTCAAGCTGCCAAGTAAGTCAAGAAATTAGTTCTTACACAAATAAGGCAAAAAGTTGCTACATTTCCCGATCAAAATGACTAATTTTAAAAAGATGTGATAAGAATTTGTATGTTTTCATGCCAATGAGTGTTATTTCTATAAGTGGTCTGGTTCAGACCATATGTTCCAGAACACTCACAAGCCTCCTATGTAAAAATGTCTTCTTGTTAAAAAACAATCCGAGTCATGGATTTTTGCCTTAAATGTGCCCTTTTTGCCTGCTTTTCTCGATTTTAATAATTCAACATTATCACGATACCAATAATCACAAACCTTTTCTTATAGATTGCTAATAACAGCTATTCGTGATAGACATCCCGATGTACCTATTCATATCCATACTCATGACACTTCAGGTGCAGGAGTAGCCTCCATGTTAGCATGTGCCGAAGCTGGAGCAGATGTTGTAGACGTAGCTGTTGACTCTATGTCCGGCATGACCTCTCAGCCCTCGATGGGAGCTATTGTTGCATCTTTGCAAGATACTCCATTGGATACGAAATTCAAATTGAGCGATATTTCCGAATATTCAGCCTACTGGGAACAAACTCGTACTCTTTACGCTCCATTTGAATGTACCACCACAATGAAATCGGGCAATGCCGATGTATACATGAACGAAATTCCCGGTGGTCAATACACCAATTTACAGTTCCAGGCGTTCTCCCTAGGCTTGGGCGATTTCTTCGAGGATGTGAAGAAAGCATACCGGGATGCAAATTTGTTGTTGGGTGACATTATCAAGGTGACGCCTTCATCGAAAGTAGTGGGAGATTTAGCCCAATTTATGGTACAAAATAAACTGACTGCTAATGAGGTGTTGGATAAAGCGGAAGAACTATCATTCCCCAAGTCTGTTGTCGAATTTTTGCAAGGCTCCATTGGTATACCTCATGGAGGTTTCCCCGAACCATTGCGTTCTCGCGTTTTGAAGGATATGCCACGCATTGAGGGTCGCCCTGGAGAAAATTTGCCACCTTTGGACTTTGACAAACTAAAGAAGGACCTGAAGGAGTCACATCCTCATGTCACCGAACGCGATGTCATGTCGGCCGCATTATATCCAGCTGTCACCGAGGACTACCTCCACTTCCGTGAATCATACGGCCCTGTAGACAAATTGGATACACGCATCTTCCTCACTGGGCCAAAGGTGGGCGAAGAATTTGAGGTTAATCTGGAAAAGGGCAAGACACTCAGTTTGAAAACATTGGCCATGGCGGAAGACTTAACACCCAATGGTGAACGCGAAGTATTCTTTGAAATGAACGGTCAATTGCGTTCTGTGTTCATTCGTGACAAAGAAGCTGTAAAGGTAAGCAAACTAATATGATATCCACAAACACAAATTAACATATTTTTAATTGAATATTACAGGAATTGCATATTCATCCCAAGGCATCTAAGAGCAATAAGAATGAAGTTGGTGCCCCTATGCCTGGAACTGTCATTGATATTCGTGTAAAGGAAGGCGATAAAGTTGAAAAGGGCCAACCATTGGTAGTTTTATCCGCCATGAAAATGGAAATGGTTGTACAAGCTCCCAAAGCCGGTGTAGTTAAGAAATTGGAAATTAGCAATGGTATGAAGTTGGAGGGTGACGATTTGCTTATGACTGTTGAGTAGATGATGACCATACCTGTTATACATATTTGAAACACACATGAACATATTTTCGGAGGAATCGTGACCATTCTTTTAGATATATTTACAAACACTATGCCAAGAACAATTTCCCCAAAGGATGGTCAAAAATTGTTCGTTGATCCATCCAATCTAGTGATAGTTCAAAAACGGCCAATCAATTGACGACGAGTGCAAATAATGTAACAGCGACAAGACATATTTTCCTATTTTATTCATATTAAATTGTTACCCATTTATATTTAAGTTGAAAACTATGTACACGTTTACTACCTTGCTATTCGTATATACAAATATTTTTGCTGTGTTACTTTGTAATGATAAATGTTATGATGTATGGTTATCGAATCCAATACCACCTCCCTTGTCTCTTAGCGGAAAGCGCACAAACGAGTCCTAAGTATGTAATTATATTAATTATTTTTATTATAATTTGTATCTTTTTCTATAAAAGTAAATTGTTTTATTTGTTCTTATTGTAATTTTTAAGTATTGCAGAAGTCGTTATGTTGTCTTCTATTAGGGTTTTATTTTCTGAAAGCTATTATAATATTTTCTAAAAAATTCATTTTATAGCATCCAATGTTGTTCGTATACTTATAACAATTATGTTTTATTTTTATGAAAATTTGGGTAAAACCAATAGTTAAACTTTGGAATAAATAATAAATACAAAAAATCTAGATTGTCAAATTTAATGTTATATAACAGTTTCAAAATGTGCCGTTTAAAAATTCCAGCTATGATGAGACCGTTAGCTACTTTTACCGGGTATTACCAAAAATACCTGCATTAAAATATTTTCGAATTTGAAGTTTTGGATACCCAAGTAGCATCAATCAATTTTATCTTCTTTTTATAGAATGTTTAAAAATCCTTTTTCACCATCTTTTAATAGTCTTTTCATCGAACCAGTCCGAGGCGCATAAATTAATAATTAAGGCCTATCTCAGACATCCATTTATTTCATAAAATATATGTAAAAATTAAATGACGAATTTAGTTTTATAACTGGAACTAAGAATGGCGTCTTATTCCAGAAAATAAAATTTTGGTTGGATATTCAGGTATCTATAATTTAAATTTGCAGTTAAGTTTGCTGAGTTTTCCATTTCGGCGAATGTATGGTATAGTGGCATATTCATCCAAAAAAAGCAGCCGGATATTCAGATATAACCATCAGCTGTTGAATTTGCTTTAGCAGATAAAACAAGGTTGGCTGATAAGTCCCCGGGTCTAACAAAGAAAACCACATTTTTTTTGTCAAAATTCGTTTTTATTATTCAACATAGTTCCCTTCAAGAGCGATACAACGATTATAATGACCTTCCAATTTTTTGGTACCATTGTGGTAGTACTCCTTCGGTTTTGCCTCAAAATAGGCCTCAGTTTTGGCGATCACCTCTTCATTTCAGCCAAATTTTTTCCCTGCGAGCATCCTTTTGAGGTCTGAGAACAAGAAAAAGTCACAGGGGGCCAGATCTGGAGAATATGGTGGGTGGGGAAGCAATTCGAAGCCCAATTCATGAATTTTTGCCATCGTTCTCAATGACTTGTGGCACGGTGCGTTGTCTTGGTGGAACAACACTTTTTCTTCTTCATATGGGGCCGTTTTGCCGCGATTTCGACCTGCAAACGCTCCAATAACGCCATATAATAGTCACAGTTGATTGTTTTTCCCTTCTCAAGATAATCGATAAAAATTATTCCATGCGCATCCCAAAAAACAGAGGTCATTACTTTGCCAGAGGACTTTTGAGTCTTTCCACGCTTCAGAGACGGTTCACCGGTCGCTGTCCACTCAGCTGACTGTTGATTGGACTCAGGAGTGTAGTGATGGAGCCATGTTTCATCCATTGTCACATATCGACGGAAAAACTCGGGTGTATTACGAGTTAACAGCTGCAAACATCGCTCAGAATCATCAACACGTTATTTTTGGTCAAATGTGAGCTCGCGCGGCACCCATTTTGCACAGAGCTTCCGCATATCCAAATATTGATGAATGATATGACCAACGCGTTCCTTTGATATCTTTAAGTTCTCTGCTATCTCGATCAACTTCATTTTAAGGTCTTTCAAAATCATTTTGTGGATTTTTTTTATGTTTTCGTCGGTAACGACCTCTTTCGGGCGTCCACTGCGTTCACCGTCCTCCGTGCTCATTTCACCACGCTTGAATTTTGCATACCAAATCATTATCAAGCCACGTTTTTGCTTCCACCGTATTTTTCTCTTTCAGAAAACAGTATTTTATCACAACACGAAATTCCTTTTTTCCATTTTTTTTCACAGTAACAAAAGTTGCTTCACAAAAGACGCTCTATCTCACAAACTAATTGACTTACAGACGTCAAATTTTGACACGAATCATTTGAAGGTTGGTACTATATAAAAATAATTTAATACTAGCGACGCCATCCATGTGTCAGACCGGGGACTTATCAGCCAACCTGTTGATAGGTACTTCTAGTTAAATGTGGTATCACAATGGACTGAATAGTCTAAGTGAGCCTGAAATTTAATCGGGCTGCCACTTTAACCTAACCTACACTAAAACATTTATTTGTTTGGCTGAAACAAATAAAAATGACAACTTATGGGCAATCGTAACACAATTAAAACAATATTTTATGAGTATCTATAGTATTTACCCAAAAATCTGAATATTTATCAAACTGACGGCCATTTTCATGTAGCTCCGTTAGGCTTTAACTGCCAGTTAACAGAAAGTAAATTGCAAATATCTTCTCTCCAGTTAACTTTAACTGAAAAATTTTCGTCAGTTAAGTTCATAACTGGCATATGGAATATATATGCAAGATGACAGCTTCGTCCATAATACGGTTTAAAAGCTGGTTAGTTAACGGAACACTAACGGAGCTTTATGAAAATGGGGGTGAGGCATAACAGCAAACAAAATGTTTGCCGATCGTAGTTAGGAGCTTGTACAGTGCACAAAAAATAACAAAAACTACGTTTGGTTCTTAAATATGCTTTGGGGAAAATTTTGTAACCCCAAAATTTTATGATTTGTTGTTCGTTAGACCCTGAAGTACAAAAATATAACAGCAGACATCGCCTGATGTTTTTAGAAGACGTTTTTCTATGAGTGTAGCTGAATGCCATTCTTTATCTTCCCATTGTAGTGTAACATTCGCGACATCATTTGTGAAATGAAAACAATATTTTTTTAAGGTTTTTTGGATATTCAACAGCAATATCTTCAAATTTATTTTACTTAAAATTGTCAAAATGATCGTGCCTGTTTTGGTACACACATGTATCGCACTTAAGAGGTTTTCTGGACTACACTTTACACCGCCACACAACTGAAAAATGTACACGAATATTTTTGCTGTGTGGGCCAAGTGTGCAGCTATCGGAAGCAAAGTTAGAAGATTTTTAAAAGAAATAAATAACAGATTTGGAAATTTTAATGTGTTTTTTTTTTATATATTTTGCACATTTTATTGAACAAAATCAGCTGAATATGCTACGAAATAAGATTTTTTAATAACTTAATCTGACTGGTGTATATTTTTTCCACATCCTGCTGTAATTTTTACTTTTTTCCACATCCTGCTGTAATTTTCTTGCAAAAAAAGTTTATTTTATGGTTCCTGTCTGAAAATTAAATGTATTGCAGAAAAATCAGCTGTTTACATTTTTCGATCAGAACAACTAACTTTTTGAGAGGCGTGAAGAATGTGTGCTGTCTGGTGAGACTCAGAACAGGCATGGATATTAGTTTAGGGTAGGTATAGTGGCAGTCTCTTTAACTCAGGCACGCTTGACTATTCAGTCCATTGTGATGTCCCAGGGATGAACTTCTCTCTTATCACTGAGTGCTGCCCAATTCCATATTTTTCTCAACGAAGAGTGTTATTCTAATAGCCGGCGATACCAGAAGTTTTGACCCTCGGAAATATCACCAGAATTACTAAGAGGGGATAATCCACCGTTGAAAACTTTTTGAACCCTTTGTATGCTAACCATTGCAATAAAAAATGTGTATTGCTTTGTGACCGATGTTTCTTTTACTTTCCCGCCCCTTCCGACCGTATGCATGGTGAAGTTGAGAATTAAAACCAGCTACAGAGAAATCATCTCATCAGCGGATCATACAGAAATAAATACTTGATTTGGTAGAACAGAATGGAAAAAACTTCCATATGGTTTACAAAGCCTGCGAAATGATTGCTACATTTATGAAACCCTTTTTAACTATATTCAGCTATATGTGTACCTTTTGTGCTTTGAACAATCAGTCGATTTGTTTCTTATGTTTATAAAGACGTATTGTACCAAACTCTGAGAAGGAAATGACCAGCACTGGTATGAAGAACGAAATTAAAAAAGGAAGTAGAAAACGGAACTAGTTCCTATTACGGAACGGAACAAAAAGGAGCGGTCACTTAAAGGAACTATAATTCCCAACTCTAGTAAATACCAACGTAAACTAAATCAACGTAATTGTTCAAATATTCTATATTTAATTTTATTTTTTAATTATTATTATTATTTTTTTTTCCATTTATTTAGTGTAAAATATACCTAAAGTGAGTTTTTTTTTTCATGACGATAAGATAGTTTTATCAGGTATTTCTTATGGGGAATCATGTTCACCATCTTGTCTTTGAGAGATCGTTTTCTGTACGTGTAGCCAGGTTATGGAACTCGCTACCTCACCACCTTAAAAATTTCTCTATTACTCCTTTTACATTTAAAAGGAATTTGTTAAATTATTTATCTACTCTATAATGCAAATATTTATCATCTCACTGACAATTTCAAACTCAATGCGTTTTAATTTCTTGTTTGCTATGTATAAAGGGTTGTGCGTTAGGATTTTAATTTTAATTTTTTTTAGTTTCGTTTTAATTATAAGGTTAAGTTTTTATTTGGAATACTAGGGCTCTATTGATTGAATTTCTATCAACATGTTGTCCAGAAGGGCGTTGGTTGATTAATTAAATAAATAAATGTAAGTTATCAATAATATAACCCTAACGACAAATAGCTGCGAATTTCTTATTGGCCGAAAAAAACAACGAAATTCGATTGCCTCTTTTTTACCAACCCGCATCGTAGTGATATGTTCGGATGTCTGACAAAAATATAATTTCTCGGAAGATACGTCTTTCGGGAACCACTTATTCGCGGTGCTTCAATTTTATATCGGGATTATCTATTTTTGTGTAATGATTTACCCCAAGTATTAGAACAGTGACATTGATCTACCTGTGTACAAATCTAGATTGTAGCCGACAAATTGCACGCCTTAAAAGCGGTATCTGTATAAACCTATGGGGAACATTTAATACATATCCAAAAGAGAATCACATTCTTTTATTTTATTGTGGTATAACCATCATTTTATTTCCAGGAAAGAAAAAATCACAAGGACTATTACAAAAGACTAACCTATTTTTTTCGTAGTAGAAGTGGTTGCTCGAAAAACTTGAATTAAAACGTTTTTGATATGAAATGAAAATGAAGCGTACTAAAATACAATTCTTAAGCTTCAATTTCATTTTTTAAAAAATGCAATTCATTTTGTATATCTAAGTAAATGTAAATCACGTAAAAATTAAATTAAGAGTACATAGTCAAATAAAATGAAAATGAAGTCCAACTTCATATTACAAAAATTAACACTGTAATTCATTTCTAAAGAGTTAACAAAGAATATATGATTATAAAAGTATGTTACGAGAAAGTTGTTAATTACAAGTAATACAGCTTCTTTTCTAAAGCATTAAGCGGCGATTGAAACAAACTAGTTCCAACTAACGTTGCCAATTTTTTAGCGTATTGGCATACAGCTGGTACACGAGTCGTACCAGACCAGTTGAAGTACAAATGAGTCATTCTGTATGTCAGCATTTGTATTTGATCCGGAGTGAGGCCAATATTGCTGTATACAACATTATAACTTGTGGGTGCTACGGTTCCTTGGCGTACTGATTGCGACACCAAATAGAAATCGTAACGTTCCGGCAATGTTATGACATCGTCAACTACCGTTCCAGGCGGTGGGTTACGCCCACGAGCAAACAAACGGCTATTAATGGATTTTGAAACAATGATATAGGCAAATTTAGGTTTATCTATTCCGGCCCTTTTGTATTCATCTTCGAGCTTCTCCACGACATCCTTGACTTCATGTTCGTAAACTTGTTTCAATGATCCTTCACTGATACCATCGCGATAAAAGAGAATACGTGCGGGCAATTTTCCATGCTCCTTTATATATTGTCGCAAAGCTTTGGTCAGCATGGGCCACAAGCTATTTGCCAATACATCGTGAGAACTGCATTCAGCCACAGTACTGTAAAATGTTGCATTAACTTTTAAATCCATAGTAGCTACCAGAGCGCCGTATGATTTTGCCTTTTCTCGTGCACTCTTTGCCAAATCATAGCCTACCGTCATCAGCCCGGAAAGTGGCACATCAATCATCCACGGAGTATAACCCAATTTGCAATTGATTTGAATCGCAACTTTTGTGCAAATGCTCATGAGGCCACGTTGGTTGGTCGCAGTTTTTTGTGTTACAACTTGGGTGGGCACAGCTCTTTCTAAGCACCCCTTTTTCTTTATGGAAGAATATCTTTCGGCATTGTTGTTGGGAACAAGGCACATAATTAGCTGAGGATCTTGACGAGAACAGTCCTCCATAGCTTGTATGTAACTATGGTTACGATCATCATGTATCAAAACTTCTCTGGGTCTTTCAATACGAAAGCTTATGCTGCTTGCAGCCCTCATAAGGCAATCGACAAAGTTGCGCAATTCACGGGAGCTACGATTAGTTCCAATAACAGCCCAACGTTGCAAGCCACGTGAGGGAGTTGTAAACATGCCCATATTACGGAAATGTCTAGTCCAGTCGGCTTGTTCTCCTGATGACTCTTTTCTGAGATCTCTGAAAACTATATTTTGCGGATCAATGATACGTCCTCGAACATCAACTAATCGAGTGTCCAATTTCATATTCCAATCCTGTAAGACTCGCATACTCGCTTCGGTTTGGTGCAAACGTTCATTGAATACTCGCAAGCGATCAATACGTCTATCAGGATTCATACGAGTGTGTTCCGACAAATCGCGCATAAGCTTAAAGTTATTGCGCATTTCGTCAGTCAGACCTGTTAGGCGACAAAGTTCAGGTATAAGGACTACCATCTCATTTTCGCCCCCACGTATGGAACGTTCTTTTGCTTTCGATATCAGTAATGGTTGATTGGCATCTCGTATTTTTATGTTATACTTCTTATGGTAGTAATCGATGAAACTGATTTTCTCCCCTTTCATATCAAACGTCTCTTTGGGAGTTTTATGGAAGTCTATATCGCTGATACGATAAGTTCTATTGTTATAGTCCGTTAAAACTGTTATACCAATAATGTGACGTCTAAAATCCTCTTGAAAGTCACGAGCCGACTCTTGGCAACGACGAAATACGTCGTAAACTGTTTCAGTCAACATTACTTTGTGAGCAATCTCTGCACATAGAAGAACATCCCTTTCATGTTGTCTTATCGAAGTCTGATAACCGGGCCACAACTGTAAATGGTGACTTCGTAAATCTATTCTAGCGGCTGGATCGAAAAAATTTCTGCCAACTAGTTTCAGTTGTAAACCTTCCATAGAGCGTCTCAAAATCAAATTTAGGATTTGTAATGATTGCCATTCGGTCATAGATATATCACCTACATACTTAATAGTGATGACAAAATTCTCACCTCTTTTGGAAGTGGCGGAGAGAATGGTAATAGCTTCCCTCAATCTGGTAGTTGAAAAGAGCTTAGATCCGTCAAACAGGAAACCGCCCAAGAGTTCACGATGTTGCGAAAGTATGCCACTCTTCAAACGCTTCATTTCAATTTCAGGAGCAAATGTAACATGGTATTGATAAATCTTCCAAGAAGGCGTCTTACTTATACGGAAATAGTTGGCTTGTAGTGAGATCTCCTTCCCGGCGCATCCTTTTTTGCTAGCTAGTTCGGGAGGCTTTGTTACAACCATAGAAACCTCAAATCGATTGTCTCTAGGTCTGGACGTTGACGAGGAATGGTGCGTTTGGGAAACAGTTTTAATTATTTTAGGTCTCGGTTCAGATGGCGAACTTTCTCGCGGCCGGTGAGGTTTCCCCGAAGAATCAACTTCCCGCGATGGCCGGCGCCGTCCACGACCTTGGTCATCAGACATCTTCCAAATTTCTTTAGTTCTGCAATATTAATAGGAACAAGTAGAACTTTAGCCTTCCAAGATAGCGTAGCGAACAAATTCAAATGACGCTGCATTCTACAGGATTGCCATACTTACTATTTTCGTCAATGAGCGTCTATCTTAAATTATAGAGTTGTCGTTATCGAAGTTTCAACTAATTGTTGATCGACTTATGTATATGCTCCAATACAAAGACTATTCCGAAGTCATTTACATAAACAACTAGATTAACATTTCTTTTCACAATTTTCGCGTATGAATAAAAATCTAACGGTAATCAATGGTATAATCACGTTATCACCCAGTATACAATTATGGCTTTGCCAGATTGATATTAAAAGAGACTTTCTATGTCGATTCAGGCGCTAAGATATATCGTCCAACTAGATAAAATTGTATTTGAAACTTCCATACACGCTGTCCAGATTATAAGTTTTTCAAACCACCCAACAAACACAAACGTTTGAAAAAGAATAAAATTCAATAATTTTTCAAAGAATTAGGGTAATATTCAAGTTGAGAAATTGTTGAGAAAATCGCGCACTCAACAAAAAACAGACATTACCCTCAAAAGCAAAATTCAACACAATAGCAATAATTTCTCAATTGTTATCCTCAAATTGAAATGCATCGCTACTCAATAATTTCTCAAACAGCCTTCAATGTGAGACAAATTAAAAATTAACATTGTTGCGAATATTTTCTAACAACAATATGTATGAAAGTCAATCCCAGTTCTAACTGAAAGTCAACACTAAATTTCTAGGGATTTTGTAAATTTTATTAATTTGTTTTTCATTAAAAAAAAAATATAATAATATTAAAAATAACATTAATAATATATAAAACTAATAATATATCAGTAAAATTTCCAACAATTTCAATTCACAAAATAACAAATTAAACCGATGATGCGATGTAAATTAAACTATCGATATGATGCGAATTATCATCCAGTAGTTGTTGATATGGAAAAGCATAAATACCAAGTTCAATTGGTTGTACTTTGATTTATGGAAACTTTCTCTTTTCGATAAGCCACTATCATTTTTCATCGTTCTGCTTCTTAATGTTTCCAAGAATGCAAGTTGTCTGCAAAGAGATTTGAGTTTAGTGACTTCCTTAAAGTTTTTATTTCGTGTTTTATTTTTACTTACCAATTATTATAAACTATTTTGAGTAATTTCTTTTGAATGTCAAAAAATGTCCACATTTTTTTATTTCTTCCACGAACTTCGTTGTCCAAAGTAGTATTGAAAACCATGTGGTTTTTTCGTTGCACTTCAGGGTAGTGTTTGGTCAAAGTTTTCTCCTATTAGGTTAGGTTAGGTTAAAGCGGCAGCCCGATTAAGATTCAGGCTCACTTAGACTATTCAGTCCATTGTGATACCACATTAACTACAAGTACCTATTACATATGGTTTTAACCGCAGAACCTTCTCGATTATTTTCTTCTGTTGAACCAACCAGAGTGTTCCAAAAACATTAGCAGACTGCTTAAGTTAACGTTTTCCAGGTCTGCCAGTAATCTAAAGCTATATGCTCCTAAAAAAAAAAGGTGTTTAATTGATTCCTTTTCCTCCACATCATGATAGCTTATACAATAGTCATTATACTTCGCTCCTATAGTTTTTGCAAATTCTCCTATCAGGCAGCGACCCGTTATAGCAGATATCAGGAGTGCTATCTGACGCCTTGAGAACATTGGCATATCTAGTGTGCGGTTTAAGTTTAAATGGGCCCATATTTGCTTGGTGTCGTTACAACCCTTGCAATTCTCCCATCCAACATTTGTCATCATGACAGCCATCTCACGCAGTAAGAGCTTGCAGGTAGCCAGAGGCATACCAACAGATTCTAGTTCCCCTGGAATATGTAAAGTAGTTCCTAGCCTTGCTAGCTCATCTGCTTCGCAGTTCCCCGGTATGTTCCTATGGCCACGCCCCCATACTAGGTGAATACCGACCACAGCGATAGCTCGCGCAACCGCACAGCCGTTGTTGCAGCTGACTGTTTGGCCAAAATGTCTAAAGGCAATAGATGCAGTATGACATTAAGGGAATTTGTCCCTGTCTTGCTGAATGCACCTGAGATACACAAGCACGCCAAGGGGGAATTTCAATACCCCTTAAGGAAATGGTCCTAACCGTGGGAGTTTTGCGATCCTTGCAGTACATGACTACTTCTGTCTTTGCAGGATTTACTCCAAGACCAATATCTTTCGCCCATTTCTCAGTCATCCGGAGGGCTCTCGTGTATAATATCTCTGATTGTGGATGAGAATTTTCCCCTGACTGCTAGAGCCACATCATCTGCGTACGCCACCACTTTTATCATTTCTTTTTCTAGGGTAACCAGAAGGTTATTTGTAGCAACATGCCTTAAAAGTTCTCCTGATGAAAGGAGACATAGATATAGTTCTTATTCAAGAACCATACATATATAAGAACAAGATCTGTGAATTAAGCACTCCGGGTTTCAAACTTTTGCATAATACCGGTAACGATATAAATCGAGCATGTATAATTGCTAAAAACGAACTAAACTTGTTTCTGCTTCCTTCATTGAGCAATGCAGACACTGTCGTAGCCAGTCTAGAGATATCCACATGCAAATATTGGGTATCTTCGGTCTACATGGGACATGATAGGGATATGCCACCCTGTGCCGTTAAGACCTTAGTTGAGGAGTCACTAAAAACAAAGACAAAACTCATTATGGGATGCGATGCAAATGCACATCATAGTATTTGGGGAAGTAGTGATACTAATGCAAGGGAAGAGTCGCTAATAGAGTTTATTTTGCGTACTAACCTGGTAGTTTGCAATAAGGGAGATGCACCAACCTTCGTCACCAGGAACAGACAAGAGGTTTTGGACGTAACGTTGACCTCTCCGGAACTGAATGATAAGATATCTGAGTGGCAAGTTTTGAGGGAACATAGCTTCTCAGATAATCGCTACATCAGTTTCAGATTGGCTGTTCGTACTTCAAAGACCATATTTCCGCCAAATGTTAGGAAAGCTGATTGGAATAGGTATAGGGAATCGTTCAATTTGATGATACCGGAAGTGCAAGATATCGAACACGCAGTGGAGCGGATTACTAAGGCCTTCAACATTTCACTGAAAGCTGCATGCCCTAGAGGAAAGCCAAGGGGAAAAAATCGGCCTCCATGGTGGACTACGGAGTTAAGTAATATGAGGAAATCCTGCAGGAAGCTCTTTAACAAAGCAAAGTCCACAAGAGCTCCGGAGGATTGGGACACTTACAAGATGAATCTGAGAGAATATAAACGAGAACTGAGAAGGTCTCAACAAAACTCTTGGGATGATTACTGTAGCAGTATTGAGAATACGTCAGAGGCTTCCAGACTACGGAAGGTACTAGCATCCACTAACACCGCTCCAGGTTTCATTAAAACATCGGAGGGAAATTGGACAACGTCCAGTGAGGAGACGTTGGAGGTACTTTTGGACACACACTTCCCTGGAAATCAGACGGTTGAACCATGTTCCGGCGGTGTAACAGAGGCTCAGCGATCATTTCCTATCGAGGAAATTGTGTCGGAATCTAGAATAAAATGGGCTTTAAATAGCTTTGGACCATTCAAATCCCCCGGACCTGATGGAATTACTCCGGCGGAGTTACAGGCAATGGCTGAAAGAATTATCCCCTGGTTGACGGTGATATATAAACAATGTGTAAACTTAGCATATATTCCAGAAAAGTGGAGGGAAACAAAAGTCGTCTTCATACCTAAAGCAGGAAAAGCCTCTCACTCGAGTGCGAAGGATTTCCGACCAATCAGCTTATCCTCATTCCTACTTAAGACCCTGGAGAGGATGATAGACATGTATCTTAGAACTAGCGTGGATTCAGGTTTGCTCTCGAAACGACAGCATGCATACTCGAAGGGCAGGTCTACTGAGACCGCATTGCATGAACTGGTCAGCTTTATTGAAAGCTCACTATCTGTCAAAGAATACACAATCGTGGCGTTTCTAGACATCGAAGGGGCGTTCAATAATGTCCATCCGAGCTCGATATTAAATGGACTGACAACTCTGAATGTTGATCCAGGTATACTTAGGCTGTTAGACGAACTTCTAATGAGGAGACGTATTTCAGCCACACTAGGGCAAGCAAACATACAAAGGTATGTGAACAGAGGCACTCCCCAAGGAGGAGTTCTATCACCTCTTCTTTGGAATGTTGCTATAAACAACCTTCTGGTTTCTCTAGAAAAAGAAAGGATAAAAGTGGTGGCATACGCAGATGATGTGGCGCTAGCAGTCAGGGGAAAATTCCCATCCACAATCAGAGATATTATACAGAGAGCTCTCCGGATGACTGAGAAATGGGCGAAAGATAATGGTCTTGGTGTAAATCCAGCAAAGACAGAAATAGTCATGTACTGCAAAGATCGCAAAACTCCCACGGTTAGGCCCATTTCCTTAGGGGGTACTGAAATTCCCTTTGGTGAGTGTGCAAAATACCTTGGCGTTATTTTGGACAGGAAGCTGAATTTTAGGCTTAATATTGAAGAGAGGGCGAGAAAAGCCACGGTAGCTTTGTACTCGTGCAAAAAGGCAATAGGGAAAAAGTGGGGACTAAGACCAAAAATTGTGCATTGGCTATACAGGGCAGTGGTTAGACCTATAATGCTATATGGTGTTGTAGTCTGGTGGCCGGCACTTCAGAAACCGACTTGTTTAGATAAAGTTCAGCGTATGGCGAGCTTATGTATCTCAGGCGCATTTAGTAAGACAGGAACAGACTCCCTTAATGTCATGCTACATCTATTGCCTTTAGACATTTTGGCCAAACAGTCAGCTGCAACAACGGCTGTGCGGTTGCGCGAGCTATCGCTGTGGTCGGAAAAAATGTACGGTCATAGTTCGGTCCTCAAAGTAATGCCAGATGTGCCTAACGTAGTGGATTACACCCTGGCAAAACCACTTTTCGACAAAAAGTTTGAAACTCTAATTTCCAACAGTGAGGCGTGGTGTACACAGACCCCGGGGAATAACAGATATATAGATTTCTATACTGATGGCTCCAAATTGAATGGACAAGTGGGGTTCGGAGTATATTCTAAAGATCTGGAAATTCGAATAGCGAAAAGATTACCTAATCACTGTAGTGTTTTTCAGGCTGAAATGTTGGCAATAAGAGAGGTGGTGAATTGGCTGAGAAGTAATGTTCCAACAAATATTGGCATTAATATATACTCAGACAGTCAACCTGCAATAAAATCCTTGGACTCTGTGTTCCTTAACTCAAAAACGGCCATAGACTGCCGCAAATCTCTCAACGAGATGGCTGAGCAGTACAATATTCACATAATATGGGTGCCTGGTCATAGGAACATACCGGGGAACTGTGAAGCAGATGTGTTAGCAAGGCTAGGAACTACCTTACATATTCCAGGGGAACTAGAATCTGTTGGTATGCCTCTGGCCACCTGCAAGCTCTTACTGCGTGAGATGGCTGTTATGATGGCCAATATTCGATGGGAAAATTGCAAGGGTTGTAACGACACCAAGCAAATATGGCCCCATTTAAACTTAAACCGCACACTAGATATGCTAGTGTTCTCAAGGCGTCAGATAGCACTCCTAATATCTGCTATAACGGGTCGCTGCCTGATAGGCGAATTTGCAAAAACTATAGGTGCGAAGTATAATGACTATTGTATAAGCTGTCATGACGTGGAGGAAAAGGAATCAATTAAACACCTCTTGTGTGAGTGTCCTGCTTTTTGTGTAAGGCGTAAGCGAATTTTAGGAGCATATAGCTTTAGATTACTGGCTGACCTGGAAAACGTTAACTTAAGCAGTTTGTTAATGTTTTTGGAGCAATCTGGTTGGTTCCACAAAAGTAAATAATAGAGAAGGTTCAGTGGTTAAGACTAGAAGTGCCCATATGTAATAGGTAGTTTTAGTTAAATGTGGTATCACAATGGACTGAATAGTCTAAGTGAGCCTGAAATTTAATCGGGCTGCCACTTTAACCTAACCTAACCAAACCTAGCAACATTCCAAAGAAGAGGTGATAGAACTCCCCCTTGGGGAGTGCCTCTGTTCACATACCTTTGTATGTTTGCTTGTCCTAGTGTGGCTAAAATACGTCTCATTAGAAGTTCGTCTAACAGCCTAAGTATACATGGATCAGCATTCAGAGTTGTCAGTCCATTTAATATCGAGCTCGGATGGACATTGTTGAACGCCCCTTCGATGTATAGAAACGCCACGATTGTGTATTCTTTGACTTTCTTTCAATAAAGCTGACTAGTTCATGTAATGCGGTCTCAGTAGACCTGCCCTTCGAGTATGCATGCTGTCGTTTCGAGAACAAACTTGAATCGATGCTTGTTCTAAGATAAATGTCTATCATCCTCTACAGAGTCTTAAGTAGGAATGAGGATAAGCTGATTGGTCGGAAATCCTTCGCCCTCGAGTGAGAGGCTTTTCCCGCTTTATGCTTAGTACTAAGTTCGTTTCTGCGAAAAACGAATATTTTCATCTATCTCCGTAAATAGGGTCTCAAACCTAGGGATGTTAACTTATTTATAATATGCCTTATTTATAATATATATATAATATGCCTGCCTATTTTTTCGTGCGAAAAATTCAGTGTTGTATAAATATGTGTCTGAAAATTCTCAAAACAAAGGTTTCGCATTTATTCCGCGCTAACGTTTTTTATATGGAGTATAACAGTTTTTCGTGCGAAAACGTCATCTTAGTACAAGGCTTTAGGTATGAAAACGACTTTTGTTTCCCTCCACTTTCCTGGGATATATGATAAGTTAATACATCCTTAATATATCGCCGACAACCAGGGGATAATTTTGTCAGTCACTGCTTGTAACTCCGCCGGAGTAATTCCATCAGGTCCGGGAGATTTGAATGGTCCAAAGCTATTTAACGCCCATCTTATTCTAGATTCCGATACAATTTCCTCGATAGGAAACGACCGCTGAGCCACTGTGGCACCGCCAGAACCTGGTTCAACCGTCTGATTTCCAGGAAAATGTGTCCAATAGTACCTCCAGCGTCTCAGCGTCCAAAAGTGATGTTTTTTGTATATATTTTTCATTACAAATTTATATATTATTATTTCCTAAAATAAGTCAAAAATGGTAATCCTAAAAAAAAAACAAACTACTTATATCATAATTATTATACTAGAGTGCCCTTGTACGGGACGTTGTATATATGTAGCTACTTCACAAAATATTGTTAACTTCAGTGGTTAGACCTGAAGTTAACAAGTTTAGACAAAGTTCAGCGTATGGCGTGCTTGTGTATCTCAAGCGCATTCAGTAAGACAGGAACAAATTCCCTTAATGTCATGCTGTATCTATTGCCTTTAGACATTTTGGCCATATGTGCCAAACGTAGTGGGTTACACTCTGGCGAAACCACTTTTCGACAAAAAGTTTTGCAAGGTTTGTAACGACACCAAGCAAATATGGCCCCATTTAAACTTAAACCGAACACTAGATATGCTAGTGTTCTCAAGACATCAGATATCACTCCTGATATCTGCTATAACGGGTCGCTACCTGCTACCCACTTTGGACTCTGTCCATAGGAGATACACAATATTTATTCTTTTTTTTATTAATTTACTAAAAATACTAAAAAAGAAAAGTTTAAAAAAGCGCATACTTTATAATAAAGTCGTACTGTAAAAAGTAAAAAACGTAGATTAAGTTATAATTATGTACATATAAAACATTGTCATATAACACAAAAATGGAAATATTAACGATTATATGTTGTGTTATACGATATAGACGTTTCGTCGTTACAAAATATTTTTCTTCGCCTGTATATTGGCAAGGGACATTTTAACTGTCTCCATTGTCCTTGAATGGTATTGGTGTGCTGGTCCGGATCTGGGTTCTTGAAGAGATTCGAATGTTTAATATTGAAATGAATATAAACTTTCTCCTGCAATGTCTCGTAGGCCTGTAATGGAATTAGTTAAAATTTATATCAAAATAAAAAGATTAAATTTACCTTTGCCAATTTTTGACTCGATTTCGTCGATTTTGCCTTGCCCGCCTATTTGAATTGTGGTTTGGAAGGCACTGAGGATAACAACCTCCCGACAGAAGTTGTTCCAATCCACTCCAGTGTAGTCTCCACTTATATTAGCTTCTGTCATTATGAAGTCCACTGGAATATTGTGTCACCACATAAAAGCAAAAGCTAATATTTGATATACCTACAAGTGCGAATTATTGAAAAATTTTCCTTTTCTAATGAAACATATATAGTCTCACTTGCCGGATTTGGAGTGGGGCTTTTCAACTTTCGAAATATTCAATAAAGTAGGTCCGATACATCTTATATAAATACAATTGATGGATTTTTGTACCAGAATATGTTGGAGACAGTTATGCTACCATACGTCGAGGAAAATATGCCACTTGTTTGGAGATAACAGCAGGATAACGACCCGAAACACTAATCAAAGTTGGTGAGTGAATGGTTTCGGGTTATACATCGAACGTTGTTGAGTGGTCAAGTCAGTCCACCGACCTCAATCGCATTGAAAACCTTTGGGGCGAACTCAAGAGAGATTTCTCCAAACTTCCCTGCAGGTACAAAAAAAAACTGTGGGAAAATATTCAAAAAGTATGGTATAATATACATGTCGAGATATGCCATAAGTTAATTTTATCCATGTCTAAGAGAATTGAAACAGTCTTTAAAAATCCCGGTGAATATACAGGATATTAGCGACCTAGTTTGATGCTTAGTGCAAACTTTTAATGTACAAATTCTTGTATTATTTTCATGTTTTTTCATATACACCTATTTTACTGTCTACATAAAATTCGATGATTTTTTGAAATTTATTTTATTTAAAGTTATTATTTAGTCCTATCTGAATTCTAAACAAATTTTTAAATACACGACATATGTGTACTTTATAAATAACTCCGAAATATTCAATAAAAAACATAAAATAGAAAAACCATGGCCTTATTTTAAAAACCATTGTTATTTTAACAACTTCTTGCTTTCAATTAAAATCATAATTGACTTAAAAAATATTTAATACTGACTGAAATACTCTTTGAGTAAATTAAATTTTCATACAAAGAGATTTATTAGTAGGCACAGCAGTAAACTGTACAAAAACAAAAACTAGTTTGCTTAAAAAGGGAAAGCAGTGATTGTTGGAAGAAATTACAAAATTGTCGCTATTTTTTAACTCGATTACACTATCATATCTTGTAGTTCGTTTTAAACAAACAAAAAATATAATCTCGAAGCACAATAAAAACAATATAATAGGAATATGTCATGTACTTACCGAAAATGTTTGTTGATCGCATTTAGGAGCTCTTAAGTAAATTTGGGTGAGGGATATATAAAAAAAAGGTTTCCCACCATGAAGAGCAAGAATATAACAGCAATTACCGACTGCTATTTTTAGCAGTTTTTTATTGTATATAATCAACCTGAAAAGGTAAGAATCGTTTTAAGTTCCTATGGTCTCTAGACGTATAATTGTTATAATTGCTTTCAATAGACTTGCCCGACGGGATTAGACGAGTTATTATTATTTTAATATAGTATAAAAAATAAACCCAGCTTTGATTGTGGACAATTTTCATTTATTCCAAATTATATACTATGTAAATGTGAGTAGTAATCATATGTTACATTTAAAAGCTTTATATTTTGGTTGAAAAATATTCTTAGCTTTTACGGTTGTACAAGCATCTATAATTATTATACATTTCTGAATTCTTTTGGAAACACTTTTTATACTGCCTGCTTTTACTTAGTTGGAAATGCGAGCAAGTCATAGGCTTCTTGGACAATTTTTTGTATAGTGCGCTCTTTGGATGCACCAATGATGCCTTCATGAACTAAGGCCTTAAGGTTTTCCGCAGCAATTTTTATTAATGCTTTATTTTGTTCATTCAATATTTTACTCGGCATGAGGTCCGCGTCGCTTTTTGACATTTGCAAGCATTTTGATAACAAAGTAGTAATCTTTGGTCCAACATTTCCTAAATGTTCCTCAAAAGCTGTCATCATACGAAGAACTGAAACTATTTCCTCCGGTTTCCGTACAATTTTGGGAGGAACGGCTCCATTGTTGCTTGAGTTATTATATAAATCCGTGTTAGTATTGACTTCGCTATTTGGCATTGGAAATCCAAGTAGCTCTCTGGTTTTATGTTTAATATTCTGAATTTCGATGTTAAATAATTCATCCATTCGTTCTTTGATAAACAATTTCCATTCAGCTTGATAATTATAATTACGGTGGTCGATTCCTGCAGTTGTCAGCTCATCTTTTCGGCGCTTCCAAAACTTAATCCATTCTTCGGAATAAGATGGATAGGATTCCGGGTCACGTTTATAACCATCAAATTTCTCTTGCAATAGACATACTTGTTTATTAACTATGTCTTCGTATATTTGTAAAATATCTGTAGGTTTTGGTGAGGTGTTTTTTCTTTTAGGCGATGAACTTGAATGTGTCTGTTGTGAGTGTCGCTTAATGGGACGAAATCTATCCCTCTGGTGGTTTGAGTTAGTTTCCCTCAGGAATTCGTCAACCTTTTCCTCATACGTTTTTTCGTGCGATGACATAGTGCTGTATTGGTTCCTACTAGGGGCGTAACTTGAAGCTTCTCTCCAGGACTCCGACGCTTGCTTATTGCAATAACTTAATTCGCCGGATTTTTCTAATAGATCATTTCTGTTTGTGAAAGTTTGTTGACTTCGTAAAGAATTATCCCGAGAACGGGGTTCGTCTCTCTTTTCAAACGTTTTGTCATTGCGAATACGTTGATCATTCCTATGTTCGATATTACGTTCGGATTCGTAACGGGATTTATTTCTATATAAGCGTTCGTTTCTGTCACAATATATGTTACGATTTGGGGATGAAGAGTTTCTTACCCGGACTTCTTCTCTATTTCGGGTCGGAATAACGATTCGTTCACATTTGGTATCAAATACCTCTCCCGCTGGTAATGGCAAGGAAACAGTCTCGGATTTATCATTCCTGAATGCATCAATTTCTCTCGATTCGACAACATGGGTAAAAGTTGGGCCGAATTGTTCAGAAGCGTGTCGACACGAAAACGCTTTGGCAAGAATTTGATGACGATTAAGACTGAAATCTCGTTCAAAACATTCATAAGGCAAACTGCGTCCATGGTATTTTTCGATTTCAATCGCTAATTTCGCAAGGACTCTCTTCATAACGTTCACGGACTCACTTTCTTTCAAACCGTAAATATACTGGCGGTAATGACGAATTGCAGTTGGAAAGTGTTTTTCGCAAAATTTTAGACGGTGGTTGTAGCCCTCCAAATGACACTGCATAGCAAAGGCATCTAGAACCAACTCACACAAGCCGCATTCATAGCGTGGAGAATTATCCGAAGGCGACTTTAGTATCTTGATAACATATTCCACTCCCAAAATACCACGCACACTGCAATCCTTAGTACTGAAACTAGGAGCAACTTTAGACGAACTGTTTTTGTCAATAGCTGGCGAAGAGCCATCTGAACGACTTCTATTCTTTACTTTGGTGGGTATTATAATTTTATTTGTCTCATATCGGGGTTCCTTGGATGAATTTACCACTTCACAATCACCCATAGGTGACGCTACTAAACTTGAACCTTCATTTTTCTCTGGATTTGACTTATTTTTTTCAGGACTATTGATAGAATAAATTGCCAAGGGATTCACAACATAATTGCCACTTTTACCAGAATCGCTTGAAACAGACTTATCTCTACTAGGAGAACAAATAGCTACTGGATTCACAACATATTTCTTGGATTTTGATTCATTTTTATCGGACATGTTTATAATGTATCTTGGAGAAATATTAATTCATATGGATAGCTTCTTCTTCTTAAACACAAGCGAAATTACCATTTGTTTATAAAATGACAACGACAAGATAGAGATTTACTCTCTATTATAATGAAAGCGAAATAATTCCAAGTATTAACAAGACGCAGAAACACTTACGTCGCCAGATGTCGCTACTTGTAATTATGGTCTCCCAGGGAAAATGAACATAATAAACAATTTGAAGATTTGTAGAAGATGAGCTGTTTCAAGTCAAGTTGAATTTATGTTGAAAATTACATTTACCCTCAAACTGAAAAGTTGTTGCATTTGAAAAACGCTCATCATGTGTTTATTGGGATGCTTTCGGATTTAACTTATAATGTGCACAATATATGGGATATGTTCGACACGAGCACTGTCGTCCAGAATAACTGATAGTCTGTCTTGCGCTTACAGAATAGCAGTTACAGTTATCGATACTGCTGCATGTTTATAGGATCGATAACACATTTACCGATTATTTAGTCATCGCCGACAAGTCGTATCGATCCGACACACTGTAAGATTCTTTACAAACACTGACATTTCGCCTGGAAAAACTGATAGTCTGTAAAGCGCATTAAACGTATATTCTGCACGGCGCATACCTTTTTCATATTCTTCCCCCATTACAGTTGGCGATTGTTGTTGTGTCATATACGAGTCTGTGGTAGCGGTGTCTATGAAATGGAGTTTTGAAATGCTGGCAGAGTACTTACCTCCGAACATTCTTAGCGTTCAGTCACACTGTAAGATTCTTTACAAACACAGTCATTCCGTCCGGATAAACTTATAATCTGGACGGCCCATAAGATGCACTTCGATTATAGTGCGAATGTAGCATTCGAGAATGTGTCGGCAAGCAAAATGTACGGCCGGCTTAATTTATGATGAAAATTTACCATTATAACAAAAATAAAAGTATGGTCCGAACGGTACATGCCGACATTCATGACGGGAGTCGTCATGATTGTGTTTATACACATATGATGATGCGTGGGAAAAGCCGAAAAATGACTAAATCTGGCAACTATGGTTTAGCACATGTTTTTGATTCTTGTCTGGTAGCAGTAAACCGTTTATTTACAATTTGAGTAATTAAAAAAAATATGTCTATCAACATAAGCGAAAAAAGGTATGTGTATTAAATAACGTAGTTGTCCTAATCGTTTTTATAAAATTTTGAATATTTAGCTATGCTGTTGAAGCACGTTACACAAATTTTTATACCGGTGGCGACATAGTGTGGAGTAAGGATGGATGTTGGATTTATTGTCTGAATGGACCACATATTGCAAAAATATGTGTAGAAACTGGCTTAGTAAACAGATCATATGGTCTGCACCTCAACGAGCAAGGTCAAAATATCGGTGGCATATCTGAAGAGGAAGACGATGATTGTATCTATTGCTTCGATTTATCCTCCAACCAGGAATACATGGTAACTGTCCACCGAAGTAGTTTAGTGCGATTATGGCACTTGGCTACTGGCAAAATAGAAAAATTGTGGAAAAGCCAGCACAAAGGTCCCGTAATAAAAGTAACTTTCAATAGCGATTCGAGGTTAGTTTGTACTAGCGGAGCTGACTCAACATTGAGAATATGGGATTACGAAAATAATAGATGTGTATGTTCCCTTAAAGAATTTACCGGTCCGGCGGCTATAGTCCACTTTCATCCGTGTCCTAGCACAAAAGAAATATATGCTGCCGGTGCTGACAATGTCATATATAAATGGAACTATGAGAGTAGAAAATTGGAAGGGAAAATGAAAGGTCATTTGTCCCAAGTAACCGATTTTGACTTTTCAGAACCGACCAACGAATGTACGAACATCATTTCCGTCGGCAGGGATAAAGTTCTGATAGTATGGAGTATATTTGATGGAAAGCAATTAAAGGTCATACCATTATATGAAGAAATTGTAGGGGTATTTTACAGAGACCCGCATAATGCCATAATTGCTGGATTGAATGGAAGCATCAAAGAAATAAACTGTGGAAGTGGGAAAACCGCATCACTATTAGAAAATAATGAAGATGAGTACGAAGTTACATTTTTATTAAATAATCGCGCTACAAAACAATTAGCTGTGGTAACAGCCGATCATAACATTTTGATGTACAATATGGAACCATCATTGAAAATATTTAAACAGCTTATCGGATTCAATGACGAAATTTTAGACATATGCTTTCTAGGGGAATCAGATGAATACTTGGCTGTAGCTACCAACAGCAAGCACATCAAATTGTACGATATAGAAAATCACATGAATTGCTCTATTGTCCCAGGACATAAAGACACAGTTATGACGCTTTCAAGTCCGGGATCAAGTTGTTTGTTGCTGTCTGGTGGGAAGGATTTCAGCATTTTCCTTTGGACATTGGATAAAGTGAATTCAAATTTATGTTGTTTAACCAGAAACTTGAGCAGCCACACTTCCACCATAGGTTGCTTAAGTTTTGGATTTAATTCAAGTCAAATCTTTGCATCTGTTTGCCAAAGTGGTAGTTTGAAAGTTTGGTCGCTGAAATCAAAATCCCATCCAGAAAATTATGAGTTCTCTATTAAGTATGCAGCCGTCGCTCATGACAAGGAAATAAATAGCGTGTCATTTTCGCCAAACAACAAAATAATCGCAACAGCTTCTCAGGATAAGACAGCTAAACTTTGGTCGGCGGACACTCACAGCATTGTTGGTACACTAAGAGGACATACTCGAGGCGTATGGAGCGTACGATTTTCGCCCTCCGATCAAATAGTTCTGACGACGTCATCCGACTGTAGTTTGCGCTTGTGGTCTTTGTCAAATCTTTCATGTCTTAAACGTTTAGAGCAGACATCAACCGTTCTGAGAGCAGAATTTATAGATCATGGCAAATATATTTTGTCCTCTGGTTCAGATGGTCTGTTAAAACTTTGGAATATTAAGACAAATTCATGCATTCAAACGCTTGATGAACATGATGATCGTGTTTGGTCTATGGCAGTATCAAACAAAACACAGAAATACTTCTTTAGTGCTGCCGCAGATTCCAAACTAATTAAGTGGAAAGACGTCACTGAAGAGAGCAAAAATGCAGAAATTGATAAAAGGCAGGCTGATCTACTGCAAGAGCAGACGCTTCAAACATTGCTACATGAAAATAAGAATTTAAAGAAGGCATTTACTTTAGCCCTTAAATTAGGCAAACCACGAGTAACGTATAATATTTTGAACAAATTCGTACAAAAACGGGATAGCCAGTCTGTGGTCGATTTAATTTCGCAGCTTAATAGGGAGAGCAAATTGTTGCTTTTAGATCACGTGAAAGTCTGGAGTTGCAATGCCCGTTATTCGCAAGTATCCAATGTTGTTTTGCAGCAGATATTGAATGAAATGACTGTTGAGCCATCAATGCAACGAACACTGAATGCCAAAAATGTCGTTGAAGTGGTTACACCATATATACATAGACATTTCAAGCGTGTTACAGAATTAAGCAAAGAATTGTATTTTTTGGATTTTATTGTTCAAAACATCTAAATATATTGTATTTTTATGACCTACTCAAAAAGTTAATCCATTAATTCTTTATTTTAGTTTAAATGCGGACAGTCAGCAATCAGGGACATGAATGAACTTAAAATCTATATATACGTGTAGTAAAAATATTTTTTTTTTTCAAAATATGGCGTTATTTATACGTATTATTGGAAATATTGATATTGATAGAAAGTTCACAGCATTCAAAAAATTTTCAAGTAGTTTATATGAACCTTCCAAGCTAATGAAAAATTAAAAATGATTTACAAGTTCTTTTATTTATTTGTTCGTTCCCATCTTTCATTGGCAGTTCGGCCAAAACATGTAGCATGTTTCATTTTTGCCCCGTCATTTATATTGAGAAGATCCAAATTTAATTTATTAATTCCACTCGTCAGTTGGGATTTTTACAACTCAAGTAGATTTGAACATCTTCGGCATATATGAATTTTCGAATACACCAGCTTGGAAAATCGGTAATATGGAGGCAAAAACGGAGAGGACTCAATATCGATCCTTGAAGGGCATTTAACACTCTAGAAGTTGAACGACTAATTTCCACATTCTGTGCTCTTTGGACTAAATTCAACAGTAAACGTTGAAATAAACTAATTTTGCTTTATATTATGTAAATTTATTTTATGTAACATGTTGTAAATAAATAAACTAAATTTGCGACTCACAGTGGAAAGCCTTTCAGTGATCCAATAATTTTGAGCACGTGTCAAGTCCGTCGTCTATTGCGCAGAAAATATCATCCGAAAAATCGGCCAGCGCGTGTTTCATATTATGTATTAAATTTTGCAAATTATACCATTTGATACTTTTTTAATGAGTTATTTTTGATTTTAGCGGCTAAACTCGAACTTAATACTCACCTTTAATGTTTATATTTTTTAAAATGGATTATTAAAGAAAAGTAGTCGTGAAAAAATGGCTATTTTAGCGGCTGAACTCGAACTTAATGCCCACCTTAAACTCGAACTTAATACCCACCTTAAATACTACGTACGTGGTTCACGCGTTAAAATCAAAAACGTTCTCGGTTGGCTATACCATATCAAGATATATTAAATTTTGAATCAAAGAGGCAATTTTTTTGCCCAAAAAAGGTATCAAATAAACAGAATAACACAAAGCAAACAACAAACAAATAATATAAAAATAGTAATAGTATAAGCCTTAGTAGGCATTTGTGAGTAGTAATCAATCCCTTTTATCACTCCTTTTTTTTTACTCATTATATCTGTAGGCAGTTGGTTTTTACGCTTTTTATTCCAAATAGTTTACTATTATTATTATAAAATAAAATGTGAAATAAAATAAAGAAGGAAGAAAAATGGGAAAAAAACGAAAGTTTAAGTTCAATCATCTGTGATCGTAGCCATAAGAAAAAAGCTCTGTGATATTTTAGTTTAGTTTTTATTTATTTATTTTTGAAGTTATTTTAAATTTGTGTTTAATGTTATGGTGTTCATGTGCCGTCACTTTTTACCTTTTAACAATGATATCAAAAATATGAAAAAAGACTAAATATTTCAATAAATTCATCCCAGAAGATGTTGAAAATTACCAGCGAAACGTCGGATAAAAATATGAAGTAAATGCTTTATATTTTTTTTATTTTTTATTCTTGGAGGAAATATACACACAATAGATAATTGACACATTCTGAAGAATAATTTGGGTGGTATATATATATATATATATATATATATATATATATATATATATATATATATATATATATATATATATATATATATATATATATATATATATATATATATATATATATATATATATATATATATAATATATATATATATATATATATATATATATATATATATATATATATATACATAAAATAAATTTCATATATGTTGTGTCATTCGGTGAGTTTATTCCAACGATGAGACCCATAGCAGGGGGAAGTACCCGACATATAGCCCTCGAAAGGGTCAATTAAAACTTGATATTTCTCCTTTGAAACCTTAACAGGTTGGCTGATAAGTCCCCGGTCTGACACATGGATGGCGTCGCTAGTATTAAATGCATATTATTTTATATAGCACCAACCTTCAAATGACTCGTGCCAAAATTTGACGTCTGTAAGTCAATTAGTTTGTAAGATAGAGCGTCTTTTGTGAAGCAACTTTTGTTATTGTGAAAAAAGGGAAAACAACGAATTTCGTGTTTTGATAAAATACTGTTTTCTGAAGGGAAAAAATACGGTGGAAGCAAAAACTTGGCTTGATAATGAGTTTCCGGGCCCCAGGTAAATCAACAATAATTGATTGGAATGCAAAATTCAAGCGTGGTGAAATGAGCACGAAGGACGGTGAACGCAGTGGACGCCGGAAAGAGGTGGTTACCGACGAAAACAAAAAAAAAATCCACAAAATGATTTTGAAAGACCTTAAAATGAAGTTGATCGAGATAGCAGAGGCCTTAAAGATATCAAAGGAACCCGTTGGTCATATCATTCATCAATATTTGGATATGCGGAAGCTCTGTGCAAAATGAGTGCCGCGCGAGCTCACCTTTGACCAAAAACATGTGTTTGCAGCTTTTAACTCGTAATACACCCGAGTTTTCGGCTGAGTGGAAAGCGACCGGTGAACCGTCTACGAAGCGTGGAAAGGCTCAAAAGTCCGCTGGCAAAGTAATGGCCTCTGTTTTTTGGGATGCGCATGGAATAATTGTTATCGATTATCTTGAGAAGGGAAAAACCATCAACAGTGACTATTATATGGCGTTATTGGAGCGTTTGAAGGTCGAAATCGCGGCAAAACGGCCCCATATGAAGAAGAAAAAAGTGTTGTTCCACCAAAACAACGCACCGTGCCACAAGTCATTGATAACGATGGCAAAAATTCATGAATTGGGCTTCGAATTGCTTCCCCACCCACCGTATTCTCCAGATCTGGCCCCAGCAACTTTTTCTTGTTCTCAGACCTCAAAAGGATGCTCGCAGGGGAAAAAATTGGCTGCTATGAAGAGGTGGTCGCCGAATGAATAATAAAAACGAATTTTGACCAAAGAAATGTGTTTTTCTTTGTTAGACAGGGGACTTATCAGCCAACCTGTAATTTAATGCACTTTTATACGCGAAAACTTTTTTTTTAATATTTAATTTAGTTTGGGAGATATAAACAAAAAAAAGGGAATTTTTACCCTAATTCGATTATACTCTTTTTACATAATTTGAAAGCCTATATTCTGGTCTTTCGATAGAAGTACAACATGTCTTTATAGGTCCACTTTTAGCAAAGATATTGAGCTTATATTCTGAGTAGAAAATTTTTTTTTTACTGAAATATTTCCCGTGATACGCTTCCCCCCATCACATTTACAAGTCTTTGGTAGCGATAAGGATGAAATGGAACTTTGAAATACTGGCAGGGATGGTTTGTACCATTCATTGAATGTGGCATCACCATACGATGAAAAGTCGAAATTTTAGCTGTCAAAAATATAAACATAACCTCAACAATCACCAAACAAAAAGCCGTCAATTCATCGTCCAAACAACTATTGCAAATATATTTTCTGTTTTTGGAACCAAGAGTTAATAGGTTGTTTAAAAGTTTTAAGAAATGAGTTCCATAGGCACAGGCGTATGTACTTTATGAAATATTGTGAATTCTATAATAAAAATTTATAATTCCAGTACGATTTGTCAGCTTCCCAATTTTCACCAGACGGACGGGTATATCAAATCGATTATGCCTCAAAGGCAGTTGAGAAGAGCGGCACCGTTGTCGGGCTTAGAGGAAAAGACAGTGTAGTAATGGCAGTGGAAAAAATAGTTACCAGTACATTATATGAAGCTGATGCCGGTGCTCGTATTTTTACCATTGACAAGAATATAGGACTGGCCATTGCTGGGCTTCTAGCTGATGGACGCTATATTGTTGATATTGCACGTCAAGAGGCAGCAAATTATCGTCAACAGTTTGAGCGTACTATCCCCCTAAAGCATTTAACCGAACGTATATCAGCTTACGTCCACGCGTACACATTATACAGTGCTGTAAGGCCCTTTGGCGTCTCTGTAATATTGTCCGCATGGGATGAAGACCAAGGTCCACAATTATATAAAATTGAGCCGTCTGGTTCATCATTTGGATATTTCGCATGTGCTAGTGGCAAAGCAAAGCAACAAGCCAAGACAGAAATGGAGAAATTCAACTATACAGAAATGTCAACCACAGATTTAGTTCAAAATTCGGGCAAAATGTAAGACAATTTGAATAATCCCAGACAAGCGTTTAATTATTTATTATTTTAGCATATACCAAGTTCACGATGAATTGAAGGATAAAGATTTCCGATATGAAATGAGTGTGGTTGGCAGAGAAACAGATGGTTTGCATCGTATAAATCCAGCTCCATGGCATACAATGGCTATAGAAGCAGGCGAAGCCTTTAAAAATGAGGACGATAGTGATAACGAAATTTAATTTTGTATAAGTTTGTATTTCATAAAACTCGAAGAAAAATAAATGTATAGCAAGCGGTTTTTTTTGGTAAAATTAAAGTTATCAGTAAGAAAAAGTAAGAATTTTTAACGTGGAATTTTTGCGGATATTTGATACCGTCCATAGGTACCAAATATCCGTTTTTTTTAGGAAATGATTTCATTCAGGGAATGATTTCATTTACTTCATTATTAAAACCTTGACTTAAGGCATGTTAAACTCATTTGTTTTCTATTTGATTATTCTAATAGTATATTTCAAATGAAGTTTTGCTAACCAGCAACATTGCTCCAGTTATTATATACCCATATAGATGTTAGCATATAAGAGGTATTATTATGTTTTATTCTTTATTGACAGTAATATATAAAGCCTTCAAGGCCGATAACAATATTACATATGTCACTATCCTAACGGATGATGAAATTGTTTGTCGTTTTTGTTTACTAGATCTCTACGAACCAAAGAACTATTTTATCTTTATTTAATCGAAAATAAACAGTTCGGGAGAGAACATGGTTTACCTAATATAAACCCTTTTCTTTGCAGGCCTCATTTGTCACAATTGTCCGCTTGATAACACTATGCTATGTTAAGGAAAAAATTTCAAAACTACAAAAACTGATGAATTAAAAAGAAATTTAGTATGAAGTGGCACAACATTGTAAAAAGGTGTAAAGATAAAAAGGGAATTAGAGGCACAAAAGTCAGAAAATAAGCAAATTTGGTACTAAACAGCTATTACGTTCACATATATTATGTCGAAAATTTTCTAGTTACATTTAATATTCCAATATTTTTATCTGGTAATATTTTTCTAAAAGTAAACGCCCAACAATGTGCATGCTGTTACCACTAGTAGGAACGGCAGCCAAGTTTTAATGAATCCTCCTATGCTGACATATCGACCACAGACAAATAACCAGATCGCAAGCTTCACCATATTCCAGTTTATCGTGTCCTTGTATCGCATACAATTTAATGCTGTCGCCACATGCGAATGACAATTATCGCAGAATAAGTTATGCATTCGCGTTCCATATAAAACAGATGCTTTAGAAACAGCTTCGTCCCACATGAAGGAGCCTCCATCGACATACTTGGGATTTAGTCTCAAGTATCGGGTGGGACGTCCAAACCCCATGTTGTCCTCTGATACAAAATAGGGTCCAGCAAAGTCGCGAATTACTCCATTCGACATTGCTATGCCCATATGGCCGATGAAAGGAAATAACCATGTTAACATTGGTATGGGGGTCCAAACTATGCAAAATGGGAAGTGATCTGCTTGAAAATCAATAGGTGGAAGTTGTAGTTGCTGTGCATTCTCATCCATATCAACGTAAGATTGTGAACGTGCTGACGACGTGTTTTGTTGCATATTGCACTTTTGTTTTTGATTTATTTCCAGCTCATTAGAGTACGTTTACTTGTGAAGTTTAAAAAAAATGTATCAGATTTTAACAAAACAAAAACAGTCATCAATAAACATATGAGTGCAGAGAGTATTAAGATAACAAGAGAACGAATCTGTCAAGCGAAACTGCGTCAGTAGGTGGCAGTCATGAGGAAATTTATCTAATGTCATACAGTTTTTATCGGCGCTTCTCTCAAATATCATACACTTTGCGTCGGCGTCACCCAGTTCAGTTCTCTGCCGGCCTTATGAAACGTGACAAAAATAGGATTTAAAACCTACTTTGTAGAAAAAATTGTTCTTTTATATAAATCTTTGGCTAGGTTAGGTTAGGTTAAAGTGGCAGCCCGATTAAGATTCAGGCTCACTTAGACTATTCAGTCCATTGTGATACCACATCAACTAAAAGTACCTATTACATATGGGCACTTCTAGTTTTAACCGTTGAACCTTCTCGATTATTTTCTTCTGTTGAACCAACCAGATTGTTCCAAAAACATTAGCAGACTGCTTAAGTTAACGTTTTCCAGGTCCGCTAGTAATCTAAAGCTATATGCTCCTAAAATTTGCTTACGCCTTATACAAAATGCAGGACACTCACACAAGAGGTGTTTTATTGATTCCTTTTTCTCCGCATCATGACAGCTCATACAATAGTCATTATACTTCGCACCAATAGTTTTTGCAAAATCGCCTATCAGGCAGCGACCCGTTATAGCAGATATCAGGAGTGATATCTGGCGTCTCGAGAACACTAGCATATCTAGTGTGCGGTTTAAGTTTAAATGGGGCCATATTTGCTTGGTGTCGTTACAGCCCTTACAATTCTCCCATCGAACATTTGCCATCATGACAGCCTTCTCCCGCAGTAAGAGCTTGCAGGTAGCCAGAGGCACACCAACAGATTCTAGTTCCCCTGGAATATGTAAGGTAGTTCCTAGCCTTGCTAGCTCATCTGCTTCGCAGTTCCCCGGTATGTTCCTGTGGCCAGGCACCCATATTAGGTGAATATTGTGCTGCTCAGCCATCTCATTGAGAGATTTGCGGCAGTCGATGGCCGCTTTCGAGTTGAGGAACACAGAGTCCAAGGATTTTATTACAGGTTGACTGTCTGAGTATATATTAATGCCAATATTGCTTGGAGCATTACTTCTCAGCCAATTCACCACTTCTCTTATTGCTAATATTTCAGCCTGAAAAACACTACAGTGATAAGGTAATCTTTTCGCTATTCGAAGTTCCAGATCTTTAGAATATACTCCGAAACCCACTTGGCCATCCAATTTGGAGCCATCAGTGTAGAAATCTATATATCTTTTATTCCCCGGGGTCCGTGTATACCACGCCTCACTGTTGGGAATTAGAGTCTCAAACTTTTTGTCGAAAAGTGGACTCGCCAAAGTGTAATCCACTACGTTAGGCACATCTGGCATTATTTTGAGGACCGAACTGTGACCGTAACTTTTTTCCGACCACAGCGATAGCTCGCGCAACCGCACAGCCGTTGTTGCAGCTGACTGTTTGGCCAAAGGCAATAGATGCAGTAAAGGCAATAGATGCATTATGACATTAAGGGAGTTTGTTCCTGTCTTGCTGAATGCACCTGAGATACACAAGCACGCCATACGCTGAACTTTGTCTAAACTTGTCGGCTGGTGAAGTGCCGGCCACCAGACTACAACACCATATAGCATTATAGGTCTAACCACTGCCGTGTATAGCCAATGTACAATTTTTGGTTTTAGTCCCCACTTTTTCCCTATTGCCTTTTTGCACGAGTATAAAGCTGCCGTTGCTTTCCTCGCCCTTTCTTCAATAATAAGCTTAAAGATCAGCTTCCTGTCCAAAATAACGCCAAGGTATTTTGCACACTCCCTAAAGGGAATTTCAATACCCCCTAAGGAAATGGGCCTAACCGTGGGAGTTTTGCGAACTTTGCAGTACATGACTAGTTCTGTCTTTGCAGGATTTACCCCAAGACCATTATCTTTCGCCCATTGCTCAGTCATCCGGAGGTCTCTGTATAATATCTCTAACTGTTGATAGGAATTTCCCCCTGACTGCTAGCGCCACATCATCTGCGTATGCCACAACTTGTATCCTTTCTTTTTCTAGGGAAACCAGAAGGTCGTTTATAGCAACATTCCAAAGAAGAGGTGATAGAACTCCTCCTTGAGGAGTGCCTCTGTTCACATACCTTTGTATGTTTGCTTGTCCTAGTGTGGCTGAAATGCGTCTCTTCCTTAGAAGTTCGTCTATCAGCCTAAGTATACCTGGATCAACATTCAGAGTTGTCAGTCCATTTAATATCGAGCTCGGATGGACGTTATTGAACGCCCCTTCGATGTCTAGAAATGCCACGATTGTGTATTCTTTGACAGATAGTGAGCTTTCGATAAAGCTGACTAGTTCATGTAATGCGGTCTCAGTATACCTGCCTTTCGAGTATGCATGTTGTCGTTTCGAGAGCAAACTTGAATCGACGCAAGTTCTAAGAGTCTTAAGTAGGAATGATGATAAGCTGATTGGTCGGAAATCCTTCGCATTCGAGTGAGAGGCTTTTCCCGCTTTAAGGTAAGTACTATGTTCGCTTTTCGCGTTGAAATCTTCGTGGTTACTTTATTAAAACAGTTCAATATAAAGCAGACAAATTAACACAATTGATGCGTAGTTTCTTGTTCCTCTATATTTCGGCAAGACTTTACAGGAATAAGTTTGTTTTCATTTATAATTTTGATTATTTAAGGAAAAGTAATCGCGAAAATAAAGTGGTTTTCAACTCGAAAACCGAACATAGTACCTACCCTTAGGTATGAAAACGACTTTTGATTCACTCCATTTTCGTGGAATATATGCTAAGTTGATACATCCTATATATATCGCCGACAACCAGGGGATAATTCTGTCAGCCACCGCTTTTAACTCCGCCGGAGTAATTCCATCAGGTCCGAGGGATTTGAATGATCCAAAGCTATTTAACGCCCATTTTATTCTAGATTCTGATACAATTTCCTCGATAGGAAACGACCGCTGAGCCACTGTGGCACCGCCAGTGCATGATTCAACCGTCTGATTTCCGGGAAAATGTGTGTCCAATAGTACCTCCAGCGTCTCCTCACTGGACGTTGTCCAATTGCCCTCCGATGTTTTAATGAAACCTGGAGCGGAGCTCGTGGATGCTAGCACCTTCCGTAGTCTGGAAGCCTCGGACGTATTATCAATGCTGCTGCAGTAATCATTCCAAGAGTTATGCTGGGCCTTTCTCAGTTCTAGCTTGTATCCTCTCAGATTCTTCTTGTAAGCGTCCCAATCCACAGGAGCTCTGGGGACTTTGCTTTGTTAAAGAGCTTCCTGCACGATTTCCTCATATTACCTAACTCCGTAGACCACCATGGTGGTCGATTTTTCCCCCTTGGCATCCCTTTAGGGCATACAGCTTTCAGTGAAATGTTGAAGGCCTTAGTAATCCTCTCCACTGCGTGTTCGATAACTTGCACAGTGCTCATATTTGTCTCTGGTATTTCCGGTATCATCATATTGAACGATTCCCTATACCTATTCCAGTCAGCTTTCCTAACATTTGGCGGAAATATGGTCTTGGTGGTATGAACATCAAATTTGAAACTGATGTAGCGATGATCTGAGAAGCTGTGTTCACTTAAAACATGCCACTCAGATATCATTTCATTCAGTTCTTGCGAGGCCAAGGTGATGTCCAAAACCTCTTGCCTGTTTTTAGTGACAAAGGTTGGGGCATCTCCCTTGTTGCAAACTACCAGATTAGTACGCAAAATAAATTCTATTAGCGACTCTCCCCTTGCATTAGTATCACTACTTCCCCATATACTATGATGCGCATTCGCATCGCATCCCATAATGAGTTTCGTTTTTGTTTTCAGTGACTCCTCAACTAAGGTCTTAACGGCACATGGAGGCATCTCCCTGTCATGTCCCATATAGACCGAAGATACCCAATATTTGCATTTGGCTATTTCTAAATTGGCAACGTCAGTGTCTGCATTGCACATTGAAGGAAGCAGAAAAAAGTTAAGCTCGTTTTTAGCAATTATACAGGCTCGAATTACATCATTACCAGTATACTGCAATAGGTTGAACCCCGGAGTACTTAATTCACATATTTTGTTTCTATAAACATATGGTTCTTGAATAAGAACTATGTCTATGTCCCCTTTCATCAGGAGAACTTTTAAGGCAGCACATGCAGCCTTACAATGATGAAGATTTATCTGGAGGATCCGTAGGACCATCGAGATTTGCAACAACCGTCACATCAGCCGCTTCAATCGAGTCATCGAGAATGTCCTCTTCAGAGATATCGGTGACTCTCGCAATAACCATAGGTTCAACTTTGGTGAGTTCTGAGGCAGTAGAAGCCTCCTCACGCATACGGTATCTATCCATGTCTTCAACTTTGGTATCTCCCTCGACTTCGCAAGAGGATCCGCTTACTTCTGATTCAGACAGAGGCTTGTCCATTTCTGAATCCTTTAGCTGATCGTTTTTATACACCTTCATTTGGATATAATGAAAGCCATAACATACACGGCCCTGAGACTTTGCTAGATGTGGCAAAGACTGAGTGTTCAATATAAACACTGCATGCCGTCTTGGCCCATCCACTTCATCCAAACGGCCAACCTTCCAATCAGCTGTTGGAAGATCTGGATTGCATTGCTTCAGTCTATAATTCAGGGTCAGGAGGGTTTGCAGGTATCCACGCATGTGCTCTTGGTCTAGCCGGTATGTCTTTCTTCTCGACTAACTCTAGAGCAGCTCCTTCCCAAACTTCACCAATTAGTATCAGAGCAGCTTTAAAACATTCTATAGACCTCTGGTCCTCAAATGCGACTAGCTTAAATCGTCCTTGATACCAACCAGCCTCTTGGTGTCGAGAATCTGGGCCGGGAAACTTTTCCAGCACCTGTGAGTAGACGCCAGACAAAGCATTCTCAATTTCCCCCATTTTTGCTTTGGAACCATACCGTCCAATGCTCCTTTATTTATGATAGCCATCACAAGGCTGTCTTTAGCAACTGAGGCAAACGATCGTTGATCCCTTTTGGAGGATGGCAGCTCATCCGGTGATCGTTCCCTTTTTCCAGCCTCAAGAATTCCTTGAGCCCATTTTAAGGAATCGCTTTGTTTAGCCGACAACGTGCTTGGGTCGACTGATCCTAATTTCTTTAGGATAAACAAAGCATTTCTGCGTTCCTTGAATCTCTTTCGTGAGGGATTACCTCCTTTTGATGCCGTTACCTTGGAAAAGGTTCGACTTGTCAAATTGTCGCCACCTGTCGACCCGTCTACAGGTCGATTAATTGGGCCTAACTCTTGGTCATTGCCCAAATTTATAACTCCAGTCGATACCCGTCCACTGGGCCCTGAAGTTAGCAACCCAGTGGATGTCTTTGAATTTCTCTGCATGGTGGCCTAATATCCCACCACACTTGAAATTCGTAGTAGGTACTTATTACGATGATTTTATCCGCTATTAAAAAACACGTCCGTTCCGTTCGACGGTTGAATAATAATCTTTGGCTAAACTCTAGTTTAGCTATACCTCTCAGATTTTTTTCAAAACTTCACAGATGGTAGTACCCTTTGAGTAGATTACAACAACAACTTTTTTCTTGGCGGTCGTAACCGGATAACCGGTTATTCGGTTCTAAAGTGTAAGTTAAAAATCCTTAATATGTCCGGTTCTAGAGATCCGATTACTTTTGAAAGTGCATCACTAGAAAGGTTTTGAAGAGACCTTTAAAACTATGTATGAACCGTTATATCAGCTTCATCCGTTCCAGCTGTACGTGTAAAAACTAGTATTTTTCGGAATCGTTTTTTTATAAATAAGCTTATATCTCAAAAACTGCTCCATATAAAAGTACTAAATAACGGATTGCATTCTGTAGCTAACACTTCTACCTTTCCGTCAAGGTCAAAGTCAAGCTGCTATCTTTACTATAACCGGTGATATTAACTATTATATATTCATATACGGTTTGAAAAATAAAAAAATTTTTCAAAAAATCGCGCGATTTGTTTGAAAAAATTTTTCTCCTGCGGCGCTTTTTAACTATTAATATTATTAATGTTAACTGTTTTCATTCTAACCCGAATATCCGGTTCTAACGGAGATATCGGCAAGCAAATGACTTTAACGGATGGGTAGAAGTGTTAGCTACACAATGCAATTAGTAATTTTGTACTTTTACATCGAGCGTTTTTGGATTGAAAGCCGGTTTTGTCAAAAAAACCGATTCAAAAACACGTATTTTTTCATCTAAAACCTAAACTGATAACCGAGTTGAAAGGTCGTACCTTTAGCTTTCTAGTGATGTATAGTTTAAAGTAATCGGTTCATTAAAACCGGTTTTTATTAACGATTATTTGCTTACACTTTAGGCTCGAATAACCGGTTGCGACCGCCAACCGGTTACTTTTTATTTCGATGTCAAATTTAATTCTCTATCGACCCTATACGACCCTATAGCTATACGAGGTATAGCTAAACTAGAGTTGCTCCAATTTAATTTATATCTGCCACTTGAAAGTCCGGAATGCGTCATTATCCATAAGAAAAATATGGAACTGCATTATTGATGTGCAACAGGAATTTACCCAAAAGCTCAATATATATATATATATATATATATATATATATATATATATATATATATATATATATATATATATATATATATATATATATATATATATATATATATATATATATATATAATATATATATATATATATATATATATATATATATATATATATATATATATATATATATATATATATATATATATATATATATATATATATATATATATATATATAATATATATATATATATATATATATATATATATATATATATATATATATATATATATATATATATATATATATATATATATATATATATATATATATATATATATATATATATATAATATATATATATATATATATATATATATATATATATATATATATATATATATATATATATATATATATATATATATATATATATATATATATATATATATATATATATATATATATATATATATATATATATATATATATATATATATATATATATATATATATATATATATATATATATATATATATATATATATATATATATATATATATATTATATATATATATATATATATATATATATATATATATATATATATATATATATATATATATATATATATATATATATATATAATTATATATATGGTTGGTTGCAATTCGATCATTACAATGATGTCAGTAACTTATTTTGTTTTTTACAAGAACAATGTTTTGAAATTCCCATAACCATTCAATTGGTTACAATAACCAATGCTGATAAATTTGGTTTTATCCTGCATAAAATTGTTGAGCTAACCACCAGCATAGTGAGACCTACATCATGGGAGTCTACAAATGGTTGGTACAACCAAAAGTTCAGTATACTAATAGAATCTTAGTCGTTATCGATTTTAAAGAATGTTATAAGTACGATCGGCTAGTACATCAAAATTTGAGTAACATTGGTTAATAAATAAGAGTACTATGGCCAAATTTGGGAAAATCGAGCGATGCATATATATGGAAACTATATCTAAATCTGAACCAATTTGCATAATATTTTGCGGATTTGATTAATACCACAAAAGGTTACCTTGTGCAAGATTTGAGTAAGATCAGTTAATAAAATCGGGTGATACATATATGGGAGCTATATCTACATCTGAACCGATTTCGATGAAATTTTCCACATATATATATTATACTATAGAGGACTGGATCTAGCCAACATTTAGTAAGATCGGTTAATATATAAGGGTTCTATGGCCAAATTTGGGAAAATCGGGCTATACATATATATGGGAGCTATATCTAAAATTGAACCGATTTCGATGATTTTTGCACATATAGTTAGTGCTATTGAAGACTACATTTAGCCAAATTTGGGTAAGATCGGTTGATAAATAAGGGTTTTATGGCCAAATTTAGAAAAATAGGGCGGTACATATATATGGGAGCTATAGCTAAATCTGAACCGATTTCGATGATTTTTTGCACATATAGTTAGTGCTATAGAAGATTATTTATAGCTAACTTTGAGTAAGATCGGTTGATAAATAAAGGTTTTGTGGCCAAATTTGGGAAAATCGGGCGATACATATATATGAGAGCTATATCTAAATCTGAACCGATTTGGATGAAATTTTGCAGACTTGAAGGGCAATGGAAAAGATTACCTAGGGTTCGTACTTGTGCTCAAAAAACTCCCTGTACCAAATTTCCTCAAAATCGGTTAATAATTGCGACCGGAATCCTGTGAACAACAAATACATGGACAGACGGACGGACGGACGGACACCAAGCGCTAGATCGACTCAGGAGGTGATTCTGAGTCGATCGGTATATATTTTATGGGGTCTAAAATCAATATTTCTGGTAGGCACATTTTTTGGCCGATCAAACTTATTATACCCTGACCACTATGTGGTTTAGGGTATAACAAGTATATACGGCCGTAAGTTCGGCCATGGATTGCGTAGAAACTTCTACGAAAGACTGTCATCCATAATCGAATTACTTGGGTTGTGGTATCTTAAAACTTCTTAACATCGTTTTCTAAATTGTGAGTTAGTCCATACCTGGTATATATTAGACAAAAAAGTTATGTATAGGTAAGTTTACAATTAATTACAAATCGACATGGACTTTTGCACGGTACGTAGAGAGCCAGAATTGAAATATGGGGGTCGCTTATATGGGGGCTATATACAATTATGAACTTGATATGGACCAATTTTTGTGTGATTGGGTATAGATTTATCTGAGGGCTATACATAACTATAGACCGATATGGACCTAGTTAGGCATTTGCTCCTCCAAGAGGCTCCAAAACCAAATCTCGGGATCGGTTTATAAGGGGGCTATATATGATTATGGACTGATATGGACCTCTTTTGGCATGGTTATTAAATATCATATACTACCACCATGTACCAAATTTCAACCAGATCGGATGAATTTTGCTTCTCCAAAAGGTTCCAGAGGTCATTCCTGGGGATCGGTTTATATGGGGTCTATATAATTATGGACTGATATGAACCAAATTCCTGCATGGTTGTTGGATACCATATACTAACATCACTTACCAAATTTCAACCGAATCGGATGAATTTTGCTGTTCCAAGTGGCTCCGGAGGTCAAATCTGGGGATCGGTTTATATGGGGCCTATATATAAATATTCACCGATTTCGACCAATTTTTGCATGGTTGTTAGAGATCATATGCTAACACCATGTACCAAATTTCAGTCGGATCGGATGAAATTTGCTTCTCTTAGAGGCTCCGCAAGCCAAATCGGGGGATCGGTTTATATGGGGGCTATATATAATTATTGAACGATGTGGACCAATTTTTGCGTGCTCGTTGGAGATCATATGCTGACACCATGTACCAAATTTCAGCCGTATCGGATGAAATTTGCTTCTCTTAGAGGCTCCGCAAGCCAAATCGGGGGATCGGTTTATATGGGGGCTATATATAATTATTGACCGATATGGACCAATTTTTGCATGTGTGTTGGAGATCATATGCTGACACCATGTACCAAATTTCAGCTGGATTGGATGAAATTTGCATCTCTTAGAGTCCCCGCAAGCCAAATTTGGGGGTCCGTTTATATGGGGGCTATAAGTACAAGTGGACCGATATGGCCCATTTGCAAGTTGTACCAAGTTTCAAGTCGATAGCTTGTTTCGTGCGGAAGTTAGCGTGATTTCAACAGACGGACTCAAAATTTCAGCACGACCCAGAATATATATATATATATTTTATGGGGTCTTAGAGCATAATTATATAGACCCCATATAAACGTTTACACATTAATCGAAATCTCCCTTTTCGATTTTCTTTAAAAATCGCCTTTTCATATATAAACAAGATTTCTAACATCAAAGAGATTTAATGTAAAAACTGTTTTATCGGCATGAAAACGATTTTTTTTTCTTTAAAACCTAGTATGTAGTTCTAGTCCTAAGTTCTTACATAGATACAAGACATGGGTAGGTTTTGTTATATTTGCCCTATTATATACCTACTAAATTCTTAGATGCATGCGCGAAATTTGTAACTACCAAGTGGTTAGTAAATACATAGATTATAGAAAAATTTGATCGTAGCTACAAAGCGATAATAAACTTATCTATTCATCTTATTTTACAAAGCAAAATGTCGACCTTTTTAGCTATTATTTGTGATAAGGAATCATTCTTATCTCTTTTTTATGTTGGAATGAAGTGAAATGACTGAAAGATGCTTTAATTTCTCACGAGATTAATTAGTCTGTATAAAGTGCTGCTTGAAATAAAACATTTTGAAAAGATGCCTCCGCCATTTGTGTGTACAACGGATTTTGAAGAAGAAGCCCATAAAATTATTGACAAAAATGCATTAGATTATTACCGTAGCGGCGCCGGTGAACAATTTACTTTGAATTTAAATCGAGAAGCTTTTCGACGGTATGAATTAAATGTAATTTCGGCGAGATGGAAATCTTAAGGACGCTTTACATCCCCATCGAAGATGTAGAGATTGAAGAAATTAATCCTAATTTTGTGGCTGGCTTAAATGGTTTTCTAGAAGGAAACAGCCTGCCTTGAATTGAGTTCAAAGGATAACCATTTCTATCCTTAAGCTGTCTACGTTTATAATTTTAAAATTATTTCGAAATACAAAATTTCCACAAATTAAAAAAAAAAATAACATTGACGTATATTTCGACTAATGCTCAATGATGTACAATTGTGTAAAAATAATAATGACAGCCGCATTCACCGTCTTTTGTGTTTACGAATTCATATAAAATTAAAGAATTTTTGAAAAAAAGAATGTTGGTATGCAATGCTTGTAGACGACATTAAGAAATACTGTTAGAATTTCCGTTTCTCTTCCTTTCATTTTCATAGCGAAACATTTTTTTGCAAAATGAGTAATTAGGGTTGTTTTCTTTTAGCACTGGATGCAAGACTTGTATACGGCTATCCAGAACATCGTTGGTAATGTGACATTTTGGTAATGTGTCACTTTTTAGATTCACAGTAGCAATTTATTGTGACTAATTTATCGAATAATATGAAATTCAAACTGATACTGTGTCATAAATAATCGCAGCAGTAAATATTTGTTACTATTTGGGCACTTCATACATTAAAAATGTAAGATATAACTTGTTTTCTGTTTGATTGTTTTTAAACAGTTTATGACAGGGTTGCATATTTTTTGGAGATGTCCTGGATAAACGAGTACTCTGTTTTCTTTTAGTCCGTGACTGCTTAGGGTATCCAGTGCTAACAGAAAACAGCCCTATTATTGGATATTGCCGAAAAATTATTATGTTTGTTTTATTTGAAGCATTTTGAGCCGAAAAATATTATATGCTTGGAAGAACTTTCTCCCAAAGAAGATTGCGCTCACAAAAAATATTTCTGCCTAATTGCATATTAACTCACATCTTTCTCACTTCCACGAGATTTTTTAGTTCTTAGCACCTTTTTCTGTAATACAATATTGAAGAAATTATTACATTTTATAAATTTGTTAAATTTTACATTTCGAAACACCCATTGGTTGGCCACATGAAGCAATGGTTAGCATGTTCGCCTTGCATGCAAAGAGTCGTGGTTTCAATCCCTGCTCCGACCGAACACCAAAATTTTTTTACATTTATTTTTACACTTCTGTAAAAATATTTACTTCTGAAAAGATGTTAGACATTAGATATAACTATATTAAATTTTTACAATGAAATTTCGAAATATGGGTTATTAAAGATTTACAGTCAGAAAAGAACAGTGCTTGATATAAACGAAATGGACTGAGCATTTGGATAAAATATTTTTTTACTGCAAAAAATAACAATTTTGAAACAAAAAAATGTTGTAGGTATAAAAGTTTGAAATTTTCGAAGAAATTCAAAAACTCTAATAAAAGAAGAAGCTGAAGTCGAGTATAAACATACATAATTTTACACTCAAAAAAGTTTACTTGGATCCAAAGATTTTGATCTTCCCTTAAGGATTTTCGTATTAATTCCGAGCCAAATTTTGGAATTTATTTGAAGCATTTTGAGCCCAAAAATATTATATGCTTGGAAGAATTTTCTCCCAAAGAAGATTGCGCTCACAAAAAAATATTTCTGCCTAATTGCATATTCCCTCACATCTTTCTCACTTCCACGAGATTTGAAGCAAAGATTATAAACTTTATTTTAATTAAAATTTCATTATTTGAAAGAAATAATTCCTTAATATTTTATAAATTTCCCATCCTAAAATTTAGGTTGCGTAATATTAGGGACAAATTTCTTTAAAATAATGACATTTTAATTAAAACAAAGTTTATAATATTTACTTCAAATTTTTTACTAAATTTAGGACACAAGTTTTGCAAATTTGCGTCTCTCCGTTAAAGTTGCATGTCTGTGAACTACGGAAAATTTTCCTTCAAATAAAGAAGCACATTTTTGATTTAAAGAAATCGTCCTTAAATATACTGAAATATTGAATCTTTAGATTTACGATAAAAAAGCTTCAAATATAGGCGAAGACTTATTTTGAGGATTTCGCATCTTTGGCATCTTTTTTTTGGAATTAAGAAAACATTTTTACACTGAGGTATCCGCTATAATTTGGGTTTTTAAACTGGCATTTGTTTGTAAGTGAATAGCTTTATTAATATACCGCGAAAAGAAAATGAAAATTCGATAAATGAGATCTGAACCCTAATTTTAATTTTATTGATCCTAGATTTAAGGCCAGATAGGTACATTTTACTGTTTAATTTTTCACTGTTCCCCCTTTTTTCATTTTACTATCCCAAATCTTTCCTTTCTTCATAAACCCTTTGTAATTTGTATATATTTTCCAATTTTTTTCCTCTATTTTTTTCTTTTGATGAACCAAGAAAAAAAATGGTGCCCATAATTCCAAAATGATAAACAAAACACATTTCCACACATACATAAAATGCTGCTGTCAAGGCAAACATACATGCTATTTTTTTTTTTCAAATGTCTATTCTCTTGGTTCCGAATGTCTATTCTCTTTACTCCGAATACCCTTTTTGATATTCAAAATAAATAATATTTTGGCTTAAGCATAGCTAATATTTGGCGAAGACTTATTAACATGCCAAGCGCATAGTCAAAACGAATGAACTCATAAAAAAAGTTTTCCAACGCACAAACAGTTTCACAGAAATTGCTGTCTTTTGATTCTCTCGCTGTTTTCCGACGCACAAACAGTTTCACAGAAATTGCTGTCTTTTGATTCTCTCGCTGTTATGGGAGGGTTGACTCCCGGTTTCCATCTCTATTTCTTTCTCTATACTCTGTCTCTCTCTATCTCGGTCGCTCTCTGAATAAAATATCACAAAATATATATGTTTACTCTAAATTTGTAAACTTATATATGTTTAAATCCACACATATTATTTTTATGAAACATTCATGTCCCCAACATAATATATTCTAACATTACAAACATTACATTTTTGCACTTCAAAATATTGTGTTTAAAAAATTCTGCCCGAACATATTCTGCATAAACCTATTTTTCTAACAGTGTGTGGTAGAAGTGAGCGCTACGACCGCGCAATCCAAAATAGTATTAAAAAATTAATTGAAAGCGGACATTCGTACAGAAACATTACAAAAAGCTCGGTATTTCAAAGTTAGGTTAGGTTAGAGTGGCAGCCCGATTAAGTTTCAGGCTCACTTAGACTATTCATTTCATTGTGATACCACATTAACTAAAAGTGGGCACTTCTAGTTTTAACCGCTGAACCTTCTCAATTATTTTCTTCTGTTGAACCAACCAGATTGTTCCAAAAACATTAGTAGACTGCTTAAGTTAATGTTTTCCAGGTCCGCCAGTAATCTAAAGCTATATGCCACTAAAATTCGCATAGGCCTTACACGAAATGCGGAACAATCACACAAGAGGTGTTTAATTGACAGCTCATACAAAATCGTACAGAAACATTACAGAAAGTTAGGTTAGGTTAGAGTGGCAGCCCGATTAAGTTTCAGGCTCACTTAGACTGCTCAGTTCATTATGATACCACATTAACTAAAAGTACCTATTACATATGGGCAATTCTAGTTTTAACCGCTGAACCTTCTCAATTATTTTATTCTGTTGAACCAACCAGATTGTTCCAAAAACATAAGCAGACTGCTTATGTTAACGTTTTCCAGGTCCGCCAGTAATCTTAAGCTATATGGCCCTAAAATTCGCTTACGCCTTACACAACATGCAGGACACTCACACAAGAGGTGTTTAATCGATTTCTTTTCCTCCGCATCATGGCAACTCTTACAGTAGTCATAATTCGCGCCAATAGTTTTTGCAAAATCGCCCAACAGGCAGCGACCCGTTATAGCAGAACACTAGCATATCTGGTGTGCGGTTTAAGTTTAAATGGGGCCCACTTCTCCATCCAATTTGGAGCCATCTGTGGAGAAATCTATATAATGTTTATTCCCTGGGGTCTGTGTGCCCCACGCCTCAATGTTTGGAATTGGAGTTTTAAACTTTTTGTCAAATAGTGGTTTCGCCTGTTCCTGTCTCATTGAATGTGCCTGAGATACACAAGCACGCCATACGCTGAACTTTATCTAAACTTGGGTATATCTAAAACCCATGGCGAAAATGCCAATAAACAGATGGGTCAAATCGGAGGCAGAAAACCTAAAATTACACCTACTATAAAGAGAAGTATCAATATATGCGTAAAACAGACCCATTTATCGGATCTAAATAAATAAGAAATGGTTTATATTGACATTTATGCATCAATTATACGAAAAACACACATTGGTGATAGATTTAGAGTCCGTAGTGCAAGAAAAGTATCATTGTTATCCAAAAAGAATATTAAATAGAGATAAAAATTTGCTAAAAATCAAATCGATTGGCCTAAGCAAATAATGGCGTAATATTATGTGGTCCGTTGCAACAAAAGTAAACTTGTTTTCTTCCCCCATGTAAGAAGACCTATCCATCAAGAATTCAATCCCAAATATAGTTTAAAGACGGTCCAAAACTGTGGTGACAGCATGGGCCCTCTAAAAATGCTGCCTTATCCGAAAAAAATATCCCACTTCAATGGATCTTTCAGAAGGATGTGTCCATCAAATTGCCATGAAAAGTTCTACTGTTCTGTTCTGTCCCTATTATTTTGCACATAACTGCATATATAATTACAGTTTTAATAAATTCATTATTCCTTCGGCAAGATTTAACTAAAATCAACTAATCTTCATGATCTAACATAAAGCGCCCCCTTTTTGAGTATAGAAAACGGGGATTAACTAGCTTCATGATATGTTCTCTAAATAAACTGAACAAAGTAATGTCGTGAGGCCATGTCTTTAAAATTGGAATGCGAATTTTACTTAGCATAGAAGACGTATTTTTCTGATATAAAGGTTTTTGCATCCTCCAAAAGTCGATAATCTTTTCAATGGAGTCGTTTTGTCCTTATAGTTATATGACAGAAAATCTTGTTTGACTAAGGTCAACTTGGACTTAACAATTCCGAAAAAAACTTCAAAATTAAGGAAATCGTTCTTGAATTTGTTAGCTTTTGTGCTTGTTGACTGCAAAGCAAAAAAGTTCAACATTAGGATATGTTTGTCAATACGTTTTTACTTGAAATATAGCATAACTTTTACTCGAAGTCGAGTCTGAAATTTAAGTTTTCGTAAAGAGAAATGTGTCTTAGATGTATCCTTACTCCAATTCTCCACTTCTTTAGCATGGAATCAATACCAAAACCAATTGTGTAAAGACAAAATCTTTTGAACTGGCCATGCTTTTTTTCACACTCAGAAAATTTAACGTCGTAACTACAAGTAAATCCATAATATGGAGTAGTTCAAAATTTTACTCACAGTTAGTTAAATTTAACTATTGATGAACAAAATTAACTCAGTGGAAGTAAATTGAACTTACTGCCATTATCAGCAAAATGTTAAGAACTCCCAATGACTTCGTAAATGGACTGAAGTAAATATAATAATAGGGAATACGTATTCTCGAACGTACGAAGAAGTTTCTCAGCGTAACTGAACTTTTACTGTGCAATATTACGAAGTCTAGTTGGACACGAAATTCCCATTTTTAGTACAAATAAACTAGCGATGAATGTCAATTCTAACTACCGTTAAGTGAATCTATTTCTAGATAATAGTTCGTCTTCGAAACATGTGCTCGTGTGGTATTTCTAAAAATAGATACCCTTGATTGTATGTGTATGTATGCAAGAAAAGAATAAACACACCCAGAAAAAAGTGACCCCTTCTTTAAGTTAAAATGAACTCATTGTGAAGAAAGTTGAACTTCGTATAGCGCCAAGGACATTTTTATTTGATTGAACGATATGATTTTCGTAGAAATTAGGTAGAACGCATTTCATATATTAATTAACATTTTCCTATATTTATGTACCACTACACCGAAAGAATTTTCTTCGTAAAAAGAACGAAAAATTTCGTTAAAAGTACGAAATTTGTCATTGTTTTACAACCAAAGAAACTTTTCATTAAAAGTACGAAATATTTCGTACTTTTTACGAAGAAAAGTTCTTCCAAAATTTTTGTAGTTTGTAAGAAAAAAATTCGTACTTTTTATGAAGAATCTTCGTACTTTTTATGAAAAATCTTCGTACTTTTTATGAAACAATTTCGTTCTTTTTATGAAAATGTTTCGTACTTTTTATGAAAAATTTTCGTAGTTTTTATGAAAAATTTTCGTACTTTTTATGAAAAAATTTCGTACTTTTTTCTGAAAAATGTTCGAACTTTTAGAAAAAAAAATTATAGTCGAAAGTGCATTTGGTTGTAGTTGCAAGTGTGAAAATTGACATCACTACTTTACATCTTAAGTTTTTGAATAATTTTTAGTTTTATTGCTTCACTTTTATTCATAGCGCGCTATCACCCAAATGAGAAGTAGCATAGACTTGCATAAAAAAATAGAATAAAGGAATGCACTCAAGCACATTATAAAAGACAATTTAATGCCGCGAACGGAAATTTTACAACTTCAATGAAACTTCTTCGTTATTTCAAAGAAAATGTTTCGTACTTTTTATGAAGAAATTTTAACGCAGAATGTTTCGTAAAATATTCGTAAAAACTTCTTCACAAAATTCATGAAATGTGAAGAAAGTTTCGTTAAAAGTACGAACTTTTTACGAAGAAAAGTTAATGTAGAATGTTTCGTAGAAGTTTCGTATATTCGTAAAATGTTCTTCGTAAAATTTACGAAAATGAATGAAAATTTCGTTATTTTAATGAAGAATTCAGGAAGAATAGTTAATGAAGAATTCTTCGTAAAATTAACGAAGAGAATTCTTTCGGTGTATACTACAGAATGAAAAAATTTAACTGAATTGAATTCATTTATGGAATGATTTTATTGAGCTTTTTTCATTCATTTGGACAAATCTTACATATTTGTGGTAAACTTTTTACTTCAAATTTAGAACTGCTTACCTTCGTTTTTAAGTACAATATGTATTTATATAAGCAATTTTTTCTTCAATAAAAGACATATTTTATTAATATATTAAATATATTTATTTAGAATCAACAGCATCGACTGGCCTTGAAATATTAAAACACATTTTTTTCTTCTTCTAGTACCTTTCACTTTGAATAAGTTGCTGCCTAGCAATTTTGTCCACCTTTTACAATTTCAATACCTACAAATATAAACAAAAAAATCCTAAACCAATTTTTTCACAAAAGGTTAGCGTCACTGAATATTACCTCATAATTGAAGATTCCTAAATGAAGTCGAATGAAGGGGTTGTTATTCTGCTGGTGTTTTCTTTTTTTATAAACCAATTTTCAAAAAACGAACATTTTCTCACTAATTTAAAATAACAAATATTTTATATATTTTATTTGTTTTTTATTATATTATTTTACAATATTATTTTTTAACAATCTCTCCGTATACCATAACAACGCGATTCCAACAAAAAAACAACCCACGCGCAAACACGTCGATTACATCGATGACAGGTATCGATTACACACTGAAAAAACAGTGAACCCTTTTCCATTGCAAAATGAACTAAACTGTAGTAATATTGACCATGATTTAGCCCTTAAGATTTTTTTCAACTCGTCTAGTTTATAATTTTCTTAAATTTTAGTTCATCTATAACATTGTAGTTTAGTTCATTTTTACAACACCATAAGATTTATATACACCTACCAAGTTAAAAAGTCAGTATTATTCTGGTTTACTTGCTTATTTTGTGGGAAACCCGATAATAAAATTTGGTTAACAGTCTCTTTAAAATGTCGACGACTAGACTATTTTTAAATCAATCATTCCACAGTATAGAGAAATTAAATAATTAAAGGAACAACAAACCGTTTTACTATTATGAGAATTTTCATACATTAAAATTAAACTATCTTTAAGCAAAAGTACTTTATTATAAAAACTTATGATGAAAGTTCTTAATACAATGTTTTTTGTGAATAAAAATTATGACCACATGGAAAAGAGAGTAGTTCATTTGAACCCGCTGTTTGGACATTTTGACTTATCCTTTTTTTATTCATCGTAGGTAATTTTTTCACATATCTTGCTGGAAAAAAACTGGAAACAATAATGAAAATTAATAAAAATTAATACCATGTAATGAAATATAATTTTTAATTCTTCATTTTAGCTTGTAACTTACCATATTTGGGACATTTTATCAAATGGTGTAAGGAATTCAACTTTTCTTTGGAAAACGTATCTCATAAAATTTGTACCTGAAACAATTAGAGAAATAATGAAGTATTCTAAATAAACTCATAAAACTGTGTTGTTATCGATGTGAAAGATATAATAAAATAAATATTCTAGTTGAAAGAAAGCCAAAGTTTTAATATAAAACTTACCAATTCTATATTAAATTGTACGCTGAGGGGAAATATAAAAAGTTGTCCAAATTTATTTGGGTTACTCTGAAATTAAATATTAAATAAAATTATTAAATAACTTTTCAAAAAATCTAATGAAAAAAATAATAATATGCATAAAAAACCAAATATTCTTGATATTCCTAGACAGTCATCAAAATGACGACACGTAATTTCATTTTCGATTTAAAATGCATTTTAGTCTATTGGGAAATGGTAAATTTAAGTTATACTAATTCGACCGTTTTATGAATTTTTGTTTTATACTACTTAAAACCAAATTGAATAAGAAAATAAATGCAAGTTTGGTTCACTTTTTCGCTCACGATGAAAATTATATCGTCTTGAAATCAGCCGTAGTCAAAATGACGAAGGATGACGTTAATGTACAAAAAATAAGGATGGCTGTCCAGGGTTAAAAGAAAGTTAAAGAAAACTTACCAATTCACTATTAAATTACAGGCAAAGGAGTACTAAAAGTTTGTCCAAATTTTAAGGGGTTATTCTGAAATTAAATATTTATTTTTACATTAAAAATATTACATTAGGTCATAAAAACGTAAATATTCTAGTTGAAAGAAAGCCAATTTTTAAAAGAAAACTTACGAATTCTCTACCTTTTTAAATTTGTTTGAATCCGTCTGGAGTTGCTCTGAAATTAATTATCGCTTTTACAACAAAGAAAAACATTAAACTGGTTTCCAAAAAAAATAATTAACAAATAATAATATACATAAAAAATATTCTTTTCAAAAGAAAGTCATATTAAAAAAATACTTACCAATTTATGAATAAACTATACGCTGAGATATTACAAAAAGTTTCCAAATTCATCTGGAATTGAATATTAATTTTTTACATTGAATAAAGAAAATTTCAATACACTTTCAATTTCAACATATTTTACTAAATATTCTTAATAACTTTTTTCTAAACTACCGATAAAATATTAATAACTTTCATTTAAAAGGTTTAATAAACAAACACCAATATATGACTCAAAAATCCAAAATATTCCATGCCTTTATATTCCCTTGTTGCAAACCTACTTAAAAGATGCAACAGCCCACGCCAACGCCAACTATACAACTGAAGCATGCCAAACAAAACCAAGCAAAGCCAAAACATTCCTACAACAACAAAAACACATGTGCCTTTATTGAAAACAACACCTCATCCAGCCAGAAACCATCAACGAACAACAAACACACACACACACAAGCCACTAAATGAACAAAAATAAAAACAACCCCACGCTCATGTATACACAACAAAACTCAAGTAACATCATCTTTACATTAATCACATTCCACTATGCCGATAAAGATCTTTGTACTATGCATTAGTTCATCGCATCTGCTGACAATTTACTCTAAGAATAATATTCGTAAAGGCACACCAGTTTATGAACGATGAAACGTTTAACTTAAAATTTGCAAAATTTTCATGAAATGTTATCTACCATTTTTGACGAAAATGTCTATAAATTTAATTACATGTGAACTAAAAATATTTCATTGTGTAATTTTTTACCAACAATTATTAACTATAGGAATAATCAGTAAGAAATTGCTATCCACTTTCAAGTTCATTTTTCGTAAAAAAATATTTTCTCATACAAAAAAATCTTATAGTAAATTGCACTTATTATTTAGAAAATACTTTACATTTCACAAGTAGTTTTATAGCATGACCAACGAATTTTTAGCTACCAGTTAAGAAATTTTTTAAGGAAATTTCCATCGTATTTTGTAGGCCATGAACTAAACGATTGCTACTTAGAATTTGTAAAATTTCCTTTCGAGTAGTTAATTTTCGTTCAAGATACGAAAAATGAACTAAAATTCTGGAAAATTCTTGTAATAAATTATTGTAAAAATCTTCTTAATTTTACGAGACACTTTTTTTTCTGTGCAGGTAGATAAAATAAATGTAGGAAATTTTCCTATATTCTAACAAGTATGTTTCCTTAAGTTTTGAAAGGATTGAATACTTTTTAGTACGAATGAACTAAAATATTTTTCTATGCCAAGTGTTATTCGTGTGTATGATAAGCTTTCTATAATAAAGGAAGTCAGAATTATCATTTTATAAGAAAATTTTTCTAAATTTGAGGAAACTAGGTTTTAGTTCGGTTTTTGTTTATTTTTACGAACGCTTTGTTATCAGTGAATAATATTTTCTTTTTCAGTAGTAAATTCTTATACCCAGCGAAGAAAACAGTATTAGTAAAATGCCATGCCTTATTCTAGTTAATGAACTATTTCTAACTGCTTTCAGTTTAGGATTTTTTTACTGGAACAAGTAAATTTTATTATTTCACACAAAAATTTAACTGAATGGAAATAAAATGGCTAAACTAAATTGTTGAACATTTTTTCCTTTAGTTTCGAAGACACTTTTTTCTGGGTGCAAAGTCACATTTGGTTGTTGATGAGTATAAGAGCTAAGTGGCCCAGTGGATAGTGTGTTTACACTGAAAAAAACAGTGAACCCACTAGGAAGAAAACTTTTGATTAATTTTAGAAAATTTTGAATATTTTTATAAATTTTTAACTAAACAGTATTACAAGCGGAAATCCCAAAAATAAGTAAACGGTTTTCGACAAATTCAAGAAAATTTGTTAGGCATAAATAATTTTTTTCACTTGTTAAAGAAAATTTTGTAGTTTGAAGAAAAAAATTGGAGTTCAAAATTGCAAGAATGTCTTTAGTGACATACGAAGTTCATGATGGACGCTTTCTTAGTAAAATTTACAAATTTGAAGAAATAATGAACTATTTTTATGAGAAATACGAATTTAGTAAATCTCTATACTTAATTTGTGTATAATTTTTCCCGTCTTTTAGTTCATGTAACTAACGTAAGCAAAAAATTATTAGAGTAAATGAAACTTTCTCCAACTATAATAATTCCATGAACTAACATAAAGTTAAATTGGCTTTAGTGAAATAGTGAGTTCACTTCTTTTTTGAGTGTAGTCCGGACAAAAGGTAAAATTTTATAAAATGATAAAAATAAAATCATAAATGATTCTAATGGTTTTGTACTACAGAAGAATATTTGGTTTTTACTAAATATAATATGACATGTAGAAATGGGGATGTAAAGGGGTTGATAAAGTTGACATGTTTTTGCTTTTTTTGATACATTTCGACTGCCAAAAGCACCGTCACACGACTGCGAGCCATTTCGTACTTTTTTCAGATATCAACTCAACTCCTAAAATTATAAAAAACGGACATTGAAGAAATAAACACATTCCCAAATAAGGATATTTTAGTTTTTATTACAGGATCTCAACATTTTTGAGAGGAATATTATTCGTTAGTTAGATTTTGCAAAGAGGTACTTCTTCATAAATGTTCTATTGAAATAAACATTTGACAAAATTTTCTATAGAAATAAAATTTTGTCTAAATTTACTGTAAAAATAAAATTTTGTCAAAATTTTATAAAGGAATAAAATTTTGTCAAAATTTTATATAGAAATAAAATTTTGTCAAAATTTTATATACTCGTACAAATAAAATTTTCAAAAAATTTTCTTAGAAATAAAATTGTGACAAAATTTCCTATAGAAATAATATTTTGACAAAATTTTCTATAGAAATAAAATTTTGACAAATTTTTCTATAGAAATAAAATGTTGACAAAATTTTCTATAGAAATAAAATTTTGACAAAATCTTCTATAATAAATTTTTTACAAAATTTTCTGCAGAAATAAAATTTTGCAAAATAAGATTTTTTTAGAAAAACTAAAAAAAATGTCCAAATATGTCTAGATTTAAATATAGATATACTTTTACAATAGTATTTAAATTTTATATTATGTAATATTAGTACCTTTTGGCTTCGAAAAGTACATTTTTAATACATTTTTAGTACTTTTTCGTCAACATCATTTATCATCGCTGGAATGTAATAACTCAAATACTCCCTCTTGAGGTCTCCTTGCTTGTTCCAATTCAACAGATGGTCTAGGAAATCCAGAACATTAATTTCTTTTTTTAATGTATTATTTAGTTAATTTTTTTACTGGGCACATGCTACTTTAGCGACATACGAAGTTCACTATTAACCCTTATACTACGTTGGGTATTAGGTCGTATTTTTCATCACCGAATTTCTTACTTTTGGATTATAATTAAAAGTTCTTACTACTCAGCATGAATTGAGCATATGTTACCCATTAATGCACTGAGTGATATAAATTGTTAATTATATTCGAACAGTAGGATATGCGGTGTTGAAAAATACGATATGGGTCATCAAATGACCCCAACGTAGTATAAGGGTTAACACTGGTTAGTTAAAAATAACTCGTTAATCGCTGCTATAAAAACGATGCTTAGAGTTGACTTCTTGAGAGCAATACACCCAGTAAATCGGGAACCCACCTATGTACCCAGAAAATGTAGGTTATTTTTGCAAGTTGAAGAAAATTTCGCCCATTTTAGGAAAATATGAACTATTTTCAAATTTAGTAAAATTCTGTACTTCATTTGTTAAAACGTTTTTTCATTTTTAGTTCACGCTATTAAAGTAATCAATAAATATTTTGCAAAATTTAACTAAAATCAACTGATTTTCATAAACTAAAATAAAGTTAAATAAACTAAACAATATCTTTCTTACAACTTATTGCCACTATATATACAAATCTACAACAAAAGCGGTTTATATAGCTACATGGTCTGGGATTTTTTCATCTGACATAAAAAAAATACTTTTATTTGTTTCGGTGTAAAAATTATATGATTCGAAGTCGAATTTTTAGCACATCATTTTTAAGTGCAAGCATATCATGTTCTTTAACTAGTATAACATGTTTGAGATTTATAGTATGTTAATATGTTAGAACCAGCATTGCCAGAATTATTTCGCCAAAAACCGCCAGATTTGCTCAAAAAAAAAAGAAAAAAATAGCTAAAAAAGCTAAAAAAAATAGCTAGAAAAAAGCTAATTTTTTTTGTATCAAAAGTCAAATTTTTCATTGAAATTTAACAAACTTAAAAGCTTTATTTCACTTAAAATGCATAGTAATTTAATTGTATTCATCGTAATTCTACTTCTATGAGACTGCAACAATATCTAAGTCACATCATTAGAAAATATTAATATATTTCGGCGTAAATCCGCTGAATTAATGATAAATTCGTGAACGTGTACATTTTTAATAATAAATTAATAAATAGCAGATTTGTTTCTATCGCGCGTTTAATAATGTTTTGATCCTATCAATACGGTATTTTTTATTGTATTTTTTGATGTTAAAAAAATAAAGTGTTGAAAAACGTCTATTTTTGATCCCTTTTTTGGTTTGTGGTCAAGATTCGCGTTCGTATTTTAAGGGCACGAAATCTTTGGCTTCACGACAATATTTTTTTTTTCAGTTAACAAAACAATTCACATCTACTATTTTAACTTAGTAATAACTAGGGCCGTCACCCGGGTTAAATGCCGTCCCGAAATCCCGGGATTTTTTTTTTATTTTGAATCCCGGGATTTTTCGGGACCCCGAAAAATAATTACAATTTGTTACATTTGTGGCTTTTTAGCATTATTTATTAATAAGTTGGAGTCTTCATTCAGTGCAAACGGCCCTTAGATTTCATACCCTACAAATTGAGTTATGCTACACCCAGAAAACAAATTCATTGCCTCAACCGAATTATTTGCCAACCGAAACCGGTTTGCAAACCGAAACCGGTTAGTTGCGCTGACAGATATCATTGATATCTGTCAGCGCAACTAACATTTAGCAATTGTAACAGCGTGGTAGTATGTCGCAATCTCATGTTAATTGTTTGGTTTGTTGGTGCAACCGCCCTCGATGTTATTTATTAGGGTAATAAATAACAAACAAATTGTTAGATATACTTACCAAATTCCATTAGTAAATGAAAAGCACAGATTATATTGAGATTTTATTTATTTATCATAATAAATTATGAAAATAAATATAAAAAAGATTAGGTGCTAACCAGGGCTGCCAATAAAATTTCAAGAAAAATCGTCACTTTTTTCGATAAAAATCGTCATAATCGGCACTTGCATTTTAAAAATCGGCAATATAACTTATATTAAAATTAAACGTATTTTTTGGGTAAACTAAAAACAAAGTAAATAAAGAAATCAGTTTTGTATACAAATAACATTACCATAAAAATCATTTTTTGTTAAACAAAAATATTTCGTAATTTTTGTATAAAAAATCTATTTTTCTAAAATATTGTTATTAATTGAGTAACATTTTTAATTATATATTTTGAAACTAAAGAAAAAGTCCCATGTTTTCCAAAATAGGTGATTTTTTATGGTGGTTATTTTTTATACCGTACTAGAATTTTATCATAATAATAATAATAAGTAAAAGTTTCTATTGCACATTCTGTGTAAATCATTATCATTTTTGGTATTAAAACAATTTGAGTTATTTCATTTTAGGTTGTTTTTTAAACAGAATATTCCATCCAATGAATTATTCTCCAGCTATCATCTAATTTTAGTTTTTTGCTTAAAAATATCTACGTTTGCTGTGGAGTTTGGAAGAATCATGATTACGAATTTTGACAAAATTCGAAAAGCCAAAGTACTCCACGTTCTGTTTCCGAATTTTTTCTCAAAATTTTTCAAATGTATTTTAATATTTTCAAAAATTTCTTCAAAATGTAAAAAACTTAAACTCCATAAACTATGTGTCTAATATCGTTAAAATCGGAAAAAAAATCGGAGTTGTCCATTTTGTGAGTAAAAAATCGTCAAAATGCCGATAAATCGGCAAAATTGGCAGCCCTGGTGCTAACAACAAAGGTTTTTTGCCTATATGAAATAATGTTGTCTGTGAAATAAATTTTGTCTATTTTACGAGTATAGGGGTATTTTTGTACACCAATGGCAGATGGGAAAAAAACGGGAAAAAATTACACACAAATGAAGTATAAAGATTTCCTAAATTCGTACTTCTCACAAAATAGTTCATTATTTCTTTAAATTTGTAATTTAGAAAATTCGGTTAAAAATATATATGTTAAGAAAAGTTGGAGAGAGCTCTCTCGCTCTCTCTAAGAGATAGATGAGAGAGACATGCAAAGTTGTAAAACTGCAAGTCTAATAACAGCAACTAAAAGTGTAGGTTGATAAGTAAACGTTCATGGTTTCTTACCAACACAGCAAAAAACGAGCTTCCAAAAAAGTAGTTTGGGTCCCTACATTAAAAAAAGTGAACTCTCTATTTCACTAAAGCCAATTTAACTTTATTTTAGTTCATGGATTTATTATGTTTGGAGAAAGTTTCTTTTACTCTAATAACTTTTTGCGTACATTAGTTAAACTAACTTAAAAAAACGGGAAAAAATTATACACAATTGAAGCATAAAGATTTCCCAAATTCGTACTTCTCACAAAATAGTTCATTATTTCTTTAAATTTGTAACTTTTAGTACAAATGCGTCCATCATGAACTTCGTATGGGAACTTGCATATATGGGTATAAATATGCAAGTTCCCAGCAAAAAATTGGAAGTTGTTCCACAAATATTTCTTTTAAAGGGTATTCCGCAATCTCTCATCAAGTTTCTTGCACTTCCGATGCAGTCCTTTTGGAAAAGTCCACAAACATTTCATTTAAAGAGCATCCTGGAATTCCCCATCAAGTTTTTTCCACTCCGAAGCAGTCATTTTGGAGAAGTCCACAAACATTTCATTTAAAGCGCATCCCGGGAATATCGATTTTATTTCGCAAGCCTTAGAAAATACGGAATTAAGCAGTTTTAAGTGAAAATTTAAGTTTTGGACAATTAAATTCCACAAAAAGAATAGAAAATCATTAAAAATAAAAAAAATAAAATAAAATAAAATAAAAAAATCATCCCCGCTGGGTTTTGAACCTGTGCCGTTTGACTTCTTCACTTCCATGGAAGTTCGTTTGAGAAGGTTTGGCAAATTACGATAATTTTTGATTTTTTTGTTGATTTTTAATGGAAAAGATATATTTATGCAATAATATATGCCGAAAAAAAAACAAAATGAAAACGTACAAAAAAGTTAAAGAAAACTTCAAGCCTACTTTTACCATAACATATAAATTCCTGTCGGTGAGACATAATATGTTTGCGCAGTACAAACAAATTTGGTTTGTTTGAACTAATTCTGAAAATATATATTTGGGTGTTTATGTTACAGACGCGATTTGAGAATGTACAAGCTTACAAGAGAATTTGATCTATTGCATTCGGATTCGTAATGGAATTCAATCGTGATAGTGTGATTGCTTTATATATTGTTGGAAAACCAAAAGGGGTTGCATTTAAATGTGAATAAATCCAGCATGAATAAATTGTTTGTTTCTCGTAGCACCTGTAACAGCACCAGAAATGATTCGAAAAGTGAAGGCCAGGTTTCATCACCGCAGTGGTAGAAAACTTGATCGTACTATTAATAAAAATTTAATTAGAATCTAATTTTCCTCTATGGATATTTCAATTAAAAAATTCTCTAGAAAAGGTCGGTAAAAAAACCGACGAAACGTCGAGAAAAAATATGACATAACCTTGTTTTATTTGAATTTATATACATTGACCAAAAACAGCTCATAAATAAAATAAATAAAAATCTGATAAAAACTAAGTGGTCATTAAAAAGAAAACAGGGACTGGAGCAAATGAGTCGAAAAGAGCAAAGGTTGCTCACTTTTTTATACCGCACAATGGCCACCAAAATTTTCGGATCTCAATCCGTTCGACTTTTCCGCCTGGGATATTTTTGAGAGAAAAACAAAAGTGTCGATCATATCAAGTCGGCGCTTCAACGGGAATGGTCCAAAATACCGCAGAACCGCTTTGGTGTCATGGCTTTGCCGAACAAATCTAATCTGTTCTAAAATTTGATGTTATTCCGACATTTTTTCTTTTGAATAATAAAATTTAAAAATAGAATGAAAAATATAGTGTTTTACTATGTTCACTTACATATCAGCCACCCTGTATATGTTCAAACTTTAGAAGACAATCCTAAGAAGTTTTGAGAAGCATCGCTATAACTATTACAACAAAACATTTGGGGATTTTATTTCATTATGAAAGCACGTTGGGATGATTTTGGGGTGATCTTTTTTGCCGCTGCCGTCCACGGGGGCTGATCCACGAATTAACTCTCCAATAAAATAAATTTCATAGAAAAAATGAATGAATGCGAAATTTTGATGTTATAATCATTTACATATACGATTGTTTGCAGATTGCGTATTCGACCTCGTTGCTTGAGAGATGTTTCTTGTATGGATACAACATGTGAAATATTTGGATTTAAACTGAAATGGCCATTGGGAATTGCACCAACAGCAATGCAAAAAATGGCTCACCCAGATGGTGAAGGTGGAAACGCCAAAGCTGCTGGAGATATTGGATCCGTTTTTATCTTGAGTACATTATCAACCATGTCCATTGAAGACGTGGCTAAGGTAGCTCCGGAAACATGTAAATGGTTTCAACTTTACGTCTACAAAGATCGGTAAGTAACTAATGGCTGCAAAATATAACATACGTACATATAATATATCTTATAATTTGATAAATTCGGTTATTCTCTAGTTCGTTTTTCAATGGTGGTTTATTTACATGAAGTAATTCTGAGAGTTTCGCAATTTCCTTTTTGTAAGTTGTTTCACACGAAATGTGATACGCCATTCTGAGTCGTGTCAAATTTTGTAACACATAATTTGTTTTAAGTGTAAGCATATAATGTTCATTGACTAGCATAAAATATTTGGGACACATATTTTGGAAGATATTATTTTTGAGACATCAAATTTTGTAAACATTTTGCAAATATTAATTTAGAAATATCATGTAAACAAAGAGATAAAGACGGTGACGAAGGGAGTTGACGAAAGGCATCAATCATAGATTATAGATAGATTATCCATCGGTGTCAAACAACACTCAAGCGTGAACTCACCGTGAAAGAAAATGTAGGTTTATTTTAGGAAATTTTAACTAAAATATTATTCTAATTGCAACATGTTACAAATAAATTAATACTTTTTGTCAAACTGAAATTTTTATGTTTAAGAAAAGTTCATATGTTGAAAGAAAAAATTGGATTTAAGAATTATTAAAATGTCTTTAGCGCTGTACGAAGTTCAAGACAGGTAAAATTTTTGTAAAATTTACTCATTTGAGAGACTTATGAACTCAATTTAAGCAAACTTCTGCCATTTTAGGAAAATATGAACTATTTTATTTTGTAGTAAAATTGTGCACTATATTTGTATACAACTTTTTTTCTTATTTCTAATTTACGTCATTAAAGTTGGCACAAAATTATTCAAATAGGGAACATTTACTCATATTGTGCAAAATTTAACTAAAATCAACTAATCTTCATGAACTAAAAGAAAGTTCTGTTGGCATTAGAGCCCCTTTTTTCTGAGTGGATGTTTGACAGTTCCGAAGATTAAGAATAAGCGAAGAAAATAAGAGTAGTTTGCCAATTTTACACAAAATTAGAACTTAAAAGTTCATATTTGAATAAAAACTTGTGACCAAAACCGCGAAAATACGAAATTTAATTTTGAGCAGCATTCTTATTTACGAAAAACACAAAAGCAAATACCGGAAACTAGTGTTGGGGATTGACTCTTTACGAAAAAATCAATACGAAATGTCAGAAAATTAATTTTTGGAACTGACACATTTTTTCCCGGAGAGAAGTGGATCATCTGTCTATATTCTATAACCCTGCCAACATTTTTTGAATTTGACTGCACTTCTGAGAATCCCCACCACGTCGAAAACAATCGTATACGTCATCCAAACCTTGTCGGAAAAGTGCACTTTCTGTTGAGAAGTTGTACCACGCCAAGTTAATATATTAAAATGGGTTCAATTATTAGGAGACTTTTTATATACATTTAGCACGAAGCCAATAAGAGCCCCCTCGAACTGTCATACCAAGTGGATTTTAAGATAATTGTAAAAGAATCATTGTGGTCAAGTAAAACAGGATTGTTTAGAGTTTTATTAATTTGAATAAGAATTTATAAATTCTTCCATGTATAACATCTATACGTCTAAAAGCACATCGCACATAATGTTTTACATTAATAAAGGGATGTGTTGTGTTGGAAGTTGCAAGTGTGTTTATCCTTCATCGAGGCGGCATGTCTGAAAAAATATCACTTTATTCCATTTGGAATGTTGAAAAATGTTCACTACCTTTCACAATTTTAAGTGTATTAACTATGTTTTCAGCACTTATTTTTGTGTTTTTATTCAAGTAATTTACAAGAAATTATTTGCTGGGGTTTCACAAAATATCAAAATGGCTTTTGTAATAATAGTGGCGGCAAAATACATTCATGTACATTTCATACTTTTTGATACATTTCCCCTTCACAGTTGGCGTTTGTTGTAGTGTCACCTACGAGTCTGTGGTCTTTTATAATGCTTAGTAGTAAGTTCGTTTCTGCGAAAAACGAATATCTTCATCTATCTCCGTAAATAGGGTCTCAAACGCAAGAATGTTAACTTATTTATGCGAAATAATATGCCTGCATATTTGTTCGTGCGAAAAATCCAGGGTTGTATAAATATGTGTTTAAAAAGGCTCAAAACAAAGTTTTCTCATTTATTCCGCGTTAAAGTTTTTTATAACAGTTTTTTGTGCGAAAACGCGATCTCAGTACTAGGCTTAACACTCAACAAAGAGGCGTTTTAAGCTTCGTAATGTTCATTTTGCCAAGGGGGTATATGATTCAGGGAAGATATATATCATTTTTGAAATTCTATTAAACCAGTAGTGGGATTCTGTATTCAATTTTAACGATGAATCGCATCGTTAAGATGGGATATCAAGAAAAATAACATCCAAGCTATTCGGTAGACGTTTTAAACTACATTTACAATCGTTTAAAATCAGCTGTGTTCTGTCCATATAATAATAAATACATCGTTAAGTAAACAACGAAGATTTTTGGTTGTTTATTTTCTCTAATAAATTTACGTTATCAGCAGAAAATTTCATGAGTACCGAAAATGTGATTTTTTTGTTACATAATAAATACAAGTTTGGCCAAAAACGTTTTTAAATGATAAGGATTTGTATATAGAATCGGTGCAAGTACAAAAATTTAAAACAAAAATTCAAAAATGTTGTCCACGTGAGGATACGTCCCAAAGACGTATGTTTAGCTTATCCGTGACTTTCAGTAGGATAAGCTTTCTAGGGTCAATTATGTAGGTTACTTTTAATAGGAAAAAATGGATCCTTTCTCTAGTACAAAAGAGTTTTCTGCAATATTTTAAAAATCCGAAGGTTCTACGCCGTTCTGTATTCAAGAATTTTGTCGGGCGGAACTGCCTTAAATGGTCTTAAATTAAAGGGAATTTCATATAGATTTTTCTCTTCCGTATTTGTGTATTTCTTTTAAATATCCATACAATTTCCAATTTTGCAAACTGTTTTTGTCATTCCACCGTTTTTCGTAGCAGGGTTGCCAAACGCAACGCGGCTTAAACAACAGTTGCTACAGATTAGTTACAGAATGACACGATCGTTAGTGCAAAGACGTTTTTTCGTAGACAACGTAAACGATGCGATTATCGTGAAGAAATACAGAATCCCACTACAGATTCGAAAAAGTACATTTTGGCTAAGGCCTTTTCCTCTTTGCTTATGATCAGTCAGGATAATGATACAGTTTGTCATAATTTTATTGTGGTACTTCCTGAAATAATGCTGTAATTCATAAATTGCTAAATTCAGACAATTTGCTGTCGAGTACAATGTGTGTAAACTACCTAAAATTGGAATGCAATCTTGTAAACGATAGGGGACATTCAAGAGAGCTGAATCACTGGAGATGCTCATATCTAGCAATGCGTGACTTAGGTTAGATTAGGTGGCAGCCCGACGTATCAGGCTCACTTAGACTATTCAGTCCATTGTGATACCACATTGGTGAACTTCTCTCTTATCACTGAGTGCTGCCCGATTCCATGTTAAGCTCAATGACAAGGGACCTCCTTTTTATAGCCGAGTCCGAACGGCGTTCCACATTGCAGTGGAACCACTTAGAGAAGCTTTGAAACCCTCAGAAATGTCACCAGCATTACTGAGGTGGGATAATCCACCGCTGAAAAACGTTTTGGTGTTCGGTCGAAGCAGGAATCGAACCCACGAACTTGTGTATGCAAGGCGGGCATGCTAACCATTGCACCACGGTGGCTCCCTGCGTGACTTAGGATCTATTTCATTCGAACTCAGACATATTTATCACCGTTATATTTTAAATTCTTTGCATAGACAATCATCCTCTGAAGGTTTTACGCGTCCAAAAATAAAATTTTCTGGCTGTAAAGATAAAATACTTTAAACTCACGTTCATATTTTAATTTAAAGGCCGGTACTCTGTTTGTTGGTGCGAAAAAAGTTCCACTCAATCATTGTTTCGCGTTGAAAAATGATAGTGTTGACAATATATTTTGAGGGGAAAAAACAGCCATTTTGGGATTTTTTTGCGTTTATTTCGTCGAAATGTATTGACAACATCGCAGACTGTCACGAAATGATTACATATACATACGCAACTAGTGGCTCGATTTGCACACACACGCATACAAAATAAATAATTTGAAAAAGAAGAAGCAGGCGAAGTTATTTTACAAATATCTTTGGAATTAAAAAACTAATTTTACAGTGCTGCATTTTATTTTTTGGAACATAGCAATTAATTCTTGTGATTCCATTCATTGCTACCTCGGTACTATACATGTTGGCTGAAGTGCTAATGCTTGTTTTGGAACATCAATTGCTGTGCCTCCTTTTGTTTAAATTATGTTTTGTGTTTATTATCCCGATGCCCAGTACAAATGAAACGATTGTAAAATATAATTCACCAAATAAAGCTTTTATTTTGTTAACATTTGTGTTTAAATTTCATGTTATATATGTACATTATTTATATTTTACCATATAGTAGGGAGCGGCTAGATGTCGGTTGCTAGTTTATTATGGAAATACAACTCCATGTTATACTTTGTTTTATCAATCATCAGATTACATTTTTAAATAATAATCAGATCCACTTTTGTGTTATAAATTCACAAAAATCAGTTTAATAAATAAATTATTTCTTAATTCACATTGCAAATGGCGCCATGTTATGAAAATACTGACTACGCGAGTTACGTCAGTTTTTCAACTCGAAAAAAAACAAAGTACCACAAATGGAAAAAATTTCGCTAGTTTTTCGCATGTTTTGGTTTTGTATGGAGTTTCAACGCGAAAACCGAACAGAGTACCGGCCTTAAAGGCCGGTACTCTGTTTGTTGGTGCGAAAAAAGTTCCCCTAAATCATTGTTTCGCGTTGAAAAATGATAGTGTTGACAATATATTTTGAGGGGAAAAAACAGCCATTTTGGGACTTTTTTGCGTTTATTTCGTCGAAATATATTGACAACATCGCAGACTGTCACGAAATGATTACATATACATACGCAACTTGATCTAGTTGCTCGATTTACACACACACGCATACAAAATAAATAATTTAAAAAAGAAGAGGCAGGCGAAGTTATTTTACAAATATCTTTGGAATTAAAAAACTAATTTTACAGTGCTGCATTTTATTTTTTGGAATATAGCAATTAATTCTTGTGATTCCATTCATTGCTACCTCGGTGCTATACATGTTGGTTGAAGTGCTAATGCTTGTTTGGAACATCAATTGCTGTGCCTCCTTTTGTTTTGTGTTTATTATCCCTATGCCCAGTACAAATGAAACGATTGTAAAATATAATTCACCAAATAAAGCTTTTATTTTGTTAACATTTGTGTTTAAATTTCATATTATATAAATTATTTATATTCTACCAAATAGTAGGGAGCGGCTAGATGTCGGTTGCTACACGCACAGAAAAACCATGTTTGGACATGGTTGCCGCATCCATTTAATGCTTATCTAGAGCATGTAATTGCCGCGAAAACCATGTATTTTGTCTTTGTAAAAATAGTTTTCGAGCGGAGAAAAATGTATGGTGGCAATAAGCATTTGAATGGTTCTCAAATGCCGCAAACATGTTTTATCATTTAAATGATAGAATTTGAAACCATTAAATGGTCGGGAAAATCATGTTCCTGACCATTCCATTTTTTTACTTTTTTACAGGGAAAAAAGTATTTTTATAGGTTGAGTATAGACATGCCTAGAACCATTACATGGCCATAAAGACCATTTACATTTTTTTCGTGACCATTTAATTTTTTTAACTTTTTTGCAGCGAAAAGAATTTTATAAAACCCTGACCAGGTACACACGATTTTCATTTTGCGCGTCAGTCGTGTGTTGATTGTTTCTTGGAATGGACGAAGAATACGGATTTTTTGTGTTAATTTATTTAAGTGGCACGTGGTTTTATGTGACCACAAAAAAAGGAAAGTGTAATTGAAAAAATGTACCTGTTTTTTGTTCTGCATTTTGCTATATGGTATCATTTATTATTATTTGCAGTTATATGATGTCTGCGTTTGTACATTTGATGAGCACGATGTAAATATGGAATAATTACTTATTGTTGAAATTGAAATAAAATAGAGTGTGTAAAAATATATGATGTTTGCTTGAACGGCATTATAAATACAAATAAACAATGAATTAGTTTATAAATAAATAAAAACAAACAAAAAAAATTAATTTTGTGTTTTCTTTTCTCAAGTGGCGTCCTTTTTTCGACGATGAAAAAAGTTTTTTCATAAAGGTTGGGACCATGTTCTTTTAACTAGGAGAAAAACATTTTTAATGAATACCATAACATTTTAAATTGTGACCATTGTCTTTTCATTCAAACAAAATTCTTTTTATCAATATAATAACATTTTAGATGAGGACAATTATATTTTTCTTAGAACCATGTTCACTGAGCCAACATGGTTGCAGGTTAAAATGTTACATGGTCGCCGCAAAAATAGCTCCTATCATATTATTTTGCTCTTCGAATATGATTGTGACAATCATGTTTCTTCTCTGCGTGTAGTTTATTATGGAAATACAACTCCATGTTATACTTTGTTTTATCAATCATCAGATTACATTTTTAAATAATAATCAGATCCACTTTTGTGTTATAAATTCACAAAAATCAGTTTAATAAATAAATTATTTCTTAATTCACATTGCAAATGGCGCCATGTTATGAAAATACTGAATACGCGAGTTACGTCAGTTTTTCAACTCGAAAAAAACAAAGTACCACAAATGGAAAAAATTTCGCAAGTTTTTCGCATGTTTTGGTTTTGTATGGAGTTTCAACGCGAAAACCGAACAGAGTACCGGCCTTTAGGTTGAAAAAGGTGCCAAATGTGTCGTGGAGGTACCACAGAACTTTTTATACTCAAATAGTATAAAAAAAGTACAAAAGTGTCAACTGGATTAATTTCACAAATTACAAAATCGACAATTTTTTTAAGAAACCATTTTTTATGTTATTATTGTTTTGATTTCAGCTTAAAACGTTGGGTTGAATAAACTACGAGATTAGCTTGACCAACAGAGGAACATCAGGTTTGTCAAATTTATTTGGGCAAAGCAAGATGGTTGGCCGTTTCGGAATTACCACATTCCCCATCAGCATACTCTCCTTGCAGCCTCGTACACTCGTAGTTTAATCATTGCATGCTTTTTAGATGAAATCAAAACAACAATAATGATTGAAGAATAAATCAACAATAAAAAACAAATTTTTGTTTTAAAGTTGCGAAGCTCCGATCGCCAAAATTTTTCCTAAAACCTCCATGTGTCCACAATCTAACTATGGACAGTTTCAATATCTTAGCGGTAAACTGCTGAGAAATATGCAACTTACAAAAAAACGTATTTCTCAATTTGGGGATTTTGGGAAAATTCCATAAAAATTTTGGGAACGGTTATTTCTGTAATATTTAAACATAAATTTTAACTTAAAATTATCATTAGGTCAACAGTTTTAAAGGCTTCACTTTATATTTTAAATTCCAAAAAAGCTTTTTTTTTAATATTGGTTCTTCCTCCAAAAATAAAATTTTCACTACCTTTCTAACGAAATTTTTTGGCACTAGCTAACCCATATATTTTTATTTTTTTAGCTCACTGACTGAACAACTATTACGCCGAGTTGAAAAGGCAAACTTTAAAGCCATAGTTCTAACAGTCGATGCACCTATTTTTGGTCAACGATGGGCTGATATCAGAAATAACTTCAGCTTGCCGAAACATTTGCGACTGGCCAACTTTGAGACACAATCATCCCAATCAGATGGTGTTCATAGCGAAGAAGGTACCTCCGGTATAAATGAATATGTTGCAAGTCAATTTGATGCCACGCTGACATGGAAAGACGTAGAGTGGTTAGTGAGAAACACGTATCTCCCTGTTATAGTCAAAGGCATTCTAACCGCTGAAGATGCTATATTAGCCAGGGAATTTGGATGTTCTGGAGTTATAGTTAGCAATCATGGTGCTCGACAACTAGACTATGTACCTGCTAGTATCGAAGCACTACCTGAGGTCGTTAAAGCTGTTGGCCATGACTTGGTTGTGATGTTGGATGGTGGTGTTCGCCTTGGCAACGACATATTCAAGGCAATGGCCTTGGGAGCTCAAATGGTATTTGTTGGCCGACCTGCATTATGGGGCCTTGGTTGTGGCGGTACAAATGGGGTTAAGGAAATGCTACAAATTCTCAAGAAGGATTTTGACATAACGATGGCACTAGCAGGATGTCAAAAAATTACCGATATTGAAAAAAGTATGGTGGTTCATGAATCACAATATTCAAAGTTGTGAGCAAGTAATCGCTTTTTATTGTAACATAAATTATATAAACAAATTTTTCATCTTTAATATTGTAGCCTATATCATTATTCTGTGTACGAAAAGTTCAGAACTTCATCACCAAAAAAATGTTAGTTATTGCAGAAAATTAACAATATTATGTTATGGTGGTTATTAAGTTCGAAATTAGCATCTAAAATCAAAAAGGAATCTGTAAAAGCGGAAGAGGATTATAAGTGGCAAATGTTATTATACCTTGAAGGGGAATCGCACAATTTGAAATACATAGTTTTTATTCTCTAAAATAGATTATTGTTACCATGACAAATGTCATTTTAGCACAATAATTACCGATATTGAAAAAAGTATGGTGGTTCGTGAGTCACAATATTCACAGTTGTGAGCAAGTAATCGCTTTTTAAGGTGAGTATTAAGTTCGAGTTTAACCGCTAAAATCGCTAAAGTGAAAACTAAATCAGTAAGAAAAATCCATGAAATTATACATATTTCTTGCAAATTTTATTATAACTTGATGGGGAAAAGCCCAAAGCAAATTTTCACAAAGTTTGTATTCCTTAAAATGGATTATTAAAGAAAAGTAATCGTGAAAAAATTACGTTTTTAGCGGCTAATGCTTAGTATTAAGTTCGTTCCTGCGAAAACCGAACATCTTCATCTATCTCCGTAAATAGGGTCCCAAACCCAGGGATGCTAATTTATTTATGCGAAATAATATGTCTGCTTATTTTTTCGTGCGAAAATTTCAGGGTTGTATAAATATTTGTTGGAAAATGCTCAAAGCAAAACTTTCGCATATATTCCGCGCTAACGTTTTTTATATGTATAATAGTTTTTCGTTCGAAAACGTGATCTTAGTACTAGGCTTAAACTCGAACTTAATACCCACCTTTATTGTAAATTATATAAACAAATTTTTCATCTTTAATATTGTAGCCTATATGATTATTCTGTGTACGAAAAGTTCAAAACTTCATCACCAAAAAATGTTAGTTATTGCAGAAAATTAACAAAATTTTGTTATGGTGGCTATTAAGTTTGAAATTAGCAGCTAAATTCAAAAAGTAATCTGTAAAAGCGGAAGAGCTCTATAAGTGGCAAATGTTATTATAACTTGAAAGGGAATCGCACAATTTGAAATACTTTATATTCTCTAAAATGGATTATTGTTCCCATGACAAATGTCATTTTAGCACAATAATGAATACCTTGTTATTATTTCAACCGACCACAAGGATATCATGAACCAATACATACCATCGAAAAATTCTCAAATCCATTTACAATCTTCATGCCATAAAAATGTATTCCAAATGTAGGTTCAATTCTTTGGGTTATACCAGTGACATACATACGTAATTTTCTTAATCTAATGTAAAATATAGGCAGCTTTGATGCCCAATCCTGCAGATATATTTGGAGGAATGGTTAGTAATATACTTGTTTATTTTGCCCTAAGACATACGTTTGTGAAAATCCTCTAGTAGGGTGCTACTTAAGACCACAAATGCGACATCATAGACCATACAGTAAGAACTTAAGAAGGGGACGTGCAATTGTGCATATCACGCGTTAGCCAACAGCGTCAGAATGTATGATCAACATTATATTTTGAGCCACAGTGGTGTAGTAGTTAAAAGGTATCCTTTGAGAAGCTCCATAAATTGATATACAATACTCTCCGCTTATATAAACACCTCCTCTTCGCGCGGTTAAATATCGTTCACGCCTAATTGATTAATTAATCGTTTATTTTTCATGTTTTTAATAAAAACAGCGGGGCCGACAGTATCATACCCCATTCCACTTTGGAGATCTACAATTTCGACATCATCTCAAATTCTTCGAATTCATATGAGTGTATATCGGGCGAAAGATATACATAAAGGGTGATACGGTCAAAATTTGGTCAATATAAACTTGACGCATTTCTTTCAATTTTGCAGGCGTGTTATTTTGAAGGCGTGTGTGTGTAGAATGTTGCTCCTATTTTGATTTTGGAATTCACTCTTCAGTTGTCAAAATGCCGCCCAAGCAAAAAGAGCAGCGTATCAAAATTTTGCTCGCGAAAATCCGAGCTACTCGCACGCAAAGCTGGCAAAATCGCTAAAAGTTGCCAAATCAACCGTTACAAATGTAATTAAAGTGTTTGGGGAACGTTTGTCGACAGCCAGGAAGTCTGGATCGGGGGGAAATCGAAAACCGGAAGCCGCTGAGACGACAAAGAGAGTTGCCGGTAGTTTCAAGCGAAACCCTAACCTCTCTCTCCGAGATGCCGCAAATAAGCTGGGTGTATCGTCTACAACCGTGCATCAAGCCAAAAAACGAGCCGGACTATCGACTTACAAGAAGGTAGTGACTCCAAATCGCGATGATAAACAAAATACGACGGCCAAAGCGCGATCCCGGAGGCTGTACACGACGATGCTGACGAATTTTGACTGCGTGGTAATGTACGACGAAACCTACGTCAAAGCCGACTACAAGCAGCTTCCGGGACAGGAGTTTTATACGGCAAAAGGAAGGGGAAAGGTAGCAGATATTTTCAAGCACATAAAACTGTCAAAGTTCGCAAAGAAATATCTGGTTTGGCAAGCCATCTGTACCTGTGGCTTGAAAAGCAGCATTTTCATAGCTTCCGGAACTGTCAACCAAGAAATTTACGTGAAAGAGTGTTTGAATAAACGTCTGCTGCCTTTCCTGAAGAAACACGGTTGTTCCGTACTGTTTTGGCCGGATTTGGCATCTTGCCATTACGGTAAAAAGGCCATGGAGTGGTACGCCGCCAACAACGTGCAGGTGGTTCCCAAGGACTAGAACCCTCCCAACACGCCAGAGCTCCGCCCAATTGAGAAATACTGGGCTATTATCAAGCGGAACCTAAAGAAGACCAAAAAACTGCTAAGGACGAGCAGCAGTTCAAGGCAAACTGGCTTTCTGCGGCGAAGAAGGTGGACAAGGTGGCTGTACAAAATCTGATGGCAGGTGTCAAGCGTGAGGCCCGGCAATTCGGATTTGGAAATGCGAAAGCCTAACTGAATATTTTTCCTGAATTTTATACTAATTGAACTTGAAAATGAAATTTAATTTGATTTTTTAAATAAACGATTTCACCGATTTACACGCGTTTTCCCTTGACCAAATTTTGACCGTATCACCCTTTATAAAAAGGAGGTCCCTCGTCATTGAGCTTAACATGGAATCGGGCAGGACTCAGTGATAAGAAAGAAGTTCACCAACGTGGTATCACAATGAACTGAATAGACTAAGTGAGCCTGATATATCGGGCTGCCATCTAACCTAAACCTATAGAAAATTTTGTCAAAATTTTATTTCTGTAGAAAACTTTATTAAAATTTTAGTTCATTAGAAATTTTGTCCAAATTTAGTTCTATAGAAAATTTTGAAAAAGCTTTATTTCTATAGAAAATTTGATTTCTATCGAAAGTTTTGTCAATATTAGATTTTTATAGAAAATTTTATCAATATTTGATTTCAATACAAAATTTTGTCAAAATTTGACTTCCATAGAAAATTTTCTCAAAATTTGACTTCTATAGAAAATATTCTCAAAATTTTATTTCTATAGAAAATTTTGTAATAATTTTTTTTATATAGAAAATTTCATCAAAATTTTATTTTTATAGAAAATTTTGTCAGAAGTTAATTTCTATAGACAATTTTCTCAAAATTTTATTTCTATAGACAATTTTCTCAAAATTTTATTTCTATAAAAAATTGTATTCAAATTTTATTTCTATAGAAAATTTTATAAAAAAGGAGGATTTTATAAAAAGGAGGTCCCTCGTCATTGAGCTTAACATGGAATCGGGCAGGACTCAGTGATAAGAAAGAAGTTCACCAACGTGGTATCACAATGAACTGAATAGACTAAGTGAGCCTGATATATCGGGCTGCCATCTAACCTAAACCTATAGAAAATTTTGTCAAAATTTTATTTCTGTAGAAAATTTTGTCAAAATTTTATTTCTGTAGAAAACTTTATTAAAATGTTAGTTCATTAGAAATTTTGTCCAAATTTAGTTCTATAGAAAATTTTGAAAAAGCTTTATTTCTATAGAAAATTTGATTTCTATCGAAAGTTTTGTCAATATTAGATTTTTATAGAAAATTTTATCAATATTTGATTTCAATACAAAATTTTGTCAAAATTTGACTTCTATAGAAAATTTTCTCAAAATTTGACTTCTATAGAAAATATTCTCAAAATTTTATTTCTATAGAAAATTTTGTAATAATTTTTTTATATAGAAAATTTCATCAAAATTTTATTTTTATAGAAAATTTTGTCAGAAGTTAAGTTCTATAGACAATTTTCTCAAAATTTTATTTCTATAGAAAATTTTCTCAAAATTTTATTTCTATAAAAAATTTTATTCAAATTTTATTTCTATAGAAAATTTTGTAATAATTTTATTTCTTTAGAAAATTGTATAATAATTTTATTTCTTTAGAAAATTTTGTCAAAATTTTATTTCTATAGAAAATTTTGTCAAAATTTTATTTCTGTAGAAAACTTTATACAAATTTTAGTTCATTAGAAATTTTGTCCAAATTTTAGTTCTTTGAAAAATTTTGACAAAATTTTATTTCTTAGAAAATTTTATTTCTATAGAAAATTTTGTCAAAATTTTATTTCTATAGAAAGTTTTGTCAATATTGGATTTTTTTTAGAAAATTTTGACAATATTTGATTTCAATACAAAATTTTGTCAAAATTTGACTTCAATAGAAAATTTTATTTCTATAGAAAATTTTGTAATAATTTAATTTATATAAAAAATTTTATCAAAATTTTATTTCTATAGAAAATTTTGTCAAACGTTAATTTCTATAGACAATTTTCTCAAAATTTTATTTCTATAGAAAATTTTCTCCAAATTTTATTTCTATAGAAAATTTTGTCAAAATTTTATTTCGTTTTGTTTGTTATTGTTGGCATCTCTTCAATCGTTATTGTTGTGTTTGATCTCAGCTTAAAGCCATGCATTGACTAAACTACAAGTGTAGCTTAACCAACAGAGGAAAAGTATGCTTGTCAAATTTATTTGGGCAAAGCCCTATAGACTGCAGATGGTTGGATGTACAGCTGTTTCGGAATTACCACATTCCTCATCAGCTTCCTCTACTTGCAGCAAAACTATCAACCAATTATCAGAATAAATTCGGGTAATTCACTCAACCAAAGTGAACTAATTGATGTTGATTGCAAAACTCAATTAATTTTTTTTTTAAATTAAAAACGTAACTATTTTTGATTGTTTGAAATAAATTTTTAATTAAAGATTAAAAAATTCCCATAATTTTTTTAACTGACTTAGTCAATTATCAATTAATTTTTTAATTAAATATCTTTTTAAAATTTTCAATCATTGACGTAATTAAATTAATGTTTCTATATTGAATAAAGAGTTCATTGTATTAATTATTTTTAAATTGAAACAAATTTCAACTTCAATAAACTTTTTAATTGGATATATTTTTTTCTGTGTAAAATTGTGCAATATATCGCACATTGGAGTTGTTGATGACATAGACCAAGAAAATATAAAGACATACTTTGATAATTCATCACGGTTTTGTTTATTTGCAGTGCGCAGTCATTCCACTCAATTGCGCAGTCAAGTGACTCAATTTCTTTTTGGAAAACGAGAATTACCGCACAAATCAGTCAATTTGCATTACAAAAAAGGTGTGGATGTATAGAATTTTATATGTTGTTACAATATTTCGTGTTTCATCAAGAAAACAAAGGAAAGAAACCAAATTAAAGCCAAATTAAAAAATCACTCAATTGCAGACGTAAAAGAGCCCTCTACGGTGTGCAGACAAACTACAGCGCTGTGAATTCACTTGAGATGTCTATACCTTCCTTGGTCTATGATTACCGTACAAATCAGTCAATTTGCATTACAAAAAAGGCGTGGATGTATAGAATTTTATATGGTTTTACAATATTTGGTGTTTCATCAAAAAAACAAAGGAAAGATAACAAATTAAAGCCAAATTAAAAACTCACACAATTGCAAACGAAAAACAGACCTCTACGGTGTGCAGACAAACTACAGCGCTGTGAATTCACTTGAGATGTCTACATAGACCAATTAAAATAGAGACATACCTTGATAATTCACCATGGCTTTGTTTATTTGCAGAGCGCAGTCATTCCACTCAATTGCGCAGTCAAGTGAGTGGAAAAAAACGAGAATTACCGTACAAATCAGTCAATTTGCATTACAAAAAAGGTGTGGATGGATAGATTTTATAAGCTTTCACAATATTTGGTGTTTCGTCAAGAAAACAAATATAAAGCCAAATTAAAAAATCACTCAATTGCAGACGAAAAAGAGCCATCTACGGTGTGCAGACAAACTACAGCGCTGTGAATTCACTTGAGATGTCTATACCTTCCTTGGTCTATGCTTTTACAATATTTGGTGTTTCGTCAAGAAAACAAAGGAAAGAAAACAAATTAAAGCCAAATTAAAAAATCACTCAATTGCAGACGAAAAAGAGCCATCTACGGTGTCAGACAAAGAAAGAAATTATAAGAAATTTCCACATTAATATATGTTTGCATCCAGACATACCCCCATATTCATAAAAGTTAACGTACACTTTAAACCTACTATTACCATATAAATTCATTCGATAAACTATCCGTAAATTATTATGAATATCGGTAATAGTATTTAAGAAAAGTTTATACATAGACCAAGAAAATATAGAGACATACCTTGATAATTCACCATGGTTTTGTTTATTCGCAGTGCGCAGTCATTCCACTCAATTCATAGACCAATTAAAATAGAGACATACCTTGACAATTCACCATGGTTTTGTTTATTTGCAGTGCGCAGTCATTCCACTCAATTGCGCAGTCAAGTGACTCAATTTCTTTTTGGAAAACGAGAATTACCGCACAAATCAGTCAATTTGCATTACAAAAAAGGTGTGGATGTATAGAATTTTATATGTTGTTACAATATTTCGTGTTTCATCAAGAAAACAAAGGAAAGAAACCAAATTAAAGCCAAATTAAAAAATCACTCAATTGCAGACGTAAAAGAGCCCTCTACGGTGTGCAGACAAACTACAGCGCTGTGAATTCACTTGAGATGTCTATACCTTCCTTGGTCTATGCTCAATTGCGCAGTCAAGTGACTCAATATCTTTTTGGAAAACGAGAATAACCGTATAAATTAGTCAATTTGCATTACAAAAAAGGTGTGGATGAATAGTATTTTATAAACTTTCACAATATTTGGTGTTTCAACGAGAGAACAAAGGAAAGAAAACAAATTAAAGCCAAATTAAAAAATCACTCAATTGCAGACGAAAAAGAGCCATCTAAGGTGTGCAGACAAACTACAGCGCTGTGAATTCACTTGAGATGTCTATACCTTCCTTGGTCTATGGTTTATATACCAATCATAACTCATTAACATACATGTATCAAATATTTTTATTCTAGTTCGTGAACATTATATGCTTGCATAAAAAATAATTTTTACATTTATTACGGCCGAAACTTGACCCATGAATTTTACTTTTAAATCACTGTATAGTTATTGAGGAAAACGTGGCAAACACACAACAAAAGTTTTATAGGCTTTTCTTGCAATGAGTTTTACGAATTCCGATTAGATGCAGTCACCATTTAGTAGCATTGGCTATGTCCAAATCATGTTTGTACACATGAGCATCTATGTCATCTAACAACTTGGGATCTGCCTGTTGTACTTGTGGTTGGTAAAATGGGTTTGACCAAGTTATAGAAAGTTCTCAAGTACATTGTCTTGTCGAGCATGAGGAGTTTTTAGCCCAATGGATTATTGCTTGTGAAACTTGTTGTTTCGGATTCACTAATGCAGTTTACCACCCACTTGCCGGAAAGTATGTAGATATCCTTACTTGTATAGTAGTCCTTCATATATGCAACAAGGTTCACATGTTACACTAGCACATGTCATCATGGTTAAATTGATGTATGCATCATGACCGGAAATGAACTTTTATTGTATAAATCTGAACTGTGGAAATATAGCCATGCTGGAGAGAAATTTAGAAGTATATACATGTAGTTGAGATGAATGTGTGAATAAAAGTTTACTTACGCTCAAGGTTGCAAATTTTTACTCGGGCACACACGATATTTTGCGGCTTAAGCCTATGTACCCAAAATTATATTCACGAAAATTACATTATCATCTATGGAGATGACTATCACATTTAACTACCATACATACAATCCGCGCAAGAATATGATTGGCATCAAAACCAAACATTTTCTAATGTCAATTTAAATACATTAAATACATATTATACATGAACATAATTATGTAATGTTTCCCATATAAGAATTGTATCTCTAATTTAAATATTTGTCCTTGATTTAAGTACTTACCCTCATATAAACAGATTACAATTGTTTCATATTTTGGTGAAACCACTTAGAGAAGCATTGATACCGCTGAAAAATTTTTTGGTGTCGGAGAAAACTGCACTGAAAAAATATTGAGGTAATATGAAATTGCATATGATTATGCAATCTAAATTTTAGGAACGCAATTTGCATAATATTAAGGACAATTTTCTTTAATATAATAAAATAAATTAAACCAAACAGGTTTAAAAATTAATGATAAACCAAATAGGTAGGGTCTGGGACGACTTAGAACTAAGGCACATTTTCTTTAAAGTAAAGAAAGCCTAAATCTTTAGATTTAAATAACAACGCTTCAAATATAACCTAAAACTTATTTTGAGGATTTAGCATAATTGGTTTAAAAGTTCTTTTCGAAATTAAGAATAAAATGTTTACTTTGAAGAGTCTGTTATAATTGGATTTTTAAACTGATTTTCTATTTTTTATACCCTTCACCACTACTGTGGTACAGGGTATAATAAGTTTGTGCATTTGTATGTAACGCCAAGAAATAGTGGCCATAGACCCATCTTTTAGTATACCGATCGGCTTAGAATTAAATTCTGGGTCGATTTAGCGATGTCCGTCTGTCTGTCTGTCCGTCCGTCCGTCTGTCTGTATATGTAATTTTGTGCACAAAGTACAGCTCGCAATTTAAGTCCGATCGTCCTCAAATTTGGCATAGGGCCGTTTCTTGGGACAGAGACATTCGCTATTGGTTTTGGATTTGCCATATATATTTATCCCCGATTTGGTCATAGTTAGCGTGTTTATCAACCGATTTTCTTGAAATACCGTACATCCAAATATTTTATGAATCTCGAAAATCTTGCAAAATATCAATCGGTGCAGATTTAGATATAGCTCCCATATATATCTTTCGTCCGATTTAGACTCATATGACCACAGAGGCCAAAGTTTACTACCGATCTTCGTGAAATTTTGCACAGAGGGTAGAATTGACATTCTACCAATGCTTGGTAAATTTGATTGAAATCGGTTCAGATTTAGATATAGCTCCCATATATATCTTTCGTCCGATTTGAACTTACTCAAAATCCAGGGTTTTGCCGTTATTTGCTTAAATTTCGCACAAGGAGTACGTTTAGTAGTATCGGTAATTGTGCCAAATTTGGTTGAAATCGGTTCAGATTTTGATATGGCTCCCATATATATCTTCCGTCCGATTTGCACTCATATGACCAGGGGGGCCAAGGTTATACTCCCATTTACGTGAAATTTCACATAGATAGCAGAATTATTCTTCTAACTATACATGACAAATTTAGTCAAAATCGGTTCAGATTATATATAGCTCCCATATATACGTACACCAGAGTTGGGGAAATATGGTAGACTGTTACACATTCTAGACCCATTTTCAATGGAAGTTTCCTCCAATAAACTGGATAGCGTTTAATTCTAGAGATTTTGTAGAAGTAAAAAAATTGTCTCCTTTATATAGCTTCCAGCAAATGTGAAGTAGTTGAGATGGTAACACAAATTTTGACCTACATAGGGGTGAAGGGTATAATATAGTCGGCCCCGCCCGACTTTAGACTTTACTTACTTGTTTAATTTTATACAATGCCTATATAAATGAAAATTGTGAAATAAAGCAGCGTTGCCAATTTAGCTACACAGAAAAAAATTTCCGTAGTTAAACTAACGCTAAATATAACTTATTTTTATTGGAAAAAATTTATTTGCTTGTAGTTAAATTTTATTATTTGTATCGAAATTTTCCACAGCTTAATGAAATCGTACTTTTTTTTTAAGTATGCCTCAAAAATTTTATGAACTAAACGTGAGTATAAAATTCATGACCGTACACATAAGTTCAATATGAACTAACGCAAAAGAATATTTTCTTACGATTCCCAAAAATAGTAAGAATGAACTACTGTATGGTTAAAATGGTCATGATTTGGCGCCAATGATTATCTTCTTTACTTTCAGTTAATTTTTTCTTCCGTGAGATGATGCAATTTCGTGAACTGCAGTTAAAAAGTAAAACAGGGCATTAAAATTTCCTGGTTTTAACAACGCTTTGTGGAAATCTCAAAATGTGGAGTAAAATTTAGTTCAATTTTCGTGCGAGGTAGTTCATTCTTCCTATAAAACAGTACACTTGTTTTCGGTGTATTTTCCCGCTAGATTTGGCTTTTTTTGAAGTCGTTTAGCGGGAAAAAATGAATTTAGTTTTTAGCTTTTTTCATGGCCGTTTTAGCTATTTTGGCTTTTTTTTATTTTGGACATGTTTCTATTGAAATATGGATAAAACGGCGTTTTGTAACTAAGCCTTGTTGCCAGAATAAGGTTTTCCACATATTTCAAAGCTCAATTGAAACATTACATTTAGAATATTAGCATTTTACTCGTTTACCCTTTTTTATATTATTATAATATTCTAAATTTATTATGATATTACTTAATTAAAATAGTAGATGTGAATTGCTTTGTACGCTGAAAAAATATTGTCGTGAGGCCAAAGAGTTCATGTCCTTAAAATACGAACGCGAATTTTGGTTATAATAGCATTTGAGAATTTCTCTTATATAAACTTTTTTCCTTGTCCAAAAGCCGATAAAGTCGTTTTGTCCTTATAGTTAAGTGATTCAACTTAAAAATGGGTATCTTTACATGAAAGAAGGCTAGGGTCAATTCTAAAAAATTCTTACAGTTAAAGAAAAAGTCTTTAAATTTGTGGAGTTTTGTATCTTGACCACAAACCAAAAAAGCGTTCAAAAATAGAAGATGTTTTTCAACACTTTATTTTAAAAACGTATACATAGAATAATTTCTACTTGAAGTCGAGTCTGAATTTTGAAATTTAAATTGTCGTTAGCGCGTTTTTAAAGCTCTTTGATAACAGGTTGGCTGATAAGTCCCCGGTCTGACACATAGATGGCGTCGCTAGTATTAAATGCATATTATTTTTATATAGTACCAACCTTCAAATGTCAAAATTTGACGTCTGTAAGTCAATTAGTTTGTGAAGCAACTTTTGTTATTGTGAAAAAAATGGAAAAAAAGGAATTTCGTGTTTTGATAAAATACTGTTTTCTGAAGGGAAAAAATACGGTGGGAGCAAAAACTTGGCTTGATAATGAGTTTCCGGACTCTGCCCCAGGGAAATCAACAATAATTGATTGGTATGCAAAATTCAAGCGTGGTGAAAAGAGCACGGAGGACGGTGAAGGCAGTGGACGCCCGAAGGAGGTGATTACCGACGAAAACATCAAAAAAATCCACAAAATGATTTTGAATTACCGTAAAATGAAGTTCATCGAGATAGCAGAGGCTTTAAAGATATCAAAGGAACGTGTTGGTCATATCATTCATCAATATTTGGATATGCGGAAGCTCTGTGCAAAATGGGTGCCGCGCGAGCTCAGATTTGACCAAAAACAATAAGGTGTTGATGATTCTGAGTGGTGTTTGCAGCTGTTAACTCGTAATACACCCGAGTTTTTCCGTCGATATGTGACAATGGATGAAACATGGCTCCATCACAACACTCCTGAGTCCAATCGACAGTCGGCTGAGTGGACAGCGACCGGTGAACCGTCTCCGAAGCGTGGAAAGACTCAAAAGTCCGCTGGCAAAGTAATGGCCTCTGTTGTTTGGGATGCACTTGGAATAATTTTTATCGATTATCTTGAGAAGGGAAAAACCATCAACAGTGACTATTATATGGCGTTATTGCAGCGTTTGAAGGTCGAAATCGCGGCAAAACGGCCCCATATGAAGAAGAAAAAAGTGTTGTTTCACCAAGACAACGCACCGTGCCACGATGGCAAAAATTCATGAATTGGGCTTCGAATTGCTTTCCCACCAACCGTATTCTCCAGATCTGGCCCCCAGCGACTTTTTCTTGTTCAGACTTCAAAAGGATGCTCGCAGGGGAAAAAATTTGGCTGCAATGAAGAGGTGATCGCCGAAACTGAGGCCTATTTTGAGGCAAAACCGGGGACTTATCAGCCAACCTGTTAGCTCATGAAGAAAAAGATGAAAACACGAATAAATTCCTATCCGGAATCAATACCAAAATCATTAGTGTACAAAATCTTTGGAACCGGACATGCTTTTTTCAGTGTATGTAAGAAAAAGAGAATTAATGGAATGGATTTACTTTTAAGAAAATTGGACAATAATAGGTTTGTTTAGGTAATTTTCCAATAAAAATTATTCAGTATAAACTTGCAAGATAGTAAGAATTGGCTTTATTATCTTGGGTAAAATTAGTAGAAGTGTACACGTTCACGAATTTATCATTTATTCAGTGATTTTAAACCAGGTAAAACGAAAGATATTTATATTTTCTAATTCTAGTGCAATTGGATTTGTTGATGTTTAACCAGCTGATAATTGCAAGTTTTTACTGGAAAAAATGTTTTTACTGTGAAATGTAAACGAAGGGCTACCAGCAACGAAGGGCTACAAATTAAAATAGAGACATACCTTGATAATTCACTATGGTTTTGTTTATTTGCAGAGCGCAGAGCACGCAAAGTGCTCTTTTTTGCATCACAACAAATATTAATCAAACGCGATTCAATAAATGGTAAAAGTAAACTGAAAATACGTAAATGTCGCACTAATAGATTTTCCTAGCCGTTATTTTCTAATTAAATAGTGTTTTACTTTATATATCTGAGTCGTATAAGATGTTGCTTCTTCACTTTGTATTCTGTTCTAAATGTAAACAAACTTCTTCAATAACGTTTTTCACAAAAACACCAAAAAATGACATACAAAGTATTGTAAGAAAATTAGCTTGAGTTGAAAGTGGGGTATTTTATGTTTATGGTATGAACTTTTTGCTATGTTTAAATGAATTATATTTCAATAAATTGGAATTAAACGTTTTTCTTTTATTTGAAAAAGTGTGCTCTTCTTCTTTTCGTATGTGCTCTTTTTATAAGCTGAATGTGCTCTTTTTGCCTTTTCAAAATCTGGCATCCCTACAGTCAAGTGACTCAATTTCTTTTTGAAAAACGAGAATTACCGTACAAATCAGTGAATTTGCATTACAAAAAAGGTGTGGATGGATAGGATTTTATAAGCTTTTACAATATTTGGTGTTTCGTCAAGAGAACAAAGGAGGGAAAACAAATATAAAGCCAAATTAAAAAAATCACTCAATTGCAGACCAAAAAGAGCCCTCTACGATGTGCAGACAAACTACACGCAGAGAAGGAATATGATCACCCCAACCATGTTCCAAGAGCAAAATGTTAATTTTTCACGGAAAACATGTAGCATGTTTGCCGAAATCACACTCATTTCACACCTGTATACCGGGTATGTCTTGCGGGGTCTGAGGCCAATATTTCCATGTGTTACAAATGTAATAGCATAGTTAGTATACCCAACCTTATGGTGGAGGGTATAAATATAAACCATCAGCTAGCTCTAGGAATGTAGAAGCAATTATTCGATTTTATATATACATATATATTTTTTTAATTTTACCTTTAGCCTGGAGAATCGAACCGCGGACCATACAGTTTGTAAGCCAACACACTATCAATTGGGTTACATATCTGTTATTGTCATCAACAGACAATTATCGCTATAGCCATCAACGCACAAACAACACAAACAGTCAAGCAGTTATATTTATAAAGCATAGTTTTCGGAGCCTACGAGCCGACATAAAAAAAAACTTTATTTGACAGAAACCATCATTTAGTTGGCCACCGTGGAACTTCGACCGAACATCAAATATTTTTTTTATTTTTACATATGTTCGACATTACATACCACAAAGTTAAATTTATTTATTAAGGGTTTAATAACGCTCTCGATTTTAATCGTGCTCATGATTTCAGACACGTCCCTCAGGTAAATTACTCATAAAATTATTCGTCAGTCACGGTATTTTTCACGAGTCACGACATTTTCGTGCGTGATTGTGTGGGAGTACAAGTTTTCTTTTCGTGAGTGTGCGTGAGCGTGAGACCTACCAAACAATATCGTGAGTGTGTGTGAGTAAGATATTTCCGCCGTGAGTGTGCGTGAGGGTGAGTAAGATATTACTCACGTGCACACCTCTAGTATAGACATCTCAAGTGAATTCACAGCGCTGTAGTTTGTCTGCACACCGTAGAAGGCTGTTTTCGTCTGCAATTGAGTGAGTTTTTAATTTGGCTTTAATTTGTTTTCTTTCCTTTGTTTTCTTGATGAAACACCAAATATAATATTGTAAAAGCATATAAAATTCTATACATCCACACTTTTTTGTAATGCAAATTGACTGATTTGTACGGTAATTCTCGTTTTTCAAAAAGAAATTGAGTCACTTGACTCATAGACCAAGGAAGGTATAGACATCTCAAGTGAATTCACAGCGCTGTAGTTTGTCTGCACACCGTAGAGGGCTCTTTTACGTCTGCAATTGAGTGATTTTTTAATTTGGCTTTAATTTGGTTTCTTTCCATTGTTTTCTTGATGAAACACGAAATATTGTAACAACATATAAAATTCTATACATCCACACCTTTTTTGTAATGCAAATTGACTGATTTGTGCGGTAATTCTCGTTTTCCAAAAAGAAATTGAGTCACTTGACTGCGCAATTGAGTGGAATGACTGCGCACTGCAAATAAACAAAACCGTGATGAATTATCAAAGTATGTCTTTATATTTTATTGGTCTATGCTTGACTGCGCAATTGAGTGGAATGACTGCGCTCTGCAAATAAACAAAACCATGGTGAATTATCAAAGTATGTCTCTATATTTAACCCTTTCGCTACCGAAATAAACCCAATGTTAAAAACTTTAATTTTTCTTCTTTTTTTACTTGTACTAACAGCATGTAGAACAAAAATTGCCATTTTGAAAACATACCTCAATTACTTCAAGAGCTATATGAGCTTGTTCTGAAAACTTGATTCTTGAATTGTGACCAAATGGCCTTACGAAAATAAGCGCTATTTGACCTATAATATCCCTCAAAGTGTGAGAAAAAATACAAAAAAGAATCCGAAAAAGTATCAGCTATAGTTTTTGTATGAATGTCCATTTACTGGAATCATACAGTAGAAAAAATTTCTCAAATTTTCGTATTTTTCGTTTACTGCCAAAGAAGTTTATAAAAATGTATTTTAGACCTCATCAATATGGAAAATATTTATAGATTATTTAGATTAAAGCCTCTACTTTAAAATAACATTGAGAAATAAATCGAAACTAAGTGGTAAAATAGAATTTAGTGTATTTTTCGAATGTCCTTCTAAGTGGACATCGGTAGTGAAAGGGTTAATTGGTCTATGATACTACCATATTACATTTTTACAACACCCAAAAAAAGTGTTGGTTTGGACAACAATTTTGAAATTTTCGAAGAAATTTAAAAAAAAAACTCTAACAAAAGAAAATCGTTTTCGGTACACGTTTTCCAACCATTTTTTCTTTGCGTGTAGGGAACGGAGGCCATAAAAACTCAGAATTTCGCAACAGCATAAACATATGTATATACTTTATGAGGTCTCAGACCAATATTTATATATATATGCGTTGCAAAAAAAAAAAATTGAAAAGTAACTTCCAAAGGAATTACTTGAAACAGAAAGAATTAATATAAAAATATTTCCATTATAAGAATCCCATTCATATGGCAGTGCCATAAATAAATTGTCGTCTAATTTTCCGGTTGTCATATGCTTTCAGTTCATTATCACAAAAGTTTAACTGCATTTCTGGTCCATTGTTACGCTTCACGTATGTATGCAAAACAAAAAATGTCAAAGCAAAAACATAAATAGTGTAGGTAAAACCAGATACGATTCTCCCAAAAATATGCAATGCGACGGCTCAATTATTTTTGCAAATCCTATAAATACATTTTCAATTGTGGGTTGCCATAGGTGAATTATGTTATGCTCTATGTTCATATGTACACGTTTCCATCATTTCAGTTTATATATGGACGCAAAAAAATATTTCCTCCCAAACGAAATTTTAGACAAACAAATGTCGTTTACCATTTGCTGCTCGCTGTAAAGAAGTTTGTTTGGAAGAAGAAGTATACACTTTTTGTGATAAACGGTGACTCCTGTAGAGGATGTAAAAAAATTCAACGGAGGCTAACTCAAATAAATAAATAAATAGTGTTCCTGTTAACTGCATCTTCCCTCATTTCATATTTCTCACTTTGGTTTATTTACTTTTCAGCCCTTTTTTCTAATTTTTTTCTAATAATTAGTCAAAATTTATATACCCACTTATTAAACCAAGCTCATTAAGTTTTATCATGCAAAGATCCAAATTGAAGCGGAGTCTATATTGTTTAATTCCAACATCCTCTACACGCTCACAAAAAATCGCTTCTGTAACATATACTCCCAAACATATTTTGCTTCAAGCATATATATTTTTGGGTATTGCCCAAACATTTATATGTTTGATCTCTTCCAATATATAATATGTTTGAAAGCATATTGGTCTAAACAATATATGTTTGGGTAGTCTAAGTTCCAAACATTTTGTATTTTTGCATCCAAATTCAATAATGTTGTCTTCCAAAAAACAATATTTTATTATGTGAACATATAATATGTTTGGAAGCATTTTGCACCCAAAAATATTATATGCTTAAAAAAAATTCTCCCAAACAATATTGTGCTCAAAATTTTATTTATTTATTTATATATTTACAATCATAATGAATTATGAAAATAAACAGGTAATTTAGATGCTAACAACATAGGTTTTCGACCTGAATGCTCAAAATTTTGTTTCTGCCCAATTGTATATTCCCCCACATCTTTCTCACTTCCACGAGATTTTTTAGTTCTTAGCACCTTTTTCTGTAATACAAACATTGTAGAAGAAATTATTCAATTTTTTTTATTTTAATTTTACCTTTTGCCGGACGGGGATTCGAACAGCGGACCACACAGTTTGTAAGGATCAAAGAAGTAGCTGATCAATTGACCAAGGAAAAATAAAACGTTAAAGTTTGTAATAACAAGCAACAACCACCAACTTAATTCAATATCCTGTTAAATAGCGCTCCAAGCTACTAAACACATATATGTTTATAGGCTATTTCTAAATTAATATATGTTTGCATCCAAGCATATTATATTTACAAACATTTTATGTCCCAAACATAATATGTTCTAACATATTAACATATATGTCCCAAACATGTTATGCTAATTTATGAACATTATATGCTTGCACTCAAAAATATTGTGTTTAAAAATTTGTGTTCCAAACATATAATGTTTATAGCCAAACATATGAAAAACAGTCTTTTTCATCCGTGTATACATCATATAATCCCACAAAGCATACATACGAGTATGTTACCTATATTAATTCATTATATTAATTTAAGTATACACACACTCAAAAAAAATTTACTTGGATCCAAAGATTTTGACCTTCCCTTAAAGATTTTGGTATTGATTCCGAGCCAAAGATGCGCTTTCTTTAAAATAAAGACATTTTTTAGCGACCTATCTGACATTAAGGCTAGGACCAATAAAATTAAAATTTGGATACAGATCTCATTTATCAAATTGTCATTCTCTTTTCGCGGTTTATTAATAAAGGTACTCACGTACAAACAAATGCCAGTTTAAAAATCCAAATTATAACGGATACGGATATTCAAAGTAAAAAATATTTTCTTAATTCCAAAAAAACTTTAAACGAAAGATGCTAAATCCTCAAAATAAGTCTTAGCCTATATTTGAAGCGTTTTTATCTTAAATCTAAAATTTCAATATTTCAGTTAATTTAAGGACAATTTCTTTAATTCAAAAATGTTTTTCTTTACTTTAAGGAAAATTAGCCTTAGTTCAAAGACATGCGACTTTAACGGAGGGACGCAAATTTACAAAATGTGTGTCCTAAATTTGATAAAAAAATGTTTGAAGTAAAGATTATATACTTTAATTTAATTAAAATTTCATTATTTTAAAGAAATTTGTCGTTAATATTTTGTAAATTTCGCATCCTAAAATTTAGGTTGCGTAATCTTCAATATCACGTAAATATTTTTTCAGTGCATGTAGTGTACACTAATTTTTCTAAAACATACCTTATTTTTAATCAGTTCAAGGCTGAAAAAAAACCAAATGCAAGTAAAGAAACTCATTACCTACAAACAAAAAATTATCACCGAATTTTTTTTAATTAATTAATAAGTTAATTGATTCAATTAATTATTGAATCAAATCCGAATAAAACCAAATTAGAAAAATTATTGATATTTGTTACGTTTCCAATTAAAATATTAATTGATTCAATCAATTTGTAATCAATTCGAATATATATATATATATATATATATATATATATATATATATATATATATATATATATATATATATATATATATATATATATATATATATATATATATATATATATATATATATATATATATATATATATATATATATATATATATATATATATATATATATATATATATATATATATATATATATATATATATATATATACAATTAGTACTATAGTCAAGTGTGCCAAATTATTGCTCCCATATATATCGTTTTCCCTATTTACACTCATAGCCCAAGTTGCCAATTTTCTACTACGATTTACTTGAAATTTTGCACAGGAAGTAGAATTAACATTCTAACCGGCTTTACCTAATTTGGTTGAAATCGGTTCAGATTTAGATATAGCTCCCATATATATGTTTTTCTGATTTCGACAAAAATGGTCAAAATACCAACATTTTCCTTATAAAATCGCCACTGCTTAGTCGAAAAGTTTTAAAACTGACTCAAATTTTCCTAAACTTCTAATACATATATATCGAGCGATAAATCATAAATAAACTTTTGCACAAATTCCTTAAAATTGCTTCAGATTTAAATGTTTCCCATATTTTTTACTAACATTGTGTTCCACCCTAGTCCATTAGCCGACTTAAATGTTGGGTCTATAGATTTTGTAGAGTCTATCAAATACTGTCCAGATCAAGTGATGATTTTAATGTAGGTATTTGGTTCAAACCTTTATATATAGCACCGAACATATTTGACGGATGTGATATGGTATCGAAAACTTAGATCTACAAAGAGGTGCAGGGTATAATATAGTCGGCCCCGCCCGACTTTAGACTTTCCTTACTTTTTTAAAATTGTTTTTTTTTTCACTCATAGTTTTCTTAAAACCAAGAGCGGTATGGGTTTGTTGGAAGATTCATCTTGAAATTACGAAGTAGCGTTGGCATTAAATTCCAGTGAGCAGTATCTGATCTGATCTATCTGATATATAAAATAATTAGCTTAATTATGCAATGATAAAAAATTCTTTCTTTTGGATTTAAAAATATGCAAAATATCCGAAAATAATAAAAATATGTATTTTACATTTATATTTTTTTTCTATTTCCAGAATGCAAAGTATCATCAATATAATACCAAATATTACATTATTTTTGTCCTTGATTGGTTCAAATTTTAATAGACGATTTAAATATGTGGAAATTTTGCAAAGGAATTGTTACTAAAATTAAATTACCGAGCTCCTTAATACACCTTTTTATGCTAAAAGACTACAACTGCAAAGGAAGATTATAAATCTGCAACCTGGAACTAAGAATTGAACTTGATATTCTATGCGGGTAATGTTAAACAAAATTAACTTTTAATTGAACAAAATTAAATTCGAATTATTCTATTTACTTTCAGAAAAACTAATTTAGCTTATAGGCTGCTGATTTATTGGAAATCTAGGCGCATCTACATGCTGACATGGTTATTATGATAAGGAAGATACAAGATACAAGATAGACAAGGCTATTATGATAAGGAAGATTATGATTTATATAGTTTATTTCTTCACCCTTTAGTTGTTCTTGATAGTAATTGTATGTGTAAGTTATGTTAGAACAAAATACACAAATGACAAGAACCAAATTTATGTGTCTATTGCATAATTCAAAAGATAATAAAATATTGTATATGTTTTATAAGAAACGCACATTTTCTTTTATTTCAAATAAAACTAAATACGATTTTGGGTGCGCAATATATAAATTTTTTGATTAAAATTTGTAGCCAATTTCAATTAATTATTTAATTGAATCAATCAAATAGTTGATTGATATTTGTCGCGCAATTAATTAAAATTTTAATTGATTCAATTAAAACTGTGATTGAATTTTATCTTAAAAATCAATCACGTTTTTAATTGATCCAATCACACAATTAATTGATTCCGTGACAAAAGCCAATTAAATTTTAATTGAAAATCGTGTTGATTTTCAATCAATTGATGCTATCATTTTCGTGATTGAAGACATTTTTTAAATTAAATTAAAAAAATGATTGAATTCGCGATTTTCGTGATTAAATCAAAAATTTTTTTTTGTGTGTAGATGTATGAAATCTCTAGCAAAAACTTGCAATTTCCCTAACTCACAACTGTCAAATGCATTTTCTCTTTTGCTGGCTCTAAACATGTAGTCCAGATTGTTGAACGGAGCTAGTCAAAATTTTTGAACGGAGCTAATATCGTCATTTTTGGAGGAAAAATCATAAAATCGGCATTTGCTATTTTTTGATTAAAAAATCGTCGAAATGCCGATAAATCGGCAAAATAGACATCCCTTGTTCCAGCTGCACATGCTAGTGTAGAGCGCAACTTTTCTGCTCTTGAATATATACATATAATCGTTCACGCAGCTGCCTAACGGAATCAAATCACTCGGACATACTTGTAATTAATCTAATCTCAAAATCTAAATTATGAATTTTTTGCTACTATATCATGAAATTCGTTGTTTTGCTTTTTTGTGTCTGTTATAATAGACCTGTAGTTGTATGTTTTTTGTTTTCGCAAAATATAAATGAAGTGGCAATATAAAGCAATGTGAGTACTATAATATTCTCTAAGAAGGAGCGGACCGAAGTTTTTTTCCCGGAGCGAGGTGATTTTTTTCCTCCAGAGCGGTGCGAAAGAAATGGGCCGCTCGGGATCCCTGGTACTAAGTACAATGCTTAGAATGCGAGAGTATGAAATGTAGAACTATAAACCGATGTGTTCGATGTTCTGGCGGTTTAAGAAATTGAAGGACGTTTGTTCGCTGTAATAAATTGCATAAAGATCGGATTTGATTTGCGAACACCCAAAAAAATATCATCAAGAATTTGTAAAACCAATTTATCTGAATTTAATGTCATTAAAATTAGGGTACACTAGTAAAAATTTCGTCAACGTGAGGAATTTTTTACTTTTTATTTTTTGTTATCGTTTTATCTAATGAGACGTAATAAGTGTAATACTTTGAAGAATTTCAATGAATTCGAAGTTCGCACATAATAGTTAATAATTTTCTAAAGTGATTAAATTTTATTTACATTGTGCCCGTTTTGAACTTCATATAACGCTAAGGCCATTTTAAAAATTTTCGCCCCCAGTATTCTTCAAAATACGAACATTTCCTAAACTGTAGAATAAAATTGAATTGAATCTGACCTTCTTCAATCTGACTAAAATTGTTAAAAAATTATTTATATTGACACTTTTAATTTATTATAGATAAAAACTACTTAACATAATAAGCCTACATTTTCTTTCATGATACATTTCTGATAGGCACATTTTCATTTAGACCAAACAAAAAAATACTTTCCTTCCAGGACGTAACTACAGTTTAATAAAACTTGCTCAATTTCGTTTTTAATTTTCTGGCTAATTATATCTTTACTGTATCTTTCTTTCATGATTTATCTATCCCTCGCCACTCCCTTTTCTATGTTACAAATAATATAGAATCATTTATCAGCGTAGCGTTAAATTTCGGTATATTCGTTATCATAAATAGCAGTTCATTTCTTATGGGAAGGAAAATGTTTGCAAGAAGTGCATACCGGCTTTAGGCCGATAATGTGCAGGTTATCTATAAAATACAAACTGTAGTGAATACCTCAGCTACAGAATACTGAGTACTTTTACATCTGTCAGACTGGCAATCTCAGATGTCACTGGATGTCATATAAATAGTGCGCATGACATTGGAGTATCTCACAATGTTTAAGAATGTAAACAAAAACAAAAAAGAACACAACAAACATGCTATATTGGAATTGAATTGTGGCATTCAGTTTGATACGAGACATTGTAACGAGCGTTGTATTCGGCGTGTTAAACGGATCGAGTCTGTATGGGGGGTTTGAAGTTTTGTGTTTTGGTGCAAATAAAAGTATCAGAAAGAATCACAATAAAAAATATTGTGAAATCAATTTGGTGTGTGCGAATAGGATAAGCCGGAAATACGCTAATACTTAAAAATCCGCCTTTTACGGTATCCGATTTAAGTAAACTGAGAGAAAAGAGACGACTGTTGCAGAGTACCAGAACAAATGCATTTCTAGGAGTTTTCCTTAACTTATGTTTTTTTTTTATTTGTTTAGTTTTAAATAACCCCACAAAAATTCGCGCTAAAATATTTATTGTGCTTTTTCTTTCGCTACTAAATTGAAAAATATATACCCATTCAAAAATGAACAAATAATTCGTCATATATTAATGTTAACTAAATTCAGTTTCAATATGACAATACGCACAACAAAAACGCTTTTAATTTGCCTACCGAAATGGTTTTTCTGCATATGTATTAAGGGCTCGGATAGAAGACGAGGTACGCGAAATCGGCTAAGTGATTTATTACAGCAGTTCGAGATCTCTTTGCACCATTTGTGGCGTTTCAAGCATAAAAGACGACCTTTCTAATTTCTATATATTACACAATTCAAAATCTTCTTGTTCCGCTTCACCTCACTTATATGTGGTTTTCGTCTGGCTATTATATCATTGCAACTAGCGCTATTCGAAATATTTGGGAACCGATTTCCTTGTTAAACTCCTCCTTTATCTCGGTTGGAGTCTCTGAATTTAGGATTAATTTGAATATGTCGAACGATTTTGTTTCCTTTTTAGAGTAAAGGCTTCGACTGCGTTTCATTATTTCTCCGATTGTTGTAAATGATTTATTTTATCGCGATTACTTTGTCTTAAATAATCAAAATTGTAAATGAAAACAAACGAATTCCTGTAAAGTCTTGCCAAAATCTAGAGGGACAAGAATCTGCGCATAAATTGAAATAATTTATCAGCTTTATATTGAACTGTTTTAATAAAGTTACCGCGAAAATTTCAATGCGAAAAGCGAACATAGTACTGACTATATATACTATAGGTGTTAAAAACATTTCACAACCTTGTCCGCGCTTTTTGTTAAACTTTCTGCTAATAAACTCTTGGTTTAGTTAACTTTCACGCTTAATTGCCTAAATTTCTTAATTATGTTTTTTTACGTATTTTTAATAATTAAAAAATATTTCTCAAATTCTAATTTAGGATTTCAAATTCCAATTTAGTTTCACCGCGCTAAAACGTGGAATCGGGCAGCACACAGTGATAAGAAAGATTTTTACCACTGTATGGTATCACTGAATAGTCTAGTGAGCTTGAAAAACCCGGTTTCCATAATATCAAACCTAATTTCCCCTAATTAGCAGCCTTAATGCCACAATTAAATGTCTTTATATTTTTCTTCGTATTACGTATTACTGGTAGTAAGTTCGTGTTTGACCAAAAACCATATTTACAAATACTAACAAACAATAAAGCTGCGAATTTTCATTGCAAAATCTAACATAACATAAAGGGAGTAATCCAAATTATCACTTCTTAAAATAACATAGTAAACCGTGAAAGCTCTTGTTTTGATTTAAGAATTTAGTACCAGATTTTATACACAACATTTGCACAAAATTGTGTTGAATTCAAATTTTTGTACTATAATATTGGCGAAACTATATGTTTAGCTATATCTCTCAGATATTTTTCAAAACTTCATACATGGTGAACTCAGAGTAGATTACAACCACAACTTTTTTCCTGACGGAAGTAACCGGGTACCCGGTTGTTCGGTTGTAAAGTGTAAATAAATAATCGGTCTCGGTGAAACGATTACTTTGAAATGTCATAGAAAGCTAATGAAGAAACCTTTCAAATGATGTATGAATCGACCCGTTTCAGATATACAGACTAAGACGTATTTTTGCAATCGTTTTTTGTTACAAAACAGTTTAAAACTATTCGATGTAAATCGATTCCATTAGCAAACACTTCAACCTATCCGTCTTAGTAGGCTGATGTTTCCATTAGAACCGGATATATTACCCTGTTTATATGTAAATATCCGGCGCTTTTGACATACTTATTATTTTAACAACCGGAAATAAATGATTTATATTCATACGGGTATAAAAAGATACACTTTTCCCCTGATGTCCTTTCTATATATAAAATCTTTAAAGGTGAGTACTAAGTTCGAGTTTAGCCGCTAAAGTGAAAACTAAATCAGTACATACATATTTGTTGCAAATTTGATTATAACCTGATGGGGAATTGCCCAAAGCAAATTTTCACAAAGTTTGTATTCCTTAACATGGATTATTAAAGAAAAGTAATCGTGAAAAAATGACGATTTTAGCGGCTAAACTCGAACTTAATACCCAACTCAAACTGAAAATATTAAGGATTTACATTCATATCCAGTTAAAAAATTCGGCCTGGCACTTTCTACACTGAATTTCTTCCTAGAATCGAAGATACTAAACGGCATAAGACGAAAAATTATTTATCAAAAAATTCACGTGGTTTTCTTTTTGTGTTGAAAATGTGGCTTTCCGAAATCGATTCACTACAACCACGTTACATAATTGTTTAAAACTGGTTATTTTTAATTCTTCATGAGAAACTATTTTCAAACCACGTTTTTAAAGGTAATCGGTTCTCTTGACCCGGATATATTAACGATTATTTACTAGGGCTGTCATTCGGGATAGAGTTTTATAAATTATTGAATTATTATTATTGAATTGAAAATTATTGAATAACAGGATCTCGGGATTTTTTTGAGATCCCGAAACTTTCAGGATTCTTTAAATATTTTGAGTAATAATGATCTATATCATAAAACAAAAAAGTAACAAAAGAACATAAGTGTAAATTATAAAGCAATTTAAAATTGATACTTACCCGGGATTCAAAATAAAAATCGTGGTATTCGGGATAAATCCCGTCCCGAAAATTACGGGATTAATCCCGAATGACAGCCCTATAATTTACCAACACTTTAGGCTCGAATAACCGATTACGTCCACAAACCACTTACTTTCTACTTCGACATAAAATTTAATTCTCTATCAACCCAAAAAAAAATTTAGTATACTCACCATGTAATTTCCAATTTCGATATAAAATTCAATTCTCTATCAGCTGTTTCAAATAATTACCTGTTATATTCATCATGGTTATTGCGGCGTGTTTTGTGTTCTTATTGGCAATCCAGTTTTCCGCGTTTTAATAATGGTATGTGTTGACATTACTGCACTGAATTGACGGATAAACACAAATAAAGAGACAGAAATGTCAAACAGTCTGTGCTCTCCTCTCTCAATCGGCTGATAACATTGTTTGGTTCTTAGTATTCAGAAAAAAATGAAATTATAATAAAATGAAGGAAACGCTGAAAATAAAATGTATTTCAAAATATAAAAAGTGAAAAGCATATTTAGCTTAAAATCGGTATAAGGTGTCATTGATGAAGTGTTAAATACAGCACCCGTATTTCTTGTACAAATTCCGGAATAGTACTTGGCTAACGCCCCCAAAAATGTAAGTCAACGAAAACATTGCAATCAGGCAGTCAAGGAAGAACTACACCTTCTCCAGTAAACGAAACGTCCGCAGTACTAAGAGAACCGAGACCAAACTTGTCTTTCGTGGATATTAAAATAAAAACAATTCTGGGAATAGGAAATCAAAGTGTAATTTGTACATATACATATCATTATCCATATTCACTGTATATTGTAGTGTTATGTTTTCCGCCCAAAGGGAAACACAAAAAAAATAATAAAATTTGCAATAGAAAAAAAAATGTGCAATACTTGGAATAGATACAAAAGACTATCATGTTGTTGTGTGCCACCATTACGGTTCGTCCCAATTAATAGTGGGAAGATTTTAGAATATGTGCAACGTCGGGCACCGAGATGTAAACGCATTCGCGTAGTGAATTGGGTGAATTCGTAAATGAGTTGTGGCAGTAGATTACAACTAACTACTACCAATGAATGATGCCATTAAAAAAAAAACCAAAAGTGAAAATTAGTTTGTAAAAGTCCTGGCACACCGTGAATAATAAACGACCTCCCTAAGAGTCCCACCTAAATACGCACACCATTCGCTTACATATCTTCCCAATTCTACTTCTTGCACTTCCTTAAGGCAGCCACCATAACTCCCACTCACCAAACCACAACTGTTAAAACGATAACCTAGACTTGGTTGAGTGGGGGTGTCAAGCAAAGAGAAAAATACTCAACATTTCCGAATAAAACAAAATGCAAGCCAAGAAACGTTACATCTTGGTCTTTGTATCGTGCGCGTTTCTCGCCTATTGTTACTTCGGTGGTTACCGGCTGAAAACGACCACGCATAGGCGCCGTAATTCCGGTCTACCATCGTCTTCCTCCTCCGTTGGGGATAGTGATAGTGAAATCTTAGAGCAAATGACGAGCTTTATGAAAGGTGATTCGAGTCGTGACTATATGCAGTGTATTAGTGTAGATGTGGCAGAAACCGTTGCCAAAGCTCGTAATGCCCTATTAGGCTCTACCTTGGCATCACAGATCGTCGCTGGGGATCAACAAGTGTCCAATACGAATGGACAAAGTGGGCCTACACCTGCATCATCATCGCGTCCATGTCGCATGGAGACTTGCTTTGACTATAGCAAATGTCGAACAGGATTTCTCATCTATGTCTATCCGCCTGAACCCTTAAACTCTTTGGGTGCAGCACCGCCCATCTCACCGAATTATCAAAAAATTATAACCGCTATTCAAGAATCGCGCTACTATACACCGGACCCGCAAAAGGCCTGTCTTTTCGTTTTGGGCATCGATACACTAGATCGCGATTCGCTTTCTGAGGATTACGTGCGCAATGTCCCATCCCGATTGGCCCGTCTACCTCACTGGAATAATGGACGCAATCATGTCATCTTTAATTTGTATTCGGGCACGTGGCCCGATTATGTAGAACATTCGTTGGGCTTCGACACGGGCGAAGCGATCTTGGCCAAGGCAAGCATGAGTGTCCAGCATGTCCGTCATGGCTTCGACATAAGCATTCCATTGTTTCACAAACAATTCCCGCTACGAGCCGGTGCAACGGGTTTGGCATCGTCGATGCATTTTCCATCGAATAAAAAATACATGTTGGCCTTTAAAGGAAAACGGTAAGTAAGGATATTCATTCATGTTTTTTTTTGTGGGGGCCAACATAAGGCGGAAAACACCTTACTTAACCCTTATTTAAACCCCTTATTTAATATTTATTAATAATGAATGAAATAAATCTTTTGAACATTATTATGAACATTCCTATTTCAAATAAAAATGACTGTGTTCATACCCTTCACCACTACACCCATAAGGAACAAATGTGGATACATCGTTTAGCATATAAATCGTCTATAATTTCGATGCCGATTTAGCAATAACCGTTTGTTTGTTCAAAGTACAGCTCGCAATTTTTGTCCTATCGTCGTCATATTTAGCCTAGGCTTTTACTTTAGCTCGATTATAATTCCTATTTAAAAAAAAAATAGTTTACACCCAAAAACTTAGTGGACACAGCAGAAAATTCTATTAAAACGAACAAACCTGCAGAAATAAGTAAAGCAGACAACGTTTGCTAATATAACAAAGTTCACCAATGTTGTATCACAATGGACTGAATAGTCTAAGTGAGCCTGATACATCGGGCTGCCACCTAACCTAACCAAATATAATATAACAAACATTGTCCGCTATTTTTAAATTAGTTTATACTAAAACATGTTGTATGCAGAATCAAACAAAAAATCGAACTAGAGGCTAACATTTTTAAGGCATAATAGCGAACAAAATGTTTGATGTTCCCATGTTGGAGCTTTTACGCAGGAATATAAAAAAAACATTTTTGGCTTCTTGAGAATACTTTGGGTAACATTCTAGAACATTGAAATTTAATTTTTTCATTTTTCAGTTACTATTCTCCAAAGTAATATATACAAAGCCGAACCTGACCCAATTAACAATATATTACTGATTTATGCAATGATAAACTAACTACAATAAAATGATTATTAAAAAAAATAAAAAATCTATAAGAATTTAATAACAATTAAGCTAATAAATAAATATAAACTAAAAAATATTTGATTTTTAATTCTAAATTTTACCAACTGTTCTCCACTACACAAATATACAGCAAATAGCTGTCATATGTTAATTTTTCATCTTAAGGTCAGTAATAATTTGGCATTATCCTGCTATATTTGGGCATTTTTTCACGGTCACTTTTCTATAATAATTCATTTCATAGAAAATAAACGTCCCCATCAAGATTTATTTAAAATTTATTTTTGTTTTTAGCAGTTTTTACCAGTTGAGTACTACCCAACTGGTCTGGTAAAAATTCAATTGCTGAAATAATCCCCTTGCGAATTTTTGTGACAATGTGTACTATAAAAGATTTAAGGTAAATGGAGTTTTACAATAATCAGAATCGTATAAAATTATTATCTGAGCACACATTTGGATAAAAGCATGACACAGAGCCGAGCAGGTTAAATAATTGCAACTAATTCAAGCAAAATGCAAAATTCGTAGTCAAAGGTAAATACCAATATTCCTCAGGACTTATTACCTGAGCACATATTTGGATAAAAGCATGACACAGAGCCGAGCAGTTTAAATAATTGCAACTATTTCAAGCAAAATGCAAAATTCGTAGTCAAAGGTAAATACCAATATTCCTCAGGACTTTGTTGAAACTGAAAACAGTATGAATTGTAAAAGGTTTTATTTGAAAAAAGTGTTCATTTTATATGACTAATGAATCATTTGCCATCAAACCAATAGCCCTCGTTGCCGCCTTTCGTCTGTCGCCACTAATTCTGTGTGCCGATATATATCGACGAAGATCGCTATTTATGGCTATGTTTTTCGTCGTCAATGTCATCGCTTTTTGTCGCGGTTTAGGAGTTTTATTATGAAATTTTGAAGAAGTTTTTAGTCTTTTATTATAGAAAAATAAAAAATTTGGTAACAATGGCAACTAGAAGAAGCCAATTAAAAAATGGTTGAAGAACTAGAAATAAATCAGCCAATAGACAGAGGATAAAAAATAAAGTATTGGTCTCGAAGGCTTATTTAGGAAGGTAGTTTCAAGCTATCAGTTGATTACAATTTTTCATTTGAGCAGGACTTTGATTGACGGTATTTGGTTAATGGCATAGGCGTATCCAAAGGGGTTTTATGGGTTTGTTTCTCCACCTACCAAATACCATGCAGTATTTCTTCAAACTATGATTATATATCATTGAATTAAATATTCGGATTTCTTCCCATCTACAAGAATTTACACATTTCCTCATATTTCACAGCATACATCGATACATTTCCAGATTTTCTCTATTTTAATTTTTCACTTGTTGAACACATTGTACAACAAGTGGGAAATTTAAGTCAATTTGACTGACAATCAAAGTTTCAATATGGCGACTGAGGAAACTACCTTACTAAATATGCCTTAGTGTAAATGTGGCGAACGCCCTTATTCAAATATGACCACAAAGCCCACGCTTTGGCCTTATCCTGTACTTAAAAAAAATACCGCGTATTGTATTAGTGGGTCAAATTTTGCTCAATATAAATTTATTCATATATATTTACTTTAAACATTGTTTTGGAACCAGCCAAACAGAGCTTTAAGCTCAACTAGTTCTTTAGAATAAAATTTTTATAAAAAATTGGTTTGGGCAATTTTTACCCAGTAGTAGAGGATAAGGGTTAAATATACATCATTCACTAAAGAATGAATACAATTTCTTCCAAATCGCTTCAGATTTTGGTCTGAACCGGTAAAGGACTAGTCCCTGGTGTGTATGAACCACTCCCAGTTCTGGTCTAAACGTATGGAAGGGACCGGTCACTTTAACATGGGTTTGTCATTGACGGGGTAAATTTACATTTTAGGACTCGTCTTGGACCCATCCCAAAGGTGACGTCCTGGGAAAATTTAGCAGGATCAACCCATAGACATGTCCTCAGGAACCAGTCTCGGATATACTCTTAGAAATCTGTTTCAATTTGCGCATCCCAATCGAACCCGAAATGAAAAAAAAACTTTTGAAATATGTATGTCGAACTATAGTTTATTCTGATAATTTTATTTCACTAACCCCCATTTTCATGAAGCTCCGTTAGTGCTACGTAAGCTAACGAACTTTTAAACCGTACTATGAACATATTTTGCTTATATATTCCATATGACAGTGAGGAACTTAACTGCTAAAAAATTCTCAGCTAAAGTTAATCGGAGAAAAGAAACTTCTATTTTACTTTCTGTTAACTGGGAGTTAAAGTCTAATGGAGCTACATGAAAATGGCCGTAAATATGAAAATGCTTGATATTAAAATCTTAAATCTATTAAGATTTTAATATAAAGCAAGTGCGGAAATAAATAAATTACGACTATTTAAAAATTGCAACTAACTGGAGCACAGGTACCAGTTCTGTGATAGGTCCGTCAGTGGCAATTTGCACCAATTTCCCGTAGGGTATCTTCGGCTATTGCTACACTTCACTCTGCAATCGCAGTGGTTAAAATACAATTTTCTTTAAACTTCACACAAAGATAAAAATTGATATTTTTGTTATATGTTCCCAATTGTGTTGAAATAATTTCAGATTTTTCCACGATGTGCACTTATAAACATTAGTATTGAATGGAACAACGAGTTTACAATTTTAGCATGGTATTTTTAATGAAAATGTATTAAAGTGACGCAAATATTGGTTGCAATAACTATTAATTCTTTATAACCGTGTTCGTTATAAACGTCATCATTTGTATGGAGAATTTAATATCCTATAAAATATGATTTCAATTGATCTAGAATCTGCTTTCTCTACTTTTTGAGTATGTAAAAGCATATCAAGATTAACTAGGTATTTCTTTATGTTATGCCATTGTTATCAGACGATGTCGAATCTTATACCGTCAAACTCTGTAGTTTTTGGAAGTTGATGCATAACCCGATACCAGAAATAATCCCCCCTGTTCTGGTTTATGAATTCGCAAAAGCAAAATTTTCCTCAGTCGCTAGTTTCCGAACCATACTAATATATAATACGAATATATCGTGCCAATAAAGAACTATCCGAATGACAGTTCTTTATTGGCACGATACGTCTCTGGAACACTACCACCCGATATACAATGCATCAGCAACGCATCATCTTTTAAGAAGAGTATTCAAAATTTATTTCGCAATTAGAATATTTAATAATAAAATTTTGCTTGTAGATATAATATTGACTCACAATTTCAATCATCAAGAATGCAATGGATTTGAATATTAAAAGTAATTTTCCTCATTATACCCTTCACCACTACTGTGGTACAGGGTATAATAAGTTTGTGCATTTGTATGTAACGCCAAGAAGGAGTAATCATAGACCAACCTTTTAGTATACGGATCGGCTTAGAATTAAATTCTGAGTCGATTTAGCGATGTCCGTCTGTCTGTCCGTCTGTCTGTCTGTCTGTCTGTCCGTCTGTTGGTGTATTTTTGTGTGCAAAGTACAGCTCGCAGTTTTAGCCCGATTGTCCTAAAATTTGGTATAGGGTCCTGTTTCTGCTCAAAGACGATTCCTATTGATTTTGGAAAAAATTGGTTTAGATTAAGATGTAGCTGCCATATATATTTTTCACCTATCTGGTTATAATTGGCGTGTATATCAACCGATCTTCCTCAAATTCCGTACATCCGAATATTTTATGAGTCTCGAAAAACTTGCAAAATATCAGCCAAATCGTTTCAGATTTAGATATAGCTCCCATATATAGCTTTCGCCCGATTTACACTCATTTGCCCACAGAGGCCAATTTTTAACTCCGATTTAGTTGAAATTTTGCATAGGGAGTAGAATTAGCATTGTAACTAATATGCCAAATTTGGTTGAAATCGGTTCAGATTTGGATATATCTCCCATATATAGCTTTCGCCCGATTTACACTCATATGACCACAGAGGCCAATTTTTGACTCCGATTTAGTTGAAATTTTGCACAGGGGGTAGAATTAGCATTGTAGCTATGCGTGCCAAATTTGGTTGACATCGGTTCAGATTTAGATATAGCTCCCATATATATGTTTTTCAGATTTCGACAAAAATGGTCAAAATACCAACATTTTCCTTGTTAAATCGCCACTGCTTAGTCGAAAAGTTGTAAAAATTACTCTAATTTTCCTAAACTTCTAATGCATATATATCGAGCGATAAATCATAAATAAACTTTTACGAAGTTTCCTTAAAATTGCTTCATATTTAAACGTTTCCCATATTTTTTTACTAACATTGTGTTCCACCCTAGTGCATTAGCCAACTTAAATTTTGAGTCTATAGATTTTGTAGAAGTCTATCAAATTCTGTCCAGATCAAGTGATATTGAAATGTATGTATTTGGGACAAACCTTTATATATAGCCCCAACACATTTGACGGATGTGATATGGTATCGAAAATTTAGATCTACACAGAAAAAAATATCACCAAAATATTTCCAATTAAAAAGTTAATTGAAGTTGAATATTTTTTCAATTAATAAATTAATTGATACAATTAACTTTTTAATCAATATAGAACATAAAGTTAATTAAGTCAATGATTGAAAATTTTAAAATTTTTAATTAAAAAATTAATTGATACAATTAACTTTTTAATCAAATTCGGAAGACTAAGTCAGTTAAAAAAAGTGATGAACATTTCTTAATCCAAATAAAAACTCTAAGCCAATTCAGAAAGTAATTGAAAATAGTTACCTTTTTAAATAAAAAATTAATTAGGGTTTGCATTCAAAATCAATTAAATTTTTAATTGAATTAATTAAAAAATTAATTGAAAATTGCCAATGACATCAATTAATATTTTAATCAAGAATTTTTTCTATGCCCAATTAAAACTGTGATTGATACTATCATTTTCGTGATTGAAGACATTTCAATTAAAAAATTAATTGGATCAATTAATTTCGTGATTGAATCAGAAATTTTTTTTTTTGTGTGTACAAAGTGGTGCAGGGTATAATATAGTCGGCCCCGCCCGACTTTAGACTTTCCTTACTTGTTTTTTCTTTAATATTAACATTAATTTTTATTTTATCTATTTAGATTTAAATTTTTCTTTTTTTTTTTCTTTTATCTTTAAAATTTAATTATTGTATATACTTATTATAAGTCGAAGATGTTTTAACATTTTTAATCCTGCACTGTAATTATAAGCTTTTAATCTTGTTGTGTAGGTACTCAATAAAATGAAATGAAATGAAATTTTGTTTCTTATGGATAAGGAAATTAAATGGAAGAAATTTCTAGGCAAAATATGAAATGGTTCAGAACTTTTTGACAGTTAAAATTTTTGAGTTTTGCGAATTCGTAAACCAGAACATGGGGGAATAATATTTCATAATAGTACCAATGGTAGTGGATGTATGGTGTGCAGTGGCCGAACTTTCTGAGTCTATGTCTATGAAAACAAAATCAGAGAATTTTAGCCATGCGGAGAAGAAGTTAACATGTGAGAACCCAAAATGTACAAAGGAATAATATATTTGCCATATTTCTGTGATGTAGTCGTAGTCATACATTGAAGGCTATTAAAATTTTCCTGTTCTATTTTAAATTAAAATTCTTGAAAAAGAAACTTTATATTTGTTATTTTTTAGCATTTGCGGCCTATCGCAGATTTTGAATAATGGAATGTCCTATATTTTCAATTACTTTACTAGTCCATTATAAATTGAAGTTGTAGTGGGCATAAACTTATTCAACTGTATTTGTTATCAATTTCGTTTTAGGCAAAGGTCAATGACTTTAAGCTAAGTTATATTGAGGGTTCTTCATTGTTTGCTATTAAAAAAAATCTTTGCAAACTAAAGCAATATAGACGTCGTAGTCACTGCTGAATGAATTTAAAGCACTCGACTTAAAATCATTTTTCAAAAAAAGCAAATTACAGATGATAACGATTTCGATGTATTCCTAGTGATCAATTAATATAGTTTGGGTGCCCAAATTAGCAATACGGGAATGCCAACAGATGGCTATATTCATGTCACAACCTCAATGCATAGTTTTCATTTTCATGGTGAAAAGTGAAACCGCTACGATAATTGCTGATATTGATAATTTTAATACCTTAGCACCATAAGATATTGACATCTAAGCACGAACTATTTTAATTCCTGTAGATTCATATCTAGAAATTTTATACTTTAAGCTGTTGCAACCGATTGATACAGCCACAGGATCTTGTAATCGAACACAGTTGATGTGTTTGAGAAAAGCATTGCGTGATACAAAAGGCACGACAAAGTGATTTTGCAGCACTATAACCCCCGGCCACATGGTGAAAAGTCCGTTAAAACTTATTTGGAAACACTCAAGGAAAGTCCTGCCGCACACTGGACTACATTGAAAAAACAGTGAACCCACCAGGAAGAAAAATTTTGGTTAACCATATAGTATTACAAATGCTGACATCACGCCGATATCACAAAAATAACTAAATATTTTTCGACAAATTAAAAAAAAAATATTTTTTTCACTTGTTAAAGAAAATTTTGTAGTTTGAAGGAAAAAATGGGAGTTCCAAATTGTAAGAATGTCTTTAGTGCCATACGAAGTTTAAATTTAAAGAAATAATGAACAATTTTGTGAGAAGTACGACTTTAGTAAGTCTTTATGCATCATTTGTGTATAATTTTTTCCCCGTTTTTTGTTCATTTAACTCATGTACGCAAAAGAATGTTGGTGTAAATGAAACCTTCTCCAATTCCATGAACTGAAATATAATTAAATTGGCTTTAGTGTAATAGCGGGTTCACTTTTTTTCGAGTGTATTTGATCCCCAAGCAGTGTATATAGCACCCGCATATAAAATTGCCTTGTAATTTTGTTCCAAATCGGTTCAGATTTATATATAGATATTTTTCACTGCATGTATGAAATTCGCTTTCAAGTATAGTACCTACACTATCTTTTTCTCAGAGTGCAAATAATTAAGTGAAGAGAACGCTTCTTTATCAAATACCAACGAGTACAAAAAGAAACATCTAAAAATGTAGGTACTAGAGAAAGAGTATAACCCGAAATTTGTTCACTTCACAAGATAATTCGGGTATTCCTCAGTTATATGCAAAACAAAACTTAACCTAACCTAAACTTACCATGTATGTATGTCATACACTTCATAAGAGCGAAAAAAAATTAAAAATTCTTTAATATGCATAGAATGTTTATAGTCGATATCTGTTAGATCACTCGTAATAAAATATTTTTTTGTTAGATATATTATTAATATATATCTCGTTGATGTTTGACAGTGCAATTTGGATTCTTTTTGTTTCTCTAATATATTGGGACATTTTTCCAACTTTTCTCTAATGAAGTAATGCTTCATTACGATCCTCTGCTCCAGCTTGAGTTTCAGAAGTAAGAGTAATTGCAAACTTTTTTCAATTGAGGTCTCATTGCATCTATCATCTTAGCGGCCGCAATACAAACCTTAATCATTTTCATAATTACGATAGTAAAGTATTTAACGACACAATAACTTTGGCATATTCAGATTACGCTTTACTAGCCTAAATTAGATCATATCCGTCCACGTATAATCAGAATTAATGGATATGTGTATCGTTGGTGCACAAATTTTCAGAATAAAACATATCTTTATTGTGTTAACTTGCGACAAAATTTTAACTTTTGGCAAAGTGGCACAAAATTGTAAAAAGTATCACATTTAGTGGCACGTGCAAAAAAATGTGGCAATTTTGTCACTAGAGTGGCACAACGGTAATTCTGCATCAGAGTAACAACGTGAAGTTATTCGTAGATTTTGTTGTTTTGGAATAAGTGTACTCATATAGCAAGTACACGTGTACTCTGCATATACAAATGGAATTGTGCAGACGTCTAGTATGTACCACACGACTTCCAGTTTCTGAGATTTGTTAGGAACATAATCTACGCATACTTGGTTGCAAACGAACGATGTAAGGGAAAATAAATCTGTATATGAAAATTCGTTTCAGCGCCAACTATATGTTGAAAAAAAAAATGAGTTATATACGAATAAAAAAATTTTTTGGCGATATAATCCTCCATAGAAATTGGCCAAAGGGAAAGAGATAGAAAAGCCAAATTTTAACCAAAGATAAACTGAAATGATAAATTTCGATTGGAATTAAAAACCTTTTCCCAGAAATTTTCTGAATCGCAGTAATGTTGCATATACGAAACAGAGAGAAATGTGTCCACTGTGGCCAAATGGAAAAAGATGGGCTTCCAGATTTATATGTGAAAGACTCTATCTTTTAGTGTTCTATCCAATGGTGAAAACGGATATTGCGAAATGTATTTCGGAGTCTCAATAAATGGCCTGGAAAAAAGTGGATGCACGGCTCATCGAGAGAAAAGTGACCACTGTGGCTGTAAGCACTGCTGAAAAATAAACTTTGGAGATTAAAGAATTCAAATTTGAAAGGAAAATAGAAAAGGAACCCTTTTGAAATATGTATGGGATAGAGAAAAATAAAATTTAATTTGTGTTGAGAAATTGAAAATAAAAGATCGTTTCTTTAAAAAGTCTTAGAGAGGCCAAATGGAAAAAGATGGGGTTCCAGATTTATATGTGAAAGATAGATTTTTTAGTGCTCTATCCGATGGATATTGAGAATTGTGTTTGGTAGTCTCAATATATGGCTTGGAAGAAATGGGGGCACTGCTCCTAGAGAAAAGTGGAAAAGATGGGGTTCCATTCACAGAAAATAATATCACCAAAATATTTCAAATTAAAAAGTATAGTGAACTTGAAAACGCAATCATTTAAAAAAGTAGCTTTTTAATAAAATTCAAAAATATTGTAAACAAAATTAGTGAATATTTTTTAACAATAAACACAATTTTTCAATTTAATTTTTTTCTCGGAAATAAACGTACATACTATACATGTTTTAATAAAGTTTTGACGCAAATCTAAAGAAAAATCAAACTATAATTAAAATCGCAAATTTTATGAAAAATTTAAACTTTTGTAAGATTATAAGTATATTAATTCATCTAGCAGACAATTAATTATAAATAAATTGTTGTTGAACAAAAAATAAATAATTGCCTCAATTAAAAACTTAACAGAATATTTCGACCAAAATCAATAAAATTTTTATTTTGCGTTCCATTCACAGAAAATAATATCACCAAAATATTTCAAATTAAAAATTATAATGAACTTGAAAACGCAATCATTTAAAAAATTAACCTTCAAAATTCAAAAATATTGTAATATTTTTTAACACTTTAACTCAATAAACACAATTCTTCAATTTAAATTTTTTCTCGGAAATAAACGTACATAATACAAATGTTTTAATAAAGTTTTGACGCAAATCTAAAGAAAAATCAAACTAATCGCAAATTTTATGAAAAATTTAAACTTTTGTAAGATTATAAGACAATTAATTATAAATAAATAAAAAGTTGAAGAAAAAATAAGTAATTGCCTCAATTTAAAACTTAACAGAATGTTTCGACCAAAAATCAACAAAATTTTTAATTCAAATAGAATATTAATTAACAAGTTACGAAGGAATCAAATAATTCAAATTTGTGTTTTTATACCTTTCGCCAACTTCGTTATTCCGGTTTTAACACATCGAAATATTGGTTTCAGATCCCATAATGTCTATATATCCTGGGTCGTTGTGAAACCTGCGGTCGATCAGTGGCAGCCCGATATTTCAGGCTCACTTAGACTATTCAGTCCATTGTGATATCACAGTGGCTAACTTCTCTCTTATCACTGAGTGCTGCCCGATTCTATGCTGAGCTCAATGACAAGGGACCTCCTATTTATAGCCCAGTCCGAAAGGCGTTCCACATTGCAGTGAAACCACTTAGAGAAGCTTTGAAACACACAAAAATGTCACCAGCATTATTGAGGTGGGATAATCCACCGCTGAAAAACTTTTTGGTGTTTGGTCGAAACTGGGTTTGAAACAACCACCCTGTGTATGCAAGGCGGGCATGCTAACCATTGCACCACGGTGGTAATGCTAACCATTGCAGCAAATGTAACAAAATTCAAAAATAAAATATAAAAAACTAAATTAATTTCAGTTAACATACGAGTACGAATTAAATATTGATTTTTTTCCGTGAATGTGATTTTGCAGAAATTCTATTCACGCTCATTCACGAACCGACTTTATTTCTCACGCACGACATATTTATTTTAGTCCCATTCACGCACATTCACGACAGTTGCTTTGGATTTTGTTCACAACTCACGTGATTCACGCGTGAATCACGCGTGTCACGAATTTCGTGTCACGCGCACACCTCTAATCACTAGACAATAGCCTATTGGCTAGTTGGGAAGAACCGTTCCTCTAGCATGTCTATTTGAACTGGTTAATTGACTAGTTGAAAGCAACCGGTCAATGAATTAGTTTGTAGTAGGTATCTATGTGGGGGTCAATTTACCTTTCCCATGTTAATTTCACCAGTTGTTTTACCAATAAAAGGGATAGTCCTCACCCTTTAAGACAAGGAAATGAATTGGAATACAATTTCGTTCAATTTCCGTACGAGATAATAAATTTTTCCTATAACATGGTTTACATTGTTTTGGTTTTAATAAATTTTTGCGTACGTTAGTTAAATGAACTATAAAGAGAAAAGAAGCAAAATTAATTACGTCTAATAAATCTTATTGAATATGTCGAAAACTATTTGTGTTTGTGATATCGGGTGTAATCTGCGTTTATTAAAATTTTCTGAAATTAATCTAACTTTTCTTTTTTTCTTTGGTTTCACTGTTTTTCGAGAGAAGATGAGAATTGTTCAACTCATATTGTATTGATTATGAGACAGAAGTTTACACGGGTGTGACATTGGCATAATGCTCATTCTGCATGCATTTTTTAGGTAAATGTTTTTATGGTCTACATTCTTCACTGTGTCAATATTGCAAGCATTTTATTCAGATATACAGTGGGGAGCAAATCCGAGTGCATGTTACCACTCAGGAATATGCTTCATTTGCTTAAAACACTTCTATTGAGTCCCATTGCTACAAACTTTATTTCATTCATACTTTATTTGCTGATAAACAAAACTGTACATTCAGATAAATTATATACCTATAAGTCTGAATCCAATTTTGCACTTTATGCATAATACATTAAAATCAATTGTCTTATTATTTAGCCCATAGTCCTTTATTTCTAATTATGGTTTTAACTCGTCTTAACATACTTCTATTAAGTTGTTTATTATTTCTTTTGGATTATCCGACTAATTGTGTTGAACTTGGCTCTAGATCACATCGCTATTTTTTGGTGCTCTTTGGTGTAATCTCAAGCAACTTTTAACCAAAGACTCAATGGGATTGAAATCGGGGCTTTGTGGTAGCCTTTTGAACATTTGAGAACTGTGCTCCGACAACAATTTCCTACACAATTTTGTAAGTATGCTTGGGTTTGCTGTCTTTTTGGTACTTAAGGTAGGCGCAAACTTCCACAATCTCAGGCAACTTTGATTGCAAGGTAGTCTCCTTTTTCATAATTCCTTATCACTAACCAACGGCCAAGTGTGTCACCATCCCCTTACCATGAAGCTTCGCCTTCTATGTTTTACGGTTTGTGTGATGCGCTGTTTTTGGAGACTTTGCAATTACCAGGTCATTGCCAGTAATGTTCGGAGGTCGTTACCAGTAATGTTCTATTGCATCAGATTAAAAACGGTTTATTTTTGTTTCATCTGACCATTTAACCCTTTCCAGTCATCAACGACCCAATCTTTGTGGGGCTTACTAGACATTTTCTATTTAATAAAGATTGCAAAAAGTGAAAAAAATGTACTGGGTTTTGCTCCCCACTGCAGTCCTAACTATATTTTCGATTTATTTGATTAATTTAACCGCTTGTATTTAACAGTAAAGTTACTCATGATAAGTTGACAATAAACATGTCACTCGTACTACATGTTTATAAAAGGACTTGTATAAATGTTTCTGGGATGGTAAATAGGTTTTTAATTATTCTCTGCTCTTGAAGAATTCTCAACAATGACTAATTATAGCTGATTGTGGAATAGGCTGACAACGTTCCGTTGCTAAGGATACTTATTGTCTTTGTGCCCCCGCTGAAAACATTTTATTGTACCTCATTCATTCGTTTTAATGGAAATGCAAAGTACCAAACAAGACGTCAATCTTGGGGTTTCATTTGACTGCTGAAAGGTTGTTACGGAGGGTGAGATAGGACAAAGGTGGAAGTCGGATTTCCTTCAACAGAAATGTGAATTTGATCTTGAACTTGTCACTTGCAATGATTAAAAAATCCACTCCAGCTTTGTTTGGCAACAGTTACGAGTTCTATTAAGAGAGATTTATGATATATGTCTTTGGCTCCTCTTTGCATTTTACTCGTCCGTGACAAGATGCTTCTTTTCTTCCATCATCTGTCTTAATGGAACATACATGAAAGTTGTGATTGCGATTGCTGCGTATTTTTTTTTATTTGAACAAAAGTATATGTTGCACCATCTTTAGGGTGTCCTGGAAGAGGACACCCTACTTCGCGAATACCCAACAAAGCAAGAGTAGCAAAAAAGCAATGAAAATGTCCATTTTGGATCCGGATGTGGTGCAAAATTGGATTAGAAGCAATGATATAATCCTATTTCAAAAACGAAAAAAACTTTAATTTTTCGATCACTGACTCTATTTTAAGACGTTTCCAACAATACTAGAACATATTTAGAGTAGTACATTGTAATTCGTTAAATTGGCTTTTTAAAGGCTTCGCTTAAATAAATTGAAATAAAATAAATAAATATTGTATGACGAATTCCAACCCGCCCGAGAAAGGGATAGTTTCAGTTGTCAAATACTTTTGTTTTTGGAAATTTCCATTATTTGTCCTTATTATATGTTTATTTAGAAAACTGCATAAAACGAAGAATTTTTTTAATATAGTTATGTGAAAAATAATAATATTTAGATAACATTAACAACCGAACAAAAAATCGAAAATTTGTTCATGTCTAAACGATTTATTTATTGTTAAAAGGTAGAGACAAAATAAGTTGGACACCTATATCGGAAGAAAACAAGTTTACTTTTGTTTTATTGGATCACAAACTATTAAGCCAGTTTTGCTTTGGCCAATCGAGTTTAATCTTTGTTTAATATTCTTTTTGGATTGGATTCTTTTGAAATTTTTCTTGCACTACACACAAACAATTTTTTTCTAATTTAGTCACGAAATTAATTGATCCAATTAATTTTTTAATTGAAATGTCTTCAATCACGAAAATGATAGTACCAATCACAGTTTTAATTGGGCATAAAAACAATTCTTGATTAAAAAATTAATTGATTTCATTAGCAGATTTCAATTAATTGTTTAATTGATTCAATTAAAATTTAATTGATGTTGATTGCAAAACTCAACTATTTTTTTAATTAAAAAAGAGTAACTATTTTCAATTACTTTCTGAATTAGCTTAGAGTTTTTATTTTGGAATAACAATTGATTGTTTGAAATATATTTTTAATTAAAAATTAAAAAATGTTCATCACTTTTTTAACTGACTTCGTCTTCCGAATTTGATTGAAAAGTTATTTGTATCAATTAATTTATTAATTGAAAAAATTTCATTTTTCAACTAACTTTTTAATTGAAAATATTTTGGTGATATTTTTTCTGTGTACGAACTCTAAATCCATCTCCAAAGTGTGCAGGCGCATTCAGCAAGACAGAAACAAATTCCCTTAATGTCATGCTGCATCTATTGCCTTTAGACATTTTGGTCAAACAGTCAGTTGCAACAACGGCTGTGCGGTTGCGCGAGCTATCGCTGTGATCGGAAAAAATGTACGTTCACAGTACGGTCCTCAAAATAATGCCAGATGTGCCTAACGTAGTGGATTATACTCTGGCGACCACTTTTCGACAAGAAGTTTGAAACTATAATTCCCAACAGTGAGGCGTGGTGCACACAGGCCCCGGGGAATAAACGATATTTAGATTTCTACACTGATGGCTCTAAATTGGATGGCCAAGTGGGTTCACTGTAGTGTTTTCAGGCTGAAATATTAGCAATGAGAGAGGTAGCGAATTGGCTGAGAAGTAATGTTCCAAAAAATGTTGGCATTAATATATACTCAGACAGTCAACCTGCAATAAAATCCTTGGACTCTGTGTTCCTTAACTCGAAAACGGCCATCGACTGCCGCAAATCTCTCAATGAGATGTCTGAGCAGCACAATATTCACCTAATATGGGTGCCTGGCCATAGAAACATACCGGGAAACTGTGAAGCGGATGAGTTGGCAAGGCTAGGGACTACCTTACATATTCCAGGGGAACTATAACCTGTTGGTATGCTCCTGGCTACCTGCAAGCTCATATGACGGCAAATGTTCGATGGGAGAATTGCAAGGGTTGTAACGACACCAAACAAATATGGCCCCGTTTAAAATTAAACCGCACACTAGATATGCTAGTGTTCCCGAGACGTCAGATATCACTCCTGATATCTGCTATAACGGGTCGCTGCCTGATAGGCGATTTTGCAAAAACTATTGGCGCGAAGTATAATGACTATTGTATGAGCTGTCATGATGCAGAGGAAAAGGAATCAATTAAACACCTCTTGTGTGAGTGAGTGTCCTGCATTTTGTGTAAGGCGTAAGCAAATTTTAGGGGCATATAGCTTTAGATTACTGGCGGACTTGGAAAACGTTAACTTAAGCAGTCTGTGTTTGGAACAATCTGGATGTGCGTGAAGATAAATTCCGAATTTAATTAGTACAGACACAAACCATTTTTTTTGCAGAGCTCTGTTAATTAGTTAACAGAGCTTCATAAAGGAGGGAACAGATCACTGTAAAGAGTTAACAGAGGTATTTTCTGTCCTAACCAATGACAGATTTATTTTTTGATCACCAGGAAAAATATTAAATGGTCTTCCTGACCAATTTACTTTACTTAAAACTAAACCACCCACTTGTGGCATTGTCACTCACAGCTACATCCACACATATGTCTAAAAATTTTGCAGAAAATTGAGTTTTTAGGCAAAATTTTTTGGGAGGATGGGACTCCAGTGGCCATTATGTCCAAATGGACAATTGTCCCACTTTGACCCATACACCATATGAAAGAGCATGAAGAGCTCTATCGATATTTGATAGAATTTTTTAGATCCGCCGGTCAGTTTTGGAGAAAAATCAATTTCTTTGTAAAATTCTGGACAGGATGCCTCCAGTGGCCTTTGTGGCCAAATGGACAATTGTCCCACTATGACCCATACACCATATGAAAGAGCATGAAGAGCTCTATCGATATTTGATAGCATTTTTTAGATCCGCCGGTCAGTTTTGGAGAAAAATAAAATTCTTTATAAAATTCTGGACAGGATGCCTCCAGTGGCCATTGTGGCCAAATGGACAATTGTCCCACTATGACCCATACACCATATGAAAGAGCATGAAGAGCTCTATCGATATTTGATAGAATTTTTTAGATCCGCCGGTCAGTTTTGGAGAAAAATAAAATTATTTATAAAATTCTGGACAGGATGACTCCAGTGGCCATTGTGGCCAAATGGACAATTGTCCCACTATGACCCATACACCATATGAAAGAGCATGAAGAGCTCTATCGATATTTGATAGAATTTTTTAGATCCGCCGGTCAGTTTTGGAGAAAAATCAATTTCCTTGTAAAATTCCGGACAGGATGCCTCTAATGGCCATTGTGGCCAAATGGACAATTGTCCCACAATGACCCATACACCATATGAAAGAGCTTGAAGAGCTCTATCGATAGTGGATAACATTTTTTAGATCCGCAGGTTAGTTTTAGCAAAAATAAAATTCTTTTTTGTTGTTTGGGAAAATGCTAATGTCTTGTTTTTAGTAGTACTACGGGATGGGAGGGATGGTTTTTAGTTTAGGGATTTTCATGAAAAATTAAAAATTTAAAAAATTTTTTCTCTAAATGTAAAAAAATCTTAAAAAAATTAACAAGATCTTTAAAAATTATTACGAATTATTAAAAATTATAAAAAATTATTAGAAAATTATATTTAAAAATTCTCAACAAATCACAAAAATTCTTTTTTTAAAAAATTAAATAACTTTTCTTTTTCAAAAAATTCTTCAAAAAACAATTTCTACTTTTACTTTTTTCGGTTTCCCGGAATGGAAGCTGAAAATCTAAAAACATGGTTGCGAATCCCTACTCAGTGAATTTCACATTTTCCTATAAAACCAGAGGGGTCCTTTCTTAATTATTTATGTCGTTCGGGAAAAATCGCCAATGTCCCATCTTCTCTTCATGCTCTTTCATATGGTGTATGGGTCATAGTGGGACAATTGTCCATTTGGCCACAATGGCCACTGGAGGCATCCTGTCCAAAATTTTATAAATAATTTTATTTTTCTCCAAAACTGACCGGCGGATCTAAAAAATGCTATCAAATATCGATAGAGCTCTTCATGCTCTTTCATATGGTGTATGGGTCATAGTGGGACAATTATCCATTTGGCCACAAAGGCCACTGGAGGCATCCTGTCCAGAATTTTACAAAGAAATTGATTTTTCTCCAAAACCGACCGGCGGATCTAAAAAATTCTATCAAATATCGATAGAGCTCTTCATGCTCTTTCATATGGTGTATGGGTCATAGTGGGACAATTGTCCATTTGGCCACAATGGCCACTGGAGGCATCCTGTCCAGAATTTTATAAATAATTTTATTTTTCTCCAAAACTGACCGGCGGATCTAAAAAATTCTATCAAATATCGATAGAGCTCTTCATGCTCTTTCATATGGTGTATGGGTCATAGTGGGACAATTGTCCATTTGGCCACAATGGCCACTGGAGGCATCCTGTCCAGAATTTTATAAAGAATTTTATTTTTCTCCAAAACTGACCGGCGGATCTAAAAAATGCTATCAAATATCGATAGAGCGCTTCATGCTCTTTCATATGGTGTATGGGTCATAGTGGGACAATTGTCCATTTGGCCACAAAGGCCACTGGAGGCATCCTGTCCAGAATTTTACAAAGAAATTGATTTTTCTCCAAAACTGACCGGCGGATCTAAAAAATTCTATCAAATATCGATAGAGCTCTTCATGCTCTTTCATATGGTGTATGGGTCAAAGTGGGACAATTGTCCATTTGGACACAATGGCCTCTGGAGTCCCATCCTCCCAAAAAATTTGGCCTAAAAACTCAATTTTCTGCAAAATTTTTAGACATATGTGTGGATGTAGCTGTGAGTGACAATGCCACAAGTGGGTGGTTTAGTTTTAAATAAAGTAAATTGGTCAGGAAGACCATTTAATATTTTTCCTGGTGATCAAAAAATAAATCTGTCATTGGTTAGGACAGAAAATACCTCTGTTAACTCTTTACAGTGCTCTGTTCCCTCCTTTATGAAGCTCTGTTAACTAATTAACAGAGCTCTGCAAAAAAATGGTTTGTGTCTGTACTAATTAAATTCGGAATTTATCTTCACGCACATCAATCTGGTTGGTTCAACAGAAGGAAATAATCGAGAAGGTTCAGCGGTTAAAACTAGAAGTGGCCATATTCTTTAATAGTATATTTCACAAAAAGTACAATTTATTTAGCGATTAATGTGATATGTCTTATGCATTTACTTACAAACAAAAAATGGTTTTTAATTTTTTAGTATGGTTTTTTTTATCAAAACACCAAACTGTGCTTAATATTTATTCACAGGAGAAATCACTCATTTTGAATAAAAATGTTTGGGTTTGAAAACGAAATGAAGGGAAACACAAATTCTGTTTTGAAAACGAAAGGAAGCGAAACACAAACTCTACGTATATTGCACACAAAATTTCTTTTTGTCAAAAATTATTTTATGAATTCATATGCTTAAAAAAAGGATGTAACTGTCCTTATTATTTTTCACACAACTGTATATCATCAAAAAAAGAACGCCATGTGAAGTGAAAATTAAGTGTTGTATAGTATGCCTACATTTTGATAGTGATCCAAATCATATACCATTCTGTTTTAAAATAATATTTTGAGGAAGCAAACCAAGCATCATGGAATTGGACAGCAAACAGTGATACAAGAGAAGTTCTAAGTGAGGCTGTTAATTCAGCTAATTAAAATTAAAATTAAAAACGTAAAAATTTCAGTAATTTTCTTAACTGTCTTGATTTTTTAATTGTTTCAGTCGACTTTTTGGTGATATTTTTATCTGTGTATATTTTTCCACCACCTGTGTCCTTTCAGTTCTTTACAGTAGTACAAGTACACCCTAATGTTCAGAAGGAACATATCAAAGATTTCTCCTATGGTTGAGCACGCTTCGGAATGTTGTTCTTGTATTCAAATTTAAAGCATACAGACTCGAGCACCAGAAATTTCATTCATTCAGAGGAATTCCAATTTATGCCTATGACGATGATACTCTGATGATATCACACTTACTTGGTCGATGTTCTCTATTTGCTTTAGAGGTTGTAATATGGACTACAAAAAATATACATTGTGACTCCAATGAGAAACAACAATATTTTAGTGAGAACACTAACACAAACCCAACTCCGCGTCGTGTTAACTTTGAATCCCCACAGCGTGTAGCAATGTTAGTTGACAAACGATTCGATAAACTAATGCAAACAATTGATAACAAATTCAGCGAGTGGGAGAATGGCATAGTAAATGATATCGATAGAAGAATGTTACATTTGCAGTTAGAAATTAATAATCTCTCTGAGAGAGTTGTCAAATTAGAAACAGTCGAAGATAAAATTGCAGGCATACAAACAGAAATTAGTAAACTAAAGACGCTAAATCCTGAAAATATGTTATCTGAAATGAAAAGTGAGATACTTGAGTTAAGTATTCGTTTCGCGGCCAGATATATATCAAGTGTACCAGATCTGATACACCAATATATATGGAAAACATCGATAAATTACTCTGTTTATTTCGGGGAAATAATTGACCTGAAAACTCTTTGGAGGGTCCCCAAAACAACATCGCAAATGATTTACAATAGCTCAATAAACAACCATTATTTTTGTATTATTATTAACCTATTTCAAATTAAACCACATAAACCACTTACCCAAAATTCAATTTTTTTACAATGTCTTAATGTATTCTATGCAAAGCAATATCCATTACAATCATTTCACTATAATTAGCATTGCTACTTTTTATACTAATGAGTGACCACATAGCAATGAGTTCCAAAGACAGGCTAAGGCATATGATTCGGATACTATATGAACAGAAACAGGGTTTAAAAATCGCACATATAAATGCGCAGAGCTTAAATAATAAAATGGATGAATTTCGCTATGTATTCACAAATTCAGATGTTGACGTGATATGTGTTTCTGAAACATGGTATCATCCACAGATTTCTGATGATATATACAGTTTGGAAGGCTACTCACTTCATCGATCTGATAGACTATCCAATTCAAGTGGAATTCAGAATTCTTATTGACTGTATATATAGGCCGAATGATCGAATTGGATTTGAACATATTATGCAAGTTGTAGAAAATGTTTCCCTTAACTATAATGATATTGTCTTGCTTGGAGATCTGAACAGCAATCTGCTACAATCTAATACGCTAACCCAGACCATGCAAACGTTTGACTTCCTCCCAGTAAACATGGAAAATCCCACTCATTTTACCACACGCACAGAAAAACCATGTTTGGACATGGTTGCCGCATCCATTTAATGCTTATCTAAAGCATGTAATTGCTCTGGTGACAATAAGCATTTGAATGGTTCTCAAATACCGCAAACATGTTCTATCATTTAAATGATAGAATTTGAGACCATTAAATGGTCGGGAAAATCATGTACCTGACCATTAAATTTTTTGACTTTTTTACAGGGAAAAAAGTATTTTTATAGGTTAAGTATAGACATGTTTAGAACCATTACATGGCCATAAAGACCATTTACATTTTTTTCGTGGCCATTTAATTTTTTACTTTTTTGCGGTCGTGTGTTGATTGTTTCTTGGAATGGACGGAGAATACGGATTTACTGTTTTGTGTTAATTTATTTAGTCAGAAGTGGCATGTGGTTTTATGTGAAGACAAAAAAGGAAAGTGAAATTGAAAAAAAATTACTTATTTTTGTTCTGCATTTTACTACATGGTATAATTTATTTTTATTTGCAGTTACATGATGTCTGCGTTTGTACATTTTACGATGTAAATATGGAATAATTACTTATTGTTGAAATTGAAATAAAATAGAGTGTGTAAAAATATATGATGTTTGCTTGAACGGTATTATAAATATAAATAAACAATGAATTAGTTTATAAATAAATAAAAACAAATAAATAAAGTTAATTTTGTGTTTTCTTTTCTCAAGTGGCGTCCTTTTTTCGACGATGAAAAAAAAGTTTTTTCATAAAGATCAAAACATAGGTTGTGACCATGCTCTTTTAACTAGAATAAAAACATTTTTGCCGAATACCACAACATTTTAGATCGTGACCATTGTATTTTGATTGAAACAAAATTCTTTTTATCAATGTAATAAGATGAGGGCAATTTTATTTTTCGTAGAACCATGTTCACTGAGCCAACATGGTTGCAGGTGAAAATGTTACATGGTCGCCGCAAAAATAGCTCCGATCATATTATTTTGCTCTTCAAATATGATTGTGACAATCATGTTTCTTCTCTGCGTGTGAAAAACAATCTGGATTCCGGAAGTAAAGGAAATGTATTACAGCGCTTACCGAAGTTGTAGAAACCATACGCCAACGACTTGAAAAAATGGTTGATCATAACATACTGCTATCCTAATTTGAGAAATTATTTTTCTGCAAACGCTTGCAAATTAATATCATCATATCTTAAATCCCGATCACAGATAGTGTTTCTAAACAACCAACGATCTAGGCCTAATAAAATATCCCGAGGTGTTCCTCAGGGATCAATCCTTGGTGCAATTCTTTTCACATTTATATCGATGATTTGTCGGAAATACCACTGACATGTAACTTATATAATAGACATGTAACTTATATAATATTGAATCATGCATAAATGATATAAACTCTGATCTAAATTTCATACAAGATTGGGCTTGTAATAATGGTCTCCATTTGAATCCCTCAACAACAAAATATTTGGCTATAGCAAAAAATAAAATCATCTTGTTGTACTAGTTTTACAAATTATTAAATAAATAAATAAAATACATATGAGTAACATTCTTAAACGCTTAATCCCTCGAGATTTTTATGATTACTATGTAAAAAGTGATCTAAAATTCTGTAAAACACTCAAAGAATGTGGAAAGGAAATGTAAGTTAATTTTAAAAATTTTAACTAAATATTTTTCGAAAAATTTAGAAAATGTATTAGACATAATTGGTTTATAGTATTTGTTAAAGAAAATTTCGAAGAAAAAAAAACAATTACACACAATTAAATTTCATGTACACTTGATGAAAATCAACTTTTCTTATGTATTTTGAGCTGCTGAATTCGAAAAAAATTTTAATTTTTTTTTGTGGAACAGTTTGTTTTACATAATTGACTTTATTATTTTTCGTGTTTATTGTTTGTTTATATTTCTATTCATATTTGTTAAGTAATAAACCAGTAGGGACAGCAATCAGAATTTAAATCTCGAAAAGTCGAATTTTCGTGGACCCATTAGGGACTAACAAATTTTTGGGCTTAGACGAATAAACCTCAGCTTCCATACAGAATTATATTAATATCTTTATCCATTCAAAAATTGCAGAGTTATGAAAAAAGCGATTTAAAACCACTGTGCGTTGTCGCTCAATAACTCCGTTCTTCCTTTTTGAATAGGAGCGTGCAAACGATGCCTAACACTGCCTAACAAAAATCCATACTTAAACCAATGCTAAATTTAACTTTTATTGCAAAAAAAAAATATTTTTTTTGTATTTAAATTTCATTATTTTATCGCAATTTTCCATAGCCCAATGAAACTTTCCTTTTTTATATCATTCTCAAATATTTGATGAATTAGGCGTGGGTATGTTGTTGTTGTTGTAAAATTTTTTAATGTAGTTTCATCCATTTTGTTCTATGCTTGTGTAGTTCAGCTGGTAGCCAGATCAAGGAACTCTGCGACAAAGATGGGGTGTGTCCAGAGTGATCTGGTAGTGAGACGGGTAGGCTTAGCTGGGCAAGCAAAAAGGTGACGAGTATCATGTGGCCCTTGATTACAGATGGGACACGCGTCAGTTACGCTGCTATCAATCACTGATAAGTATGAATTGAGGCGGCTGCACTTGCCTGATCTTAGTTGGGCCAAAACTACCCTTGTCTGCCGTGGGAGGTCTCTCTCCGGTGCTATGGGCGGCGGTCGGACTCCGAGAACAGGATTAACCTTGTAGCTTCTCACCGCTTCAGCTACAGTATCCTCATGAATCCTGTTCAGACCTGTCTGGTATGCAGCCTGATCTAGAGGATATCTTTTGTAACGCTGGATCTCGGGCTCTATGTTAGAAGGTGAAGATCAACCCTTACATTCCTGGGTGGAGGTTGTTTATCCACAAGATGGTGATTCGGATGACAACTTCGATGGCAACCCAAGAGGTACTGCTTTGACAACATGTAGTTGTGTCGACGCACTGGGATGATCTTGGTCTCCGTATAAAGGTGATCCAGGGGTGTACTGCGGAGACATCCTGTTGCGGTTCTAAGGGCAGCGTTCTGACAGGTCTGTATGTTATTCCACTGCGTATCGCTCGTTTGGGGTGTCCACACTGGCGCTGCATAGTTTACCACTGACCGGTCATTTGCCTTGTATGTAGTTAACAAGGTTTCTTTGTCCGCACCCAAGTGCTGTCGGCAAGCGACTTGAGGACTTTGTTTCTACTGCGGAGCTTATCACAAATTGCAGTGGCATGGGCGGACGATTTATAAAGGCTGTCGAATGTGGCCCCGAGAATCTTGGGGTAATTTGTTGTCGGAATTGTTTCGCCATCGACTCTGACATTCAACTGCCTGCGTACTTCCGCCGTCCATGTAGTGAATAGTGTGGCTGAGGATTTGGTGGGAGATATCCTCAAATTTCTTGCAGTGAAATAACTGGTAAGATCATCGCAAATGTCATCAACAATGGGCCCGGATGCCATGATTGTGCAATCGTCCGCATAAGACACAGTCTCGACGCCGTCAGGAGGGGGTGGAATCGAGGACAGGTAGAGGTTAAGCAGTGCCGGAGATATCACCCCGCCCTGGGGAACTGCCTGTTTAACTCTACGGGGTTTTGACTTCTTGTCCCTTAATTCCACGTACGACTGGCGCCCACACATATAATTCAGAACCCAACGCTTCGTTCCTGCCGGTAGGGACGTGTTCTCGATGTCCTCGAATAATGTGGCATGGTTGACCGTATCGAACGCTTTCGATAGGTCAAGCGCCACGAGGACCTTCCTTGCCCCCTATTGATATGTGTCGAAATGGCATGTAAGGCTGTCGTCGTACTATGTACCTTACGGAATCCATGTTGATGGTGGGCAGCTGGAAAATTCTCCATAAGGCTGGGGAGGAGTAGTGCCTCAAGGAACACATGAGTTCGATATGAACTAACGCAGAAGAAAATTTTCGTACGATTCTCAAAAATAGAATAGAACTACTAATAGAACTACTGCACGAGCGACAAATATTGTTTATACCCTTCACCACTACTGTGGTACAGGGTAGAATAAGTTTGTGCATTTGTATGTAACGCCAAGAAGGAGTAATCATAGACCAACCTTTTAGTATACGGATCGGCTTAGAATTAAATTCTGAGTCGATTTACCGATATCCGTCTGTCTGTCTGTCCGTCTGTATGTCTGTCTGTCTGTCTGTTGGTGTATTTTTGTGTGCAAAGTACAGCTCGTAGTTTTAGTCCGATTGTCCTAAAATTTGGTATAGGGTCCTGTTTCGGTTCAAAGACGATCCCTATTGATTTTGCAAAAAATCGGTTCAGATTTAGATATAGCTGCCATATATGTTTTTCACCGATCTGGTCATAATTGGCGTATATATCAACCGATCTTCCTCAAATTCCGTACATCCGAATATTTTATGAGTCTCGAAAAACTTGCAAAATATCAGCAAAATCGGTTCAGATTTAGATATAGCTCCCATATATAGCTTTCGCCAGATTTACACTCATTTGCCCACAGAGACCAATTTTTTGCTCCGATTTAGTTGAAATTTTGCATATGGAGTAGAATTAGCATTATAACTATGCGTGCCAAATTTGGTTGAAATCGGTTCAGATTTGGATATATCTCCCATATATAGCTTTCGCCCGATTTACACTCATATGGCCACAGAGGCCAATTTTTAACTCCGTTTTAGTTGAAATTTTGCACAGGGAGTAGAATTAGCATTGTAGTTATGCGTGCCAAATTTGGTTGAAATCGGTTCAGATTTAGATATAGCACCCATATATAGCTTTCGCCCGATTTACACTCATATGACCACAGAGGCCAATTTTTAACTCCGATTTTGTTGAAATTTTGCACAGGGAGTAGAATTAGCATTGTTGCTATGCGTGCCAAATTTGGTTGGAATCGGTTCTGATTAAGATATAGCTATAGTGGTGCAGGGTAAAATATAGTCGGCCCCGCCCGACTTTAGACTGTCCTTACTTGTTTTTACCCACATTTTTGTGTATTGATATTGTTGGTTTGTGCCTCAGCTATACAAATAAATTCCGAATTTATTTATCAGTGAAATGTGTGTAATTCTGCAAATCCTGAATTGGGCCTTTCGGAATCTAACGAACAGCTTTGGAACCGATGTAAACTTATATTAGTTTTATTTTATTTTCTTATAAAAGTTCTATGACGTACATCGTTTGAAAGCGTGAAAGTTTGCATCTAAACATATTTGTTTTGTGTGAATGAATTTCCTTATGAATAATTCGGGTAAAAAATTACGCAATTGGCCAGAAAATTAAAAAAAAAATTAGCTAGTTTCTATTAAATTGTTTTCATGTTCTGTAAAAGTGTCAACTTTTATCACACAAAGTTTGTACATTTCTTCCAAACAAATATCTTTACAGCCAAAAATAAGTGGTGAACGATGTTTGTTTGTCTAAATTACGTTTGAGAGTAAAGCACATATCCTGAATTACGCATCTCCAAATTTTTCGTTTTAGACAACATTATTTCTGTTATACCAAAAATATATGTTTAAAAAAAAAACTCTTTAGTGACAAACGAAAACAAATTCCTAAGAGGGAAATTCACAACATAACATAAGGCATCACCGTAGACTGAATAGTCTATGTGAGCCGAAAATATTGGGCTCGCATTATACCTAACCTACCTTTAGACTCATAGATTTTAACATTTTGTTCATATTCAAAATTCAATAATGCTTTCCAGCTAAACAATTGCATTTGTCTTGTCTGAAAAAGCTGCCTTTAAAACGTTTGATTAATTTTCTTTGGCTTTATGCCCAAATAAATTTGTTTCCTATCTAAATGAAAATGTTTGTTTACATGCTTTATGGGAAAATGTGTACTTAAATTGTTTGTCTTTGACCCCTAACCTCATTCCTAGAATAAAGAATTTTGATAAATTATGATATCTTCATGAAAATATAAGCCCGGTTGGGCAAAATTTGTTTTAATTAACCTCAAGACAACAATGATGACATTCCTTTTGTTTGTGTTCATCCAAAATATCCTTGTTCGAGGAATTGCTTTTCGTGGTGAAAAACAAACAAAAAAACAAGGAGAAATCGAAAACCAAGATTGCATAGTTGTGGTTTCGTTCCTTTGTTCGATGATGATGTAAAGGATTCCCCGCCAGTTATGCCACCGTAACCAAGGATGGGTTTTGTGGTTGAATTCCACATAAAATAATATGTGTCTCTTTCTCTATTTATTTTATCCCTACATTTCCAAGTTTTTATCTATGGTTGTGTGTGGGTGTGTTTTTTTTGTGTGTTTGATCTCAACACTCTTCCATACTCGCCTAGATGTGGATGCAGTTATATTATGCTTCCATTTTTCTAATGTAAATATTTGCAACAATTACAAATAACAAAATAAATAAATTCAAACAATGCCTCAGCTAACATTTTACAATGTCAAATGGAACTGAGGCTAAGGTTGCGATGTATTTTGTGGAAATCTATGTATACATGGTTATGGATTTGTCAACTATTGCATTCTAGATGTATGCCGAAAACCCAGAGAATACTCTTAATTTTTGATATGAAAATTGTTTTTGTGACAAGCGTCTATTGGGTAAGAGCAATCTAACTACACTGAAAAAAAAGCATACTCAGTTCCAAAGATTTTATCTTTACTTTAAAAAATTTGGTATTGATTCCGAGCCAAAGAAGCGGAGAATACAAGTAAGGATACTTTTAAGACACAATTCTCTTTTAAATTTAGGTTTTGTGTACTTGCTTCTAGGAAGCAAATTTTAATTTTTCGCTTTCTAAGCTTTTTTTCTTCATATGCTATCAAAGTCCTTTAAAAACGAGTTAACGGCAACTTTATTTTCCAAATTAGGACTCGACTTCCAGTAGAAATTATGCTATGTTTGAAGTAAAAAACTTCTTTAAAATAAAGTTTTGAAAAATATGTCCTATATTTGAACGATTTTTTGCTTTGTAGTCAAGATGCAAAAAGACAACAAATTTAAAGACAATTTCATTAAATTTAAAGAATTTTTCTGAATTATTAAAGTCAAGTTGACCTTAGCCTATAAATTTTTTCTTTCATGTTAAGATACCCATTTTTAAGTCAAATCACTTAATTATAAGGACAATACGACTTCATTGAAAAGTTTATCGACTTTTGGACAAGGAAAATAACTTTATTTTAGAGAAATGCGTCTTCTATGTTAAGCAAAATTTGTATTCGTATTTTAAAGACATGAAATCTTTGACCTCACGACAATATTTTTTTCAGTGTATAATGAAATAAAATAGCGATTATACACGTAAACAAATCGATTACTTTCAAAAAAATTCTTCTGTTGTAAGAGTTTATGACAAGCGTATCAATGATTGTCCTACACAACCATTGTGTGTATTTTACAACAGTATAGAAAGCACATTCAAGGTTGAAATTAACATACTATCAACGCATTTTAATAGATCTAACGCTAAATCTAGCAAGATCTAGCTCATTCGGAAAATTTTTAAAAATATCTCAAATTTATAATTCATAGCTTTGCCTATAACAATTACATAAAATGGCTTTAGATTTATATATTTTCATATTTTTACTAACATTTCGCTTCGTCTCAGGGTATTAGCCGGTTTAAATTTGAAGTTTGTAGAAGTGCAAAATGTCTGGGGACAAATCACCGCATTCGTCATCGAGTTCCGTTTCGTATAGAGAAACATTTCGATCGCTGTGGATCACCGCATTCGATCGCAATTTATTTTGTCTACTACTTTTTATACCCACCACCATAGAATGGTGACGGGGGTATAATAAGTTTGTCATTCCGTTTGTAACGCATCGAAATATCGATTTCCGACTATATAAAGTATATATATTCTTGATCAGGGAGAAATTCTAAGACGATATAACGATGTCCGTCTGTCCGTCTGTCTGTCTGTCTGTCTGTCTGTCTGTCTGTCTGTTGTAATCACGCTACAGTCTTCAATAATGAAGCGATCGCGCTGAAATTTTGCACAAACTCGTCTTTTGTCTGCAGGCAGGTCAAGTTCGAAGATGGGCTATATCGGTCCAGGTTTTGATATAGTCCCCATATAAACCGACCTCCCGATTTGGGGTCTTGGGCTTATAGAAATCGTAGTTTTTATCCAATTTGCCTGAAATTAGAAATGTAGAGGTATTTTATGACCATAAAGGGGTGTGCCAAAAATGGTGAGTATCGGCCAATGTTTTGGTATAGCCCCCATATAGACCGATCTCCCGATTTTACTTCTTGGGCTTATAGAAACCGCAGTTTTTATTCAATTTACTTGAAATTGGAAATCTAGAGGTATTGTAAGACCACAAATACGTGTGCCAAAAATTGTGAGTATCGGTCCATGGTTTGGTATAGCCCCCATATAAACCGACCTCCCGATTTGGGGTCTTTCGCTTATAGAAACCGTAGTTTTCATCCAATTTGCGCGAAATTGAAAATCTAGAGGTATTTTATGACCATAAAGAGGTGTGCCAAAAATGGTGAGTGTCGGTCCATGTTTTGGTATAGCCCCATATAGACCGATCTCCCGATTTTACTTCTTGGGCTTATAGAAACCGCAGTTTTTATTCAATTTACCTGAAATTGGAAATCTAGAGGTATTGTAGGACCACAAATACGTGTGCCAAAAATTGTGAGTATCCGTCCATATTTTGGTATAGCTCCCATATAGAGCGATCTCCCGATTTGGGGTCTTGGGCTTATAGAAACCGTAGTTTTTATCCAATTTGTCTGAAATTGGAAATCTAGAGGTATTTTAGGACCATAAAGAGGTGTGCCGAGAATGGTGAGTATCGGTCCATATTTTGGTGTAGCCCCCAAATAGTATCAATTACTATTTTTATACCCACCACCATAGAATGGTGACGGGGGTATAATAAGTTTGTCATTCCGTTTGTAACGCATCGAAATATCGATTTCCGACTATATAAAGTATATATATTCTTGATCAGGGAGAAATTCTAAGACGATATAACGATGTCCGTCTGTCCGTCTGTCTGTCTGTCTGTCTGTCTGTCTGTCTGTATGTCTGTTGTAATCACGCTACAGTCTTCAATAATGATGCGATCGCGCTGAAATTTTGCACAAACTCGTCTTTTGTCTGCAGGCAGGTCAAGTTCGAAGATGGGCTATATCGGTCCAGGTTTTGATATAGTCCCCATATAAACCGACCTCCCGATTTGGGGTCTTGGGCTTATAGAAATCGTAGTTTTTATCCAATTTGCCTGAAATTAGAAATGTAGAGGTATTTTATGACCATAAAGGGGTGTGCCAAAAATGGTGAGTATCGGCCAATGTTTTGGTATAGCCCCCATATAGACCGATCTCCCGATTTTACTTCTTGGGCTTATAGAAACCGCAGTTTTTATTCAATTTACTTGAAATTGGAAATCTAGAGGTATTGTAAGACCACAAATACGTGTGCCAAAAATTGTGAGTATCGGTCCATGGTTTGGTATAGCCCCCATATAAACCGACCTCCCGATTTGGGGTCTTTCGCTTATAGAAACCGTAGTTTTCATCCAATTTGCGCGAAATTGAAAATCTAGAGGTATTTTATGACCATAAAGAGGTGTGCCAAAAATGGTGAGTGTCGGTCCATGTTTTGGTATAGCCCCATATAGACCGATCTCCCGATTTTACTTCTTGGGCTTATAGAAACCGCAGTTTTTATTCAATTTACCTGAAATTGGAAATCTAGAGGTATTGTAGGACCACAAATACGTGTGCCAAAAATTGTGAGTATCCGTCCATATTTTGGTATAGCTCCCATATAGAGCGATCTCCCGATTTGGGGTCTTGGGCTTATAGAAACCGTAGTTTTTATCCAATTTGTCTGAAATTGGAAATCTAGAGGTATTTTAGGACCATAAAGAGGTGTGCCGAGAATGGTGAGTATCGGTCCATATTTTGGTGTAGCCCCCAAATAGTATCAATTACTATTTTTTAAATTAAATTGACTAAACCAGACTAAACAAAATAATAAAGGAGCTTTAATTATTCAACTAAATCAAAAGTTCAACCACAGATTTATTTTATAAATACCAGATTAAAAACATTGCCATCGGCAACTGCTACCACAACCAAAGTAATTCGATTGTGCATGAAAATCTTTAGCGGGACTTTCTGCTGTGTATATACTTGTTTAATTTTTAGAAAAATGTAAAATCGTAAATAGGTTTTCAAATCCTGGGGGGGCTAAAATTTTTCTGGGGGGTCTAAGCCCCCTCCCCAGAGGCCTTCCTACGCTTATGGTCCCCATATAAAACGACCTCCCGATTTGGGGTCTTGGGTTTATAGAAACCGTAGTTTTTATCCAATTTGTCTGAAATTGGAAATCTAGAGGTATTTTGGGACCATAAAGAGGTGTGCCGAAAATGGTGAGTATCGGTCCATATTTTTGTATAGCCCCCATATAGACCGATTTCCCGATTTTACTTCTTGGGCTTCTAGAATCCGAAGTTTTTATCCTATTTGCCTGAAATTGGAAATCTATAGGTATTTTCGGGTCATAAAGAGGTGTGCCGAAAGCGGTGAGTATCGGTCCATATTTTAGTATAGCCCCCATCAGAACGATCTCCCGATTAAACTGCTTGGGTTTCTAGAAACCGTAGTTTTTATCTGATTTGCCAGAAATTGTAAATACTGATCATGAAAATTGTTTGAAACTCAATGTAAAATTTCCAGATTTTACTTCTACAGATTTAAGATTTCAAATCAAGACGTTATTTTATATTTTTCTTGCACACTTACAAGAGATGTTAATGATTCCTCTAAAACTCAAGCAAAAATGGTTCTTATAAATCCAGAATCTGATATAGTCCTCATAGGTGAAATCTTTAAATTCATTTTCGGGAAGTGTCCTCAAGTCCTCTAGCCCTCCTGAAATTTCAAAGGAAACCCTAATATCTGGTTCATGGTGGAGGGTATTTAAGATTCGGCCCGGCCGAACTTACTGCTGTATATACTTGTTTTCATTGTTGTAAACATATGATAATAAGAAATTGGAAGCGAAAGAGAATTTCAAAATAAGTTTTTGTGATCAAAATATGTTATTTCTGAGAAATTTATATTGTTTTTGTGTGTTAAAATATATGTGTAAAAATATTATAAATCCAAGTGTTTTTTTTGTTTTCCTCGTCTTCGGATTCAGAGGATGAGTACAAAGTGACATTAATAAGGAAAAATATTCGTGACAAAAGCAGTCCTTTAGCATTTCCAGAAGTAGAGTAAGTGATTCTATTTTGAAGTGAGTGCTTTTAACTAATTGTGTGAAACAATTCCAAACGACTGCGGTGATCCGCGTAAACTACTTTACGATGCCGAAGTACTCGATTTCGACTGCGGTGATTTGGCTCCAGTTCAGATTTAAATATGGAAATAATATCAAAATCGAGAATATAGCGAGCTTTCAGTTGGATTGCATTGGTGATCCAGGTAATCTGGTGGAGTCACCTGATTGGATTGCTCCTGAAGAAATACAAACGGGGTAATTATAATGGTTGACATCAAACAAAATGGTGACATCAACCATTTTTAAGTCGGATTAATTTACTATAAGGCAACACGACTTCATTGAAAGTTTATCGACTTTTGGACAAGGAAAGAAACTTTATATCAGAGAAATGCGCCTATGCTTAGCATTAAGGACATGAAATCTTTGGCCTCACGACAATATTTTTTCAGTGTACTCATAAAAATTTCATATAATTCTATTCAATGACACACAACTTAATTTGACCCTTTAGAAATTGTACACTAAAAAAAATATTATACTAATACAAAGGAAAGACAATACGGAAATTTTATTTACAGGTTGACTGTCTGAATCAAAGACTTTGAGATTATAACAAGATGTCCAAATTGCCTCTTGTTCTTGAATAGATAAAAGTGCACGACTTTAGGTTCACACACGTTCGTTATCTATTTTGCTTGTTCGAAGGTTTCTTTGCAACATTTTCTCCAATTCCTCTTTAAAATTGTATTCGTAACAATCATGTGTCTAAATAGCTGTGTTCGGGGGACCAATAATGTATAATAATTTGTGACTCTAAAATTTTTCGTTTAGACAAAAACACGAACAAAAAGAGATAAAAAAACAACAATTGACAAATAAAGAAGTTAAAAGAGGGAAACATTTTGAATTGGCCGCTACGACGGGCGTGTTTCCAAAATTAAAACTGTAAAGTAAAAATTCCTATTTTCTCAGAAAAACTGTAGAAAACTTAATGTAGAAAGAACACCAGGGAGCATAATAGACATATCTTAATGATTTAATGACTTAAGGTGGGTATTAAGTTCCAGTTTAGCCGTTAAAATTTCCATTTTTATCGTCATATAATTATAAATAAACCATATTTGTCATTATGTCTTATATGGCAATGTAATTTGTAAAGATACGGTACCAATAAATACTCAACAAAATAAAAATAAACACAATTTACTTGAAGTAATTTCTTTTGGCATAAATGTTGAATGAAAAGAGTGCAGAAACAGGCCTATTAACCAAATTGAAAATTCTTCATTTTCTTTTCTTTTTTAGATTCGTAACATCATACCCATTTTTTTGCAACTCTCCCATACATGTATGAACCTAAACTCATGAGCCTATTAGAAAAAAGGGGAAGAATTTAGACATCTTGGGAAATCAGATAATCTTTGGTCTGGATATATTTATGTATACTTTGGTCTGGAATATACATTTATGTATACCAACATTTGTTGGGTCATTCCATCTCATCTAATTGATCATTTCTTTAGTTCTTACATTTCGGCCACTAATATTTCTGCCAATACAATGATTGGATAATCTTTGCACGTTACACAAGAAGCAGGCTCTACAATGAACTCCATAACCTACTTAGGTTAGGTTAGGTTAGGTGGCAGCACGATGTATCAGGCTCACATAGACTATTCAGTTTATTGTGATACCACATTGGTGAACTTCTCTCTTATCACTGAGTGCTGCCCGATTCCATGTTAAGCTCAATGACAAGGGACCTCCTTTTTATAGCCGAGTCCGAACGGCGTTCCACATTGCAGTGAAACCACTTAGAGAAGTTTTTAAACCCTCAGAAATGTCACCAGCATTTCTGAGGTGGGATAATCCACCGCTGAAAAACTTTTTGGTGTTCGGTCGAAGCAGGAATCAAACCCACGACCTTGTGTATGCAAGGCGGGCATGCTAACCATTCTGCATTAAAAATCTCCCATTTAAATTTATTGTACGTTTTAGTGAAATATTGGGTTCACTTTTTTTGAGTGTAATCTTCTTAACTCATCTGTTTCGTAGTTTCCCGATATGTTTCTGTGGCCAGATACCCATACTAGGTGAATATTGTACTGCTGAACAATCTATTTCAGAGATTTGTGGCTGTCTATAGTCGTTTTCGAGTTAAGGAACATTATCTTCAATAAGTAGATCGAATAAGAACATGTGTATTATTTTAAACTTAAGAAACGCAAATTTGTTTTAATTATTGTGATAGTTTGGTTTTTGGAAGAATATGAATATATTCGCGGGTTCCATTCCTCCTAGCGTGATCCTGATTGATTTACGTTTCTTCATTATCTTTCATGATTAAAAAACTACTTGCAATTGACAACTATAGAGTAATCGGATGACTTTTAATTAATGGGTCGTACATGTTGTAGTCTCATTTATGACATTTTCATTTTATATTTGTTCAAATAATATTCTGTGGCTTTTTGATAAGAACTACTGAAAGAGTTGAATTCTTCTTTTGATACGTATCTCTCTTTTGAATTTTTATAGCTTCGTTTGATTTCTTATGAAGCTAGCTGCGTGGTTGGGGTGAAAAGTTTATCAAATTAAGTGACAACATCTCCGACACAAAATGGCAAATAATAAACTAGAACGAATTGAGATTTAATCGGTAGCATTGATTGGGCACAACTTACAATGACATTCCCAAAATCGTTATTTTTTTTTTTTTGTTGTGAACAAAATTCTTCAAAACTTCAAAAGATGTTTGTTTTTGTTAAAGTTTTGTATTCTTTTTCTTTTTGATGCAATATAAACTCATCCTCTTTGTTTGGGATTGTTTTGTTTGTGAAACCTATCCTCTTCTCCACCACATGTGTACTTGATTAAGAGATTACGTTAAAGTTTCATGTGGAAAGATACCCAAAGTATGCTGCATTTTTATTGCAGTTGGATGGAGGATTAAAGATTGAAGAGAACAAAAGAAAACAACTAGGCGGGAACAAAGCATCCTTGCGATAGACATCCTTTGTATCTACGTCACAACAAAGGAAAACGAAAGAAATTCAATAAATGTCAATACATGAAACTCGATTCCTAGCAGAGGAACTTTCCCAAGTGTCTTCCAATATAAACAGTAAAGATGCAGCAGACATGTAGTATTGCAAGTTATTGCTTTTTAATACCTTAACCACAAATGATTTTCTTCTGTGGTAGAGAGAGAGAGAGGATTAAAACTCTTTAGCCTCCATTGCCTCAATGTATGAATGGCAAGCCCCATTAATCCTCAAAAACCTCACGTTTTGTCACTCAGTTCTTATTTAACATTTATGATATATGGGGGAAGATTTAGTATTTGGATATTGCCTTGCAACGAAAACATTTTCTAGGTTCGATTGGAAAAAATTAATTTCTGACCGAAAATTTTACAATTATATTTTTGGGTCTACATTTGACGATGGGCTATTTATTCTGAAGCAGGACTGAAATGTTGGAAAAAATAGGAATAAATAGGTGTAAAACAAACTTAAAGACAAACTAATTTTCTTCAGAACAAAACTTTAGCCAAATGACGTTCCTCTTTTGTTATGAAACATTTTTTGTTTTATGTGAACGTGATATTAATTCTGGTTGGTTTTGTATCCAAATAAATGATACCAGACTTGATTTTGGTCCTCATATTGAGGAATGTGTTAATAAGGCTATATGTGATTTTGGGTTTCATAAAAAGATGGTCTAAGGAGTTTGATTGGATTATGTATGTATTGTCTTGTCATCAAGTTATCGTGGTTCTATTGATTGTATTGAATATGTACAGAAGCAGTTTCCTATTTTTGCTTTGAGGGGGCTTCGTTAGAATAATGTATATGCACGCAAAAAAATAATTCTTTCCTCCCAAACGAAATTTTAGACAAACAAAGTTCGTTTCTCATTTGCTTTTCATTGAAAGGAAGTGTATTTGGAAGAAGAGTATATACTTTTTGTGATAAACGTTTATTCTTTTCCAGGATGGAACAACAATTTCATAAAGACTAACTCAAAAAAAATTTTTTTCTGGCTAATTGCATTTTCCCTCCCATCTTTCTCACTTCCACGATTTTTTTTAGTTCTTAGCACCTTTTTCTGTAATACAAACAATGTAGAAGAAATTATACAATTTTATAAATTTTTAAAATTTTTTACCTTTCGTCTGGACGGAGAATCGAACCGCGGACCATGCAATTTGTAAGCCAACACACTATCCACTGAGCTACATAGCCGTTATTGCCATCAATAGATAATTACCCATATAAGTTATATTTATATAGCATAGCTTGCGGCGCCCACGAGCCGATTAAACAAAGTTTATTTCACAGAAAAACACATTTAGTTGGGCACCATGGAGCAGTGGTTGCTACGTCTGACTTGCATGCCAAGGGTCGTGGGTTCGATCCCTGCTTCGACCAAAGTTTTTTGTTTTTTTTTTTTTTACATATATTCCAGATATGTTAGGAAGATTCCGAAAAAATGTTCAACATTACATTGTAGTATATTAAATTTTGAACTGTAAAATGTGTCTTATTAGAGACCTAAAGTCAGAAAAGAACAGTGTTTGATATAAACGAAATGGACTGTGTTGTTGATTCAAAAATAACTTTTTTTATTGAAAAAATAAAAATTTTGTAACAAACGAATTTTTTTGGTGATAAAAGTGTATTCTTTTCGAAGCAATTCAAAAAACTCTAACAAAAGAAAAACGTTTTCGGTACACGTTTTCCAAACGTTTTTTTTCTTTGCGTGTGTCTTACCTTACCATCTTCTAGTCGTCTTATATTAATTATATTAATTGATCTTCCATTTCTTGAGCCTAGGAGGTTTATGCATGAATTTCTACGAAAATTTCAAACTTTTATCACCAAAATTTTTTTTGTTACAAACTATTTATTTCTGCATTAAAAAAAATATTTTTTATTAAAAAACACAGTAAATTGCGTTTATATCAAGTACTCTTCTTTTCTGACTTCAAGTCTTAAAGTTTCATAGCAAAAATTTAATAACACTAGTTTACAATTTTTTTTCATGTACAAAATTTCTTATGTATTTTGGTCTGCTAAATTCGAAAATCAAGGTTAAACATTTTTTATGGAACAATTTTTGAGATATCCCGTTATTTGTAGTTTTTGGCCTTTTTTCACTAAACAAATGATATCTCGAGCTAAAAATGTCTGTTCCATAAAAAATGTTTAAACTTCATTTTTGAATTTAGCAGACTAAAATACATAATAAAAGTCCCATCGTGTCAAATGTGCATTTTCAGTGTAAACTAGTGTAATATTTTATATAATATCGAACATTTTTTCGGAATTTTCCCAACATTTTTGGAATACATGTAAAAAAAAAAAAAACTGTTTGGTGTTCTGTCGAAGCAGGGATTAAACCCACTACCCTTTGTATGCACGGTAGGCCACGGTGGCCATTGCTCCACGGAGGCTAACTAAATGAATGTTTCTGTTAAATAAAGTTTCTTTACATCGGCTCGTGGGCGCCCAAAAGTATGCTATATAAATAAAACTGTTTGCATTGCTTGTTTGTTTATGGCTAATGCGATAACTGTCTGTAGATGACAATAACAGCTACGTAGCCCAGTGGATAGTGTGTTGGCTTACAAACTGTATGGTCCGCAGTTCGATTCTCCGTCCAGGCTAAACGTAAAATTTAAACAATTTATATAATATTGTTTAAAGAAGTTAAAGATGTGAGGGAAAATGTAATTAGCTAGGTTAGGTTAGGTTAGGTGGCAGCCCGATGTATCAGGCTCACTTACACTATTCAGTCCATTGTGATACCACATTGGTGAACTTCTCTCTTATCACTGAGTGCTGCCCGATTCCATGTTAAGCTCAATGACAAGGGACCTCCTTTTTATAGCCGAGTCCGAACGGCGTTCCACATTGCAGTGAAACCACTTAGAGAAGCTTGAAACCCTCAGAAATGTCACCAGCATTACTGAGGTGGGATAATCCACCGCTGAAAAACTTTTTGGTGTTCGGTCGAAGCAGGAATCGAACCCACGACCTTGTGTATGCAAGGCGGGCATGCTAACCATTGCACCACGGTGGCACCATTGCACCACGGTAATTAGCTAGAAAAGATGTCTTTAACCCTAGCTTTGGCACTAATACAAATATATTTTGGGGAACTGTAGCATTTGGCTTGCACACAGCTGTACTCCACAGAGACTGGATTTTTTTACATTGCCTTGCAGAACGCTTCCTTTTTTCTCATCATGGTAGCATATATACCAAGCGGTCAGGCACACAAGAAATAGCCAACGATTGCATGGGTTCACCGATGATGTGTCCAAAATACTCAATTTGTTTTTGTAATTGGTTTAGGGCCGCACAGTGTGTCCTTCCCATACATTCGATGGCCAAAAATAGAAGGAGTTGTACGAGAGTAATGAAATTTGGCACGAGTTCCTAATATAATAGAATTAAGAAAATTTCAAAGTATCGACAAAATCGACCACGCCCATCGCCCACCGCCCATACAAACTAAAATCATTTTTGGCTGTTAAAAATTAACTATTGCTACAAATTTCCTGAAAATTGCTGGAAGAACATATCTATGCAACACCTTTTAAAAAAAATTATTTCTTCAACATTGACCACGCCCATCGCCCACCTCCCATACAAATGATATTTCAAAAATGCCATATCTTCTGTAAATTTATAACTAGAATGTTTATTTTTCGCAAAAATGCATACAGCATCTATTAAATGCTGTTTTGAAAATATGAAGAAAATCAGCCCACGGTAACACCCGTCCCCCATACAACCCCCATACAAAAATTGTACAGTTCACTCTATTTAATTTATTAACAACATTTTCACATCTTCGTGATAATCTAATTTTTTAAGCTTCAATTTCGTTCTTAATGAATTGATGTATGGGTCGGAGGATATCAACAAATGATGCATTACGTCTTCGTTAGTAGAACAACGCCCAGTCTTGCGCGAGTTATGTAGCCTATAACGTTTATAGTCTTTATTCCTCGCTTCCTGCGCTTCTTCTGATAACATTCCTTTGAAAAATAAACCATATGTTAATTCAAAATGTATGAAACAAATCGTATCTTTACCCTACCTATAGGTAGAATGGCCTCAGATACAATTTTGTTACCATGTATCAAAACTTTATGCACTGTGATGTACTCACTTATTACTTTACCAACTACAATTGGGAATGACAAAGAAGTAAAGAGCATAAACAAATGACAAAATCGATGCCACCAATGATCAATGATTGTTGTTGTTGTAAGAAATATAGCGTTATATTTTTTTTAATTTTGCAAAAATAAAATGCACATCAACATAGGTTCTATTTTTAGAATGACTATAAGAACTGCTACAATTTTAAAAGACTCTACACATTGCGTGTAATAATAAGTGACGTTATTATTCATTCAACCCCAACGTCTTTAATAGCACAGTGGATAGAGTTGGCGGCTGGTGTGCGAACATCTGGAGTTCGAGCCCAACTCATGCTCAAGTTTTCATTATGGTATGTAAAAATTTATTTAAAAAAAATAATAACTGATATGATTTGAATTTCAGTGTACGAGCACTTTATACACAATTATCTTACAAATATACTATTTATAGTAATAGACATGCACACAGGCAAAACAACAACAAGCAGTAACGAAAGAAAGAGTGCGCAGTTGTTGATGCACTCGTAAAATAACGCATAACGCATATTTTTTACTGTAATTTTTTGGTTTTCCATTGTTTTTTTTGGCCGCGGGCAAATTTGGGTACAATTTTTTTTTTGAATCTGTTAGCTGAGACCCTCAGCTTTAATTTGGTATAGGACTCCATGTTTCGCACTGCTTCGCACACAACTAAAAGTTTAACGGAAAATCATAAATGTTTATCTTTTTTGGCCCAAAATAAAAAAAAAATAATTTGTTTTTTTCAATTTTTATTTTTTTTTATTTACATAATGCTTGATGCCTATTTAAAGTGAAAAAAATTTCTATAAGGTACACTCGGTGTATAGTTTATAAGTAACAATGTTTTAAATATGACATAGAAAACTAACCTATTTGAGACTTGTTCACATATGTCAACTTTGCGCTGCTCGGGACAGAAAACCAATGGAGATATTTGCATAAAATTTTACACACTTGACCTTTGTAATATAGTTTAACCAACTGATCAAAAATCATCAAAATCGGAGAGCAGGTCCAAAATGATTTATTGCCGCAGCGGACACAGTGTGGGCCGTTAATACAAGATTCATGAAAAATTTCATTGTTTTGCATCCATTGTGGATTTTTATCCAATTTAAATCCTTTACCATCCAAAAATTGCTACCTGACTAATTCAGATAGTTCACCGTCGTGGCAGCCCGTTCACCTGGACTATTCAGTCATTGTTATACCAAAGTGGTGAACGTATCTCTTATCACTGAGTGCTGCCCGAATCTATGTTTAGCTCAATCACAAGGGACCTCCTTTTTATATCCGAGTCCAACGGTGAAACCACCAGCATTAATGAGGGGGTAAATTCCACCGCTGAAAAACTTTTTAGTGTTTGGGCGAAACTGGGTTTGAACTAGGGTTGTCATGCGGGATCGATTTTTATAAATCCCGTGATTCGGGATTTCAAAGTATTGAATACCGAGATTTTTTCGGGATTCTTGAAATTGAGAAACTACAGAATAAAAAATGTTAGTACATTAAGCAAATTTGGTTTAATTCAATTTTATTAACAAAAAACGTAACAAAAGAACATAAGAGTAAATTAAAAAGCAATTTCAAATTGGTACTTAACAAACAACTATGAACACAAAAATATATTAAAAAGCTATTTCATATTGCTTTGGTGTCCAACAAAAGATTATAGGGGGTTTCTTGGGGGTTTCTTTCCTCTTAAAAATATCAAGGCATCCACGGTTTCATCAGATATACGCGATCTTATTGCAGATGAAAAATATCTCTCACAGTCGCTTATAACCTCAACAATGTCAGAGTTGTCGGCAGATTACAACACTAGGGTTGCCCAATCCCACCAAATAAAAGGCAAACCTCGTAATGTAATATTATATATACTAAATCTTTTCGAAAGATCACGAGTTCATGAACGGCATTCGTTTTTCCTTGGCCAGAAATGTCTTAAAATAATCGTTAGAGCTTGTCATAGCAACTCAGCCAGTGGTGCAATGTGCTAAGGCGACTCTTAACACATATGCTGCAGACAACACAGGTTCGAGTCATGGTAGCGGAATTGTGTTTTTGATAACACATGGTCTCATTTAATAATTGTCAGATTGACATCTCCTGTTCTCCGTTTGGCACCACATGTGTGTTGATTCACTTTCATGAACGGATTGTTTTGAAATAAGCACGCCGTTCATGATCATTTCTCCGTGTGGAATAACCGTACAATTTTAGATAAGTAAATAAATTTTTAATATAATTTTTAATAAAAAAAGGAACACATCTTATTTCTCTTCGAATAAAGACGAAGGAACAAACCCCCTTTTTAAAAGGAATTGACTTAGGCATTTTGTTTATAAAATTGTAGAAATCAGGTCTGACAATTAATTGTCAGAAAATTGTTGAGAAGTGAGAAAAATGTAGTATAGTATCTATGGAAACATTTCAAAAGTAATGTGTTTAGAACCGTTCCATGTATTGTCTACTGGAATCATAACGTAGACAGATTTCCAGTTTGACAATTCAATGTCTAGACTTTTGTGAATAGTTCGTTGTCCTAATATTTGTATCGCTAAACATTTGCTCAATTAAATAATTTGGTATTTGAATAATAGAATTTAATAGAAATGATATGGACAACACACTTCTTAGGGCGTCAAACAACTGTATAAATTCTAATCATAAATATTTACCCAACTAACAGCATGAAATTTCGAATGAAAGATCCATAAGGGGAGGAAGGAATTAAGTATGCCAGTTTGTTATTCGCTTTGTATTCGTCATTCGTTGAAATTGTTTGACGTTCTGCCCATTTCTGCTGTCTGTCTGCTTGTTTAATATTTATTCTGTTTTTATTGAGATTCATTCAATTTATTTGCGGTAGAAATGAGACATTCATTACCAACGACACCTATATGCTCTCACTAAACTTGAGCGGGGAAAATCAAAATGATTGTATGGGATTCTTACCCCTATGGGGCGTATTTGCTTCAAGTTTTCACACTAAATTGTTTAATGGTTGAAATGAATTAACGCAAATTATAATGGGAATATATGAAACGTGATTGTATAGTTTACAGTTGCTGTTGTAAGCGAATATTCTTTATTTTTGTCTAAAGATATATTTCGTGCTTCCTGAGTACTATAGCAATGCTGTTTAAAGAACAATTGCTATAAAGTGGGGGAAAAGTCGTCATAAAACACAAAAAAGCGGAAATGAGACAAATTACTGTGAGCAAAAAATAGTGAGACTTTTTAATTTAAATTCCTCGCGGATATCCATTCTTCAGAATTTTGATAGGTATTGATTGGTGTGACTTTCAGTGGCGTCAGAGCCACGAATACCCTTGTCTTTCTGTAACACATGAACATAAAAGACTGTTTTTCACATGTGTAAGATGAAAGGTTTGGAACCCAAAATTTTAGCATATTATTTTTAAGTGCAAGCATATAATGTTCATAAACTAGTATAACATATTTGTTAGAACATATTATGATTGAGAAATCACATTTTCGTAAATAATAATGTTTTTAGATGCAAAAATATATTTATTTAGTAATTTCGTAGCAACACACATATGTTTAGAAACGTCATATAACAGGTTGGCTGTTAAGTCCCCGGTCTAACAAAGCAAAATACATTTTTTTTGTCAAAATTCGTTTTTATTATTCAACATAGTTCCCTTCAAGAGCGATACAGCGATTATAACGACCTTCCAATTTTTTTATACCATTTTGGTAGTACTCCTTCGGTTTTGCCTCAAAATAGGCCTCAGTTTCGGCGATCACCTCTTCATTGCAGCCAAATTTTTTCCCTGCGAGCATCCTTTTGAGGTCTGAGAACAAGAAAAAGTCGCTGGGGGCCAGATCTGGAGAATACGCTGGGTGGGGAAGCAATTCGAAGCCCAATTCATGAATTTTTGCCATCGTTCTCAATGACTTGTGGCACGGTGCGTTGTCTTGGTGGAACAACACTTTTTTCTTCTTCATATGGGGCCGTTTTGCCGCGATTTCGACATTCAAACGCTCCAATAACGCCATATAAAAGTCACTGTTGATGGTTTTTCCCTTCTCAAGATAATCGATAAAAATTATTCCATGCGCATCCCAAAAAACAGAGGACTTTTGAGTCTTTCCACGCTTCGGAGGCGATTCACCGGTCGCTGTCCACTCAGCCGACTGTCGTTTGGATTCAGGAGTGTAGAGATGGAGCCATGTTTCATCCATTGTCCCATATCGACGGAAAAACTCGGGTGTATTACGAGTTACCAGCTGCAAACACCGCTCAGAATCATCAACACGTTGTTGTTTTTGGTCAAATGTGAGCTCGCGCGGCACCCATTTTGCAGAGAACTTCCGCATATCCAAATATTGATGAATGATATGACCAACACGTTCCTTTGATATCTTTAAGACCTCTGCTATCTCGATCAACTTCATTTTACGGTCATTCAAAATCATATTGTGAATTTTTTGGATGTTTTCGTTGGTAACCACCTCTTTCGGGCGTCCAGTGCATTCACCGACCTCCGTGCTCATTTCACCACGCTTGAATTTTGCATACCAATCAATTATTGTTGATTTCCCTTGGGCAGAGTCCGGAAACTCATTATCAAGCCAAGTTTTTGCATCCACCGTATTTTTTCCCTTCCGAAAACAGTATTTTATCAAAACACGAAATTCCTTTTTTTCACAATAACAAAAGTTGCTTCACAAAAGACGCTCTATCTCACAAACTGACTTACAGACGTCAAATTTTGACACGAATCATTTGAGGGTTGGTACTATATAAAAATAATATGCATTTAATACTAGCGACCCCATCTATGTGTCAGACCGGGACTTACCAGCCAACCTGTTATATAGGGAGAGAGAGGGAATAGACCAAAAATGATAAAGATGGCGACGAAGATAGATCACAACACTGTGAGAATCAAATGAGAGCAAATGGTTCTCCACATATTTTTTGTGGATAAATGTGCTTGAATTCAGTTTGATATCCGACTGTCACAATAACGAGGCTCCCAAAAATTTTAAATGTTTATGTATAAACATTATTCAATTTACACATTAAATTGTGTATTCGGAGAAACGAAAAGAGGGCGACAAAGAGAATAGAATAATTATACACAAGAAAATAAAAATTTTGCTTCAAACAAAAGAATGTTGAGAAACTGGAAGTAACTATTTATTGCCTTAAAAAAGATATGCTTCGGGTGAAACATAACATGTCTACAATCTACAATAAACATGATTTTAAAAACGAAAAAAGTGAATTTAAATCTTATACGGTTTTTGAAAAATTCCAAAAAAAAAACTTTGAATTTGTTTCCTTTAAAATTCACTTTTGAGACTTAGCGTACTTTGGAATGGAGACATCGATATATGCTTGAATATGTTTGGGAATATATATTGCAGAGGCAATTATTTGTAGGGGGCACTCAAAAATTTTATCGTTTTGTAAGAAATTGGGTATCAGAAGTTGGCAGCTAATGTTAATTGTTTTACTTAAACGAAGTTTCTTTAAATATGACTTGTGCGTGAATTATACATTAGCCGCTTGGCTGTATTTATTACTTGTGTGCTGATGACTAAGCTATATTTGTCTGCGTATAAAAGCTACATGACACAGTACATGGACAATCGTTACTTCACTTGTCATAAAGACCGGTAAAATTACTTTGAAAGAAAATTCTTTCTAAGAAAGGAGAATAGGGTTGTCTAAAAGAGAAAATTTTGTTTTCTTTGTGTGTATATCAAATCTGAACAGGTATGGACTTGGCATACTCGTACTTACGATATATGGGGAATGTAAATTTATAGAAGACTGTGTATATCTAAAACTGAATCTATTTCAATTTCTCCCACACAAAACGATATTTTTTCTCTATAGCCTTTTATTTACGGAATAATACATTCCTATGGAGAATGTGGCATTATGGACAATAATTTCCAACAGTTTCTTCATGTTTCCTTTCCAGTGGGTCCTGTCATAGTGGGATTATTACAAATGTTTGTGATACAAAAGGATTTTATTATCTCCTTCTGTACGAACGCCATGGGCTGTCTAAGCAATTTTTCAAGATTCTGGAGGTCATTTGCTAATTCTCAACTTCTATGTCATGTAAAGAATGGCTAGAAGATTTCAAATAGGATTTCATTGTGCCCAATGCCTTTGGGTGGCATTATGTATGGCATATATTTGAGAGTTCAGAAAATTGCAAAGGAATTGAAATATACACTCCATGGATGGTCTATAGCCACAATACGAAAATATGAAATATTGGAATATTGAGTTGGGTGCACTGAGAAAATATCCTGTACATCCATTGTTTATTTACAAATGAAATATTTTATTAAAGTCCAAAGATATAATATGAGAGACGATAGTTTTTTTCCGGAAAGTATTTTTTTTTAGAATATACATATGGGACCCACTTGCATGTGCATTTATGAATGAATATCGTTCAAGGTCTTGTGTTATTTGTGTAAATGTTTTGCCATTGTTGTTTATTTAATCTAAAATATTTAAATATTTACATTACTAACTCATATCTGAAGAACATTCCATCAGGAACTGGGTGGAAATTTTTCTCCTCAATGAATGCGTCACTATTTTCTTCTCATTTTATAGTTATGCGATCTCCATCTTATAGTTATTCCGAACGGGAATGTTGGTTCGTGATACTTTTAATTTTTGTAATACTCATCTCGTCAAACGTAATTAGAAAATTTTCTTGAAACATTCCAACAAACTTTGCAATGGTCCAACCTAAGCCACCGACACCAAACTTCAAACTTTTTTTACTAATGGTCTTGTAAAACTTGGATTTCTCCCATGGGACATGTGCCATCATAACAACCTATATCAACAAATTTTAGTACCCTTGGAATATGTAAGACAGTTCCCTGGTATGGTCCTGTGGTCAGGTACCCATATTAGGCGAATATTGTACTGTTCAGCCATCTATTCTTCTATTTCTAAAGAAAATTTTGTCAACATTTTATTTCTATAGAAAATTTTGTCAAAATTGTATTTCTATAGAAAAATTTGTCGAAATTTTATTTCTCTACCAATTGTGGGAATCGTGAGTAGATCGCCTCCTTGGGGTGTGCCTCTGTACACCCTCAAAAAAATCGATTCTGTGACATATATCCCAAACACATTTTGCTTCAAGCATATATATTTTCAGGATTGGTCCAAACAAAATATTGTTTGTATTCTTCAAACATATTATGTTTCACCTTAGGACATCGATAGGTATGTCTTCAATAAAAAACGAAATGAAAGTATATCTCAATCTGCATATAAAATTATTAATGCTTCGTTTAAAAACTACTTAAATATCAAGAATCTAATTTTACTCCACAACATATTACAAATAAAGAAACCTGATTACTTATTTTGTCGCCTGAAATTTGCCCGCTCAAATAGGGGTATGAAATTTATTCCTCCCAGAATAAATTGTCTTAACACTGAGAGACAATTCTTTGTAACAACGATACGTCTCTGGAACAAACTGCCATTTGAAATACAACGCATAAGCAACAATACGACTTTTAAAACAGAAATATTCAAACATTTTCAATTAAATTACACATAAATGTACTGTTATTACAATAAATCCTGTTGTAACTTTAATGTAGTAGATATAAGTCAATAATGTACAAATCTGTGTTTCCCACCAATGAAGCCAACACTCTCACATATAAGAGTAAATCTTGTTGTGTTGGTTTAACAAAGACAAATTATAAATTACACTGGTAGAAAAAAATTTAATGACATTTTCTGTGTGGATATATTTTTAAGGCGCCAATTGGTTACATCAATTAGTTTACTTGAAGCTTACTCTCTAGGTCTCTCTTTCTAAACACATATATATTTATAGGCTATTTCTAAATTAATATATGTTTGCATCCAAGCATATTATATTTACAAACATTTTATGTCCCAAACATAATATGTTCTAACATATTAACATATATGTCCCAAACATGTTATGCTAGTTTATGAACATTATATGCTTGCACTTAAAAATATTGTGTTAAAAAATTTGATTTCCAAACATATAATTTTTACACCCAAACATATGAAAAACAGTCTTTTTCGTCCGTGTACACACAAAAAAAAAATCTGATTCAATAACGAAATTAATTGATCCAATTAATTTTTAATTGAAATGTCTTCAATCACAGAAATGATAGTATCAATTAAAAAATTAATTGAAGGTCAATTATAAAGTTAATTGATCCAATTAAAAAATTAATTGGTACTATTATTTTTGTGATTGATTTTTGTTTCAATTAAAAAAATTTGTTGAATCAATTAAATTTTTAATTGAATATTTTTTAAAACTCATTTAAAATTTTAATTGGAAAAATTTTCGTGAAATTTTGTTGTGTGTACACACCTTTTCTTCCAATTTCGTTTTTCCGCCTTGAACAATATTCAGAGTTGACAATGCATTTAGTAACGAACTCGGATGGGCGTTATTAAATGTCCCTACGATGTCTAGAAAAGCCATAATTGTGTACATATCGAATATCTATATCCTTACAGACCGACTTCTCGACTTTTTTAAATTATGAAATTATGAACTTCTACATTCTACATTGAAGATCGAAAAGTCCAGTCCATAAATTCATAAAATTTGATTAAACGATACCAAAATCGATTTTAGAGATTATGAATGTTCGATAGTCGATTTAAGGTTAGGTTAGTTTAGTTTATAGCGGCAACCTGTTACTTCAGGCTCACTAAGATATAACATTTTTCGTTTATGAAAGAATCATGGTTGACAAGACAGAAAAAGTCTGCGCACATAATAAACAATCTAGTTAAAAAAATAAATAAATAAAAAGCCTCGCCAAAAGATAAATTATGGTCAAATTCTTTTGTGAAAAACATAACGCGAAGATTATTCGAAGAAGATATAACTTAATATAAAAACATTCTGCGATCAGTCGTTAGTTTTGTTGATTTCTTTAAATGAAAAAATGTTTTTCTTTACTTTAAGGAAAATTTGCCAAAATTTCACATATGAGTTCAACGGAGAGACTCATATTTCAAAGCTTCGTGTCCTAAATATAATCACAATAACTTGCAAAGCAATTATTGGAAACATTCCTCTTTTTAAAATTTCCTTATTTTAAAGACTTTGCTTAATATAGTTCAAATTCCGTGTCCTAAGATTTTGTTGATGCTTTTCTCGATAAATACATAAATCGATAAACATTCCCAATTGCCTTATAAAAGTACAAATTCATTCATTCATTCATTTTTGTTAAGAATTTAGCTCTTGACAGATTTATTGAGTTTCCTTTTAAAGAAATACAAAAATGTCACTTATGGACATCAACAAACTCCCTGAAAACAAATGACAAAATCTAATTGTAACATCCAACAGGTCCAATGAAAGCCAAATTAAACTTGACGTTGTCGAAGAAGGGATTCTCCCTAGGGGAGATTCAATTAAGGCAAATGCCTCAACAAGTGTCCTCTGACAAATGACAGTCAATGGAATGTTGTCGTGGTGTCCAGTGTTTTCACTGCTTTTACCTCGAAGATGTAGAAGAAGGCAAAAAAAAAAAAATAAATACAAAACAAAAAAACTTTCCCATTATCACCAATGATACTCTTGATTTGTTTGATATGTATTCTTGCGTGAAAATGAATTTATGCTGCCACATTTTTATTGGTTTTCTTCCGTGAATTCATTTGAATGTAATACAAAAACAGATTAATTGGAGTTTTATTGAATACTAATTTGAGTAAAAATCGTTTTTTTATAAGCACCAATTAATCAATTAAATTAAATTTATCGAAAAGAACTCTTAATTAGGAGAGATTATTAAAGTCCAAAATCCTCTCCTTCAGGCAACCTACACTTTCAAACATATAATTTATGTAAAAATTATATGTTTGGAGCTCAAACTTTTTAACAAGCATATAATGTTCATAAACTAGCATAACATGTTTGAGACATATATGTTAATATGTTAGAACATATTATGTTTGGGACATAAAATGTTTGTAAATATAATATGCTTAGATGCAAACATATATTAATTTAGAAATAGTCTATAAACATATATGTGTTTCGAAAGAAAAACCTAGAGAGTATACTGCAAGTAAAATAATGGAAGTAACCAATTGGCGCCTTAAAAATATATCCACACAAAGAAAATTTAATTAAAATTTTTTACTACCAGTGTATGTCCTAAGGTGAAACATAATATGTTTGAACAATACAAACAATATTTTGTTTGGACCAATCCTGAAAATATATATATGCTTGAAGCAAAATGTGTTTGGGTGTAATATATACCCCAGCGATTTTTTTTGGAGGGTGAACTTGTTATCAATATTCCTTCGTCGGGAACTTTAACGCTATTTGGTTTGTCATTCATAAAACGTCTTGAGGACAACTGTATTCACTGTAACTGTAAAAATATATAAATTTTAATTAGCGAATAATATAGTAGGAACTTTCAATTGTATCTTTGTTGTTTTAAGAGGGTGTCAGGTTTTGTTAGTATAACATCACCCTCACAAAAAATCGCTTCTGTAACATATACTCCCAAACATATTTTGCTTCAAGCATATACATTTTTGGGTATTGCCCAAACATTTATATGTTTGATCTCTTCCAATATATAATATGTTTGAAAGCATATTGGTCTAAACAATATAATATGTTTGGGTAGTCTAAGTTCCAAACATTTTGTATTTCTGCATCCAAATTCAATAATGTTGTCTTCCAAAAAACAATATGTTATTATGTGAACATATAATATGTTTGGAAGCATTTTGCACCCAAAAATATTATATGCTTAAAAAAAATTCTCCCAAACAATATTGTGCTCAAAATTTTATTTATTTATTTATATATTTACAATCATAATGAATTATGAAAATAAACTGGTAATATAGGTGCTAACAACATAGGTTTTCGACCTTAATGCTCAAAATTTTGTTTCTGCCTAATTGTATATTCCCCCACATCTTTCTCACTTCCACGAGATTTTTTAGTTCTTAGCACCTTTTTCTGTAATACAAACATTGTAGAAGAAATTATCCTTTTGCCGGACGGGGATTCGAACAGCGGACCACACAGTTTGTAAGGATCAAAGAAGTAGCTGACCAATTGCCCAAGGAAAAATAAAATGTTAATTTTGTAATAACAAGCAACAACCACCAACTTAATTCAATATCGCTCCCTGTTAAATAGCGCTCCAAGCTACTAAACACATATATGTTTATAGGCTATTTCTAAATTAATATATGTTTGCATCCAAGCATATTATATTTACAAACATTTTATGTCCCAAACATAATATGTTCTAACATATTAACATATATGTCCCAAACATGTTATGCTAGTTTATGAACATTATATGCTTGCACTCAAAAATATTGTGTTTAAAAATTTGTGTTCCAAACATATAATGTTTATAGCCAAACATATGAAAAACAGTCTTTTTCATCCGTGATGTTGGCGACATATAATATGTTAGAACATAATATGTTTGGGATATGTAAAACTTAAAGTTTAATTACAAAATATGTTGCTAAGTATATGTCCATGACTTCACTGTTAGAAAAATACTTTTTTCATATGTTCCGATATAAACAAAATGTGTTTCGGGAACAATTTTTAAACATAATATATTTAAGTGCAAAAATGTAATGTTCCTAAACTAGCATTGAATGTTTGGGACACGTATGTTAATATGTTAGAATATATTATGTTTAGGACAATATTGTTTCCTAAAAATAACATGTGTGAATGTAAACATATATAAATTTACAAATTTCGAGTAAACATATATATGTTGTGATATTTTATTCAGAAGCGAAAGAGACAGAGAGAGAGAGAGAAAGAGAGAAAGAGAAAGAACCCGGGAGGGTTGACGAAAGGTATTAACATAACACAGCGAGAGAATCAAAACAGATCAATTTTTTGAAACTGCTTGCATGTTTTTTTTGGAAAACTGTTTCTCGTGTTCATTTGTTTTGGCTATGCGCTTGGCATGTTAGTAAGGATCGCCAAGAATTGGATATGCTTAAGTCTAAATATTATTTAATTTGAACATTAAATTGCGTATTCGGAATAAAGAGAATAGACATTCGGAATCAGGAGAATAGACATTTAAAAAACAGCATGTGTTTTTGCCTTGAGAGCAGCAATTTAAGTATGTGTGGACATGTGTATTGTTCATCATTTTGGCATTATGGGCACAATTTTTTGTTGGTTCGTCAAAAGAAATCGGAACGTACGACGAGTAAGTCAAAATATTTAGCAAAAAAGGAAATTTAAAAAAATCAGTGGAAAATATATAAAAATTACAAAGGGATCTTCAAAAAAAAAAAAAAAAAAAAAAAAAGTTTAGTTCCTGTTTATTTATAAGTAGTCCAAGATAAGTTGACGTACACTTTCAAAAATAAAAGCGGACATTAAGTTAAGATTTACCGCTAAAATTATTTTTAATTTTAGCGGCAAAACTCGATCCAAAGCAACAATTGAAAAAGTTTATTTTCTTTAAAATGAATTATTAAAGAAAAGAAAACGTGAAAAAATGACCATTTTAGAGCGATAATACCAACTTAATACCGGCCCTAAAGGTAAAAATGAAATTAAGTACAAAATTATTCGTTAATAACTATTCATATTTATTTGTAAATTTTAAGAAATTTTAAATGCATTTAAAATGGTGTTAAATGCTAGCAAAAAATAGTTCATGCCTAAATAAGTTTATGTGTATATTGTAAAATTATGTATGTTTATACTCGACTTCACGTTCTTCTTTTGGTAGTTTTTGAATTTCATCAAAAATTTCAATCTTTTTTTGTTACAAAATTGTTATTTTTGTAATTAAAAAAATAATATTTTATCCAGCTCAGTCCACTTCGTTTATATCAAGCAATGTTCTTTTCTGACTGTAAATCTTTAATAAAACAAATTTCGAAGTTTCAATGTAAAAATTTAATTTAATAATATATAAATATAAATACAAAAATAAACAAAAATTTGGCGGACATGCTAACCACTGCTCCACTTGGCCAACAATTGTATGTTTCTGTTGATTAATGTTTTGTTTGCATCGGCTCGTGGGCGCTGCAAACTATGCTATATAAATGTAACTTATAACGATAATTGTCTATTGGTGACTATAACAGCTACGTAGCCCAGTGATAGTGTGTTGGCTTACAAATTGCATGGTTCTCGGTTCGATTCTCCATCCAGGCGAAAGGTAAAATTTAAAAAAATTATAAAATTGAATAATTTTTTCAACATTACAGAAAAAGGTGCCAAGAACTAAAAAATTTCGTGGAAATGAAAATTATGTGCGGGAATCAGCACAATCTTCTTGGGGAGAAAATTCTTCCAAGCATATAATATTTTTTGTCTCAAAAAGCTTCCAAACATATAATATGTTCACATCAAACAAACATAATAATGTTTCGGCAATATCCAATAATATATGTGCTTCCTGCAAAATATGTTTGAAACATACGAGTATGTTAGAGAAGCGATTTTTTTGAGGGTGTTGTTATCGACTTACATATTTTGTATACTAATAAATATTGGGTGGCAATTCAAATAAATTACAAACATATGTATTCCAACAACATTATATTTTAGATATTTTCTGCAGGCTAAGAAATGTTTAGAAATTGGAATTGACTATTTGGGGCCTTAAACAAAGATATGCTTAGGGTGAAACATAACATATTTGTACAGTAGAAACAATTTTTTATTTGAACAAAGTCTTAAAATATGGTATATATGCTTGAAGGAGAATATGTATGTGAGTATATGCGCCAGTGTCGATTTTTTTTTTTGAGAGTGTAGTTTCAGAGCTGCAATCATTTACTCTCATTTGATTCTCTTCCTGAGTTATGTTGCTTCGTTAACTCTTTACGTAGTTCTTTACTTAGTTCGTTAGATTTCTCTCTATAATCTCTCTCACTCTTTGACATTTCTAAACATATATATGTTTACACAACGTTTCTAAATAAGTATACACGGACGAAAAAGACTGTTTTTCATATGTTTGGGTGTAAAAAATATATGTTTGGAACTCAATTTTTTTAACACAATATTTTTAAGTGCAAGCATATAATGTTCATAAACTATCATAACATGTTTGGGACATATATGTTAATATGTTAGAATATATTATGTTCGGGACATAAAATGTGTGTAAATATAATATGCTTGGTTGCAAACATATATGCATTTAGAAATAGCCTATAAACATATGGATATGTGTTTAGAAAGAGAGACCTAGAGAGTATGCAACACGTAAAAGAATGGAAGTAACCAATTGGCGACTTAAAAATATACATACACAAAGAAAATTTAATTAATTTTTTTTACCAGTGTACGTCTCTGAAACATAATATGTATTAACAATACAAACAATATTTTGTTTGGACCAATCCTGAAAATATATATGCTTGAAGTAAAATGTGTTTGGGGCATATGTTAGAGAAGCGACTTTTTTTGGAGGGTGTATAAACTTCCGCGTTTGAGCTCATTGTGGAAGTATTTTTGCCACACTGATTGAGGTATTTCCAAAACATGCAGTCTGAACGCATCAACCGCTTTTTTGGGTATCGAACTTTCGACTGCTTGTTACTTTCGGACTCAAAGACGTAAATCCACGATTCTTGGCCTGTCATTGACAAATTGTGTGGGACCCAAAGCGAACAAATTGTTACGGTGAAATGTTCATGTAATATTGAATGTATGCTGGTCCCACTAATGCCTTAGGTGGTCTCAATCTCACGATAGGTGACATGACGATCTTGTAATATCAGTTGGTGCACAGCATCTATGATCTCCGGAACAACTGCTTTGGACGACCTTCACGAAATTCGACTTGGAGGTTGAACTACGAGGTTGTATCGTTAAACACTGTTTGAGGTAATCCAAGTCAAAACTTTTAAAATATAATCGCACGACAATGTGCACAATGTAATTTCCTTTTTTGGACGAAATCAATCTTGTAAGTTATTGTAAACAACTCTAATAAATGGTGCTTATATGTTAAAACGTTATGAGTACGTATCAGCTTAAAAATGTCATGTTTTACGATAGAGCTGTCAGTTGGCAGATTTCAGCGCTAGGGTTTCCCCATACAATTTAAACTTTTGGGAGTCGAAGTCATTTCTACCTTTTTGGACGCACAGCTAGTTTCGCATTTAGCGCAAAGGGAAGTGAACTTAGAGTATTCAAAGCCCATATAGCTTAAGCGAAGTGGATAAATGGGCACAGGAGACACAAACATCGTGGAACAGTGCAACGCCCAGAAGGGCGATGAAAATTTATAGATATATAAACTTGAAATAAATTTGGAAATTCATTTAAGACACTGGCGTAAAAGAACATATGATGAAATAAAGAAGTTAGAGTGCACGACAACCTGAAATGGTTTTGGAGTATGTCAGCCGATATGATATACGGAAACCTGTACCCTCTTTCCATCCTAGGTTAGGTTAGGTATATTGGAGGCTTGTACTATTCAGTCAATTGTGATACCGCAGTGATGAACTTCTGTTTGTGACTCAATGCTGTCCGTTCTGTTTGTGTGTCAATGCTGTGTTAAGCTCCGTAGCCGAGTCCTAGACTAGAGGTGTGCACGTGACACGAAATTGTCGTGACTCACGAAATTTTTCGTGACTCGTGAGCTCACGAAAATAATCCCGCTTACGAACATAAAATGCTTACGAGTTGAATTCATTTATAATTTTAGTGACATCCTATGTGGTAAAAGTTTTATTACGCACCCGATTTTAACCATGCTCATGTTTTCAGTCAGGTTCTATAGGTAAATCTCTCTTAAAATTATTCGTGAGTCACGAGGTTTTACGTGAGTCACGATATTTTTCGTGAGTCACGACATTTAAAAGATTTTCTTGCGTGAGTGTGTGTGAGTACAAATTTTCTTTTCGTGAGCGTGAGTCCTACCAAAAAATATCGTGCGTGAGTGTGCGTGAATAAGATTTCTCTGTCGTGAGTGTGCATGAGCGTGAGCAAAATATTACTCACGTGTAAATCTCTAGTCCGAACGCCGTTTCACATTACACTCTGAATTGTCACCAGAATCATTGAGAAGGGATATACCACCATAGACAAAGATTTTGGTTTTCGTCCGAAACTGAACAATTGTGGCTCCCGAAATAAGGTCAATGTGGATCTACGAAATAACGCTCCAATGAAATAAAGCCCCAAAGAGAAAGTGAAATAAGACCAGATAGCAAAAACAAATATTTTCGGGATGCATTACACGTTTTTGGGGCTTTGTTTAATTTTTAGGACTGGCAATTGTACCCAACCTCACATAACTTACGATACTGGACAAAATGCCTATCCAAATGAATCTTTGTCGTCCAAAAAAGTGAAGAAACTAAATATGGTAAAATATATATATAAAATAATAGAAGCTACATACACAAAAAACTAACATTAAATATATGCAATGCCATGCAACGAAGGGTTGATTTGTATTTTCTCTACAGTCGCAGTAAATGTTTTGGACCTTGTGTTCGTTAACTGAAAGCGACCTCTATTGGATTCACATTTATACTCTCCGGTGAATGCATATAGGGATGCTTTTAAAATCTTAAATACTTGCTTTGCATTCCACATTAACGAATTTCAAATCGAAACGCAATAGACACATCTTGGCCATATTCCAATGAAATCAATTTTATTTGATAAATTTTACGAATCGCATACGTTGAATAGTTTCGATTTATGACAACAATTTCCAACACAACAGGAATTCTTTCAGATTGCGAGTACAATTGACATCTAACGAGGAACATGCAAAGGGTGGCAAATGAACGTATATGTCAAGGACTGGGAGTCATGGGAATGTTGTTCATGTTGTTGCTCGTTCATCCTTGAAAGTATCCACAGGTTAGAAGACACAATTGTTGCCATAACTTGTGTGCGTCAAGGACGGCGTTGGTTGAAACCCATCATCATTATCGTCATAATCATTGTGTTATGATTGTAATGTCATAAGAGATTCCCAAGAAATTCAATGGATATGTCGAGGATGTTTGTACGTGACAAAACCCCTATGGCTTTGAAATTCCTGACTTTTCATAAAAATTTTCAAATTCACACATACTATAAGTGATTCGTATATGATTCGTAAATGCTTCATACACACACAGATAAACTTGGGCAAAAAATAAAGATCGGAAGAATATTTGACATGGCCTAAGCTCTAAACCAAAGAGTTTTATACATTCCAAGTCGAAAATCTTAATTTAATTAAACGTACGGAAGTAATTTCCATGAATAGTTTTAAACAGTGAGGAAACTTTTTATGGCCTTCCTTATGCTTGTAAGTATGGACTGTTGTATGGGAGTAGGTTTCCGGAATCTACTTCGGCGGTAGCACGAGCTTGAACGAAAGTAGAGGAAATCACACATGGAAAACTGTGACAATCATAATACCTCAGGGAAAATGTAATATTGACAAGGGAAGAGGAAACCACAAAAGAACAATAGGAATATTAGGAAATTATTGGATTTGTTTTATGTTCACTGAAGTGTGAACAAAAAGTGTCCAAGTTCTACATCATTGACTTGCCACGAAACATCTTACAACTAATTTATAATTTACAGTAGTATATCAAAACTATCATTTTAATTATTTAAAGTATTGTAAATACAAATAAAGTGTTTACAAAACTCCATACGACTTGTAAGTCAATATACCTTAATTTAGACATACCGCCGGACCAGGAAAAAGGTGATTATTTTGGTTTAATTTCCAAGATAATTCGAGTTCAAAACTGTAGCAAAAGCTCAGTAGGCTACCGAAAGAAGCTATTGGTTTGGAGCTGATGACAAGGAAGATGCTACACTGTTGTCGTTGGAGGTACACTGTTAGAAAAATATGTTTTTCATATGTTCCGATATAAATAAAATGTGTTTCGGTTACAATTTTTTAAACACAAACATGTAATGTTCCTAAACTAGCACTAAATGCTTGGGACACATATGTTAATATGTTAGAATATATTATGTTTGGCTGATAAGTCCCCGGTCTAACAAAGAAAAACACATTTTTTGTCTAAATTCGTTTTTATTATTCAACATAGTTCCCTTCAAGAGCGATACAACGTTTATAACGACCTTCCAACTTTTTTGATACCATTTTGGTAGTACTCCTTCGGTTTTGCCTCAAAATAGGCCTCAGTTTTGGCGATCACCTCTTCATTGCAGCCAAATTTTTTTCCCTGCGAAAAAGAAAAGGTTGCTCGCAGGGTAAAAATTTGGCTGCAATGAAGAGGTGATCACCGAAACTGAGGCCTATTTTGAGGCAAAACCAATGGAGCACTACCAAAATGGTATCAAAAAATGGGAAGGTCGTTATAACCGTTGTATCGCTCTTGAACGGAACTATGTTGAATAATAAAAACGATTTTTGACCAAAAAAAAAAATGTATGAAATGATAGGGTCACGAAAAAAAGTTGATGCGGTCACCCCCCAGTTTTGTAGCATATTCGAGACAATTTCAGAACACCAAAACTTTTTTTCAGTGCACCCTACGACCCCCCGAAATACAATTTATTGTGCTGTGTCGTCATTTGAAGTCCGATCGAAAAGAAACGCATATCGTTGTGGTTGATCAGGCGCTATATTTCGTGCATTGGTCATTTTTGACTCTGATGTCAAATTTGATTTTTAATTTTTTTATTTCGCTTCGTATAACCCTATATGCCCATTTCCGACAACCATTATAAAGATCTTAACAAAGTATGAAACTTTTGCTTTTGAAGTATTTACTTATATTCATAAACAAAAAAGTTACAAAGATTTTAAAAAGTCAATAGGTCACCCTACACACCACCAAATAGTTTTTGCTGTGTTGTCATGATGTCCGATCGAAACCACATGCACATCGTTATTCACATCTACGAAATTAATTTATAAGGCATTTAGAACACAAAACCTGTTTATCTGTAAATTTCTAACGGTACCTTTGTATACATACTCGTTGTTTGCACTATGGCATTTTGTGCGTTATGCAAAGTGCATGTGTTTTTGCTAGAAAAATTTGAGAGCCTCCTGTTTTAAAATTCTAACAATCACTTTCGCTTTCGGGGGGTCGTAGGGTGCACGGAAAAAAAGTTTTGGTGTTCTGAAATTGTCTTCGAATATGCTACAAAACTGGGGTGTGACCGCATCAACTTTTTTTTTCCTTTAGGCCGTGACCCAATCTAGTGTACAACTGCCAAAAGGAGGTTGGCAATAAATTCGATTGTCGCAACCAATCTGTATTCTCTCTGTATCTTTCAAATATAAACCTGAAACCCAATCTTTTTCCATTTGGTGAAAGTTGACACATTTCTCTCTGTTTCGTATATGCAACATTACTTCGATTCGGAAGATGTCTGGCAAATCGAAAGCTATCGTTTCAGTTTATATATTGTTAAAATTTGGCTTTTCTATCTCTTCCCGTTTGGCCAATTTATGCCAATTTCTATGTAGGATTATATTGCAAAAAAAATTTGTATTCGTACATAACTCATTTATTCACATATAGGTGGCGTTGAAACGAATATTCATATACAGATCTATTTTCCCTTACATCGAAACATGTATAGTTATGTTTGTATAGTTTATACTTTGTCCGAAAAAACATAAAAAAATAATACTATATTATTACTTCAAATTAATTCTCATTTATATTTTTTATTTAATTTCAGGTATGTTCAAAATATTTATACAAAATTTTCAAAAATGGTTTATGGTTAGTGGTAAGTCATTGTCAATAACGTATTTTGTAGCAAGGGTCTGACGGTCATTTATATTCAATTTTGATCTCAACAAAAAAAAAAAGACCTTCTCTATTGATTCCGAGTCAGTAAAAAAGTAAATCAAATCCAATTTGATTGTCTATTACAAGGTTTCTGCCACATAAATTTTACTCACCTAATTTTTGCTTATTTGTTGAGTTGGTTTTATTGTTTCAATGGAAGGAGATATTGAAATTCCCAATAAATTTCTATTGGGTCTTATTTTCATAAGTTTTACTCCTTACCAAGGAAGGAAAAACCTATATGCAAACATCATTGTCCTTAAGTTCGCTTGTATAGATTTGGGCCTATTTCTTTGGTAGAACTTGTTATAATCTCCTTAAAAGGCTATACATTTTGGAGCTTCTCTAAGCCCACAAAAATACCATTTGATACTCCTGTAAACATATACCACTTGCACTACAAGAAACACAAGTGTAAGCCATTGTATTCTTGGAAACTGGTAAACAATTTTTTTTGACATCAGAGCCGCAACATCATCAACATCAGACTCCTTCTACAGAGCAGGCTCTTGTTTAACTTCTTAATAGCAGAAAATCCTCTGAAGTTTACATAGAAAGAAGTAGAAGGAGCGAAAGTTTTTTGTTGTTAGCTAAATTGTGGTGTAGTTTTATTCCAATGTCACAAAAGAAGTAGATGTAAAGTTATCTCTCGCCATGAAGAAACAGACGAAAGAGTGACACAAACATTGTGGAATGTGAACTAGGAGATGACAAAAATGTATTTTTTGTGATTTTTTACATTTTAGCTTTTAGACCATTTTCTACTGCCACTACAGTACAGTGTTTGTTAAAATATTTTATATAATGAAATGACAGACCCTGACATATACATAAGCGCCACTCAATCTCTTTAGATGGAATTCAAATCTTGGTTAACTGTAAAGTAATCCGCTGCATTAGCTCTATAAGAAGATTTATTATCGTGGCCCGTAAATCCCCAGATGAAGTCAGTCTCCATTAAAAAATTTATGCTATCCTCTATTAACTCTATTCGGTCTTCTATATCATCCACCATTGTTTCCATTAGGGGAAAGGGGGTCTCCGGTCGTCTCAGTGGCGTCCTTCAAGTGTCCACCGAGTAGCCTCAAAGACTTGCGGTTCCCCGTCTTTGTAATTCCATTAAATCTTGTGCCTATCTTGATAACCCTCCGTATATTTCGTTCCTGTCACCGCGAGTTTTGAGGGAACTTGACATCAAATTGCTTCACTTTTCTCCTTTTTAAACTCCCGTCTTGTGTCCAGTTGGTCCCCACTTTATTTCAAAAAGTGTTCGCATTTTTTAAATTAAAGTCGAAAGTGACCCCTGTGTAAAAGCTATAGAGGGAGCACTATGCACCCGTGTACCAAATTTTAGGTAACGAGGAGCTTTTTTCGTGTAGCCTTTAAGTCAACGAAAAAATTGGATGTCATCATTAGTTTTTGAAGACTGGGTCAAAAACCTTAACCTTAAAAAGAAATGGAAATCAATACTAACTCGTAACATTTGGAAACCATTTTGGTCTTCAAAATTGCACGTCAATGCTGCAAGAAAATATCTCCAGAAATCCTCTAATTTAATTTAATTATGAACACTCAAAAAATCGGCTCTGTAACATACATTTACTCCCAAACATATATATTTTAAGAATGTGCTCAAAAAAAAAAAAATTGTTTGCACTGTGCAAACATATTATGTTTCCACAGTGGATTTTTTTGGAGTTACCGTGGTGGTTAGCATGCCCGCCTTGTATACATAGGGTGGTGGGTTCAACCCCAGTTTCGACCGAAAGCCAAAAAGCTTTTTGGCGTAATGCTGGTATGTAATTTATTTGAAAAATTACACCCCAATAATTTATTTATATACAAGACATGTAAGCTTATAATCTATCATGAACGTCTACTGAGCAACCTATTCTACTTAATTAAACTTGTAGTTTTACATTACTTTACATGCTTTTCGTTATCTATGTCCGTCACCATCGCCATCTTTCTCCTTTATTCTCTCTCGCTCTCTCAGAAGTTTCTAAACACATACATACATATATGTTTATACGAAATATCTAAATTAATCTATATTGGCATTCCAGAGACATATTTAAGAAAATGTAATGTCCCAAACATAATATGTTCTAACATATTAACATATATATGCTGGAACTTAAAAATAATGTGCTAACAATGTTTACTCAAAACGTATAATTTTTACACCGAAACATATCGACCGCTTCATTTCAAAGTACGCTAAGTCTAAAAAGTGAATTTTACAGAAAACAAGTTCAAAATTTTGTTTTTGAAATTTCTCAAAACCAGAATAAGATAGAAATTCCCCTATTTTCGTTCTTAAAATCATATTTATTATAGTTTTTGTTTTAGTATTTACGAACTCAAAATAGTGATAATATATGTTAACATGGCTAAAAATTACTTAGACCACTTTAACCGAACAAAGCCTTTTGACCTTTTTACATTTAATTTTTTTTTAACTTTTGTCACAGGCTAAGTACAATATTAATCATAACTTTTGATAGAAGTGTCCAAATAATTCGAAATTTTGACAGGATGTATTTCACAAAAATCCGAATAGAATACAACGAACTCCCTCAAAACACGCTAAGTCGACTTAGCGTACTCTGGAATGAGGGCATCGATATTAGAAACAGTATTTTTCGTCAGAGTGTAAGCCATAACAACTTCTATCACGAATTTTATTGATCCAATTAATTTTTAATTGAAATTGAAAAAAATTAATTGATCCAATTTAAAAATTTAATGATACTATTAATTTAATTTAATACTATTAATTTATTTTAATTAATTTTCAAAATTTGTTGAATCAATAAAATTTTTAATTGTATATTTTTTAAAACTCAATTAATACTTTATAATTGGAAAAATGTTCGTGAATTTTTTCTGTGTAAAAATTTGCTTTGGAAACATGTTTAGGGGGATCCTATTCCTTCTCTACGTGTGTAGTCCGGGCAATTCAGTAATCCTCAAAAAATTGCTTCTGTAACATATACTCCCAAACACATTCTGCTTCAATCATATATATTTTCAGGTTTGGTCCAAACAAGGTATTGTTTGTATTGTTCAAACATATTATGCTTCACTTTAGGCATACACTTGTTGAGAAAAAAAAAAACTTTTAATGAAATGTTCTTTGTGTTTTAAGGCGCCAATTGGTTACTTCCATTTTTTACTTTCAGCATAATTTCTGGGTCTCTTGTTCTAAACACATATATGTTTACAAGCAATTTCTAAATTAATATATGTTTGCATCCACGCATATTATATTTAAAAACAATATCATGTCCCAAAGATAATGTGTTCTAACATATTAACTTATATGTCGCACACATGTTATGCTAGTTTATGAACATTATATGCTTACACTTAAAAATAATGCGCTAAAAATTTGTTTTCCAAACACATAATTTTTACACCGAAACACATGAAACCCCGTATTTTTTGTCCGTGTATATCTGTCTGGAGTAGGGAGGTTGTACTGTTCTTCGTTTCAGCCGGCAACCAATGTGGGCGGAAGTGTTATACATACTCTCTAAACAGCAAATAGGATTCGATTTAAACCACATTCACATGGTTTCAAGAGCAATGATTTCTCGCCAAATCTAAAATGCTTGTTAAAATCAGATACATACACTCTTAGAAAAATATGTTTTTCATATGTTCCGATATAAACAAAATGTGTTTCGGGCACAATTTAAAACACAATATATTTAAGTGCAAACATGTAATGTTCCTAAACTAACACTAAATGTTTGGAACATCTATATTAATATGTTAGAATATATTATGTTTGGGGCATGAATGTTTCATAAAAATCATATGTGTGACTGCAAACATATATAAATTTACAAATTTCGACTAAACATACATATGTTGTGATATTTTATTCAAAACGGCAGAGAGAGTATAGAGAATGAAATAGAGATGGAAAGCGGGAGAGTTGACGAAAGATATCAACATAACACAGCGAAAGAATCAAAAGAGAACAATTTCTGTGAAACCGCTTGTATGTTGTTTCGGAAAACTGTTTTATGATAAGGCCAAAAATTTGATATGCTTAAGTCTAAATATTATTTAATTTGAATAAAGAGAATAGACATTCGGAATCAAGAGAATAGACATTTGTGTTTTGTTTATAATTTTGGCATTATGGGCACAATTTGTTTCTTGGTTCGTTAAAAGAAATCAGGGGTCTTCATAAAAATAACGAAAGGGCACTATACTCTTTTTAGAGTTGGGACAGTAAAATGAAATAAGGAGGAAAGAGTGAAAAATTACACAGTAAAATGTATAAAAACAAAGTTTAGTTGCTCTTTATTAATAAGTAGTCCACTGTTCACGCCTAAATAAATTTATGTTTATATTATAAAATTATTTATGTATATACTCAACTCCACGTTCTTCTTTTGTTAGAGTTTTTGAATTCCCTCCAAATTTTAAAGTTTTGTACCAAAAACAGTTTTTTGTTACAAAATTGTTATTTTTGCAATAAAAAAAAATAATATTTTATCCAAAAATCAGTCAATTTCGTTTATATCAAGCACTGTTACTGACTATAAATCTTTAATAACCCACATTTCGAAGTTTCATTATAAAAATTTAATATAGTATAAATATAAATGTGTAAATTAAAAAAAAAAAAAAAGTGTTCGGTCGGAGCAGGGATTGAACCCACGACCCACATGCAAGGCAGACATTCTAACCACTGCTCCACGTGGCAAACAAATGTATGTTTCTGTTAAATAATGTTATGTTTGCATGGGCTCGTGGGCGCTGCAAACTATGCTATATAAATATAACGTATAACGATAATTATCTGCTGGTGACTATAACAGCTACGTAGCCCAGTGGATAGTGTGTTGGCTTACAAACTGTATGGTCCTCGGTTCGATTCTCCGTGCAGGCGAAAGGTAAAATTTCAATAATTTATAAAAGTGAATAATTTCTTCAACATTATTTGTATTACAGAAAAAGGTGCCAAGAACTAAAATATTTCGTGGAAGTGAAAATTACGAGTATGTTAGGGAATGAGCACAATCGTCTTTGGGAAAAATTCTTCCAAGCATATAATATTTTTGGGCTCAAAATGCTTCCAAACATATAATATGTTCACATAAAACAAACATATTAATGTTTCGGCAGTATCCAATAATATATGTGCTTCCTGCAAAATATATTTGGAACATATGTTAAAGAAGCGATTTTTTTGAGGGTGTAGTTTCCGAAAAAGTAACGTGGTTGCAACAACCAGGTTCCCTATCCAAAAATAACATTTTGCTCTGGAAATAAGCTTAGAAAGAATTAGTTAAACCTATGCTCCATCGCAAGCTAAAGGTATAAAAAAAGTCAAACCTTTTGTTAATTGTCTAAAATTTGAATTATTTTTTTAACGATTCGGTTATTATGTTCATAATTTTTATGTCACTTCTCTGTAGACATACATATTTCCTATTATTATTTAATTATTATTTACATGAAATTCTTACGAGTTAAATAGAATCGAAATACGAAATAGTTCACATATTTCTAATGATCTGTATTAGTGGTGGTTATAAAAAATTCTATCAATTCACAATTGTTGTGGAGGAGAAAATATAGTTAGTGTCACGCAACAATGGTCTATGCTCTCCTCATCCATAAATGATGAAGAGAAGCACTAAAATTCCATTCATTTTGGTGGCCAGAACAAATGCCGGAAGAGTTATTCACTAACATATGAATTGTATGAGCTGGGTGGAGTGAGGGCGGGCAACACACAGAAACATTAAATTTAACCTTTTGTTATTGCAAAAAAATATATTTTGTTATAGATAAGTGCAACTTCGTTAATGGTAGCAAGAATACCAGGTCATTACAATTTCCTTGTATTAACAAAGCAATATGAAAATCTCAAGAATTGGATTACAATTTAGTTAGCAGTTTTTCAATACTTAAAGGTAGTTGGTGTTATCCCACACAGAAAAAAGTCAGTTGTTTTTGTTTTAGTTTATTTTTCAAATTTTATAAGAAAGTTTCCCCAGTCCAACGAATTTTTCTTTATACCAAGTATGTCTCAAAAATTGTATGAACTAAATGCCAGTAAAATGTCAATAACCATACAAATAGGTTCAATTCCAACTAAAGCCGAAGAAGTTTTTCGTGCACTTAGTGCAAAATTAGTAAGAATGAAATACAGCGTGGTTAGGTTAGGTGGCAGCCCGATGTATCAGGCTCACTTAGACTATTCAGTCCATTGTGATACCACATTGGTGAACTTCTCTCTTATCACTGAGTGCTGCCCGATTCCATGTTAAGCTCAATGACAAGGGAAAAGCTTTGAAACCGTCAGAAATGTCACCAGCATTACTGAGGTGGGATAATCCACCGCTGAAAAACTTTTTTGGTGTTCGGTCGAAGCAGGAATCGAATCGCACCACGGTGGCTACAGCCATTGCACCACGGTGGCTACAGCGTGGTTAAAATGGTAATGATCTGTTGCCTATGATTTGTTTCTTTATTTTTTTAGTTCATTTTTGCTTTTCGAAAAGGACGAATTTCGTAAATGGTAGTTAAAAATCCCAAAATGCCAGTAAATTTACGTTAGTTTTATTAACTTCAAAATTTGAAATATAGTTCAATTTTTCTACGACGTAATTAATTTTCCCATGACATAGTTTACTTTTTTTCTGTGCAAAAACCAATAACAGAAATCATTCCCGAATTATGAGTTGTTGATTCGTTTAAATTAAATTCCATACAAATGAAAATTAAAATCTGTTCGTAATATCTTTTAGGTGAAAAGTTTTCCCCCCCAAGGAATACCCAATGCTAGCGATTAAGGTTGATGGTTATTACCAGGGGGTTTCTTTAGAGGTGAATATTTAATGGCCTGTGTTACTCTGTCACGTGTAGGTTCTTTGTCGTGAAACATACAATTCTATTAAACATTCATTTGTAGATTAAGACGTTTTAATGGGCGATATTATTATAATATAATTTACATAAATGAAATACGAGTTGTGTGCTTTTGACATAGGGTACTAGGCATGTAAGTGATAAATGTTCGTTGAAAGAATTTTTTTTGAAGGAATATGAAGAAGATTTTTCGTATATACAGAAAAAAGTGAATATTTGAATCAAATATAAAAATTGTGATTTCCATTATTTTTGTATTTGATTTTCAGCTTAAAATCATAAATCATAAATCCAATTACCCAAATTGTAAGATTGTCATAAAAAAATTTTCAAATTATGGAACATTTCAGTTGAGTACAAAGGTAACTGGGATTTGTCATAACACCCAATTGAGATAGTACACAATCCAAATACATTAGTACTTGAAGTATGTGATTCTTTTCAATTACGGCCGTAATTGAACTGAGTAAAATGTTTATTAAATTTTGTAACCTATATCAATTACTATTGTAATTGCGTTTATTATGACGATAATCAATATAAATACACCCTGAAAAACTGATTTATGCTTTTTATTATAAAAAATGTTTAATAAAAATATATATTGTTTAAATGCAGCCGAATTCCAAAACCAACTTCTACACGCGAACTGTAATTATTATCTCAAAACAAATTTTAAGCATACCAAATTGTTGGACGAAAAAAATACTACATTTTTAAGGTAAACGACGTATTTAACAGGAAAGACAATTATTTTAAGGAGGTTCACAAAAAGTTTTTTTTTTTTAATTATCTGCGCCATCTGGTGGAATTAGGCTTCCCATATCTTCCTCATTTCCACATGATTTTGTTGGTCATCTATACTTGCTCTTCTGTAATACAAAGATACACCCAGAAAAAAGGGGCTCTAATGCCAACTGAACTTTATTTTAGTTCATGAAGATTACTTGATTTTAGTTAAATTTTGCACAATATGAGTAAATGTTCCTTATTTGAATAATTTTTTGCCAACTTTAATGACGTGAACTAAAAATAAGAAAAAAAGTTGTATACAAATATAGTGCACAATTTTACTAAAAAATAAATTAGTTCATATTTTCCTAAAATGGTAGAAGTTTGCTTAAATTGAGTTCATAAGTCTCTCAAATGAGTAAATTTGACTAAATTTGTACCTGTCTTGAACTTCGTACATCGCTAAAGACATTTTAACCATTTTTAAACCCAATTTTTTCTTTCAACATATGAAATTTTCTTAAACAACAGAAATTAATTATTTTTAAAAAAATTTCTTCAATTTGACAAAAAGTATTAACTTATTTGTAACATGATGCAATTAGAAAACTATTTTAGTTAAAATTTTCTAAAATAAACCTAAATTTTCTTCCACGGTGGGTTCACTTTTTTTTTTTGGGTGTATCATAGTTTTATATAATTTAACCTGCTGTTCGGCCAGAGAATTGACTCACGATCCATCAATTTTCGGAACAAACGTACTCTAAGCCAAATAGTACTGATAGTCGTCTTGCATTGATTTGTTTACTTTGCAAGCTTCTCTGTTTATAGACCAGTTATAAATACACACACGGGCACACAGTTCAATTTGTAACCTAAACAAAACAAAACTTTTTCGCAAGATGTTAAAATTCCCAATTTAGAATGTATGGAATTGCATATACGGAAAGAATTCTTTTTTGTCTTTTTATATAATATTCTTCGCAAACTACACATAAAACAAAAATTCTTTCCTCCGGAACGATATTTTAGACAAACGAAATTCCCATTTGTTAAAACGAACTTTCTTTAAGAGAAAATAAACCCAAATTTATAAAAAGCGTTGGCACCATTGTTCCCAATCTAATTTATTTGCCTTTAAAGACAATTTTTTGTCGTCCAAAGAAAACTACGCTTGTCTAAAATTTCGTTCCTCAGAAAAACAAAATTCTGCTTGCAGTGTGCATGAGTAAGCCTCTTTATTTTGTGAATATGCGTGGGAGAGACTTCCTCTCATTTGAGCGTTCACAATACGCTAACGTTTTTTACGAACAGAATTCTTTCAGTGTAGTTTTCCAAAAAAAAAAAATGTTAATGCAAAAATTAAATAGAAAATGTATGTACTTACGATAAAATAAAACTTAATGCTCGAAAAAAAAACTTTTTTGAGATATCGATGATATCTAAGAATAGCGACACCGACTCAACGTTTTATTTGCATGTAACATAACTCGACTTGGATATCCCCGTTTGTTACCTATAGTAATATATTCTACTTCATTATTCTTATTTATTTATTTTTCGTTGCCTACGTCGTAGTGTTGGAAATCATTAAATCGTTGTATAACTAATTATTTGAGTAATTATTTGCATATGTTTGGCAATTACATAGTATATTTAAAACAATAACTTTTTCAATTAGTCCAATTGAAGATAGTAATTGACGTGTTGTGAATTCAATTATAAGGACATTTTGACGTTTTCCATTCAACCAATTATTTTCATTATTAACTTAATAAAAATAGTATTTGATTTAATTTTATCATTCAATTATGGCAATAATTCAATAATTCAATTTTTTCTGTATAAGGGAAGTCGTTAATGGTGAAAATGTTAAAATATGGAAAAATCTAAATAGTTGAGAATAGTATATTTCACAAAACAATATTCTCACATGGTCCGATATTCGGAATTGCAAATCGCAAACTTTTCGTTTTGTAATATTTACTTTATCCTTGAACATACACTCAGAGAAGGAATGTGATCACCTCAACAATAAATTTTCGCCATATAGTTATTTGTAATGAGGAGTTCAAATTGAAATTAAATTGAAGTGCAAGGGTTACTCGATTTTGTTCGGGTCCCAATGGAAATAATTTTTTATTTCATCTAAATGACTATGAAAAGGGGTCTCATTTGTAGATTAGTATTTAACCGGAAGATAAACCAACGGTTAATATTGTTTAATGCGATCAGCTGTGTTTTCGACACGGCAAATATACTGATTGATTCCGAGCCAAAGAAGCGGAGAATGCAAGTAATGAAATGCGTCTTCTGTGATAAGTAAAATTCACATTTGCATTTTAAGAACATGAAATTTTTGGCCGCACGACAATATTTTTTTCATTGTAGTAATATGTCATCACTAAAACGTTATCACCATAAATAAACAAGTTTTTTTTTCATTGAAAAGAAAAAACGTTGTTGCCGTGCGATATACACCCTCACAAAAAATCGCTTCTGTAACATATACTCCCAAACATATTTTGCTTCAAGCATATACATTTTTGGGTATTGCCCAAACATTTATATGTTTGATCTCTACCAATATATAATATGTTTGAAAGCATATTGGTCTAAACAATATATGTTTGGGTAGTCTAAGTTCCAAACATTTTGTATTTTTGCATCCAAATTCAATAATGTTGTCTTCCAAAAAACAATATGTTATTATGTGACCATATAATATGTTTGGAAGCATTTTGCACCCAAAAATATTATATGCTTAAAAAAATTCTCCCAAACAATATTGTGCTCAAAATTTTATTTATTTATTTATATATTTACAATCATAATGAATTATGAAAATAAACAGGTAATATAGGTGCTAACAACATAGCTTTTCGACCTGAATACTCAAAATTTTGTTTCTGCCTAATTGTATATTCCCCCACATCTTTCTCACTTCCACGAGAATTTTTAGTTCTTAGCACCTTTTTCTGTAATACAAACATTGTAGAAGAAATTATTCAATTTTATGATTTTTTTTTATTTTAATTTTACCTTTTGCCGGACGGGGATTCGAACAGCGGACCACACAGTTTGTAAGGATCAAAGAAGTAGCTGATCAATTGCCCAAGGAAAAATAAAATTAATTAATTAATTTTGTAATAACAAGCAACAACCACCAACTTAATTCAATATCGCTCCCTGTTAAATAGCGCTCCAAGCTACTAAACACATATATGTTTATAGGCTATTTCTAAATTAATATATGTTTGCATCCAAGCATATTATATTTAAAAACATTTTATATCCCAAACATAATATGTTCTAACATATTAACATATATGTCCCAAACATGTTATGCTAGTTTATGAACATTATATACTTGCACTCAAAAATATTGTGTTTAAAAATTTGTGTTCCAAACATATAATGTTTATAGCCAAACATATAAAAAACAGTCTTTTTCATCCGTGTAGGAGCCAAAACCATATGCTTTGAATTAAGTACAAAACACTGAGTTTGGCCAAACTGGGATGTGAAAATTTAGACTGTGTCGTAGAAAAGACGAAGTGTTACCACGTTTACACTGGCAATATATTTGGCTGGAAAAAAGAAGCGCTTGTTTCTCTTAAAACACCTCAAAGTAAACAAAATACTCGAGTATCGCTCCACACTTTCCAATACTTTCGAAATTTCCCTTTCCTAAGGTATTTCTATAAAGTAGTTTCATTTAGAGGAGATAAAGCCGAGTTCATGATAAGTGATTTAATGATTAACTTTAAACTTTTTTATTTGCCTTTAAAGAAAAATTTTTAGCGTCAAAAGAAAAAATTGCTTGTCTGAAATTTCGTTCCTCACAAAAAAAACTTCTTTCAGTGCATAAGTGGTTATACAGATATGTACACTATCAGTGGTTAGCTTTACCTCCTATCAATGAGTGCTGCCCGACCTCCTTTTTATATCCGAGTCTTGATTATGAAGCTAAAATCTTTTCTAAAAATGTCTGTCCAATTTTTGTGTGTTTCGAAACATACAAAAATTTGTACTAGATGACGACTTTGAATTAGGAAATTTAATTTGGTTAACACATTTTTAATGGACCACAAGATGAAAAAAACTGATTAATAAAAAACTGATAATTCTTTTAAATAAAGACAGAGTTTAAAAATCCGAATTATTGAGAGCGTAAATTAAAAACGCGGATTTTTTTCAAATGTTTGTGAATTTATTCTGAAAACATTGTAGCAGAATGATTGATTGAAGTATTGCCCATCGCTAGCCAGAGATTTTTCCCATTTTTCTAACAACACACGAGTGTTTTCATATAAGTTTTTAGGGGTTTTCCAACATGTGATCAAAATCACTTTGTTGTGGCTTTCCAAATATTGTGGTGGATTATCACGCAATTCTCGGCTCAAATGTATCAATTGAGTTCGATATAAAGCCTTTGTGATTGAACCACATCCAGGCGATTCCACCAAATATCCATAGATGTTCAACGAACGATTTGTTCGAAGTTCATCTGTTGTTAATTCCGCATTACTTTTTTTGCGTTTCCGATACAAAATATTTTTCAAAGCAAAGCCTATTTTCTTCATTTCAAAAGTAAAATCTTAAAACAAAATTTTTTGGGGAGTCTTAGCGCTTTTTCTAGTTAATCCAAAGATTAAATATAGAGGTTTATTTAGAATGTTATTTGTTTAAATCAAACACGTTTTCCTTACATTAAGGAAAATTCGCCTTACTTAAAATATATATGCTGGACTTTGGCGGAGAGATGCAAATTTCAAAGGTCATTGTCCTAAATATAAGGGAGAATTTGAAAGTAAAGATGACGGACGTTCTTTTAATTGAATTTTTTATTTAAAAAAATTGTCCTTAAAATAGTATTGGGTCTTAAATACATCCTTAGTGCAAATTTACGCTTCTTTGGCACAAAATCGATACCAAAATCATTCATCTAAAGATAAAATCTTTGGAACCGTGCAAGCTTTTTTCAGCATTTCACTGTAGATTGTGGCTGATATATAATGTAACCAAATAAGGCGATATTTTTTATTTTAAGAAATGACATACAATTTTAGAATCAGTTTAGATTTGTTCGACCGACAAAACCATGACACGCTGCAGCGGCATATCCCGGTGAAGCGCCGTCTTGAGATGATGGAGACTTTGGTATTTTCTTAGTGCAAACCATACTCTAAAAATGCCCCCAGGCTCAACTGATTTAGTTCCGGAGATTATGTGAACGTTGTCCGGTTGAAATGAATCGAAGAACTACCGTTTTAAGATATTCTTGGTTGAGGCGTTCTGCTGTCGAGTCTTATTCGAATGTCCATGTTCTGTGGACGTAGCGTTTGTTTGCCCAGGGCTCCAATATAATCTTTAGGACATTTTCCCGATAATATTCGGCATTTCTTTTGACTCCACGTTCGATGTATACGAGCGCTGAACGACCATCAGTCCCCACATTACCATCGGCTGCGCTTGTGTTCTTGTGCTCAATCGAATGTGTAAATTTTTGGAATGGCTTCCAGTTTCGTGCTCTTTCCAATCTATTTTTTTTTTGTGCATCGGTGACCTTTTCGGATCGTTTCTGGTGATGTTACCGATTTTTCGTACCTTTCTAGACGCGATTCAACACTGCCAGTATCACGGTAACGAGCAATGATACGAGTCACAAGAAATTTATTCACATTTAAATTCTGGAGTGCTCTGACAGGTAGCAACTTATGGTGGCTATCGCGCTTGAATTCCATCACAAATAATTTTATTTCTGAATACAATATATGAAAATGCTTACACCTAAAAAAAAGTGAACCCACTATGGAAGAAAATGTAGGTTTATTTTAGAAAATTTTAACTTAAATAGTTTAGAAAATTTTAACTTAAATAGTTTAGAAAATTTTAACTTAAATAGTCGCAACATGTTAGGTTAGGTTAGGTTAGGTTATGTGGCAGCCCGATGTATCAGGCTCACTTAGACTATTCAGTCCATTGTGATACCACAGTGGTGAACTTCTCTCTTATCACTGAGTGCTGCCCGATTCCATGTTAAGCTCAATGACAAGGGACCTCCTTTTTATAGCCGAGTCCGAACGGCGTTCCACATTCCAGTGAAACCACTTAGAGAAGCTTTGAAACCTTCAGAAATGTCACCAGCATTACTGAGGTGGGATAATCCACCGCTGAAAAACTTTTTGGTGTTCGGTCGTAGCAGGAATCGAACCCACGACCTTGTGTATGCAAGGCGGGCATGCTAACCATTGCACCACGGTGGCTCCCTCGCAACATGTTACAAATAAGTTAATACTTTTTTGTTAAATTGAAGAAAATTTATTAAAAATAATAATAAATGTTTTTCTGTTGTTTAAGAAAATTTCATATGTTGAAGGACAAAATTGGATTGAAAAATTGTTAAAATGTATCATTTGAGAGACTTATGAACTCGATTTAAGCAAATTTCTCCCATTTTAGAACTATTTTATTGTTTTAGTAAAATTGTGCACTATATGTGTGTACAACTTTTTTCTTTCTTATTTTTAGTTCACGTCATTAAATTTACCAAAAAATTATTCAAATAAAGAACATTTGCTCACATTAGGCAAATTTTAATATTAAATATAATATTAATAATAATAATTAACTAATCTTCATACAATAAAATAAAGTTGAGTTGGCATTAGCGTTCCCTTTTTTGAGTGTATTTAAAGCATGTAAACAATAAAATTAACTGGAAGTGGAATAAATCTATCAGCTGTCAGACGAAGGATTTTTTGAAATGACAGCGACCTGAAATTGGTTGCAATAAATATTAGCCACAATAAATATTCGCATTATTAAAAAAATATACGTTTGAATTCAACTTCAGATTAAATTCGCACTATAAAGTCTAATTTTGATTTAATTTCCATTTTCTGAACCCGTGCTAGTACTTACCTATTTCATTCAGCTATTGGCCGTACATCCGATTTCTTTCAAATTTTCGGAAGTGAGTCCACGACTCCTCTATCCGTTTCCGCTATTATACTCTTATGTCTCGTCGTATTTTGCCCTATATCATTCCGCCCGAGGTTATTATACCTCGAATTGTTTGATCACATAAAAAGGACTCATTTTTATTACTCCAAATTGTATGCCTCAATTTCAATCTTTCCATAGTGTAGCCACTTTTATGAAGCACGTTTACCCAATAACTGCCAGACCACCCACAAAAGGCGAAGAAAGATTCCTGAATTCGTGCTTTTAATTCACACAAAATAATTTTATTTTAGGATTTCTCTATACCTCACGTTTATTGCGGTTAACGTCTATCACATACAGACAGACTCTCTCACATACATCTACTATGGAGCTACTACACATACATACATAGCGTACAAATAAATTTTTTACATAAATAGCTATACAATGCGGCACTCTACAAGCTCAAGCACACCAATAACAATTACTTACACTTAAATCTAAACGCTCAATAAATTATTCGCCTACAATTGACTTGGGTTGCTTTCAAGGGGGTACTGAGTATTTCGGAACCACACACCGCAGTCGGATGGAAAAAGATTCACCATACCACTAAACTTCCAGTTTGTCACCAAACCTAATAGATCCGCGGTGACGGCTAATGCGATGCCTATTGTATTCCTTGTGGCTGTTCGTGTTGGAGGCATTGGAGGAGGAAGCTATATCCGTCGTGTCCGTATAGTTTTTGGTGCGCACATTCTTACGTGCTTGTGTGGAGGAATTATGGAATGTTTTGGTGTGGGGATCGTAGTCTTGAAGGTGCGAGTTGGGTGACTCCGCGGCGATGGCCACCTCTTGAGAAGACTCTGGATTAAGGGTGTCCTCAACATCCGGAGGCCATTTTTGAGATTTTGTTCTGGGAGAAGACAAAGTTTGATGATAAATCGCCGGTTTGGAGCTTCCACTAGAAAACGTAGACGCATTTGATGGTAGCCATGAGTTATCCAATTCAATTTCTTTTGGTCTACTACGCAACTTTTGTTTTTCTCGATATCTTTTGAGGAAACTTGCAGGATAGTTTGGTTCTTCTGTTGTAGTCGTCGTTGCTTCCGAGGTGGTTGTCACCGAAGCAGCTGTTGTGGTCTCCATTGACGATCTGTAACTGGAACGTGATGGTACGAAACCTTTTTGAGTTCTATACTCGGTGCTGAAACCTTTTTCTGAAATTTTCTCAAGATTTTTGTGGGCAACCTCATTTTTAGATTCAGATAGATGCTGATGAGAAACCCCTTTCAAAGTAAAAGCAGAGAGAGGAGCAATCTTATAGCTGTGATATTCATGGGTTAAGGGTTGCATTACCGACTCTTCGGCTGTATACTCGTTGACTTCATACATATGCGGTTTTCTTCGATCGTTACTCTTCTCTTCCTCTTCACCTTCTCCGCCACCTTCTTCTTCTTCTTCGTCTTCGGCTTCTTTGGAGTCATACAAAGGTTTATAGACTTGTTTCTGTGGCATTGGCAAAAACTCACCCACAATACTGGTATGTAGAGGACTTATCGATGGCCTAGCGCTGAGTGCATCTGGGTCTTTATAAACCGGTTTCCAATTTTCACCAAAGTCATTTCCACCCAATCCACCAGTGCCCTTTACAATATCGTATTCGCTGGTTGAGTAATCTCGTGTTTTGCCCTTGGCGGCGGAATAGGAGTCCATTTGCATAGCCTTAGGAGGACGGTCTTCATGTTTTGTTGGTATTTTACCCTCAGCTATTAGTTCTTGTTCTTTTTCCAATTGCCGTAGTTTTCCACCCTCCAACATGTATTTGGTCTTTGGTTTCTCACTCATAGGCGATTTCGGTGCCATGGTCATTAGTTTGACAACCTTTTTGGATGGACGCATCGTAATTACTTTGGTCTCCTTGGTGTGTGGGTTGCGTATGATGTACTTAACACGGGTCATTTCTGTGGGCAAATAGTCCAGAGCATTGCCACCATATCCTTGTTTAGCATTATGTGGTGAAAATTCACCTATCATGCCCTTCATTGCCCGAGCCCCGGAAACCATACGGCCAACAATGCCATCCACGGCATTGTCCATTTGTTTCCACATGAAGCGTCGTTGAGCCCTTTGGAGAAAGTAAATCAATGAAAGTAAAAAAATGAAATTTGCTTTCAAATGTGCGGTTTCATTTGCTATTCATCACTGTCTGTATTGCCAACGATGCATGATATGGACTAGAATGTTAATAAGACAGTCGAGTCGATATCTAATGCGAATATATTTTATTTAGCAGGATAGACAGATTGCCCATCTTCCATTCTTATATGAGTAACTCGTGTATGGCTGAATAAATAAATTTACTAAAATTGCCAATTATTATACGATTATTATCGTATCTATGATTCTCTTAAACCCATAGAAAAGGAATATGCTTCATGGGGAACATGTTGATCGGAAATTACGTCTCTGTTTTCGGCAAACATATTTATGTTTGGCTAAAAAATATTTTTTTTTTTTTTGACAAAAATGTTGTGAATCTCTCTATCTCCACTGAGTCGTAATCTTGTAAAGTAAAACTCTTCCAATGACACACCCTTCAAAATTGAGCCTTTTTCATGGAGTATATGAATTTATCTAAAGGGTGATACGGTCAAAATTTGGTCAATATAAACTTGACATATTTCTTTCAATTTTGCATTTAAAAAACCTGAACATTTTGAAGGTGTGTGTGTGTAGAATGTTGCTCCTATTTTGATTTTGGAATTCACTCTTCAGTTGTCAAAATGCCGTCCAAGCAAGAAGAGCAGCGTATCAAAATTTTGCTCGCGCATCGCGAAAATTCGAGCTACTCGCACGCAAAGCTGGCAAAATCGCTAAAAGTTGCCAAATCAACCGTTACAAATGTAATTAAAGTGTTTGGGGAACGTTTGTCGACAGCCAGGAAGTCTGGATCGGGGGGAAATCGAAAACCGGAAGCCGCTGAGATGACAAAGAGAGTTGCCGGTAGTTTCAAGCGAAACCCTAACGTCTCTCTGAGATGCCGCAAATAAGCTGGGTGTATCGTCTACAACCGTGCATCGAGCCAAAAAACGAGCCGGACTATCGACTTACAAGAAGGTAGTGACTCCAAATCGCGATGATAAACAAAATACGACGGCCAAAGCGCGATCCCGGAGGCTGTACACGACGATGCTGACGAAGTTTGACTGCGTGGTAATGGAAGACGAAACCTACGTCAAAGCCGACTACAAGCAGCTTCCGGGACAGGAGTTTTATGTGGCAAAAGGAAGGGGAAAGATAGCAGATACTTTCAAGCACATAAAACTGTCAAAGTTCGCAAAGAAATATCTGGTTTGGCAAGCCATCTGTACCTGTGGCTTGAAAAGCAGCATTTTCATAGCTTCCGGGACTGTCAACCAAGAAATTTACGTGAAAGAGTGTTGTCTGCTGCCTTTCCTGAAGGAACACGGTTGTTACGTACTGTTTTGGCCGGATTTGGCATCTTGCCATTACGGTAAAAAGGCCATGGAGTGGTACGCCGCCAACAACGTGCAGGTGGTTCCCAAGGACAAGAACCCTCCCAAGAAGACCAAAAAACTGCTAAGGACGAGCAGCAGTTCAAGGCAAACTGGCTTTCTGCGGCGAAGAAGGTGGACAAGGTGGCTGTACAAAATCTGATGGCAGGTGTCAAGCGTGAGGCCCGGCAATTCGGATTTGGAAAAGCGAAAGCCTAACTGAATATTTTTCCTGAATTTTATACTAATTGAACTTGAAAAAGAAATTTAATTTGATTTTTTAAATAAACGATTTCACCGATTTACACGCGTTTTCCCTTGACCAAATTTTGACCGTATCACCCTTTAATATATTGTTTTCGTAAATACTTGTTTTGAAATTACAAATGTTTTAATAATTTACATAAAATGTATGGAACCTTGTGTAATATATCCGAAAATACCGGTTTATCGCTCGGCTTTTTGTGTGCTATAATTTTGTTCTTTTAATCGCACCCTTCCTTTATTCCAGGAACTCAGTGTCCCTAACAAATTCCCTAATTTGAATCCAGTCCATGTTTTCAAGCTGGCCCATCAGATCATCCTCAAATCACGCCCTACATGAACCATCCTCTGCTGCTCCTATTCGATTTGCTCTCAATTCTAGGTGCCCGACTACTATTCCCACGGCCCTCCTGGTTGACGTCGTATTATGCTTGTGTAGTTCTCCAGGTTTTTCTTTTCCTGGTTCACGTCGCTTTATGTGTCTGCTGAGGGCTAAGTTGGATAAATGGGCACATCCAACTTAGTCCGCGTTGGCTCTATGGGCTTTGCGCACTGTAAGCTCCCTAGTGTCTTAGCTCTTATGGTCAGTTCATTTGACTTTACGTTTCCCCTTATCCGGCATATCCTGGCATACTGCATGTATTCCGTGTATTCGTTGATCGTTTTCTTGCATTCTAATACGGCCTGCAGGATTGTGGTCCGGCAATCGGAATAGGATCTCGGTGTCTGGGTCCTTCACATCTATGGCCAATCCAATACTCTTAACCATCTTTAACCCATCGGAGTAGCGGTTATTTCCCTCCGGTGTCTGTTCTGGGGTCCCATTCTCCCAGAACCATTGTATTGGCGTAAAAATGTCACACTCGGCAGCAATGTCCACCTCAGGTATACGATTATGGATTGTTACACTCACCATGAAGAACCGACAAATGATAAGAGGGAATCCTTTGTCAGGTCGTCATGTTTTAAGATTCAGGCTCACTTAGACTATTCAGTCCATTGTGATACCACATTAACTAAAAGTACCTATTACATATGGACACTTCTAGTTTTAACATCAAACATCTTCAGTTTCCCTTAAGGATTTTGGTATTGGTTCTGAGTCAAAGATGGTGTTTCTTAAAAATAAGGACATTTTTGGGGGAGCTATCTAGCTTTAAATATAGGCTCTATCAATTTAAAATTAGGTTACAGATCTCATTTATAGAATTTTCATTCTCTTTTTGCGATATATCGACAAAGTTATTTATGAACAAATAAATGTCATTTAAAAATTCAAATTGTAACAAATGCTTCAAAGCAAAACATGATTTCTTAATTTCAAAGAAACTTTAAACCATATTTCATATTAGGTAAATATTATTTTCTGTAGGGCTTAAGTCCAGTATCGTCTCCAAAGCTCTGGTTAAAGTGGTCTTCATTGGACCCGTTTTAAAATTTCTATGTGGCCTTATTACGCTCTCATAAATTCAGTCCGTCACCTTTGGATTCAGGTCCCATTAAGATGCCACCGCTCTTCTGCATAGTGCCCACCATCTATAGGGTAAAGTGCCAGCTCGATTTGGTACAGGCTCACTTAGACTATTCAGTCCATTGTGGGCCTCCATCTATAGGCATTCTCCGTCTTCTCTTTGATGTAGCTCTTCGAATTCAGTTTCCTGTCTAAGGTTACTTCTAAGTACTATATTATATCAGAAACTGGCATTGTCTTGCCAAAACACTCGTTACATTATATTGGGCAATACTAGCATAATTCTGTCTTTCTCGTGTTAACATTCAGGCCCCTGGGTCTTGCCCAGTTATATGCCACCCTTTTTGACCTCCTGCCGAGTCCGTTAGGATCCGTTCCCTATAGCATCGTCTGCGTAACTGACGACGGTTGTTACCCACAGTAGTTGCGATAGTATACCTCCTTGTGGATTTCCCTCATGGTCACACCATGAAGTTATAATTTCACTTGCTTTCTGAGTTTCTGTATAAACAGCTGATTCCAGAATGGTCTATTTTGGACATGCTCTGTATAAAAGAGTACCAAAAGTCTATAAACTTTTCAATGAAGTCGTTCTGTCCTTATAATTAAGTGATTCGACTTATAAATAGGTATCTTAACATGAAAGAAAGTTTAGTTTGACGAAAGTCAACATGTCTTTAATATTTCTGATAAATTCTTCAAAATTAATGAAATCGTCTAAATTGTTGACTAAAAAGCTAAAAAAAGCATTCAAAAGTAGGCTATGTTTTACAACACATTGTTTTAAAGACTTTTTACTCGTAACAGAACATAATTTCTACGAGAAGTCGAGTCTGAATTTCGAAATTTAAGTCGTCGCACAGTGGGGCAAAATCGCAAAAAATGGAGATTAATTAAACTACTTATCCGATTTTAAAAATTCTTTCACTATTATCATGCTACGTTATCACTGAGTGACAAAGGCTACACATCTTTTGCAAAAGTGGCCGGTGCCACTCCCACTATTAAAAATAGCTCTAGCGGCCATAGTAACGGACCGATTGTCATGAAACTTTCCCAATGTTGTACTGTTAATCTGGTTATAATCCTTGGCTATACATGGTTATGATTGGGCGTGAAACCTCCCAATCATAACCACTGTTGTCCTGCTAATAGACCGTGGCTATACTTGGTTATGATTGGGCGTGACACCCCCCATTCAAACTTCGAACGGATATATCTCATGAACTATCAGGGGTATGAATATGAGATTTGGTATATATGTTGATCGTACATTATGAGTTACATCCAATGTATAATAGGGCGGTGACAAGCCCCCTTTTAAAAAATGTTCTGGCTCAGTCGAATTTTTTGTTTTTTTAGAAAAAATTAATACAATTTTCACATAGTAATTAATTTATTTGTATTATAATAACGTTGACGAAAGGGGTATTGTTGTATCATATGTGTAACTAAATTCGGGACCCAAAGCAGATATTATAATTGTTATAAAAATAGCTTGTTCCTTCATATCTACAAAGTAGGAACAAAGTTTATACATAAGTTTTCATATTTATATCGTTTTATATTATAAGACATATGTTTCTGATCTGTCATTTTAAAATATATGCCCAAAGTATTCCAATGCATTGTCCTCCATATAATCATCGCCGTCATCTGTTTCACGATGTGTGCCTTCTGGTGCCACGTTCGTCAAAACTGAAGGCGAAACAAGTAGATCTATCACTGATTTTGGAAGTTGGTGGATTTTTTCTTTTTTGTTTTTGCTTGAGTGACTATTTTCACAGTTATTTTAATAAAAAATTTCGCGCAAAAACGCGCAACATTTTATTACTTAATATGAAAGCCTAGGAATTGTAGTTTATTAAAACATTAATATTCTAACGCCAAGTGATCCCATTCATATTTAAATATCCAAGAATATTTTGAAAATAGCCAAAATTTAGACACATTTTAAAATATTTTTTCAAAATATTTATACGCATTTTTTGTTTACACAATTTTTGTAGAAGAACGCTAAAATACCAGAGGTTGAAAATTCCAGAGTGAAAATATTACTGTTGGCTTGCGAAATACTATATATTAAGCTCCGAAATATACAGAATTTGAAAAAAATACTACTTTGCGCGAATAGCTCAAAATTGCTTAACTTTAACATAATGCAGTTTGACAAGTAAACAACATATGACATTGAAATTTTCAGTAGTGATGTAGAATTTTATATATTTTAATCGGATTGTAAGTATTTTTCTAAAAACAAAAAAAAAATAATTTTTCAATTAATCTCCATTTTTTGCGATTTTGCCCCTCTGTGCGTCGTTAACACTTTTTTTAATGGACTTACGTTTTTAATAGACTGAAGTGTTTAATTATTTCAAAGAAAAATCGTTACAATAACCAAAAGTTGCATTGCATTTATGAAATTGCTTAACTGGCACAATTTTAATGAAAAATTTCGTTAATATTGTGAAGCTTTTATCAGTGGCCAAAGGTTTTTCATTCAGCGAATGAAAATGAATATTAATTGTAATACATTTTTGATTATATTGTATATGGTAGTGAGAAAATCAAGTATACAACGAAAAGTTGCATTGTGTTTATGAAATTATTTCATTTGCTCATTTTTAATGAAAAACAAGTATATACGCCGTAAATTCGGCCAGGCCGATGCTTATGTACCCTCCACCATGGATTGCATAGAAACTTCTATTGAAGACTGTCATCCACAATCGAATTACTTGGGTTGCGGTAACACTTGCCGATGGGAAGGTATCTTAAAACTTCCTAACACCGTAATATATACCCATAGTCCATACGTGGTATATATTAAACTAAAAAAGGCCGATTAAATACGTATATAATTAAGTTTATAGTTTCTATAGAAATAAAATTTTGACAACATTTTCTATAGAAGTAAAATTTGGAAAAAATTTTCTATAGATATAAAATTTGGAAAAAATTTCTATAGAAATAAAATTTTGACAAAATTTTCTATAGAAATAAAATTTTGACAAAATTTTCTATAGAAATAAAATTTTGACAAAATTTTCTATAGAAATAAAATTTTGACAAAATTTTCTATAGAAATAAAATTTTGACAAAATTTTCTATAGAAATAAAATTTTGACAAAATTTTCTATAGAAATAAAATTTTGACAAAATTTTCTATAGAAATAAAATTTTGACAAAATTTTCTTTAGAAATAACAATTTGACAAAATTTTCTATAGAAATAAAATTTCGACAAAATTTTCTATAGAAATAACATTTTAACAATGTTTTCTATAAAAATAAAATTTTGGTAGATTATTTTTGGCTCGAGTGGCAACCATGAATATGAACCGATATTGACCAATTTTTGTGTGATTGGGGATCGGCTATATATAACTATAGACCGATATGGACCAATTTTGGCATGGATATTAACGGCCTTATACTAACACCACGTTGCAAATTTCAACCGGATCGGGTGAATTTTGCTCCTCCAAGAGGTTCCGGAGATCAAATCTGGGGAACGGTTTATATGGGGGCTATATATAATTACGGACCGATATGGACCAATTCTTGCGTGTTTGTTAGAGCCCACATTCTAACACCATGTTCCAAATTTCAACCGGATAGGATGAATTTTGCTCCTCCAAGAGGCTCCGGAGGACAAATCTGGGAATGGATTTATATGGGGGCTATATATAATTATGGACCGATATGGACCAATTTTTGTGTGACTGGGGATCGGCTATATATAACTATAGACCGATATGGACCAATTTTGGCATGGATATTAGTGGCCTTATACTAACACCACGTTGCAAATTTCAACCGGATCGGATGAATTTTGCTCCTCCAAGAGGTTCCGGAGATCAAATCTGGGGAACGGTTTATATGGGGGCTATATATAATTACGGACCGATATGGACCAATTCTTGCGTGTTTGTTAGAGACCACATTCTAACACCATGTTCCAAATTTCAACCGGATAGGATGAATTTTGCTCCTCCAAGAGGCTCCAGAGGACAAATCTGCGAATCGATTTATATGGGGGCTATCTATAATTATGGACCGATATGAACCAATTTTTGCATGGTCATAGAGAACCTATCGGATGAAATTTTCGTTTCTTAGAGGCTCCGCAAGCCAAATCGGGGGATCGGTTTATATGGGGGCTATATATAATTATGGACCGATGTGGACCAATTTTTGCATGGTCATTAGAGAACATATACCAATACCATGTACCAAATTTCAGCCGGACCGGACGAAATTTGTTTCATTTAGAGGCTCAGCAAGCCAAATCGGGGGATCGGTTTATATGGGGACTATATATAATTATGGACCGATGTGGACCAATTTTTGCATGGTTCTTAGAGACCATATACTAACACTGTACCAAATTTCAGCCGGATCGGATGAAATTTGGTTCTCTTAGAGGCTCCGCAAGCCAAATCGGGGGATCGGTTTATATGGGGCCTATATGTAATTATGGGCCGATATGGACCAATTTTTGCATGGTTGTTAGAGACCATACACTAACACCATGTACCAAATTTCAGCCGGATCGGATTAAATTAGCTTCTCTTAGAGCAATCGCAAGCCAAATTTGGGGGGTCCGTTTATATGGGGGCTATACGTAAAAGTGGACCGATATTGCCCATTTGCGATACCATCCGATCAATAACAACTACTTGTGCCAAGTTTCAAGTCGATAGCTTGTTTCGTTCGGAAGTTAGCGTGATTTCAACAGACGGACGGACGGACGTACAAGATCAGATCAAGCTCAGAATTTCACCACGACCCAGAATATATATACTTTATGGGGTTTTAGAGCAATATTTCGATGTGTTACAAACGGAATGACAAAGTTAATATACCCCCATCCTATGGTGGAGGGTATAAAAATCGTTAACATTACGAAGCTTATTTCGATTTTTTTTTCTTATTTTAACAAACTAAAAATGCCTTAAAGGAAAAGTAAGTTTTCGAGTTTTGCATTCCTATCTCAGTTCAATTGAATACTGTAATATTTGTATTGTCCATTTCATTATGAATTTATCAGTGGGGTTCCTAAACTTCCATGAAATATTAATTGCTTTCGTTCCAGGACATTTACGATTTAATAGGAAATTTATGGGAAATTAGAATTTTCAATTAATAAAGAGCAATGCTTTCGTTTTGAATGGCCAATTGACAATGTTCCTTGGTTACTTACTTATAGGACATAATTAAAAGCTTCTCAATGTTCGAGTGTAAATCTGTGAAAACTATCCCACCTGTCATTCGGCCTCAATGCTGTAGGCCTAATAGTTTACTCCCCCTCAGTCCTCCGCACTAAAGTCAACTATTTCATGCCTTTTGGTTTTCTGTCCCATATGTTTACTTAGTCAAATGGCTTAAATATGACGATACTTAGATTAACTCCCACCTGTGATTCCCCAACAATGATGTTGGTCGACAATAGCTGCCTTGGTGTTGACTCAGCAGAAATAGGATAAAGACCCATATCATTAACTGTTGCTGTGGCAGCCTGGTCCTTCGGTATTTTTGGCCCAATTTGTTATAGTCTATGTGGTGATGGTGGTGGTGATGGCTTCTAAGGGGTTTCCACAAGATACGCTGCAATTGTAGTTTATAGACTATTATCAGTTTGTTTTGTAAATGGGCGGCTAATATCTAATCACAGACTAAATGTCTGTGGGTGTACCAAGAATAATAGTTTCGGAGGAGGGGGCTATTACTGAAACTTACACAACAATTCCAGAACAACAATTGCAGCATACTTTTCTTAGTTGTGTTGAGCCAATGGTATAGTGGCTACTGGGGCTATCACCGATGCGACAGTTGCCAGTGCTACTCCTATTCCTTGTTGTAATTGTTGAAATTTCCCTTGTTGTAGTTGTTGTTGTAATTGTATAATTCCTTACTTTGTGGCTCCCAGAGGTCTGGTGAATTCTCCTCAAGATCACGGTCGTGGTGTATCGCCTTCTGCACACAGCGTTGGAATATCTTATGTGGTGGGCTTTATTGGTCTGTGCTGCCTTCCTGTATGGTTGTGGCAACATTGAATCAATGGTTGTCCATGCAACTTGTTTTATATACCAACCTGCAAAAGCAAATGCCACAAAGATTGCCTCCTTCCCCATCTCATGGCATGGCAGTTGTGCACTATCACTCATCCATAGACGATTGCCATCTCGATGACTGACTGGCCGGGAAAAATCAACATGCTCCATTCATGCACATTGTCATGGAGCTTTTTTCAAATTTCACATTTTCGTCTTTCTGTGCGTGTCGGTGTTGCCGAGCGATGTTTGGAAAAACTTCATATTTACGTATTTGTACGTTGCTCTTCTCATCTCTTAGTACAACAGACAGCTAGTATCGATTTACATGGAAGTATTTGTCGAATACATATTTGTGAATGGGATGACTTCGATGCAAGTACGCGCTTTTGGGGCAAGTTAGAGAAATCTATTGTGATCTTATGTTGTCAGGTGCATATCTATCGCAAAAAAAAAACCAAAACTGCCAACATCACCTAACACATGAGTTATTTTTGTCTTCCACGCTATTGTCAGATATCAAAAGGAGCGAAAACTTCTATGGAATGTATTTTGCTTTAAATTAAAAATATTATCTGACTCAAGATACAAAGAAAGAAGATTTCATTCAAATCACGCCAAAGATAGTCTGTCCAAAACCCGTTTTTTAAAAGGATCTCAGTTAATCAAAAATTCAAATAAAAAAAAAAATTTTTCCAGTTTTATAAAACCGAAAAAAAAACTTAATATTTTTAATAATCCATTGTAATAAAATGAACATTTGAAGATAACTCAAAAACACCCCACCAGGATACTAAAGCCAATTTCCCTTTATTTTATATCATGGAAGATACCAAAAGTCAACAGATTTAAACCCGATTTCATTATTTTGAAGAATTAATGTAAAGAGTACCCACTTTTAAGTCCAATCACACAATTATAAGTACAAAACTTCTTCATTGAAAAGTTTTATAGACTTTCGGACGAGGGGTTTATCGCGAAGAGGTTGCTTATTATTGTCCAAACTTTTAATGTCCTGGACAGGATCTCGCCAGTTGTAGATACCAAAATTATTATTCGCTGAGTTTCTTACTTGAATATATTTTATTGAATGTCAATTATATTACAACAAAGGTAACTGCGATGAATTCAAATTATATTTGTTATAGTGTTCTTGTGTACCTACAACGAAAAAAAAAACTTTATATCAGAAAAATGAGTCTTTTATGCTAAAAAACGTTCGCATTCGTATTTTAAGGTCGTGAAACTTTTGGCCTCACGTCATTTGTTTTTCAGTATGGATTAGTACATTCATTGTTACATTATTATCATCATATTCATCATGTTTAAACAGATTTGTGCTCTACGTGATGTAGCGCAGTTACCATTAATTCAATTGAGAATTGCTAAAAAGTTTCACAAAAAGTGTCATTCGTATAAAAAGTGGCACACTTATTGCGAGACAGTGTCACATTTTTATAAAGAAACAAATATGAATTAAATTCGTTTATCTCAGTTTTTGATATCATTTTGTCAAATTACAGGCAAAATTTCGGAAATAGATTCCTTAGAATTGTCTACCTGTGAAACGAGATATGACCTTCATACGGCCGAAAAAGCTACCACCCGCTGCACGCACTGAAAAAACAATGAAAGATTTTGTCCTTACATTATTGATTTTGGTATCGATTCACACACATTTAATACACAATTTTCTTAAATTTCAGTTTTGCATACTTGGTTCTAGGAAACAAATTTTAATTTATTAATTTTTTTTCGCTTTTTTCTTCATGTGTTATCAAAGTTGATTACAAACTTTTAAACGACAACAACTTAAGTTTTCAAATTCAGACTCGACTACGTTAGTCTTCAGGATTTTTTTTCAGAAGTATTAAAGCCACGTTGACCTTAGTAAAATGAAATTTTCCTTCATGGTAAGATACCCATTTTTAAGTCGAACTATAAGCACAAAACGATTTCATTGAAAAGTTTATCGACTCTTGGAGAAGGAAAAATCTTTATATCAGTGAAATGCGTCTCTTGACTACTTTTTCATGACAATATTTTTTTCGAAAGATGCTCTGCGGTATTTTTGGAAAGATGCTCTGTCAACGCTACACCATTCCTGGTGTAAGTCGAACTATAAGCACAAAACGATTTCATTGAAAAGTTTATCGACTCTTGGAGAAGGAAAAATCTTTATATCAGTGAAAAGCGTCTCTTGACTACTTTTTCATGACAATATTTTTTTCGAAAGATGCTCTGCGGTATTTTTGGAAAGATGCTCTGCGGTATTTTCGGCCATTCCTGGTGTAGCGTTGACAGACAATATAAAAGTTATTGTCATTAAGATTCTTAATGATTTTGTTATAATTTAATCCCCACTGTAAATTGAAAAATTTTGAATTGTAAAACAATATGGAAACAAAATAAAAAATATAAAATAATAATCTAATAATAATCCTGGTGTAGCGCCGTCTTAGATGATCTATGCTTTGGTATGTTTTAGTGCTAGCCTAAAATCCCTCAGGTGCTTTGAGGTCCGAGGATTTTGATTGCAATTTTGCGGCAGAAATCCTCGCTTCATTTCTACCTCGCTTGAATCAGAGAAATGTGTGTCTGCGGCCTAAATGTTTGTCTGTCCAGGACTTCAATACTGTCTTTGGAACGTTTACCCTGTGATATTCCGCGTTTTTTAACCCCACGGTCGATGATTACGTTTTCGGAGAGGCCATCGTCCGTTACGGCGGCCCTTGAGTTCTGGTCGACAATGGAAGGTGTACATTTTTAGTTGACCTATTTAGAAGTACAAGTACACATATCCAACTTGTTTTCAAAGATTATTACCTTCTCTTAAGGATGTTGGTATTAGGTTAGGTTAAAGTGGCAGCCCGATTAAGATTCAGGCTCACTTAGACTATTCAGTCCATTGTGATACCACATTAACTAAAAGTACCTATTACATATGGGCACTTCTAGTTTTAACCGCTGAACCTTCTCGATTATTTTCTTCTGTTGAACCAACCAGATTGTTCCAAAAACATTAGCAGACTGCTTAAGTTAACGTTTTCCAGGTTCGCCAGTAATCTGAAGCTATATACCCCTAAAATTTGCTTACGCCTTACACAAAATGCAGGACACTCACACAAGAGGTGTTTTATTGATTCCTTTTCCTCCGCATCATGACAGCTCATACAATAGTCATTATACTTCGCACCAATAGTTTTTGCAAAATCGCCTATCAGGCAGCGATCCGTTATAGCAGATATCAGGAGTGCTATCTGACGCCTTGAGAACACTAGCATATCTAGGGTACGGTTTAAGTTTAAATGGGGCCATATTTGCTTGGTGTCGTTATTCTCCCATCGAACACTTGCCATCATGACAGCCTTCTCACGCAGTAAGAGCTTGCAGGTAGCCAGAGGCATACCAACAGATTCTAGTTCCCCTGGAATATGTAAGGTAGCTCCTAGCCTTGCTAGCTCATCTGCTTCGCAGTTCCCCGGTATGTTCCTATGGCCAGGCACCCATATTAGGTGAATATTGTGCTGCTCAGCCATCTCATTGAGAGATTTGCGGCAGTCGATGGCCGTTTTCAAGTTGAGGAACACAGAGTCCAAGGATTTTATTGCAGGTTGACTGTCTGAGTATATATTAATGCCAACATTGCTTGGAGCATTACTTCTCAGCCACTTCTCTTATTGCTAATATTTCAGTCTGAAAACACTACAGTGATCAGGTAATCTTTTCGCTATTCGAAGTTCCAGATCTTTAGAATATACTCCGAAACCCACTTGTCCATCCAATTTGGAGCCATCAGTGTAGAAATCTATATATCTTTTATTCCCCGGGGTCCGCGTACACTACGCCTCACTATTGGGAATTAGAGTCTCAAACTTTTTGTCGAAAAGTGGACTCGCCAATGTGTAATCCACTACGTTAGGCACATCTGGCATTACTTTGAGGACCGAACTGTCACCGTAACTTTTTCCGACCACAGCGATAGCTCGCGCAACCACACAGCCGTTGTTGCAGCTCTTTGTTTGGCCAAAATGTCTAAAGGCAATATATGCAGTATGACATTAAGGGAATTTGTTTCTGTCTTGCTTAATGCACCTGAGATACACAAGCATAACTTTGTCTAAACTTGTCGGCTGGTGAAGTGCCGGCCACCAGACTACAACACCATATAGCATTATAGGTCTAACCACTGCTGTGTATAGCCAATGCACAATTTTTGGTTTTAGTCCCCACATTTTCCCTATTGCCTTTTTGCACGAGTATAAAGCTACCGTTGCTTTCCTCGCCCTTTCTTCAATATTAAGCTTAAAGTTCAGCTTCCTGTCCAAAATAACGCCAAGGTATGTTGTTGCTTTTTATTGCAGCTTAAAACCATACATTGACTAAACTACAAGTATAGCTTAACCAACAGAGGAAAATAATGTTTGTCAAATTTATTTGGGCAAAGAATATATATATATATATATATATATATATATATATATATATATATATATATATATATATATATATATATATATATATATATATATATATATATATATATATATATATATATATATATATACTGCAAGATGGTTGGATGGACGCACGTTTCGGAATTACCACATTCCTCATCAGCATCCTCTACTTGCAGCAAAACTATCAACCAATTATCAGAATAAATTCAGGCAGTTCATTAAACCCAGTGGCACAATATTACAAAAAGGTTGCAAACAAATGTCAAAAAGATTACACGAAAGTGTCATTGCTCGAAAAAGGTGTTCACTTTGTTACTAAAGTTGCATCCCGGTAACGCTTTATCCACAATGATTACACTCTTTTAAGTGTCTCTCCTCTTTTCTGCTACCTTTGGTATATTTTGTTGTTGCATGCAACCAAGATTTGGAGCACGCTTGCTTGAAAATGTGGAAAGAGGAGAACAAAACAGAAATTAGAAAACAAATCACACGTACATGGATTTTGTTTTGCTGGCTGGCGCTAGCTATTGTTTCATGTAATCGCTGTTTCTGTTACTCCAAAAGCTAGCATGCCGTTAATTGTAATTAGCTCCAACGTTTGTTAGTTTGCTCATTCAATCGTACCATCGATGATAGCTCTCCCTCCCCCATGGCCGTTCCAAATCCCCCGTTTGCCTGCACCATACTGGTGTTTGGATAGTTCGACATTGTGCCGTCATAGCGAGGCTCTTTGATTATGGCATTTAATGCCCCCACTTGTTTTTTTTTTGCTGATGATTTTCAATTCAATTCATTTCCTTCCTTCCGTTTCCGAGTGTTGATGGGTAGCAGAGACGACTGAGCTAAATAGACTTCCATAACTTCCATCAATAAATAGCGAATTAAATGGTTATTATTTAAGCTGGTTGCGTCCGTCCGCATTGGTTGGTGTTGCATGCCATGCTGTTCCATTTATAGACAATGTCTACGAAAGCACCTCCAACCAAGTCATGCGAGTGCGGATATTTTTCAGAAGCGCAGATATTAAGTAAACATTTACTTAGCTCATAAATAAATCATCTCCAAATGAAGTTGCAATTAAGGCCATGTAAGAAAATTTCGACTTCTCTCTCCGCCATGGGTAAGCAATGTAGCAGCTGGAGACGGACAGCGAACAAGGAGTAGACTCCACTGCATTGCCCTTATGTGGATTTGGGGCCAATGACATGAATTACAAAAACTCAAATCAAAGAAGGGCATGACCGGACACAGAGCCCATTTGTCTCACATTGTGAATCACATTGTAAATGTCAATGTGCTAAAAATAAATTGTAGAAAAAAAATCTCTTTTGAAAATAGCGAATACTTTAAACACTTAAATTAAACAAATTGAAGGTATTGTATGTTTCGAACTCGAATTTTTAGCACATTAGTTTTAAGTGCAAGCAATGTTCATAGACTAGCATAATAACATGTTTACGACATATATGTTAGAACATATGTTTGGGACATAATATTGTTAGGATCACAGTGCTGAACTTCCATTCCCGATTCCATGGTTATTCTCTCCTTTTATAGCCGAGTGTGAACGAAGTTTCATATTAGGTTAGGTTAGGTGGCAGCCCGATGTATCAGGCTCCATTGTGATACCACATTGGTGAACTTCTCTCTTATCACTGAGTGCTGCCCGATTCCATGTTAAGATGAATGACAAGGGGCCTCCTTTTTTTAGCCGAGTCCGAACGGCGTTCCACATTGCAGTGAAGCCACATACACACAAAAAAAATGTTTCTGATTCAATCACGAAATTAATTGATCCAATTAATTTTTAATTGAAATGTCTTCAATCACAGAAATGATAGTATCAATTAAAAAATTAATTCAAGGTCAATTAAAAAGTTAATTGATCCAATTAAAAAATTAATTGATACTATTATTTTTGTGATTGATTTTTGTTTCATTTAAAAAAATTTGTTGAATCAATTAAATTTTTAATTGAATATTTTTTAAAACTGAATTAAAATTTTAATTGGAAAAATTTTCGTGAAATTTTTTTGTGTTTGGAAAAGCTTTGAAACCCTCAGAAATGTCACCAGCATTGCTGAGGAAAGATAATCCACCGCTGAAAAACTTTTTGGTGTTCGGTCGAGGCAGGAATCGAACCCACGACCTTGTATATACAAGGCGGGCATGCGCCACGGTGGTGAAACCACTTGAGAAACTTTCAAACACTCAGAAATGTCATCAGCATTGCTGAGAGGGGATAAACCATCGCTGAAAATTTGTTGGTGTTCGGTCGATCCTTCATATAAGGTTAACATTTTCTCAGTGTACTTTTTGAAAAATTTAAAAAAATCGAAAATTGGAGTGGACTTTTCCTAATATTGAAAAAGTCACTAAAGTTCAGGTTTCTGTCAACTATATTCGTGGGGTACTTTGAGCATGCAGCAAGGATAATTTTAACGCCACTTATGTCTGTCTTTGCATGATTTCGTCGTTCCCATTTATGTCATCCGGAAATATCTTTGTATGCAAATCCACAATCTTGTATTCATCAACAGATATTGAGTCTTCAATAAAGCCGACTGGTCATGCAATGCGTTCACGGCTGATCTGTCATTTGGATAAGCATGCTGTCGTCATATGATCAACACCCCAAAAAAGTGAATGCTAGTCTTGCTTTTAGGTTTATTACTACACTGAAAAAAAGCATGCCCGGTTCCAAAGATTTTGTCTTTACTTTAATGAGTTTGCTATTGATTCCGAGACAGAGAAGCGGAGAATACAAGTAAGGATACTTTTAAGACAAAAATCTCTTGTAAATTTGGGGTTTTGTGTACTTGATTCTAGGAAGCAAATTTTAATTTTTCGTTTCGTAATGGACGACGAAACCTACGTCAAAGCCGACTACAAGCAGCTTCCGGGACAGGAGTTTTATACGGCAAAAGGAAGGGGAAAGGTAGCAGATATTTTCAAGCACATAAAACTGTCAAAGTTCGCAAAGAAATATCTGGTTTGGCAAGCCATCTGTACCTGTGGCTTGAAAAGCAGCATTTTCATAGCTTCCGGGACTGTCAACCAAGAAATTTACGTGAAAAAGTGTTTGAATAAACGTCTGCTGCCTTTCCTGAAGAAACACGGTTGTTCCGTACTGTTTTGGCCGGATTTGGCATCTTGCCATTACGGTAAAAGGCCATGGAGTGGTACGCCGCCAACAACGTGCAGGTCGTTCCCAAGGACAAGAACCCTCCCAACACTCCAGAGCTCCGCCCAATTGAGAAATACTGGGCTATTGTCAAGCGGAACCTAAAGAAGACCAAAAAACTGCTAAGGACGAGCAGCAGTTCAAGGTAAACTGGCTTTATGCGGCGAAGAAGGTGGACAAGGTGGCTGTACAAAATCTGATGGTAGGTGTCAAGCGTGAGGCCCGGCAATTCGGATTTGGAAAAGCGAAAGCCTAACTGAATATTTTTCCTGAATTTTATATTAATTGAACTTGAAAAATAAATTTAATTTGATTTTTTAAATAAACGATTTCACCGATTTACACGCGTTTTCCCTTGACCAAATTTTGACCGTATCACCCTTTATGCTATCATATGCTATCCTTTAAAAAACGAGTTAACGACAACTTTAATTTCCAAATTCAGGCTCGACTTCCAATATTTATTATGCTATGTTTCAAGTAAAAAACGTCTTTAAAATAAAGTGTTGAAAAACATGTCCTATATTTGAACGATTTTTTGCTTTGTGTCAAGATGCAAAAAGACTACAAGTTTAAAGTCAAGTTGATTTTAGCCCAAAAATTTTTTCTTTCATGTTATAATACCAATTTTTTAAAGTCAAATAAATATCCTCCAATATCCTGTCCGGATATTGCAGCAATTGGAAAATGCTCTCAACTCACAAATCCTAATGTTGTGTACCTATGGCTTTAATGACGATAATGGCGTAACGGTAGTAACTCAAAAGAAAGTAGACAAGTTGACATTTGGAAAAGTTTAATTTTCAAAAATTGCACTACTTTACACTGAAAATAATGTACATTAGATGAGAAGTGATTTTGATCTGCTGAATTCGAAAATTAAGTGTAACAATTTTTTTCATAAAATATCCCTTTATTTTTAGTTGTTCCGCTTTTTTTACTAAAAAATTCATATTTCCAGCTAGAAATGTTCGATTATATCGTTGTTGGTACTTGAATGCCATGTATTGAGATGACGAACAAACGTGTATAATTGGATAAGTGATAAGTTAAGTGGTTCAAAATATATCGATGAAAATATGACGAATTTTCTAAAAAAAATCGTATTTTACAATGACTCTGTGCTTCCGGAAAAGTACACTGAAAAAAAAGCATACTCGGTTCCAAAGATTTTGTCTTTACTTTAAAAAATTTGGTATTGATTCCGAGCCAAAGAAGCGGAGAATACAAGTAAGGATACTTTTAAGACACAATTCTCTTTTAAATTTAGGTTTTGTGTACTTGCTTCTAGGAAGCAAATTTTAATTTTTCGCTTTCTCAGCTTTTTTTCTTCATATGCTATCAAAGTCCTTTAAAACGAGTTAACGGCAACTTTGTTTTCCAAATTAGGACTCGACTTCCAGTAGACATTATGCTATGTTTGAAGTAAGAAACTTCTTTAAAATAAAGTTTTGAAAAACATGTCCTATATTTGAACGATATTTTGCTTTGTAGTCAAGATGCAAAAAGACAACAAATTTAAAGACAATTTCATTAAATTTAAAGAATTTTTCTGAATTATTAAAGTCAAGTTGACCTTAGCCTATACATTTTTTTTTTTTCATATTAAGATACCCATTTTTAAGTCAAATCACTTAATTATAAGGACAATATGACTTCATTGAAAAGTTTATCGACTTTTGGACAAGGAAAATAACTTTTTTTTAGAAAAATGCGTCTTCTATGCTAAGCAAAATTTGTATTCGTATTTTAACGACATGAAATCTTCGACCTCAGGACAATATTTTTTTCAGTGTATAAACCATTGAAAATGTCATTTGTACGAAGAGCATTTAAAGATCATTTAAAAATCTAAAATTTCTTCTAAATAAATCTATCATGACTTCTCCCCCGGCTGTCTCATTATGATATGGTGGAGCAATTTCCATTGACTCTCTGAAGCGAATGTGTGTCACTGTTGTTTCTGGGTCCTACATACGACTCTGTTTCCATCCAGGTGTGTGTGTGCCAGTTAAGTCGACTTGACGTCCATCAGCATTAATCGCCTTAGGTATGGCAGTGAGGATTAGTTTGTACTCATCTCCCCTTAGTATTTTGTGGCATGTAGACTGCGGCTTTGTTGTGTGGTTTGTGTTTTTGATTGAGGACATTACATGACACCAACATGGCAAGGGTTTCCTTTCTTTTCCGAAAGCCAAACATTGTAATTCGAAAGTGAAATAATGCAATTGTTTAACATGGCTATCCCCCCGCCCTCTTTGATTCCAATTGTTAATAGCTGAAATCAGTATTTTGGTAAAGGCGTTTTTAAGTGTACGCATATTTATGTAACGTAGCCTAGCCTATAAAACTCTAAGGGATAATTTTAAGACGCAATTCACTTTTAAATTGAAGTTTGGCGTACTTGATGGTGGGAAACAAATTTTAGTTTATAATTTTTGGAAAATTTTATCATCATGTAAAACCAAAGTCCTTCATAAACATCGTCCCACATCACAACATATAATTCCAATTCCAAATTGAAGTAGAACTGTCATTTCATGTTTCAAGTACAACGCGTCTTAAGATAGCATCTTTAAATCATCGACGATTCGTATAATAATAAATAAGTGGGTCTTATTTATTAAAAACAAGCTTATTTCGTAACATGATATTGTATACAGCCTTCGTTGCTCTTGCTTAAGTGAAGATTGTACTAAGAAACAAAAATGAACGATTCGACTTTAAGAATTTTTCCGAATATTGTAAAGACTTTTACCATCGAGACTTTTGGCTCTTCTGCATAAAAAGAGCGGTATTTAAATATATATTTTTACAAATGCAATATTATATTTCAATTTCTTTTTTATTAGATTAACCCAACAGAATATACAGTCGAAGCTCTGCTTAACGAATATCCTATTTAGCGAAATTCCAAATTAACGAACGAACGTCCTAATTCCTAGTCGAGCAAAATTTACTTTCGATTTAACGAAAACGCTTTTAATCTTAAGACAATTAACAACCAAAAATCAACAATATTTGAGAATGGTTTGGTTGGGAGAATGCACGCAGAGAAGAAACATGATTGTCACAATCATGTAACATACCTGCAACCATGTTGGGTCAGTGAACATGGGTCTAAGAAAAATAAAATTGTCCTCATCTAAAATGTTGTTATATTGATAAAAAGAATTTTGTTTCCATTAAAAGACAATGGTCACGATCTGAAATGTTGTGGTATTCGTCAAAAATGTTTTTCTTTCAGTTAAAAGAACGTGGTCACAACCTAAACTGTTTTCATCTTTATGAAAAAAAAATTCTTGGTCGAAAAAAGGACGCCACTTGAGAAAAAAAAAACACAAAATTAACTTTATTTATTTGTTTTTATTTATTTATAAATTAATTCATTGTTTATTTGTATTTAAAATGTCGTGCAAGCAAACTTCACATAATTTTACACACTCTATTTTGGTTCAATTTCAACAATATGTAATCATTCCATATTTACGTCGTGCCCATCAAATGTACAAACGCAGGCATCATGTAACTGCAAATAAAAATAAATTATACCATAAGCAAAATGCAAAACAAAAATCACGTAAATTTTTTTCAATTACACTTTCCTTTTTTGTGTTCACATAAAACCACGTGCCACTTCTGAATAAATAAATTAACACAAAACACAATAATTCCGTATTCTCCGTCCATTCCAAGAAACAATCAACCCACGACTAACGCGTAAAATAAAAATCGTGTGTACCAGCTCAATGTTTTTATAAAAATATTTTCGCTGCAAACAAGTTAAAAAATCGAATGGTCACGAAAACAATGTACATGGTCTTTATGGTCATGTAATGGTTCTAGACATGTCTATATGTTACCTATAAAAATACTTTTTTCTCTGCAAAAAAGTAAAAAATTGAATGGTCGGGTACATGATTTTCACGAATATGTTATGGTCTCAAATTCTATCATTTAAATAATAGAACATGTTTGCGGCATTTGAGAACCATTTAAATGTTTATTGCCAACATATAATTTTCTCCGCCCGAAAATTATTTTTACAAAGACCAAATATATGGTTTTCGCGACAATTACATACTCTAGATAAGCATTAAATGGATGCGTCAACCATGTCCAAACATGTTTTTTCTGTGCGTGTGGCTATGGGAAATGGATCTACCTCAGTACCGGTATAGAACTACTCTCTGGTACGAATGACTAGAAACAAATTATATAATTCGTCTATGAAGTTAGAGCACACATCAAAGCGAATATTGACATGGGTCAGCGTTGCCAATTTAGCTATTTTCCTGCTAGATTGGGCTTTTTTTGAAGTCGTTTAGCGGGGGAAAAATGAATTTAAATATGGATAAAACGGCGTTTTCTATCTAAGCCTTGTTGCCAGAATAAAGTTTTCCACATATTTCAAAGCTCAATTGAAACGTTTAGAATATTAGCAAATGACTCGTTTATCCTTTTGATGTTATTATAATATTCTAAATTTATTATGATTATACTAAATTAAAATAGTAGATGTGAATTGCTTTGTACGCTGAAAAAGCATTGTCGTGAGGCCAAAGAGTTCATGTCCTTAAAATACGAACGCGAATTTTGGTTATAATAGCATTTGTGAATTTCTCTTATATAAACTGTTTTCCTTGTCCAAAAGCCGATAAAGTCGTTTTGTCCTTATAGTTAAACTTAAAAATGGGTATCTTTACACGAAAGAAGCCTAGGGTTAATTCTAAAAAATTCTTAAAATTCAAGAAAAAGTCTTTAAATTTGTGGAGTTTTTGTATCTTGACAACAAACCAAAAAAGCGTTCAAAAATAGAAGATGTTTTTCAACTTTATTTTAAAAACGTATACATAGAATAATTTCTACTTGAAGTCGAATATGAATTTGGAAATTTAAATTGTCGTTAGCGCGTTTCTAAAGCTCTTTGATAGCTCATGAAGCAAAAAAAACGAATAAATTCCAATTCGGAATCAATACCAAAATCATTAGTGTACAAAATCTATGGAACCGGACATGCTTTTTTCCGTGTATATAAGAAAACATTGGGACATTAGAGGGTTAATGGAATGGATGTACTTTTACGAAAATTGGACAACAATAGGTTTGTTTAGGTAATTTTCCAATAAAAGTTATTCAGTATAAACTTGCAAGATAGTAAGAATGGGTTTTATTCTCTTGGGTAAAATTCACGAATTTATTATTAATTCACCGGTTTTAAACCAATTAAAACGAAAGATATTTATATTTTCTATTTCTAGTGCAATTGGATTTGTTGACGATTAACCAGCTGATAGTTGCAAGTTTTTACTGGGAAAAATGTTTTTACTGTGAAATGTAAACGAAGGACTACCAGTAAAAATTTGTGATACACGCAAAGAAAAAAAAAACGCTTGGAAAACGTGTACCGAAATCGTTTTTCTTTTGTTAGAGTTTTTTGAATTGCTTCGAAAATTTTAAACTTTTATCACCAAAAAAATTCGTTTGTTACAAATTGTTTATTTTTTCAATAAAAAAAGTTATTTTTGAAACAACAACACAGTCCATTTCGTTTATATCAAACACTGTTCTTTTCTGACTTTAGGTCTTTAATAAGACACATTTTACAGTTCAAAATTTAATATACTACAATGTATTGTTGAACATTTTTTTCGGAATCTTCCGAACATATCTGGAATATATGTAAAAAAAAAAAAAAAATTCTTGGGTCGAAGCAGGGATCGCAGGGAGCATGTCGGACGTAGCAACCACTGCTCCACGGTGCCAAACTAAATGTTTGTTTCTGTCAAATAAACCTTGTTTATTCGGTTCGTGGGCGCCGCAAGCTATGCTATATAAATATAACTTATATGGATATTTATCTATTGCTGACTATAACAGGTACATAGCTCAGTGGTTAGTGTGTTGGCTTACAGAGTGCATGGTCCGCGGTTCGATTCTCCGTCCAGGCGAAAGGTACAAAAAATTTTTAAAATTTATAAAATCGTATAATTTCTTCTACATTGTTGGTATTACAGGAAAAGGTGTTAAGAACTAAAAAACCTCGTGGATGTTAGAAGGATGTGAGGGCAAATGCAATTAGCAAGAAAAAATGTTTTTTTTTTTTTTTTTTTTGAGTTTGTCTTTATGAAATTGTTTTTACATCCTGGAAAAGAATAAACGTTTATCACAAACAGTGTATACCTTTCTTCCAAATACACTTCCTTACAGCGAAAAGCAAATGAGAAACGGACTTTGTTTGTCTAAAATTTCGTTTGGGAGGAAAGAATTATTTTTTTGCGTGTAGTAATCAAAATGTATCGAGTACGCAAACAGAGCTAATATGATTTAAATATTGTTATAGTCTCACAGAAGTAGAATTAAAATGAATACAATTAAAATAATATGCATTTTAAGTGAAATAAAGCCTTTAAGTTTGCTAAATTTTAATCAAAAATGTAATTTTTGATACAAAAAAAATTTACCTTTTTTCTAGCTATTTTTTAATTTTGTTTTGCTTTTTTAGTTTTTTTTTTGGGCAAATCTAGCGCTTTTTGGTGAAACAAATCTGGCAGTGCTGTCATGGGTGTATATAGGCCCCACGAGACAGGAAACTTGGATCCTCTTTTCAACATAACCTAGATATATCAAATTCATCACTTTTTAAGGATTATTTATGTTAAAGTAATATTTTTAAGTGCCTCTGTAGTAAAGGGTGATTTGTTAAGAGCTTGATAATTTTTTTTTTAAAAAAAACGCATAAAATTTGCAAAATCTCATCGGTTCTTTATTTGAAACGTTAGATTGGTCCATGACATTTACTTTTTGAAGATAATTTCATTTAAATGTTGACCGCGGCTGCGTCTTAGGTGGTCCATTCGGAAAGTCCAATTTGGGCAACTTTTTCGAGCATTTCGGCCGGAATAGCCCGAATTTCTTCGGAAATGTTGTCTTCCAAAGCTGAAATAGTTGCTGGCTTATTTCTGTAGACTTTAGACTTGACGTAGCCCCACAAAAAATAGTCTAAAGGCGTCAAATCGCATGATCTTGGTGGCCAACTTACCGGTCCATTTCTTGAGATGAATTGTTCTCCGAAGTTTTCCCTCAAAATGGCCATAGAATCGCGAGCTGTGTGGCATGTAGCGCCATCTTGTTGAAACCACATGTCAACCAAGTTCAGTTCTTCCATTTTTGGCAACAAAAAGTTTGTTAGCATCGAACGATAGCGATCGCCATTCACCGTAACGTTGCGTCCAACAGCATCTTTGAAAAAATACGGTCCAATGATTCCACCAGCGTACAAACCACACCAAACAGTGCATTTTTCGGGATGCATGGGCAGTTCTTGGACGGCTTCTGGTTGCTCTTCACTCCAAATGCGGCAATTTTGCTTATTTACGTAGCCATTCAACCAGAAATGAGCCTCATCGCTGAACAAAATTTGTCGATAAAAAAGCGGATTTTCTGCCAACTTTTCTAGGGCCCATTCACTGAAAATTCGACGTTGTGGCAGATCGTTCGGCTTCAGTTCTTGCACGAGCTGTATTTTATACGGTTTTACACCAAGATCTTTGCGTAAAATCTTCCATGTGGTCGAATAACACAAACCCAATTGCTGCGAACGGCGACGAATCGACATTTCACGGTCTTCAGCAACACTCTCAGAAACAGACGCAATATTCTCTTCTCTACGCACTGTACGCATTCGTGTGGTTGGTTTAATGTCCAATAAAGTAAACTGAGTGCGAAACTTGGTCACAATCGCATTAATTGTTTGCTCACTTGGTCGATTATGTAGACCATAAATCGGACGTAAAGCGCGAAACACATTTCGAACCGAACACTGATTTTGGTAATAAAATTCAATGATTTGCAAGCGTTGCTCGTTAGTAAGTCTATTCATGATGAAATGTCAAAGCATACTGAGCATCTTTCTCTTTGACACCATGTCTGAAATCCCACGTGATCTGTCAAATACTAATGCATGAAAACCCTAACCTCAAAAGAATCACCCTTTATATCAAATTCATCACTTTTTAAGGATTATTTATGTTAAAGTAATATTTTTAAGTGCCTCTGTAGTTCTTTAATTTTGTCAAATGCTTATGAATTTGTTCTCCTATGGTAGCAGGTTGGCTGATAAGTCCCCGGTCTAATAAAGAAAAACACATTTTTTTTGATCCTTCCAATTTCCAATTTTTTGATACCATTTCGGTTTTGCCTCAAAATAGGCCTCAGTTTCGGCGATCACCTCTTCATTGCAGCCAAATTTTTTCCCTGCAAGCATCCTTTTGAGGTCTGAGAACAAGAAAAAGTCGCTAGGGACCAGATATGGTGGGTGGGGAAGCAATTCGAAGCCCAATTCATGAATTTGTGTCATCGTTCTCAATGACTTGTGGCACGGTGCGTTGTCTTGGTGGAACAACAGTTTTTTCTTCTTCGTATGGGGCCGTTTTGCCGCGATTTCGACCTTCAAATGCTCCAATAACGCCATATAATAGTCACTCGATAATAATAATCGATAAAAATTATTCCATGCGCATCCCAAAAAACAGAGGCCATTACTTTGCCAGCGGACTTTTGAGTCTTTCCACGCTTCGGAGACGGTTCACCGGTCGCTGTACACTCAGCCGACTGTCGATTGGACTCAGGAGTGTAGTGATGGAGCCATGTTTCATCCATTGTCACATATCGACGGAAAAACTCGGCTGTATTACGAGTTAACAGCTGCAAACACCGCTCAGAATCATCAACACCTTGTTGTTTTTGGTCAAATGTGAGCTCGCGCGGCACCCATTTTGCACAGAGCTTCCGCATATCCAAATATTGATGAATGATATGACCAACACGTTCCTTTGATATCTTTAAGGCCTCTGCTATCTCGATCAACTTCATTTCACGGTCATTAAAATCATTTTTTTTTTGATTTTTTTGATGTTTTTGTCGGTAACCACCTCTTTCGGGCGTTCACCGTCCTCCGTGCTCATTTCACCACGCTTGAACTTTGCATACCAATCAATTATTGTTGATTTCCCTGGGACAGAGTCCGGAAACTCATTATCAAGTCAAGTTTTTGCTTCCACCGTATTTTTTCCCTTCAGAAAAAAGTATTTTATCAAAACACGAAATTCCTTTTTTCCATTTTTTCACAATAACAAAAGACGCTCTATCTCGCAAACTAATTGACTTACAGACGTCAAATTTTGACACGAATCATTTGAAGGTTGGTTCTATATAAAAATAATATGCATTTAATAGTAGCGACGCCATCTATGTGTCAGACCGGGGACTTATCAGCCAACCTGTTAATAAAAACTACGATTTTCAATAAAAGTTAATTTTTAATATTCCAATTCGATTTAACGAATTTTTCTAAATAACGAATGGGCCAGACAATATATCGTTCGTAAAACCGAGCTTCGACTTTATCTATTTATGTAACTATTAATGAAGTAATTTTATTATAGGGAATTATCTTATTTCGGCAATACGGAGACAATTTCTTAAATATAATGTATTTTTTCTGTATTTGAATCGATTTCCTATTTAATAGCAAATCATTTCTCTCTGTTGCCAATTATTTTGATTTTGCTCCTGAAAATATTTCATTAGATAATTTCGTCGTTATATAGACTTCCTTCATATTTCAAGACGTATACAATTGATAAAGACCTATTCTTATTATCATTAAGGGAATGTCCCAATATATTTTCCACACATCATTCTTGAAAAATAGTTCGAATGGAACTATTACATAATAGCAATTCTTTTTCAAGTCTTGTTTGGTACATGTACGAGGGCAGTTCGGAAACTTCTTAGTCCAGCACAAAAAGCTCGGTATAAACAGAAAAAAGTTAAGTGTATTGGAAACTTTCATCTCTGTTATAAACACATGTTAAATTTTGTTTCGATCTGGCAACTCCTTCATATTGAAACAGGTGTTCAAAAAAGACGCATCCGCAATTTTTTTACAATGGAAAAATTAGAAATGCGTGCTGTCATTAAATATTTACATAAAAAAGGTTTATCGGGACAATAAATTCATAATGATGTGGTGAATGTGTTAGGTGAAAGTGCTCCTTCATATGCAACAGTAAAATATTGGGTTGCTGAATTTAAACGTGGTCGTACAAGCATTGAAGATGAACCACGTAGTGGACTTCCAAAAACAGCAACAACAACAGAAATTGTAGCCAAAGTGCATGATATGGTATTACATGATCGACGAATAAAAGTGCGTGAAATTGCTAATATCATGGGTATCTCAAATGATCGAGTCCATTTAATTTTGCATGAAGAACTACAGATGAGAAAGCTTTCTGCAAGATGGGTGCCGCATTTGTTAACAGTCGATCAAAAACGCATAAGAATGAACATTTCTCAAGCTTGTTTGGATCGTTTTAAACGAAATAAAGTGGATTTTAAGCGTCGTTTCATAACTGTTGATGAGACATGGATCCACCACTATACCCCAGAGACAAAAGAACAATTCAAACAATGGACTGAAGCTACACGGATGAAAAAGACTGTTTTTCATATGTTTGGCTATAAACATTATATGTTTGGAACACAAATTTTTAAACACAATATTTTTGAGTGCAAGCATATAATGTTCATAAACTAGCATAACATGTTTGGGACATATATGTTAATATGTTAGAACATATTATGTTTGGGACATAAAATGTTTGTAAATATAATATGCTTGGATGCAAACATATATTCATTTAGAAATAGCCTATAAACGTATATGTGTTTAGTAGCTTGGAGCGCTATTTAACAGGGAGCGATATTGAATTAAGTTGGTGGTTGTTGCTTGTTATTACAAAATTAACATTTTATTTTTCCTTGGGCAATTGATCAGCTACTTCTTTGATCCTTACAAACTGTGTGGTCCGCTGTTCGAATCCCCGTCCGGCAAAAGGTAAAATTAAAATAAAAAAAAATCATACAATTGAATAATTTCTTCTACAATGTTTGTATTACAGAAAAAGGTGCTAAGAACTAAAAAATCTCGTCGAAGTGAGAAAGATGTGGGGGAATATACAATTGGGCAGAAACAAAATTTTGAGCATTCAGGTCGAAAACCTATGTTGTTAGCACCTATATTACCTGTTTATTTTCATAATTCATTATGATTGTAAATATATAAATAAATAAATAAAAGTTTGAGCACAATATTGTTTGGGAGACTTTTTTTTAAGCATATAATATTTTTGGGTGCAAAATGCTTCCAAACATATTATATGTTCACATAATAACATATTGTTTTTTGGAAGACAACATTATTGAATTTGGATGCAAAAATACAAAATGTTTGGAATTTAGACTACCCAAACATATATTGTTTAGACCAATATGCTTTCAAACATATTATATATTGGAAGAGATCAAACATATAAATGTTTGGGCAATACCCAAAAATGTATATGCTTGAAGCAAAATATGTTTGGGAGTATATGTTACAGAAGCGATTTTTTGTGAGGGTGTAGAGGAAGTGCCCCAAAGAAGGCAAAAACAATTCAAGGTTATGGCAACGTTTTTTTGGGACTTCAAAAATATTTTATTGATTGATTATCTGCAAAAGGGTAAAACAATAAATTCAGAGTACTATTGTAACCTTTTGGATCTATTAAATGTACAAATTCGAGAAAAACGTCCTGGCTTAACATACAACACAAAAAAATAATTTTTTATCAAGACAACGCACCAGCGCACAAGAGTGTTTTAACAATGGATAAAATCAACGAATTAAAGTACGAGTTGCTTTGACCACCCACCTTATTCTCCTGATTTAGTTCCCAGTGACTTACTTGTTCCCAAATCTAAAAAAAATCCTTACTGACAAGCGTTTTACCTCAAATGAAGATGCAATTACAGTTGTAAACCAATATTTTGAAGACCTTGAGGAAAACTATTTTAATCAAGGGATAGAATTGCTAGAAAAGCGTTGGACTAAGTGTATTGAAGTTTCAGGATATTATATGGAAAAATAAAAATATTTTTTATAAACTAACTATTCTCTTTCATTGATAGGCTAAGAAGTTGCCGAACCGCCCTCGTATGTATCCAAACGACGATAAGGTCTACAAGAATTCAAAAACATTTAGAAAAACCTACTCCAAATTCACTTAGCAATTTGTTCATCTTCTTCTAAAAAAATTGTTTCTAAGTTTTCCATTTGAACTACGATTTGTTTGGTTTCTACTTTGCCTTCATCTTGTTAGCCATGAATTTCAATTGTCAGGATAGAAATTAAAATTCCTCAAGCTTAGAAAGTCTTGTGTTCTGTTGGATGATTAATGTGTGTCCCTTTTCTTTAGCCTGCATATGAAATAGAAATTTTCAACCTTTTTCTCTATGCAACATACAAAAAAAAAAACACAAAATAAGAAAAGAAATAGGGCAGAGAAAAACTTTTATGAATTATTAAATGCTGCACATGTTTGTGTCTCTCAAGTAAACAAATGAAAATGCTCATTGAAAGTTGTTTTTTTTTCTATTTTGAAAGCAAACTGAGTTTTTTTTTGCGTAAACTTGTGTCTGGATGTGCACAGTGGGAAAATTCACATTGTATTAAAATTGAGGAAAATAAAATGCCAAATACCAAATACCAAGTATATACGGCCGTAAGTTCGGCCAGGCCGAAGCTTATGTACCCTCCATCATGGATTGCGTAGAAACTTCTTCTAAACACTGCCATCCACAATCGAATTTCTTAAGTTGCGGTAACGCTTGCCGATGGCAAGGTATCTTAAAACCTCCTAACACCATCTTCTAAATTGTATGTAAGTCCATACGTGGTATATATTAAATCAAAAAAGATCGATCCAATACGTATATAGTTCAGTTTGACAAAGTAGACATACAATTTTGACAAAATTTTCTACAGAAATAAAATTTTAACAAAATTTTCTATAGAAATAAAATTTTCACAAAATTTTCTATAGAAATAAATATTTTTACAAAATGTTCTATAGAAAGAAAATTTTGACAAAAATTTCTACAGAAATAAAATTTTAACAAAATTTTCTATAGAAATAAACTTTTGACAAAATTTTCTATAGAAATAAATTCTTGGTAGATTATTTGTGGCTCGAGTGGCAACCATGATTATGAACCGAATAAAATTTGAACAAAATTTTCTATAGAAATAAAATTTTGACAAAATTTTCTATAGAAATAAAATTTTGAAAATGATGAAAATTTTATTATGAACCGAATAAAATTTTAACAAAATTTTCTCTAGAAAAAAAATTTTGACAAAATTTTCTATAGAAATAAAATTTTGACAAAATTTTCTATAGAAATAAAATTTTGACAAAATTTTCTATAGAAATAAAATTTTGACAAAATTTTCTATAGAAATAAAATTTTGGTAGATTATTTTTGGCTCTAGTGGCAACCATGATTACGAACCGATATGGACAAATTTTTGTGTGATTGGACCAATTTTGGTATGGTTGTTAGCGACCATATACTAACACCACGTTCCTAATTTGAACCGGATCGGATGAATTTTGCTCCTCCAAGAGGCTCCGGAGGTCAAATCTGGAGAACATTTTATATGGGGGCTATATATAATTATGGACCGATATGGACCAATTCTGGTACGGTTGTTAAAGATCATATACTAACACCATGTTCCAAATTACAACCGGCTTGGATGAAATTTGCTTCTCTTGGAGACTTCGCAAGCCAAATCTGGGGATTGGTTTATATGGGAGCTATATTTAATTATGAACCGATGTGGACCAATTTTTGCATGGTTGTTAGAGACCATATACCAACATCATGTACCAAATTTCAGCCGGATCGGATGAAATTTGCTTCTCTTTGAGTCTCCGCAAGCCAAATCTGGGGATCGGTTTATATGGGGGTTATATATAATTATGGACCGATGTGGACCAATTTTTGCATGATTGTTAGAGACCATATACCAACACCATGTACCAAATTTCAGCCGGATCGGATGAAATATGCTTCTCTTAGAGGCTCCGGAAGCCAAATCTGGGGATCGGTTTATATGGGGGCTATATATAATTATGGACCGATTATCGACCAGCGTTGCCGTTACAGGCTCTAAAGATCCCAATTGGCTCTTTTTTTGAACTTCTGGCCTTTTTTTGCCTCTTTTTTATTTTGGCTCCAAATTTGACTCTTTTAATTTTACTCTGTCTTTTTAGCTTATTTTTTGGTGTATTAACCATGTTAAAGAATAAAATCCTAAATCTGTTCCATTTGTTTGATTTTGTCTTTCTATGAATTTAGTTGACAAGGCCACATTAAAATACATACTCGATGAAGTCGAACAAATACAATAAAATCTTTCTACATGTTTCGAAAGTTCTAAAGGCCAATTACAGCTGAAGGAACACAAACCCATATTCGAAGTCCCGGAGCATAAAATCTTGAAACTCAGTCTTCTGAAACCCTCAACAAAATTAATGTCTAAAAAAAGGGACTATTCAGCACAAACCTAATGATATTCCAAAAACTCAAGCGCAAATTCGTTTTTTTACATTTTAATTAAACGCGCAACTTATTTCAGCTTTTCTTTGCAAAATGTACGCTTCTGTTCCTATGAATTTTTAATACGTTTACTTTCAACAAAATCAATTTTTAAATGTTGGCTCTTATTTATGAATTTGGCTCTTTTTGAAAAAATCAGCTGCAACGCTGATCATCACAAGTCTCACTATACACATGTTTCATCGCTTGCTAAGTAGAATTTCCATAGTCTTTTTTTTTAGATCTGGCGGGGACTAATTCCTTAATCTTCATGACCAATTAGCTCGTATTAAATTGTAATAATATGTAAAGTAATTTAATTTGGACGAAATTCCAGTTTGTATTGATATCAGCCTAACATAAAAATATTGAAGAAAATATGTTCGAATTCTCCCATTCTTAAAATACATAATGCGTTGAGTTGGAATCACAGTTGTGGATTATGTGATGCATTACTCTGGACGTAAAGCTATCACGACTAATGATTGTGTGGAGTGTTCCGAAAAAATAAACAATGTTAAAGAAGCCTACAATACCAGCAATTGCAGTCCACAGCATACAGCTTTAGAGCACTCGAGCATTTAAATGTGAATAAATATCTTGTTACTCGTACCATTTCTTATTACTGTGATACTGACATCGTTGCTTCGTGTCTAAAAAGTGGGCAAAAACCGGTAACAACACCAGAAATGATCACAATAATAAAGACCCGATTTAATCGAAATCCACGTCGCAGTAGAAGAAAACTTGCTCGTGAGCTTAAAGTATTGCGAGAAAGGATGCAATATTGAACAAGTATATACGGCCGTAAGTTCGGCCAGGCCGAATCTTATGTACACGCTCACAAAAAATCGCTTCTGTAACATATACTCCCAAACATATTTTGCTTCAAGCATATACATTTTTGGCTATTGCCCAAACATTTATATGTTTGATCTCTTCCAATATATAATATGTTTGAAAGCATATTGGTCTAAACAATATATGTTTGGGTAGTCAATTTCCAAACATTTTGTATTTTTGCATCCAAATTCAATAATGTTGTCTTCCAAAAAACAATATGTTATTATGTGAACATATAATATATTTGGAAGCATTTTGCACCCAAAAATATTATATGCTTAAAAAAATTCTCCCAAACAATATTGTGCTCAAAATGTTATTTATTTATTTATATATTTACAATCATAATGAATTATGAAAATAAACAGGTAATATAGGTGCTAACAACATAGGTTTTCGACCTGAATGCTCAAAATTTTGTTTCTGCCCAATTGTATATTCCCCCACATCTTTCTTACTTCCACGAGATTTTTTAGTTCTTAGCACCTTTTTCTGCAATACAAACATTGTAGAAGAAATTATTCAATTTTTTTATTTTAATTTTACCTTTTGCCGGACGGGGATTCGAACAGCGGACCACACAGTTTGTAAGGATCAAGGAAGTAGCTGATCAATTACCCAAGGAAAAATAAAATGTTAATTTTGTAATAACAAGCAACAACCACCAACTTAATTCAATATCGCTCCCTGCTAAATAGCGCTCCAAGCTATTAAACACATATATGTTTATAGGCTATTTCTAAATTAATATATGTTTGCATCCAAGCATATTATATTTAAAAACATTTTATGTCCCAAACATAATATGTTCAAACATATTAACATATATGTCCCAAACATGTTATGCTAGTTTATGAACATTATATGCTTGCACTCAAAAATATTGTGTTCCAAACATATAATGTTTATAGCCAAACATATGAAAAACAGTCTTTTTCATCCGTGTACCCTCCACCATGGATTCTTAACATCGAAAAAACGAAAAAACACTTGAGGCTTGCATAAGTGAGAGAATTAGAGAGAATTTTATAAATTCACTTTGTGTTTATTTTGAGCCAATTTCCATACTAATTAAAACTTGTCTAAACTAGCTAGTCATTCGCTGATGGAAGAAAACTTGGATGAACATAATGGACCACGTGAAACCCGAAAAATTTCAAGTTGCGAATGTGAGATTGAAAACTAGTTGAGTTTTTAATAAATACAGTGTAAAATTCTTTGGTGAACCCACCAGGAAAGACGATTTTAGTTAATTTTTGAAAACATTAATTAATTTTAGAAAATTTTAACTAAACTGTATTAGAAACGCAGATGTCACGTCGATTTCACAAAAATAAGTAAATAATTTTCAACAAATTCAAGAAAATTTACCCGACATACACCCAGAAAAAAGTGCCTTCGAAACTAAAGGAAACATTTTTCATCAACATAGTTTATCCATTTTATTTCCATTAAGGTAAATTTTTGTGAGAAATAATAAAATTTACTCGTTTCAGTAAAAAAATCCTAAACTGTAAGCAGTTAGGAATAGTTCACTAACTAGAATAAGGCATAGAATTTTACTCATACTGTTTTCTTCGCTGGGTATAAGAATTTCCTACTGAACAAGAAAATTTTATTCACCGATAACAAAGCATTCGTAAAAATAAACAAAAAACGAACTAAAACCAAGTTTCCTCAAAATTAGTAAAATTTCTTATAAAATGATAATTGCGACTTCCTTTATAATAGAAACTTTTTCATATATACGAACAACACTTGGCTTAGAAGAAAAATTTTAGTTCATTCGTACTAAAGAGTATGCAATCCTTTCAAAACTTAAGGAAACAAACTTGTTAGAATATAGGAAGTTTTCCTAAATTTCTATTGTCTACCTGTAATCGATTCCTGTCATCGTAATCGATGTGTTTGCGCGTGGGTGTAATCGATATGTTTGCGCGTGGTTTGTTTTTTATACCCTCCATCATAGGATGGGGGTATATTAACTTTGTCATTCCGTTTGTAACACATCGAAATATTGCTCTAAGACCCCATAAAGTATATATATTCTGGGTCGTGGTGAAATTCTGAGTCGATCTAAGCATGTCCGTCCGTCCGTCCGTCCGTCTGTTGAAATCACGCTAACTTCCGAACGAAACAAGCTATCGACTTGAAACTTGGCACAAGTAGTTGTTATCGATGTAGGTCGGATGGTATTGAAAATGGGCCATATCGGTCCACTTTTACGTATAGCCCCCATATAAAGGGACCCTCAGATTTGGCTTGTGGAGCCTCTAACAGAACTATATTTCATCCGATCCGGCTGAAATTTGGTATATGGTGTTGGTATATGGTCTCTAACAATCATGCAAAAATTGGTCCACATCGGTCCTTAATTATATATAGCCCCCATATAAACCGATCCCCAGATTTGGCTTGCGGAGCCTCAAAGAGAAGCAAATTTCATCCGATCCGGCTGAAATTTGGTACATGATGTTGGTATATGGTTAATAACCATGCAAAAATTGGTCCATATCGGTCCTTAATTATATATAGCCCCCATATAAACCGATCCCCAGATTTGGCTTGTGGAGCCTCTAAGAGAAGCATATTTCATCCGATCCGGCTGAAATTTGGTACATGGTGTTGGTATATGGTCTCTAACAATCATTCAAAAATTGGTCCACATCGGTCCATAATTATATATAGCCCCCATATAAACCGATCCCCAGATTTGGCTTGCGGAGCCTCAAAGAGAAGCAAATTTCATCCGATCCGGCTGAAATTTGGTACATGATGTTGGTATATGGTCTTTAACAACCATGCAAAAATTGGTCCACATCGGTCCATAATTATATATAGACCCCATATAAACCGATCTCCAGATTTGGGTTGCGGAGCTTCAAAGAGAAGCAAATTTCATCCGATCCGCCTGAAATTTGGTACATGATATTGTTATATGGTCTCTAACAACCATGCAAAAATTGGTCCACATCGGCTCATAATTATATATAGCCCCCATATAAGCCGATCCAAAATTGGTTCAATCACACAAAAATTGGTCCATATCGGTTCATAATCATGGTTGCCACTAGAGCCAAACAAATTCTACCAAAATTTTATTTATATAGAAAATTTTGTCAAAATTTTATTTCTATAGAAAATTTTGTCAAAATTTTGAGAAAGATTTTCAAAATTTTATTTCTATAGAAAATTTTGTTCAAATTTTATTCGGTTCATAATCATGGTTGCCACTCGAGCCAAAAATAATCTACCAAGATTTTATTTCTATACAATATTTTGTCAAAAGTTTATAGAAAATTTTGTCAAAATTTTCTTTCTATAGAAAATTTTGTCAAAATTTTTATTTCTATAGAAAATTTTGTGAAAATTTTATTTCTATAGAAAATTTTGTTAAAATTTTATTTCTGTAGAAAATTTTGTCAAAATGTTATGTCTACTTTGTCAAACTGAATTATATACGTATTGGATCGATCTTTTTATACCCTCCATCATAGGATGGGGGTATATTAACTTTGTCATTCCGTTTGTAACACATCGAAATATTGCTCTAAGACCCCATAAAGTATATATATTCTGGGTCGTGGTGAAATTCTGAGTCGATCTAAGCATGTCCGTCCGTCCGTCCGTCCGTCCGTCCGTCTGTTGAAATCACGCTAACTTCCGAACGAAACAAGCTATCGACTTGAAACTTGGCACAAGTAGTTGTTATCGATGTAGGTCGGACGGTATTGAAAATGGGCCATATCGGTCCACTTTTACGTATAGCCCCCATATAAAGGGACCCTCAAATTTGGCTTGTGGAGCCTCTAACAGAAGCATATTTCATCCGATCCGGCTGAAATTTTGTACATGGTGTTGGTATATGGTCTCTAACAACCATGCAAAAATTGGTCCACATCGGTTCATAATTATATATAGCCCCCATATAAACCGATCCCCAGATTTGGCTTGCGAAGTCTCCAAGAGAAGCAAATTTCATCCAAGCCGGTTGTAATTTGGAACATGGTGTTAGTATATGATCTTTAACAACTGTGCCAGAATTGGTCCATATCGGTCCATAATTATATAGCCCCCACATAAAACGTTCTACAGATTTGACCTCCGGAGCCTCTTGGAGGAGCAAAATTCATCCGATCCGGTTCAAATTAGGAACGTGGTTTTAGTATATGGTCGCTAACAACCATACCAAAATTGGTCCAATCACACAAAAATTGGTCTATATCGGTTCATAATCATGGTTGCCACTCGAGCCACAAATAATCTACCAAAATTTTATTTCTATAGAAAATTTTGTCAAAATTTTATTTCTATAGAAAATTTTGTCAAAATTTTATTTCTAGAGAAAAATTTATTAAAATTATATTCGGTTCATAATAAAATTTCCATCTTTGTCAAAATTTTATTTTTATAGAAAATTTTGTTCAAATTTTATTCGGTTCATAATCATGGTTGCCACTCGAGCCACAAATAATCTACGAAGAGTTTATTTCTATAGAAAATTTTGTCAAAAGTTTATTTCTATAAAAATTTTGTTAAAATTTTATTTCTGTAGAAATTTTTGTCAAAATTTTCTTTCTATAGAATATTTTGTCAAAATTTTTATTTCTATAGAAAATTTTGTGAAAATTTTATTTCTATAGAAAATTTTGTCAAAATGTTATGTCTACTTTGTCAAACTGAATTATATACGTATTGGATCGATCTTTTTTGATTCAATATATACCACGTATGGACTTACATACAATTTAGAAGATGGTGTTAGGAGGTTTTAAGATACCTTGCCATCGGCAAGCGTTACCGCAACTTAAGTAATTCGATTGTGGATGGCAGTGTTTAGAAGAAGTTTCTACGCAATCCATGATGGAGGGTACATAAGCTTCGGCCTGGCCGAACTTACGGCCGTATATACTTGTTTTTAGTTGGAATCGCGTTGTTGTGGTATACGGAGAGATTGTTAAAAAATAATATGGTAAAATAATATAATAAATAGCAAATAAAATATACAATATTTGTTATTTTAAATTAGTGAGAAAATTTTACGTTTTTTGAAAATAAATCTATCAATATCGTGACGGTGTATAAAGGAAGAAAACACCAGCAGAATAACAACCCTTTCATTTGTCTTCATTTTGGAATCTTCAAATATCAGGTAATATTCAGTGACGCTAACCTTTTGTAACAAAAATGTTTTATCATTTTTTATATTTGTAGGTATTGAAATTGTGAAAGGAGGACAAAATCGTTAGGAAGCAGCTTATTAAAAGTGAAAAGTACAAGAAGAAGATGAAAAGGTGCGTTTTACAGTTGATAATATCACATGGAAATTGGAAATAGTGGAACAATAAACTAATATTTCAAGGACAGTCGATGCTGTTGATTCTTAATAAATATATTCAATATATTAATAAAACATGTATTTTATTGAAGATAAAATTGCTTATATAAATAAATAAAATTGTATTTAAAAACGAAGGCAAGCAGTTCTAATTATGAAGTAAAAGTTTTACCACAAATATGTAAGATTTGTCCAAATGAATGAAAAAATTTCAATAAAATCATTCCATATATGAATTCAAATCAGTTAATTTTTTTCATTCTGTAGTATAGTGGTACATAAATATAGGAAAATGTAAACTAATATATGGAATGCATTATACCTAATTTCTACGAAAATCACATCGTTCAAACAATTAAAAATGTCTTTGGCGCTATACGAAGTTCAACTTTCTTCACAATGAGTTCGTTTTAACTTAAAGAAGTGGTCACTTTTTTCTGGGTGTATTAATTTTTTTTCACTTGTTAAAGAAAATTTCCAAGTTTGAAAGAAAAAATTGGAGTTAAATATTGCAAAAGTGTCTTTAGTATCATACGATCTTAATCGTGGACTCATTATTGGTAAAATTTACAAAATTTAAGATTAGGGGAGACACGAATTTAGTTACTATTTATGCTTCATTTGTGTACAATTTTCTCCTCTGATTTAGTTAATTTAACTAACGTACGAAAAAACTGATTATAAGTCATGGAAACTTTCCTAAAACGTAATAATTCCATGAACTAAAATATAATTAAATCGGCTTTAGTGAAATAATGGATTCACTTTTTTGAGTGTATATAGTAAAATGGACCATCCAATCGAAAATGGCCCTAAAAAGTACATGGGCTAACCTAGTTGGCAGTAAAAAAATTAGTTTTCACAAAAAATGGAATGTGCATGTGTGTTTGGGGATTTTCCTCTTTTCACTCAAAAAAAGTGAACTCACTATTTCACTAAAGCCAATTTAACTATATTTTAGTTCATGAATTTATTATATTTGGAGAAAGTTTCATGTACTCTAAACATTTGTTACATACGTTAGTTAAATGAACTAAAAGACGGAAAAAAATTATACGCAAATGAAGTAAAAAATTTTACTAAATTCGTACTTCTCACAAAATAGTTCATTATTTCTTAAAATTTGTAAATTTTACTACAACAGCGTCCATCATGAACTTCGTATGTCACTAAAGACATTCTTGCAATTTTGAACTCCAATTTTTTCCTTCAAACTACAAAATTTTCTTTAAAAAGTGAAAAAAAAATATTTATGTCTAATAAATTTTCTTGAATTTGTCGAAAAATCTTTACTTATTTTTGTGATATCGGCGTGATGCCAGCGCTTGTAATACTGTTTAGTTAAAAGTTTCTAAAACTATTCAAAATGTTCTAAAATTAATCAAAAGTTTTCTTCCTGGTGGGTTCACTGTTTTTTCAGTGTTGAAGAAGTTGACAATCTTCAGTGTTACTTAAATTATCAAGTTTTACACCAAATTATGTGTTGGTGCTAGACAGTGTTCTAGAAAACAGTCGCCTTTATAGTTTAGGTCTTCACTTGGAACGCATTGAAAAAAGTCATGTTCGAATGCAAGAGGGGGTGTTTTGGGTTTCGAATCTAAAAACAATTATCCAAAATCTAAGTTTTTTTTTGTGACCGGCAGCAAATAGAAATGAATGGGGGCTCTTCGAATCAGAAGTTTTAAGATAAAAAAAATAGAAATCCTCCGACACTATCTTGATCGAAAATCAGAAAGTATTTCCAGGAATTACAAATATTTAAATGGTGCAAGAGGAAAATATTACTTTACTGATTTCTCCAACATAAACAAAATAGGCTTAATATTTAAGTTACTAAATCTGAATTCATGCAAATTGTGTAACCAAAACGAGAGTTTAGGATTCGTTGTTTCCAAAGGCAAGGCAAATTTTGCTTAGCATACACTGAAAAAAATATTTACGAGATATTAAAGATTACCCAACCTAAATTTTGGGATGCGAAATTTACAAAATATTAAGGACAAATTTTTTTAAAATAATGCAATTTTAATTAAAATAAAGTTTATAATCTTTGCTTCAAAATTTTTTCCATTAAATTTAGGACACAAATTTTGTAACTTTTCTTCCCTCGTTAAAGTCGCTTTTCGTTGAACTAAGGCAGATTTTCCTTAAATTAAAGAAACATACTTTTGATTTAAAGAAATTCTTCCTAAATGAACGGAAATATTGAAACTTTAGATTTAAGATAAAAACGCTTCAAATATAGGCTAAGACTTATTTTGAGGATTTAGCGTCTTTGGTTTAAAGTTTTTTTTTGGAATTAAGAAAACATGTTTTACTTTGAAGTACCCGTTACTTTGAAGTATCCGTTATAATTTGGATTTTTAAACTGACATTTGTTTGTGCGAGTACCCTTATTAATAAACCGCGAAAAGAGAATGAAAAGTTGATCAATGAGATCTGTTTCCCAATTTTCATGTTATTGGTCCTAGATTTAAAGCCAGATAGGTTGTTAAAAATTTCGCATCTTTGGCTCGGATCCAAGTAAACTTTTTTTGAGTGTAGATGCATTTCTCTGATATAAAGATGTTTTCCTTGTCCAAAAGTCGATAAACTTTTAAATGAAGTCGTTTTGTTCTTATAGTTAGTTGATTCAAGTTGAAAATTGGTCAATGAAAGAAATATTCGTTTGACTAAGATCAACTTGGATTTAATAATTCTTGAAAATTCTTCAAAATTAATGAAATAGACTTTAAGTTCGTTGACTTTTTTATCTTCATTACAAAGCAAAAACGCCATCAAAAAATACAATATATTTTTCAATTCAGTCTGAATTTGGAAATATAAGTTGTGGTTAACGCATTTTAAAGGACTTTGGCAGCACATGAAGAAAACAGTCAAAAAAACAAATAAATTAAAATATTTTTCCTAGAATCATTCAAAATGTATTTCTTCTAGTTAAAAGAACATGGTCACAACATAAAATGTTTTGATCTTTATGAAAAAACTTTTTTCATCGTCGAAAAAAGGACGCCACTTGAGAAAAGAAAGCACAAAATTAACTTTATTTATTTGTTTTTATTTATTTATAAACTAATTCATTGTTTATTTGTATTTATAATGTCGTGCAAGCAAACATCACATATTTTTACACACACTATTTTATTTCAATTTCAACAATAAATAATCATTCCATATTTAGATCGTGTGCCCATCAAATGTACAAACGCAGACATCGTGTAACTGCAAATAAAAATAAATGATCCATATAGCAAAATGCAGAACAAAAAACAGGTATATTTTTCAATTACACTTTCCTTTTTTGTGTTCACATAAAACCACGTGCCACTTATGAATAAATAAATTAACACAAAACACAATAATTCCGTATTCTCCGTCCATTCCAAGAAGCAGCCAACACACGATTGACGCGCAAAATGAAAATCGTGTGTACCTGCTCAATGTTTTTATAAAATTCTTTTCGCTGCAAAAAAGTTAAAAAATTCAATGGTCACGAAAAAAATGTAAATGGTCTTTATGGCCATGTAATGGTTCTAGACATATCTATACTTAACCTATAAAAATACTTTTTTCCCTGTAAAAAAGTAAAAAAAAATGGAATGGTCAGGTACATGATTTTCCCGACCATTTAATAGTCGCAAATTCTATCATTTGAATGATAGAACATGTTTGCGGTATTTGATAACCATTCAAATGCTTATTGCCACCATACATTTTTCTCCGCTCGAAAACTATTTTTACAAAGACAAAATAAAGGGTGATTTGTTAAGAGCTTGATAACTTTTTTTTTTTTTTAAAACGCATAAAATTTGCAAAATCTCATCGGTTCTTTATTTGAAACGTTAGATTGGTCCATGACATTTACTTTTTGAAGATAATTTCATTTAAATGTTGACCGCGGCTGCGTCTTAGGTGGTCCATTCGGAAAGTCCAATTTTGGGCAACTTTTTCGAGCATTTCGGCCGGAATAGCCCGAATTTCTTCGGAAATGTTGTCTTCCAAAGCTGGAATAGTTGCTGGCTTATTTCTGTAGACTTTAGACTTGACGTAGCCCCACAAAAAATAGTCTAAAGGCGTCAAATCGCATGATCTTGGTGGCCAACTTACCGGTCCATTTCTTGAGATGAATTGTTCTCCGAAGTTTTCCCTCAAAATGGCCATAGAATCGCGAGCTGTGTGGCATGTAGCGCCATCTTGTTGAAACCACATGTCAACCAAGTTCAGTTCTTCCATTTTTGGCAACAAAAAGTTTGTTAGCATCGAACGATAGCGATCGCCATTCACCGTAACGTTGCGTCCAACAGCATCTTTGAACAAATACGGTCCAATGATTCCACCAGCGTACAAACCACACCAAACAGTGCATTTTTCGGGATGCATGGGCAGTTCTTGAACGGCTTCTGGTTGCTCTTCACTCCAAATGCGGCAATTTTGCTTATTTACGTAGCCATTCAACCAGAAATGAGCCTCATCGCTGAACAAAATTTGTCGATAAACACATTTCGAACCGAACACTGATTTTGGTAATAAAATTCAATGATTTGCAAGCGTTGCTCGTTAGTAAGTCTATTCATGATGAAATGTCAAAGCATACTGAGCATCTTTCTCTTTGACACCATGTCTGAAATCCCACGTGATCTGTCAAATACTAATGCATGAAAATCCTAACCTCAAAAGAATCACCCTTTACATGGTTTTCGCGGCAATTACATGCTCTAGATAAGCATTAAGCAGAGGTTACTTTGATTTTAAATTTTGCACATAGCTCCCTTTTATTTCTTAAATAAATATTTTTGGCAACATTGGGATAATGCTTCTCTAGCTTTTCCAGCAAGAATTTTGTTGGAGCTTCCTTCCACATTTGCTTTCTGCTGCATATAAGGGAAATCCGATCCATCGCAATACGTTTCCTACAAAAAATCTGCCATTTGTTAAAATAATTGCGATATAAAAGTATTTAACTTACCTGTTTCCATGTTTTAAAAGATATTTATTCAAATCGCAATACTTTTTTTGTTTTTTATTTGTCATTTTTACTATTTTTTTACTATATTTTCGTTCCCGTACATTTAACAAATTTTGAACTCTGAGGGGATTTTCAATATTTCTCCCTTCTACTACTTTTTACTACGGGTAAAGTAAAGGAACACAACTATTATATGCAGAACCGTTTACCGTCAGTGACTCTATTTAACATCTGTCTACTCTCAACTCCCATTGTGCCAGCTTCATGTTTTATTTAAGCGTTAATTTCACAGCCGCCTTTCGTACATACATTAATTATGAATTCATTTGCTGTTATTTTTGTTGTTCTTTTATGGTCTCTTATACGTTTTAGTTGTTGGTTCTTCCGCTTTGAATATAATGTACCAGTTAGGTGTTATATTTGAATTCTAATTATTGCTGGCTGTTTTCTTATTCTTTTGTTTATTAAATAAATGTAAATGTGAATCCTTTACTTACATAAATGGAAACTGTTTTTAAACCAAATGAGTTTGTATTTGAATTAAGTGACAATTCATTTACAGATTGCGATTATTTCCACGTTAAAATGTAACATTATGCTCTTGAAACAAGTTTGAGGTGATCGTACTCGTTCTATGCGTGTGGTGATATTTAAAGAGTCGGCCCCGTCCGATTTGGGTCTTTTATATTTTCGTAAATCTTTTTGGTTTGTTTTTTGAACTTATTAGCAGCAAACAATTAAACGTTTGGAAAGCTGGTGTGTCAAACGTTACTAACGTTACAGTTTTTCTATCCCTCTGAAAAGTTCAAACTTTAAACAAAATGATAGGACACGTTTTTTATCACTTTATTTTACTTAAAACTTAGAATAATTCCTACTTGAAGCCGAATCGGAATTTGGAAACTTATATTGTCGTTAAAGTTTACAATTGGTTCAGATTTATGGCGATTTCGATTGGGGAAAATTGATTTCAAAATATCAAGGACACAGTCATAGCTTTTGGGTCCAGTATCCCTCACAATATTATGAATTAGCAATAACTTTGAAATGACACTCTAATTTGGATGAAAATACAATGAGGGAAAAAGTAATGTAACACCATGACAACATATTTTTTGCGAAGAGAAAACGTCCTTAGTTATAGATCCCAAATATATCTTTCGCCCGATTTACACTTATAGAACCGCGGAGGTCAAGAAATTTTGCATAGAAAGTAGAATTGACTTTGCAACATGCCAAATTTGGTTAAAATCAGTTCAGATTTACATATCGCTCCAATATATATGTTTTTCCAATTTGGGCAAATGACATTTTCGTCACTGCTAAATCGAAAACTTGTTCAAATGACTCAAAGTTTCCATACCCCTAATACTCTATTTATCTATCGACCGATAACTCATAAATGCACTTTTGCGAATTTGCCTAAAAATTCCTTTAGATTTAATTATTTCCATATTTTGTTTTACTAGCATTGTATTCCACCCCACAATCAACAAAAACTTTACTTGGATCCAAAGATTTTGTCTTCCCTTAAGGATTTTGGTATTGATTCCGAGCCAAAGATGCGGCTTCTTTAAAATAAAGAATTTTTTTAGCGACCTATCTGGCTTTATATCTAGGACCAATAAAATTAAAATTAGGATACAGATATCATTTATCAAATTTTCAATCTCTTCTCGCGGTTTATTAATAAAAGTACTCACGTACAAACAAATGTCAGTTTAAAAATCCAAATTATAACGGATACTTCAAAGTAAAAAATGTTTTCTAATTCAAAAAAAAAAAAAAACTTTAAACCAAAGACCCTAAATCCTCAAAATAAACCTTAGCCTATATTTGAAGCGTTTTTATCTTAAATCTAAAGTTTCAATATTAATTTAAGGACAATTTCTTTAAAACAAAAATGTGTTTCTTTACTTTAAGGAAAATTAGCCTATAACGGAGGGTCGTAAATTTACAAAATGTGTGTCCTAAATTTAATGAAAAAAATTTTTGAAACAAAGATTATAAACTTTATTTTAATTAAAATTTAATTATTTTAAAGAAATTTGTCCTTGATATTTTGTAAATTGCACATCCTAAAATTTAAGTTGCGTAATTTTTAATATCACGTAAAAATTTTTTTCAGTGCAGTCATTAGCCGACTTTAATTTTAAGTCCTTAATTTTAAGTTGCAAAAACTATTGGTGCGAAGTATAATGACTACTGCATGAGCTGTCATAATGCAGAAGAAAAGGAATCAATTAAACACTTCTTGTGTGAATGTCCTGCATTATGTGTACACGCACAGAAAAAACATGTTTGGACATGGTTGCCGCATCCATTTAATGCTTATATAGAGCATGTAATTGTCGCGAAAACCATATTTTTTGTCTTTGTAAAAATCATTTTCGAGCGGAGAAAAATATATGTTGGCAATAAGCATTTAAATGGTTCTCAAGTTCTATTATTTAAATGGTAGAATTTGAGACCATTACATGGTCGGGAAAATCATGTACCTGACAATTCAATTTTTTTTACTTTTTTGCAGAGAGAAAAGTATTTTTATAGGTTACGTATATACATGTCTAGAACCATTACATGGCCGTAAAGACCATGTACATTGTTTTCGTGACCATATAATTTTTTTGCAGCGAAAAGAATATGGTATAATTTATTTTTATTTGCAGTTACATTATGTCTGGATTGGTACATTTGATGGGCACGAAGTAAATTTGGAATGATTACTTATTGTTGAAATTAAACCAAAATAGAGTGTGTAAAAATATGTGATGTTTGCTTGCGCGATATAGTAAATGCAAATTAACAATGAATTAGTTTATAAATAAATAAAAACAAATAAATAAAGTTAATTTTGTGGTTTCTTTTCTCAAGTGGCGTCCTTTTTTCGACGATGCAAAAAGTTTTTTCATAAAGATCAAAACATTTTAGGTTGAGACCATGTTCTTTTATCTAGGAGAAAAACATTGTTAATGAATACCATAACATTTTAGATCGTGACCGTTGTCTTTTAATGGAAACAAAATTCTTTTTATAACATTTTAGATGAGGACAATTTTATTTTTCTTAGAACCATGTTCACTGAGCCATCATGGTTGCAGGTGAAAATGTTACATGGTTCCCGCAAAAATAGCTCCTATCATATTAGTTTGCTCTTCGAATAGGATTGTGACAATTATGTTTCTTCTCTGCGTGTAAGCGAATTTTGGGAGCATACAGCTTTAGATTACTGGCGGACCTCGAAAATGTTAACTTAAGCAGTCTTCTACTGTTTTTGGAACAATCTGGTTGATTCAAGCGAAGAAAATAATCCAGTAGTTTCAGCGGTTAAAACTAGAAGTGCCCATAGGTAATAGGTACTTTTAGTTAATGTGGTATCACAATGGAGTATATAGTCTAAGCGAGCCTGAAAATAAATGGGCTGCCACTTTAACCTAATATAATTTTAAGTCTGTATATTTTGTAGAAGTCTAATATCGGGTCAGCTTGTACGGTGACAAATCTCCTTAAATTTTAAAGGGGATCAATCTTCTCAATATTATAATTTTATAAAGATTTTAAATTTTATTTCTTAGACTAAGTAAGACAGAATCGTCAGTACAAGCCATCAGAATACAGGCCACAATAGACACCAGGTCTTCTTATGACTTTGCAAATATAATGTTATATTTTTCTAAGTTTGCTTTCCGAAATGAAACAAACGTTGTTTTCCGCTTTTCTTCTTGTTTATTTTGATTATGCACCAAGCTAAACTCTGAGTTTCTAACTTTACAGGTGTTTGGGTCAAATCTATCATAAGAGAAGCATATGCAACTAACAAAATATCAGAATCCAAAAACAATCAATGTTATGATGAGTAGCATAGTCAAGCTACCAAAAATAAAAGCGTACACTTACTTAGTGAGAATAACATGCCAACAAAACAAAAATATCTCTCAATGTGAGAATAAAATTGAGATGAACAAAATTATCATTGTATATGTGAGATAACTATAGTAATATTCAGATAGATCAATGTTAACATGTTAAGTAACACAAATACATAATAACATTTGATGAGTAGTTTAACATAAGATAAAATTTAATAATGATGCTGTCGCTGTTAATGAATTTTGCTTTAATCAACAGTGCTACAAGTTTTACATATTTGTATATGGGAACATATTTCTTTATATATAGCACCCAACAGAAGAACTAAATAAATCATGTGGAAGTGTGATTAATAAAGGGAAGATAAAATTATCTGATAAAATATATTAATAAAATATTTTTCTTCGAGCTCAAAAATTTGGAAAAATCTACTAAGTACATGTCTAATATAAAAAAACCTTTATAAAAATATTTCTTGAAAATTTAATTGAATAAAGAACTAAAAAAAATAATAAATAAATCCATTTTTGCATTTGAAATAATAGTTTAAATTTATTTTCTGTGTATAAGACCTACAAAAATCAAACACCATTTTCTTTATTCGGAAGCCAATATGGAATACACTTGCGCTCTCAAAAAGGCAAAAATGTTGACAATCTTACCACCAAACAAATGAGCTAACCACTACTTTGACACGATGCCATCCAATTAATTGACCAAATGGGAACTAATTTTGTTAAAATCCGAACAAAGACATTCAGCTTGTTGTGGCTTTCAGATACTCAGTTCATTCATAATGAACTGTCGTCGAGCCAACCAGGGTGGGTGGTTTTTGAGAGTAAGGGCAGATCTCTTAAATGGAATGTTGGTGCTGTTGCTTTTTCACACATTTTGTCTTTTGTTTTAGTACAAGTTTTTTTGTATGTTTTTAATTTGATAACGTCTTTATCTTCCATCCTAATCGTATTCTTCTTTTTTGTTTTCTTCTCTTTTGTAAATTTCAGCTACGTGCATGGCATTGGCTCTGAGACACGTAATTCCCTCTTCCATTTGCATAATGGCCGTGATATCATTTTGGTCACAACATGCCGACATGGAAAAAGTTGGCGAGAGTTACAGGATGCCCGCTGTGATGAGGATAATCGAGAATATGACAGGTATGTTCACACGCACAAAGCCACACGCACACACACACACACACTTTTCCATATTCCCAAATTCGTTATTCTGTGTGGTCCTAGTATTTGCATAAGGCAAGATTTTAAGAAGGCCTTCATCATCCTCAAACTCCGCCAAAGGATGTAGTCCAGCAACCACACTCACCGACCAAGTGTATTTGTTATTGTTCTTAAAATGAGAAATGTAATTAAGTCATGCCCTCCGTCGCCTTGGTACAATCCACCCAGGTGCAAATGCCTTTAGCTTGTAGTCGTATTGTAAATCTCGGATTATTTTGAACTTTCTTTTCGGGCAATTCACTGTTATTTGTGAGCGCAACATCTTTGTGACAAAGACATGGTGGACTTAATGAATAACCAGTAGCAGCTGATAAATGGTCGCCAAGGGGACTCATAAAAATCACAACCATTTCAATTAAGGAAATTAATTACTGCACTTGGAAATTACAATAACCGGAAGTGGCCATGTTTCTGTTTACATTTTATGTGTGTAAGAACAGATTACGTTTTAATGAAAATGGGAAAATATATTTTGTTGCTAAAAGAAACTTTCAGGAAAATCTTTTTTTATCCTTATGTTCTAATCCAAAAGTGGTATTAATTTGGATAATCTCCAATGAATTTTATAAAGGACCATTCTTATGGCGAAAGTACTCCATTTTCGCATCCTTTGAATTCATATGTGGGAGTGGAAGTTCACCGGAATGGTAACGGGCGTAATTTTGACCAGGCCGAATCTTATGTACCCTCAATCATGGATTGCAAAAGGTCAAACCTACATGTAATTATACAGCGACATAGACCCATATAAGTGAAATCTACACAGAAAGAAAAGCATGTCCGGTTCCAAAGATTTTAAAAATTTTCATGGATATCAAGATAGCCATTTTAAAGTCACTTAAAAGAACAAAACAACTTAATTGAAAAGTGTGTCGACTTTTGGACGCTAAGGACAGAAAATCTTTGGTGTGACAATTTTTTTTGTCAGTGCGTGTACTTTTTGGACGCTATGCGACACGGTAAAATTTAAATGCTGGAGATCTCTAACGATAGCCACTAGCGGTTTTCCACCCAAATTACATCACGTATGCCTTTATTTCTGAATGCAATACGCAGAGAAAAAAATAACATTATATAAGGTAAATTTAACCACAAATAAATATGATTTGGCGTCTACGTTATATAAGGTTAATTTGAACATTGTCTTGTTGATCCGAATTTAACAATAACAAATTGTTAATTTAACTATACCAATAGGTAATTTAACTATTCCATAGTTAATTTTTTTAACCATAAGTTAGGTTAGGTTAGGTGGCAGCCCAATGTATCAGGTTCACTTAGACTATTCAGTCCATTGTGATACCACATTGGTGAACTTCGCTCTTATCACTGAGTGCTGCCCGATTCCATGTTAAGCTCAATGACAAGGGACCTCCTTTTTATGGCCGAGTCCGAACGGCGTTCCACATTGCAGTGAAACCACTTAGAGAAGCTTTGAAACCCTCAGAAATGTCACCAGCATTACTGAGGTGGGATAATCCACCGCTGAAAAATTTTTGGTGCTCGGTCGTAGCAGGAATCGAACCCACTACCTTGTGTATGCAAGGCGGACATGCTAACCATTGCACCACGGTGGCTCCCAATTTTTTAACCGTGATAAGCTGCTTCACAACTCAACAATCAATGAAGCTAGAAAAAAGAGAGCGGTGGTAGGAAAGACAAGCGCAATTGTTGCAACTTCGAGTAACTTACTACTGACCTTCGTATAACACAAAGCTGTTCATAAATATCGACACAACAGAGCCGAATGATTTTTTTTTAAAGTTTGTTAATTTCGTACTCATCTCTGCCTCTTTCAGATAAAATCTAACCTATATATGGTTAATTTATCTAGGTTTCTTGTTAATTGTTGTTACTTCGTTACCAAACATTTACAATGAATATTTTATATGGTTAAACAAGTAAGTAAAGTAGAAAGTCGGGCGGGGCCGACTATATCGTACCCTAAACCACCATTACAGAATTAGTAATCATGAGCATTTGTGGGGTAACATATAGGTCTGGGAGATAAACCGCAGTTGCATATTTAAGAAAATTAAGGGGTACATGTCTATGGGTGCTTTGTGTCAATCTGACTATAGCTCATAGTCAATGTTGCCAGGGAAAATGTTCGGCTTACCCTACAAGGACTAAAAAAGTTCCCTACTTTCCTATACATTCCCAAACAATTTTCCCTACTATATTTTTCGTTAAATTAAAAAATTTTACAAAACAAAAATGGTTCTAAGTACTTTATTATCTTAAACACACAAAAAAATATCAATTAATTTGATTGTCAATACAATTAAAATTATGTTTAAATTTGAGCTAACAACGTATTTTGTAAATACAATTACGATTTTATTCACTTTAGCAACTAATTTTGTTATATCAACAACTTCAAAATTTTCTGTAACAACAATTTATTGTTAGCTCAAAAATTATAATATTATTTTGTGTGAAACATGAATATGCAACGTATATATCTTAGAATATACATTTGTATTGCCACCACGGTTGCCACAGTTGGTAGAATTTTACCCAAATTAGTAATCTGTTTTGTTAAATCTCTATAAAAATAAAATTGTGGAAAAAGTTTCTATAAACAAATTTTTGTAATTAATTTTTCTATAGAAATAAAATTTTGACAATAAATTCTATAGAAATAAAATTTTGAGAAAAAATTCCACAGAAATAAAATTTTGAGAAAAATTTTTATAGAAATAATATTTTAAAAAAAATTTCTATAGAAATACAATTTTGACAAAATGTTCTATAGAAATAAAATGTGGAAAAAATTTTCTACAGGAATAAAGTTTACCACACATTGTTAAAGATCAAGCATTGCCGGCTTCTAATTTCCTCCTCTAGAGCCACCAAAATGTAAAAATTATTACAAATTGTGTTGAGTGAAAATGTCCTACATTGTGGCCCTACGTCCCTACAAGACGCTAAATATTAGAAAACCCCTACATATAGCAACACTGGCTGTGTTGATATTGCGCCTACGGAGTTAGTATGCCACTAATATTAAGCCCATTATTAAAAAAGAGAAAATCGTTAAATTAGTGTGGGTAATAAATACAAATTTGTAAAAATCGAGCAATATTCTTATGTAAGAGCTACAAGTACGTATAAGTACGATCGGCTAGTACATCAAAACTTGAAATTTGAGTAACATTGGTTAATAAATAAGAGTACTATGGCCAAATTTGGGAAAATCGAGCTATGCATATATATGGAAGCTATATTTAAATCTGAACCAATTTGCATAATATTTTGCGGGTTTGATTAATAACACAAAAGGTTACCTTGTGCAAGATTTGAGTAAGATTAGTTACGAAATGAGGCCTGTATGGTCAAACATAAAGTTATAAGGGCTAATTTTTCAAAATCGGGCGATACATATATGGGAGCTATATCTAAATTTGAACCGATTTCGATGAAATTTTGCACATATAGTTAGTACTATAGAGGACTGGATCTAGCCAACTTTTAGTAAGATCGGTTAATAAATAAGGGTTCTATGGCCAAATTTGGGAAAATCGGGCTATACATATATATGGGAGCTATATCTAAATCTGAACCGATTTCGACGATTTTTTGCACATATAGTTAGTGCTATAGAAGACTACATTTAGCCAAATTTGGGTAAGATCGGTTGATAAATAAGGGTTTTATGGCCAAATTTAGAAAAATCGGTCGGTACATATATATGGGAGCTATAGCTAAATCTGAACCGATTTCGATGATTTTTTGCACATATAGTTAGTGCTATAGAAGATTATATTTAGTCAACTTTGAGTAAGATCGGTTGATAAATAAATACATATTATACATATATATGGGAGCTATATCTAAATCTGAACCGATTTCGACGATTTTTTGCACATATAGTTAGTGCTATAGAAGACTACATTTAGCCAAATTTGGGTAAGATCGGTTGATAAATAAGGGTTTTGTGGCCAAATTTGGGAAAATCGGGCGATACATATATATGAGAGCTATATCTAAATCTGAACTGATTTGGATAAAATTTTGCAGACTTGAAGGGCGATGGAAAAGATTACCTTTTGGCAAATTTGGTGACGAGCCGTTTGAAAAAACGCGCAACGTGACTCCATTTGTCGAAATTGGGCGATACATATATATATGGGAGCTATATCTAAATTTGATCCGATTTCTTCCAAATTCAATAGCGTTCGTCCTTGTGCCCAAAAAACACCCTGTACCAAATTTCATCAAAATCGGTTAATAAATGCGACCGGAATCCTGTGAACAACAAATACATGGGCAGACGGACGGACGGACGGACACCAAGCGCTAGATCGACTCAGGAGGTGATTCTGAGTCGATCGGTATATATTTTATGGGGTCTAAAATCAATATTTCTGGTAGGCACATTTTTTGGCCGATCAAACTTCCCAGCAAAAAAAATTGGAAGTTCTTCCAAAGGCACAACTTTAAAAGCACTTCCAGAAGATGCACTTCCAATGATGTTCTTTATTTTAGCTACCCAGGAAGTTCTTTTAATTCAACTTTTTATAACTTGGTTTTTTAATACTTTTAATGGGTAATTTTAACTTTTTTTTGTTTCAAATAGGTTAAAAACAGAGTAAGAATTTATAAAATGTTACAAATCATTTAACTTTTGTCGGAAAAAATGCTAAGTCCATTCTGAAAAAAATGCGAATTGTTGAAAATATTTGATGCCAAACGTTCCGCACAAGCTTAAGAATGCATTAAAACTCATAAAAAAAAATTTAATTATTTATTTGTGAAATATCACAAAATTTCTTAATTCACATCCAAAACATTGAATTCGGATCACACCTAAAAAAGTGATGCAAATTCAGTGCAACGGCTGTTGAAATGGAGGACTTCCGTCCTATGACAAGCCCATGTTAAATTCATCGCTTCTGCGTCAATTTTGCACCACTTCCGGATCCAAAAAGAACATTTCCATTACTTTTTTGGCGACGCTTTTTTTACTGGGTTATTATACTCTGACCACTATATGGTTTAGGGTATAAAAAGTCGTTGCATTTTCGGCTCTGTGTAGATCAAGCATGTAAAAATAAAATGAACTGTCGAAGGAATAAACTCTCTATTCCACTAAAGCCAATTTAACTTTATTTTAGTTCATGGAATTATTATGTTTGGAGAAAGTTACCTTTACTCTAATATTTTTTTGTGTACGTTAGTTAAATTAATTAAAACCGAGGAAAAAAATATACTCAAATGAAGCATAAAGATTAACTAAATTCGTGTCTTCCACAAAATAGTTCAGAATTTCTTTAAATTTGTAAATTTTACCAAAAATGCGTCCATCATGAACTTCGTATGTCACTAAAGACATTCTTGCAATTTTGAACTCCAAGTTTTTCCTTCAAACTACAAAATTTTCTTTAACAAGTGAAAAAACTTAGTTATGTCAAATAAATTTTCTTGAATTTGTCGAAAAATATTTACTTATTTTTACTACATCGGCGTGATGCCAACGTTTGTAATACTGTTTAGTTAAAATTTTCTAAAATTAACGGAAAGTTTTCTTCCTGGTGGGTTCACTGTTTTTTCAGTGTGGAAGCAAAACTTCAAAAATGTAACACCATATATTCGTTCGATACGTTCAATTGCAGAAAACTTTAACCACGACACTCGTATTATTTTACGCAGATGACAGTGTTGCCAGGTAATGTTTGATTCTTCCCCCCAAATCTTAAGATAAAACCCCTAAATTGGTCCAAAAATTTTAAGTAGGTAAATAGTACAAAGAAAGACCCAAAATTTCGTTAAAAAATCCTGTAGTGATACACTTTAAAAATTAAATTTAACACAAATATATAAACTGAAAGAAGATTTTTTCTGAGGAACAAAATTTTAGAGAAAATAAGTTTTTTTATGCTAAAAATTTTCTTTTGAAGTAAATAACAATCATTAGATAAAATCATTACACCACTTGTCACAAATTCGGGTTCGATTCCTGGTTCGACCGAACACCAAAAAGTTTTCAGCGGTGGATTATCCCACCTCTGTAATGCTGGTGACATTTCTGAGGGTTTCAAAGCTTCTCTAAGTGGTTGCACTGCAATGTGCATATAAAAAAGGAGGTACCTTTACATTGAGCTTAACATGGAATCGGGCAGTGATAAGGGAGAAGTTCACCAATGTGGTATCACAACGGACTGAATAGTCTAAGTGAGCTTGATACATCGGGCTGCCACCTAACCTAACCTTGTTTTTAATTGTACCAAATATTAAAAATGCCCCTTCAACAGATGCGTTTAAAAAAGAATGTCATTGCATACTTGCTTGTATTTAAGAACATGGGTTGACTTCCCTTATTTTTTTCTCAAAATTCATGCCAGAATTTTTCATAATTTTGTTGAGAATTGCTCCACTTTATAAGATCTAAGATATTTTTTTACCCCCTAAACGTGTAAAAAACCCTAAATTTGGGGGGGACACCCCAAACCTGGCAACACTGGCAGATGATGATGTATTAATGGAGTGTCAGTTTAATATTCTCCCGAGGCTATTATCATAACGATGGTCCTATTACCCGCACTCAAAAAAAAGTGAACTCTCTATTTCACTAAAGCCAATTTAACTTTATTTTAGTTCATGGAATTATTATGTTTGGAGAAAGTTTCATTTACTCTAATAATTTTTTGCGTACGTTAGTTAATTGAACTAAAAAACGGGAAAAAATTATCCTCAAATTAAGCAAAATGATTTACTAAATTCACGCTTCCCACAAAATAGTTCATTATTTCTTTAAATTTGTAAATTTTACCAAAAATGCGTTCATCATGAACTTCGTATATCACTAAAGACATTCTTGCATTTTTTAACTCCAAGTTTTTCCTTCAAACTACAAAATTTTCTTTGACAATTGAAAAAAATTAATTATGCCTAATAAATTTTCTTGCATTTGTCGAAAAATATTTACTTATTTTTGTGATATCGGCGACATGTCAGCGTTTGTAATACTGTTTAGTTAAAATTTTCTAAAAATATTCAAAATTTTCTAAAATTAACCAAAAATTATCTTCCTGGTGGGTTCACTGTTTTTTCAGTGCGTACATACAATCACACTCTCATATATGTCATTCCTCTGTTGCGCTAAAGCAATTGTCAAGACAATTATCACCAATTGCCCATATCCTGTGAAAATGACCCCACCATTGCAATGTTTACACTCCATTCCCATTTGGAAGGTCAATTGATGAAATAGGATTTGTAATGTGCCCATTTTTCCCTCTTTGCTGTCGACATAGGAAAGACATTGAGCCGCAGTCGATGGAAATAAATTTTTGTGAAATGAAAATGATTAAATTTGACTCTTTTCACTCAATTAATTTGCATTTGTTGCGGTTTGTCAGCCACTTGAAAAAGGACCAAATTGAATCTGCCAGATTGGCTAGAAGGGGAGAAAATCGATATTCCCAATGTAATCGAATTTGCTTCATTTAAAATTTTAGTTTTTATGCTGGGGGAGCATTACGAACGTTTTTTTTTTTTTGTTATCCACCGCCATAGCGTGAAGGACAGCTCAAAAAAGAAAAAAAATATAGAATTTGCTACATAGCTAAGTGGATAAACTTTTGTTTTCAAAGGGAGAAATTTAATTATTTGCCTCATTTGCGCAATAGTAAAATGAATATTTGATCACTCGAAGATGTATAATTCAAATTTAAATAGTGATTTTTTTTAGCTATTTGGCATTTTTTGGCAACACTTGCTTAAAAAGCTGACGAGAGTTCGTGTTTTGTTTCACTATCAAACATCTTCAGTTTGGGCTAAAAAATAACGATGAATCGTAATACAACAACGCTGGCAAATTATTGAATTTTATGATCAAAATTTGTGTTAGTTGCGGGCTTCTGTGTTCAGCGACAAAGCTAATTATGTTCTAAGCAAAAAAAAAAATTGGAATTTGTTCCACAAACATTTCATTTAAAGCCCATCCCAGGATCCCCCATCGAGTTTCTTCAATTTCCGATGCAGTCCTTTTGGACAAGTGCACAAACATTTCTTCTAAAGAGCATCGTGGGATCCCCCAATGATTTGTTTCTACTTCCGATGCAGTCCTTTTGGACAAGTATTATAAAGAACGCAATCAGGGTATTTTAAGTGCAAATTTTGGACAATTAAATTTAAAAAAATAGAAAACTAATAAAAAATAGAAAATTAATAAAAAGGTAAAAAAATAATAATAATAATAAATAAATTTCATCCCCGCTGGGATTTGCACCTGTGCCGTTTGACTTTTTCGCTTCCATGAAAGTTCTTTTGAGAAGATTTTGCAAATTACGAGAATTTTTAATTTTTTTGTTGATTTGTAATGAAAAAAATATATTTATACGAAAATATATGCCGAAAATAAAAAATAAAAAGGATGCATAACATAAAAAAATATTTTTTTTTTGAAAAATATTTGATAAAAAAAATTGCCGCTGGTGAGATTTGAACCTGCGTTTCTTATTTTTTCTTTCATACTAATAAATAACTTCTCGAGAAGCAATTAGAATGTTATTCCTTGGTGTCGTATTACGAACATATCACACACATTTGAATTGACCTCTCGACGCTTTATATTCAATGGCGTTTGTGGCTGAGTGTGCTAAGGCGTTCTGTTATGGTGCCAGCAAACCCAGGTTCAACCCCTGTTCGGAGCGAAAAAGTTTTTCAAATTGTAAAAATTAGATAATAGGAAAATAATAGTGTAATAAAACATATGGTTGAAAAAAAAAGTGAAATTGGTTGAAAAAAAAATGTTTTTTTGCTTTTTAAATTTCTTCATTCAAATTAACTTCCAGGGCACAACTTCTAAAGTAATGCATAGGATCCAAAAAGGGAGTACTTCCGTCCTATGACAAGCCCGTGTAAAATTCATTGGAGATGATTCAAGTTTGCACTACTTCCGGATCACAGATTGGGAATCCAAACTACTTTTTTGGAATCTCTTTTTTTGCTGGGGTTTTGCTGGATACATAAACAAACAGAAGGGTGTGAAGATAAATTCGTGGTTTGTGTTTCGGCTAAGCAAAATTCAAATTTGTGGAACGAATTAACGTTGTGGGACGAATTTAACGTGTGGAACGCATTCCAAAAAAATAGTTTTTTCTTTCCACAACACCATTTTTCAGTATGTGGATTGTGTCTGGCATAAATCTTTGCATTCAGGTATAAATTTCTCACAGTGGAAAGTATTGTAGTAACAAAGTGTGGAAGAAAATAGTGGCGATCCAATCAAAAACAATTATATACGGCCGTAAGTTCGGCCAGGCCGAAGCTTATGTACCCTCCATCATGGATTGCGTAAAAACTTCTTATAAACACTGCCATCCACAATCGAATTACTTAACTTGCGGTAACGCTTGCCGATGGCAAGGTATTTAAAAACCTCCTAACACCATCTTCTAAATTGTATGTAAGTCCATACGTGGTATATATTAAATCAAAAAAGATCGAGCCAATACGTATATAATTCAATTTGCCATAAAATTGTGACAAAATTTTCTACAGAAATAAAATTTTAACAAAATTTTCTATAGAAATAAAATTTTCACAAAATTTTCTATAGAAATAAAAATTTTGACAAAATTTTCTATAGAAAGAAAATGTTGACAAATATTTCTACAGAAATAAAATTTTAACAAAATATTCTATAGAAATAAACTTTTGACCAAATATTCTATAGAAATAAAATCTTGGTAGATTATTTTTGGCTCGAGTGGCAACCATGATTATGAACCGAATAAAATTTGAACAAAATTTTCTATAGAAATAAAATTTTGACAAAATTTCCTATGGAAATAAAATTTTGACAATGATGAACATTTTATTATGAACCGAATAAAATTTTAACAAAATTTTCTCTAGAAATAAAATTGTGACAAAATTTTCTATAGAAATAAAATTTTGACAAAATTTTCTATAGAAATAAAATTTTGACAAAATTTTCTATAGAAATAAAATTTTGGTAGATTATTTTTGGCTCTAGTGGCAACCATGATTATGAACCGATATGGACCAATTTTTGTGTGATTGAATCAATTTTGGTATAGTTGTTAGCGACCATATACTAACACCACGTTCCTAATATGAACCGGATCGGATGAATTTTGCTCCTCCAAGAGGCTCCGGAGGTCAAATCTGGAGAACGTTTTATATGGGGGCTATATATAATTATGGACCGATATGGACCAATTCTGGCACGGTTGTTAAAGATCATATACTAACACCATGTTCCAAATTACAGCTGGATCGGATGAAATTTTCTTCTCTTTGAGGCTCCGCAAGCCAAATCTGTGGATCGGTTTATATGGGGGCTATATATAATTATGGACCGATGTGGACCAATTTTTGCATGGTTGTTAGAGACCATATACACCATGTGCCAAATTTCAGCCGGATCGGATGAAATTTGCTTCTCTTTGAGGCTCCGCAAGCCAAATCTGGGGATCGGTTTATATGGGGGTTAGATACCATATACCAACACCATATACCAAATTTCAGCCCGATCGGATCAAATTTGCTTCTGTTAGAGGCTCCACAAGCCAAATCTGAGGGTCCCTTTATATGGGGGCTATACGTAAAAGTGGGCCGATATGGCCCATTTTCAATACCAACCGACCTACATCGATAACAACTACTTGTGCCAAGTTTCAAGTCGATAGCTTGTTTCGTTCGGAAGTTAGCGTGATTTCAACAGACGGACGGACATGCTTAGATCGACTCAGAATTTCACCACGACCCAGAATATATATACTTTATGGGGTCTTAGAGCAATATTTCGATGTGTTACAAACGGAATGACAAAGTTAATATACCCCCATCCTATGATGGAGGGTATAATAACGAAATTGTAGGTGATTTATACTATCGATAAAATTTACTTTTTATGGCCATTGTCATGTAGCTCTGTTAGGATTTAACTTTCAGTTAACAGAAAGGAAATTGCAAATGCCTTTTCTCCATTAAAAACTATTTCCAAATATCTATATATCCGATAACTGGTGCCACGATATGTGAAATACTGTACAGGAGACTTTTATAACCAATGTCTATTACCGACATTTTGTCTGGTCAATTCCTCTCAAATGGTTTCGTAGATATAGGAGATGCAATATCGGGGCTATATATAGCCGATTTCTGGCGTTAATATAGCTCAAAAACTGTACATGAGACTTTTTATTTTTTAATTTTAGTTTTTTGTAATAACCAATATCTGTTACTGGTATTTTGCTTGGTCAATTCCTCTAGAACGGTTTCGTAGATATAGGCGATCAAACATCGGGGCTATATAGCCGATATCGGTTACGCTATATCTCAAATACCCTACATGAAATTTTATTTTTTTAATTTTGTTTTTTGGTCCAGACCAATATCTACCACTAGTACTTTGCCTGGTCAATTCCTCTAGAATGGTTTCCCAGATTTTACTATCTTTTGTCCATTATTTCAGGATATATTGACATTTTTATACGACCTTAGAGTTATTAGCGGTTATGGATCAATTTTTCGACGATATAAAAAAGCACCAATGCATAGTATGACTACACATAAAATAACTGACGGTGTTTGGAAGTTTTTCCACCACAAAGTTGCCTCTTTTTAAGAAAAACTATTTTTGTGGAATGCGTTCCATAAGTTAAATTCGTGGCACAAATTTGCGCAATAAATACAGTTTATAAAAGCCCAAAAATAAAATTCGGAAGATCGGTCTATATAGGGGCTATACGAAAACAATGACCAATAGGGACTATTTTCGACACACCTCTTTATGGTTCTCAAAATACCTCTAGATTTTCAATTTCAGGCAAATCGGATAGAAAATACAGTTTCTAGACGCCCAAGAAGCAAAATCGGGAGATAGGTTTATATGGGGGCTATACCAAACCATGGACGGATACTGACCATTTTTGACACACCTCCTTATGGTAAATACAGTTTCTAGAAGCCCAAAAAGCAAAATCGGGAGATCGGTCTATATGGGGGCTATACCAAAACATTGACCGATGAGCACCATTTTCGGCACACCTTTTTATGGTCCTCAAGTACCCCTAGATTTTTAATTTCAGGCAAATTGAATAAAAGCTACGGCAAATTGAATAAAAACTACGGTTTTTATAAGCCCAAGACCCCAAATCGGGAAATCGGTTTGTATGGAGACTATATCAAAACTTGGACCGATATAGCCCATCTTCGAACTTGACCTGCCAGCAAACAAAAAACGAATCTGTGCCAAATTTCAGGACGATAGCGCCATTATTGAAGGCTGTACCGCGATTACAACAGACAGACAGACAGACGGACATGCTTATATCGTCTTAGAATTTCTCCCTGATCAAGAATATATATACTATATATAGTCGGAAATAGATATTTCGATGTGTTACACACGGAATGACAAACTTATTATACCCCATCACCATTCTATGGTGGTGGGTATAAAAATGGAATGGAATGGAAAATGTCCCAAAAATAATATGTTCTAATATATATGTTCCAAACATGTTATACTAGTTTATGAACATTACATGCTTGCACTTAAAACTAAGGTGTAAAATTTTGATTTGCAAACATATACATTTGCGGTGTAAAAAACAACATATGAAAAACTGTCCTTTTCGTCCGCGTAATAGTCCATAGCAACAAATTCTCTTTATAACTATCATATCTGTTTTTTATTTATTCAACCGTCGAACTGAACGGACGTGTTTTCTAATAGTGGAGTATTTCATCGTAATAAGTACTTATTACGAATTTCACGTGTGGTGGAAATAATAAACCACCATGCAGCGAAATTCAAAGTCATCCACTGGGTTGCTAACTTCAGGGCCCAGTGGACGGGTAACGACTAAAGTTATAAATTTGGGCAGTGACCAAGAGTCAGGCCCAATTAGTCGACCTGTAGACGGGTCGACTGGCGGTGACATTTTGGCAAGTCGAACCTTTTCTAAGGTGACGACATCAAAAGGAGGCAATCCCTCTCGAAAGAGATTCAAGGAACGAAGAAATGCTTTGTTTATCCTAAAGAAATTAGGATCAGTCGACCCAAGCACGTTGTCGGCTAAGCAAAGCGATTCCTTAAAATGGGCTCAAGGAATTTTTGAAGCTGGACAAAGGGAACGATCACCGGATGAGCTGCCATCCTCTAAACGGGATCAAAGATCGTTTGCCTCAGTTGCAAAAGACAGCCTTGTGATGGCTATTATTAATAAAGGAGCATTGGACGGTATGATTCCAAGGCAAAAATGGGGGGAAATTGAGAACGCGATGTCTGATGTCTACTCAGAGGTGCGAAAAAAGTTTCCCGGACCAAGTCCTCGACGGCAAGATGTTGGATGGTATATATATATATATATATATATATATATATATATATATATATATATATATATATATATATATATATATATATATATATATATATATATATATATATATATATATATATATATATATATATATATATATATATATATATATATATATATATATATATATATATATATATATATATATATATATATATATATATATATATATATATATATATATATATATATATATATATATATATATATATATATATATATATATATATATATGTATATATATATATATATATATATATATATATATATATATATATATATATATATATATATATATATATATATATATATATATATAAAGGGTGATTCTTTTGAGGTTAGGATTTTCATGCATTAGTATTTGACAGATCACGTGGGATTTCAGATGGTGTCAAAGAGAAAGATGCTCAGTATGCTTTGACATTTCATCATGAATAGACTTACGATCTGCCACAACGTCGAATTTTCAGTGAATGGGCCCTAGAAAAGTTGGCAGAAAATCCGCTTTTTTATCGACAAATTTTGTTCAGCGATGAGGCTCATTTCTGGTTGAATGGCTACGTAAATAAGCAAAATTGCCGCATTTGGAGTGAAGAGCAACCAGAAGCCGTTCAAGAACTGCCCATGCATCCCGAAAAATGCACTGTTTGGTGTGGTTTGTACGCTGGTGGAATCATTGGACCGTATTTTTTCAAAGATGCTGTTGGACGCAACGTTACGGTGAATGGCGATCGCTATCGTTCGATGCTAACAAACTTTTTGTTGCCAAAATGGAAGAACTGAACTTGGTTGACATGTGGTTTCAACCAAGATGGCGCTACATGCCACACAGCTCGCGATTCTATGGCCATTTTGAGGGAAAACTTCGGAGAACAATTCATCTCAAGAAATGGACCGGTAAGTTGGCCACCAAGATCATGCGATTTGACGCCTTTAGACTATTTTTTGTGGGGCTACGTCAAGTCTAAAGTCTACAGAAATAAGCCAGCAACTATTCCAGCTTTGGAAGACAACATTTCCGAAGAAATTCGGGCTATTCCGGCCGAAATGCTCGAAAAAGTTGCCCAAAATTGGACTTTCCGAATGGACCACCTAAGACGCAGCCGCGGTCAACATTTAAATGAAATTATCTTCAAAAAGTAAATGTCATGGACCAATCTAACGTTTCAAATAAAGAACCGATGAGATTTTGCAAATTTTATGCGTTTTTTTTTTTTAAAAAGTTATCAAGCTCTTAACAAATCACCCTTTATATATAGCCCCCATATAAAACGTTCTCCAGATTTGACCTCCGGAGCCTCTTGGAGGAGCAAAATTCATCCGATCCGGTTCATATTAGGAACGTGGTGTTAGTATATGGTCGCTAACAACTATACCAAAATTGATTCAATCACACAAAAATTGGTCCATATCGTTCATAATCATGGTTGCCACTAGAGCCAAAAATAATCTACCAAAATTTTATTTCTATAGAAAATTTTTGTCAAAATTTTATTTCTATAGAAAATTTTGTCACAATTTTATTTCTAGAGAAAATTTTGTTAAAATTTTATTCGGTTCATAATAAAATTTTCATCATTGTCAAAATTTTATTTCTATAGGAAATTTTGTCAAAATTTTATTTCTATAGAAAATTTTGTTCAAATTTTATTCGGTTCATAATCATGGTTGCCACTCGAGCCAAAAATAATCTACCAAGATTTTATTTCTATAGAATATTTATATATATATATATATATATATATATATATATATATATATATATATATATATATATATATATATATATATATATATATATATATATATATATATATATATATATATATATATATATATATATATATATATATATATATATATATATAATATATATATATATATATATATATATATATATATATATATATATATATATATATATATATATATATATATATATATATATATATATATATATATATATATATATATATATATATATATATATATATATATATATATATATATAGTGATATATATATATATATATATATATATATATATATATATATATATATATATATATATATATATATATATATATATATATATATATATATATATATATATATATATATATATATATATATATATATATATATATATATATATATATATTATATATATATATATATATATATATATATATATATATATATATATATATATATATTATATATATATATATAGTCACTATATATATATATATATATATATATATATATATATATATATATAGTGAAGAGCAACCAGAAGCCGTTCAAGAACTGCCCATGCATCCCGAAAAATGCACTGTTTGGTGTGGTTTGTACGCTGGTGGAATCATTGGACCGTATTTTTTCAAAGATGCTGTTGGACGCAACGTTACGGTGAATGGCGATCGCTATCGTTCGATGCTAACAAACTTTTTGTTGCCAAAAATGGAAGAACTGAACTTGGTTGACATGTGGTTTCAACAAGATGGCGCTACATGCCACACAGCTCGCGATTCTATGGCCATTTTGAGGGAAAACTTCGGAGAACAATTCATCTCAAGAAATGGACCGGTAAGTTGGCCACCAAGATCATGCGATTTGACGCCTTTAGACTATTTTTTGTGGGGCTACGTCAAGTCTAAAGTCTACAGAAATAAGCCAGCAACTATTCCAGCTTTGGAAGACAACATTTCCGAAGAAATTCGGGCTATTCCGGCCGAAATGCTCGAAAAAGTTGCCCAAAATTGGACTTTCCGAATGGACCACCTAAGACGCAGCCGCGGTCAACATTTAAATGAAATTATCTTCAAAAAGTAAATGTCATGGACCAATCTAACGTTTCAAATAAAGAACCGATGAGAATTTGCAAATTTTATGCGTTTTTTTTTTAAAAAGTTATCAAGCTCTTAACAAATCACCCTTTATATATAGCCCCCATATAAAACGTTCTCCAGATTTGACCTCCGGAGCCTCTTGGGAGGAGCAAAATTCATCCGATCCGGTTCATATTAGGAACGTGGTGTTAGTATATGGTCGCTAACAACTATACCAAAATTGATTCAATCACACAAAAATTGGTCCATATCGGTTCATAATCATGGTTGCCACTAGAGCCAAAAATAATCTACCAAAATTTTATTTCTATAGAAAATTTTGTCAAAATTTTATTTCTATAGAAAATTTTGTCACAATTTTATTTCTAGAGAAAATTTTGTTAAAATTTTATTCGGTTCATAATAAAATTTTCATCATTGTCAAAATTTTATTTCTATAGGAAATTTTGTCAAAATTTTATTTCTATAGAAAATTTTGTTCAAATTTTATTCGGTTCATAATCATGGTTGCCACTCGAGCCAAAAATAATCTACAAGATTTTATTTCTATAGAATATTTATATATATATATATATATATATATATATATATATATATATATATATATATATATATTATATATATATATATATATATATATATATATATATATATATATATATATATATATATATATATATATATATATATATATATATATATATATATATATATATATATATATATATATATATATATATATATATATATATATATATATATATATATATATATATATATATATATATATATATATATATATATATATATATATATATATATATATATATATATATATATATATATATATATATATATATATATATATATATATATATATATATATATATATATATATATATATATATATATATATATATATATATATATATATATATATATATATATATATATATATATATATATATATATATATATATATATATATATATATATATATATATATATATATATATATATATATATATATATATATATATATATATATATATATATATAAGTATATATATAAGAGAACAAGATCAGTGAATTAAGCACTCCGGGTTTCAAACTTTTGCATAATACCGGTAACGATATAAATCGAGCATGTATAATTGCTAAAAACGAACTAAACTTGTTTCTGCTTCTTTCATTGAGCAATGCAGACACTGTCGTAGCCAGTCTAGAGATATCCACATGCAAATATTGGGTATCTTCGGTCTACATGGGACATGATAGGGAGATGCCACCCTGTGCCGTTAAGACCTTGGTTGAGGAGTCACTAACAACAAAGACAAAACTCATTATGGGATGCGATGCAAATGCACATCATAGTATTTGTGGAAGTAGTGATACTAATGCAAGGGGAAAGTTGCTAATAGAGTTTATTTTGCGTACTAACCTGGTAGTTTGCAATAAGGGAGATGCACCAACCTTCGTCACCAGGAACAGACAAGAGGTTTTGGACGTCACGTTGACCTCTCCGGAACTGAATGATAAGATATCTGAGTGGCAAGTTTTGAGGGAACATAGCTTCTCAGATCATCGCTACATCAGTTTCAGATTGGCTGTTCGTACTTCAAAGACCATATTTCCGCCAAATGTTAGGAAAGCTGATTGGAATAGGTATAGCGAATCGTTCAATTTGATGATACCGGAAATGCCGGAGACAAATTTGAGTACTGTGCAAGATATCGAACACGCAGTGGAGCGGATTACTAAGGCCTTCAACATTTCACTGAAAGCTGCTTGCCCTAGAGGAAAGCCAAGGGGAAAAAATCGGCCGCCATGGTGGACTACGGAGTTAAGTAATATGAGGAAATCCTGCAGGAAGCTTTTTAACAAAGCAAAGTCCACAAGAGCTCCGGAGGATTGGGACACTTACAAGATGAATCTGAGAGCATATAAACGAGAACTGAGAAGGTCTCAACAAAACTCTTGGGATGATTACTGTAGCAGTATTGAGAATACGTCAGAGGCTTCCAGACTACGGAAGGTACTAGCATCCACTAACACCGCTCCAGGTTTCATTAAAACATCGGAGGGAAATTGGACAACGTCCAGCGAGGAGACGTTGGAGGTACTTTTGGATACACACTTCCCTGGAAATCAAACGGTTGAACCATGTTCCGGCGGTGTAACAGAGGCTCAGCGATCATTTCCTATCGAAGAAATTGTGTCGGAATCTAGAATAAAATGGGCTTTAAATAGCTTTGGACCATTCAAATCCCCCGGACCTGATGGAATTACTCCGACGGAGTTACAGGCAGTGGCTGAAAGAATTATCCCCTGGTTGACGGTGATATATAAACGATGTGTAAACTTAGCATATATTCCAGCAAAATGGAGGGAAACAAAAGTCGTCTTCATACCTAAAGCAGGAAAAGCCTCTCACTCGAGTGCGAAGGATTTCCGACCAATCAGCTTATTCTCATTCCTACTTAAGACCCTGGAGAGGATGATAGACATGTATCTTAGAACTAGCGTGGATTCAAGTTTGCTCTCGAAACGCAGGGCAGGTCGACTGAGACCGCATTGCATGAACTAGTCAGCTTTATTGAAAGCTCACTATCTGTCAAAGAATACACAATCGTGGCGTTTCTAGACATCGAAGGGCGTTCAATAATGTCCATCCGAGCTCGATATTAAATGGACTGACAACTCTGAATGCTGATCCAGGTATACTTAGGCTGTTAGACGAACTTCTAAGGAAGAGACGCATTTCAGCCACACTAGGACAAGCAAACATACAAAGGTATGTGAACAGAGGCACTCCCCACGGAGGAGTTCTATCACCTCTTCTTTGGAATGTTGCTATAAACAACCTTCTGGTTTCCCTAGAAAAAGAAAGGATAAAAGTGGTGGCATACGCAGATGATGTGGCGCTAGCAGTCAGGGGAAAATTCCCATCCACAATCAGAGATATTATTCAGAGGGCCCTCCGGATGACTGAGAAATGGGCGAGATAATGGTCTTGGTGTAAATCCAGCAAAGACAGAAATAGTCATGTACTGCAAAGATCGCAAAATTCCCACGGTTAGGCCCATTTCCTTAAGGGGTATTGAAATTCCCTTTGGTGAGTGTGCAAAATACCTTGGCGTTATTTTGGACAGGAAGCTGAATTTTAGGCTTAATATTGAAGAGAGGGCGAGAAAAGCCACGGTAGCTTTGTACTCGTGCAAAAAGGCAATAGGGAAAAAGTGGGGACTAAGACCAAAAATTGTGCATTGGCTATACACGGCAATAGTTAGACCTATAATGCTATATGGTGTTGTAGTCTGGTGGCCGGCACTTCAGAAACCGACTTGTTTAGATAAAGTTCAGCGTATGGCGAGCCTATGTATCTCAGGTGCATTTAGTAAGACAGGAACAGACTCCCTTAATGTCATGCTACATCTATTGCCCTTAGACATTTTGGCCAAACAGTCAGCTGCAACAACGGCTGTGCGGTTGCGCGAGCTATCGCTGTGGACGGAAAAAATGTACGGTCATAGTTCGGTCCTCAAAGTAATGCCAGATGTGCCTAACGTAGTGGATTACACCCTGGCAAAACCACTTTTCGACAAAAAGTTTGAAACTCTAATTCCCAACAGTGAGGCGTGGTGTACACAGACCCCGGGGAATAAAAGATATATAGATTTCTATACTGATGGCTCCAAAGTGAATGGACAAGTGGGGTTCGGAGTATATTCTAAAGATCTGGAAATTCGAATAGCGAAAAGATTACCTAATCACTGTAGTGTTTTTCAGGCTGAAATATTGGCAATAAGAGAGGTGGTGAATTGGCTGAGAAGTAATGTTCCAACAAATATTGGCATTAATATATACTCAGACAGTCAACCTGCAATAAAATCCTTGGACTCTGTGTTCCTTAACTCGAAAACGGCCATAGACTGCCGCAAATCTCTCAACGAGATGGCTGAGCAGTACAATATTCACCTAATATGGGTGCCTGGCCATAGGAACATACCGGGGAACTGCGAAGCAGATGTGTTAGCAAGGCTAGGAACTACCTTACATATTCCAGGGGAACTAGAATCTGTTGGTATGCCTCTGGCCACCTGCAAGCTCTTACTGCGTGAGAAGGCTGTTATGATGGCCAATATTCGATGGGAAAATTGCAAGGGTTTTAACGACACCAAGCAAATATGGCCCCATTTAAACTTAAACCGCACACTAGATATGTTAGTGTTCTCAAGGCGTCAGATAGCACTCCTGATATCTGCTATAACGGGTCGCTGCCTGATAGGTGAATTTGCAAAAACTATAGGTGCGAAGTATAATGACTATTGTATAAGCTGTCATGATGTGGAGGAAAAGGAATCAATTAAACACCACTTGTGTGAGTGTCCTGCTTTTTGTGTAAGGCGTAAGCGAATTTTAGGAGCATATAGCTTTAGATTACTGGCGGACCTGGAAAACGTTAACTTAAGCAGTTTGTTAATGTTTTTGGAGCAATCTGGTTGGTTCCACAAAAGTAAATAATAGAGAAGGTTCAGTGGTTAAGACTAGAAGTGCCCATATGTAATAGGTACTTTTAGTTAATGTGGTATCACAATGGACTGGATGGTCTAAGTGAGCCTGAAAATTAATCGGGCTGCCACTTTAACCTAACCTAACCATCATATCTGTTAACACAATAAACTTATTTACTAGACATTTCATAGCAAATAAGTTGGTTGCGTTTGATAGTTATAAAGGGAATTTATTGCTATAAACTACTACACGAAAAAATATGTGGTGACACATTAGAAACAGGGGAGGAACAAATTGAAAAGGTTGCTTACTTCAATATATAAATAACAACCCATATTTCTATTACATTGGTTATATAAACCAAATAAGAGAAATTAAAAACGAGTATTCCACACAATTAAAAATTGTGCGTCTCTACTGTCAATTTAATGTCGTACTCGAATGCCAACCAATCATTTCTCTGGGTGTAGAAATCGAACATGTAAAGAAACAGTTTAATTTATTGAAGTGGGTTTCTTATTTCTTCACGTTTGATATAGTAGTGGAAAGTCAAAGCTGCGGATTTTTAAAAGAATGACTTCCGCCCTATGGAAAACCCATGGCTTCTGATCCAATTGTGGACCACTTGCGTATAAAAAAAAACAAACAAACAAAAACATTCTCAATGTTAATTTTGCTACAGTGTTTTTCCTGGGACATAATTATGATTCGTTTTCAAAATTGCGAGAGAAAGAGAGTATTAATTTTCTCTTATTATAATTATTGAAATTGCATATTAAAAATTCGAAAGACGTCGTTGTTAAAGTTTCTTTTGCGAAAAATGCGATTACAGAATGGACCCACAGACGCTGTTCATGTGATTCTTGTTAGTGATTTTTATGACCAGTGTAAAGCACAGACCAAATAATTCGTTTAGTGTCAACTATAATTAAAAATATTATAAAATTTATCTCGATAAATTGCTTTAGCACAAAGTCTATCCGTTTTTTCAAATTACCACGACCTAGTTTCTTGTTTCTGTTAAGTATGCCATCGTTATTGGTGGTCCGTGTCGCCATAAATGTCAAACAATTTATGCCTCGTTGTTTTTTTGTTTTGGGCGATACAAAATTCTATATTAGACACGAAAACGGCTTCTTCACTTAAGCACCATTAAATTTGTCATTAAAATAATTACCTGGAAAATGAAGGTGCCATCCAAAGCAACATCGAAGCAATACAAAAATTGTAAAACAGACTTTGTTTTATCCACCAAGACTCCCACTGCCTCTGTCTGCAGCATTAGAAACAGCAACAATCAAGTGGAACAGCGAGCATGGAAACAGACACACAACATTCCAAATAGCAACAGAAATTGATAAAGTTTATCTGATGAGATAGCTGCACTCAAATGGAGCATTACCTTGAGGCTGTTCATTAAATGAGCAGCTAAAAAAAAAGTTGGCATCCTTGAAAGACAACCACGAGCAGACTTTGGCTTTTCCAATATTAAAGTGAAAACACAAATTACGGTTAAGTTTGAACGGTCCAAGACCTGCAAATGTAGCTTGTGTTGCTGTCTATGGATGTTTCATATAGGAACTTTAAGAGGTACTGTGTGAGATCGGCCATGGACGTCGAAAATATTTCGGCATTTTATTGCTTTGCTATACAGTAGAAAATGACCCTTTCATATGGCTACATCAATCTCAATTAACAAAATTAATGTCACCAATTAATTTTAAATTGAAATTTCGTCTATCCCTTTGTTTTCAGTGAAAAACGTATAAAAGTCTATGCCAGTGTTGTCAGGCGATTTTTTATTCTTCCCCCCACCCCAAATCTTAAGAAAAAACCTCTAAATTGGTCTAGGCTTTTTTCAAAAAGGTCAGGTCGAAAACCTATGTTGTTAGCACATATATTACCTGTTTATTTGATTGTAAATATATAAATAAATAAATAATTTTTTTCAAAAAATTTAAGAATGTAAAAAGTACAAAAGGGGTCTCAAATTTCGTAAAAAAAAATCCTGTAGCACTTTCGATATTAAATTTAACACAAATATATATACTGAAAGAAGAGTTTTCTTTTCTGAGACACGAAATTTTTCTTTTGAAGTAGGTTAGGTTAGGTGGCAGTGTTACTTTTTCACAGCGACCATGTAGCATTTTTGTCGCGAAAATATTCTTTTCTCGTCAAACATAACATCCTTCCGAAATAAGATACATAATTTCCGAGAAAAGTACATGGTTTATACAAACATGCTACATGTTTTCTGTGAAAAAGTAACATTTTGCTCTTGGAACATAGTTGGGGTGATCATATTCCTTCTCTGCGTGTGGGATAATCCACCTCTGAAAAACTTTTTGGTGTTCGGTCGAAGCAGGAATCGAACCCACGACCTTGTGTATGCAAGGCGGACATGCTAACCATTGTACCACGGTGGCTCCTTTCTTTTGAAGTAAATAAAAAATAAAATTTGCTCTTTAAGAAAATACTTTAGTTGACTGTAGAAACAATAAGCATTGTTCGACTGTTCACCACTTAGGTGAATTCTAACAAATTAGATTTCTAAAAATAAATTTCGTGTTGTTGCATTTCTATGTAACAAAACGAAATAGTAACAAGATTAAGGGACTTGTAAGTTATATGAAAAGATGATGTACAGTGGGAGAAAAAATGATTCAATTTGTAAGAGGAAAATTCCCAAATGTCTTCTCCATAAGGAGTTAGCATAAAGGGCCCAAAATTGAGTTATCTCTCCCAGCCAGATCTATACTAAAGGCTGTGAAAGGTTCATTCGCCCGAACCGAAACATGTACAGTCCAGGCGTGTATAGATTTTTATCTGACGTTTTCTTTTCAATGGCTCTATTAACCATGTTCCTTAATCTATATCTGTCCATAAAGCTCGAAAAATAATTGTATAATTAGAAAATATTTTATAACAAAAGACAATTTCGTTTGTTTAAAATTTCGTCCCTGAAGAAATTATTTTTTCTTTGGATGTAATAATACAATATGTTTATCAATTTAAAAAGCAGGCGTACTCTTAAAATGCTTTCAGCTGCTAAGTTAAAACATGATTGTTTTTAATTGTGTCCAATATAAAATATGTCCTTTCAACAGAAGCGTTTAACCCTTCTGTGCGTGATGAGGTCCCGCTGGACCTTTTTGATTTTTATTCATACATAACTTTATCTTTTATATGAATTTCAGCTTGATGGTTTATGACTTCTTGTACTGAAGTGTTTTAAGTTGAAAACTTTAAATTTTTATGTGATTGAATCATTAAATCGGTTTTTATAGGTATTTGAAAAAGTTTAGTGCGATTCTGCGTGATGAGGTCCAATGGGACCTATTACTAATTACATTAGTGGTTTTAGCACAGTTTAAAAAGCAGCGTAAAGATATTGCGATTTTCGTATTTGGAACAATTAATAACACTAACATCCTTTCAGAAAATACCGTTATTTGGAAGAATTTGTCATTTTTGAAGTTTCCACACCCAGAAAAAAGGGGCTCTAATGCCAACTGAACTTTATTTTAGTTCATGAAGATTAGGTGATTTTAGTTAAATTTTGCACAATATGAGTACATGTTCCTTAGTTGAATAATTTTTTGCTAACTTTAATGACATGAACTAAAAATAAGAAAAAAAGTTGTATACAAATATAGTGCACAATTTTACTAAAAAATAAAATAGTTCATATTTTCTTAAAATGGCAGAAGTTTGCTTAAATTGAGTTCATAAGTCTCTCAAATGAGTAAATTTTACTAAAATTGTACCTGTCATGAACTTCGTATAGCGCTAAAGACATTTTAACAATTTTTAAATCCAATTTTTTCTTTCAACATATGAAATTTTCTTAAACAAGAGAAAAAAATTAATTATTTTTAATAAATTTTCTTCAATTTGACAAAAAGTATTAACTTATTTGTAACATGTTGCAATTAGAAAACAATTTTAGTTAAAATTTTCTAAAATAAACCTACATTTTCTTCCACGCTGGGTTCACTTTTTTTTGGGTGCATTGGTTTCGTTGCTTGGTAGTACATAATTTTATGTCTTCCGTTGATGTATCCAATATAGTGAGAGTAAAAGTGCAAAAAAAGTTATTTGAACTTCACGGAAATCGTGGTCGAAATAAGTTTTTATATTTCCAGACCTATCGGCTCCTCAATTTGGACCAAGTTTGAAACAACCACTGTGCACATAATACTGCGAGCAAAACGAACGCGACTAAAAAAATCGTATTGTTTTTCCTTCAAAAATCCAATTTGTTAAGAACATTCAACTACAAAAACAATATATTGTTGCTTGGTACGTATAAGGATACTTATAGGTACCACGCCTGCGTCAAACATCAGGGCCACTAGTATACTAATCAAAAATTTTAACATTATCTGTATCCTATTAAAAATTAATTAAAACTCTATATTTACAACCAATTGTTTATATATGCAATTTGTGCATTATAGAAGAGTCCACCTACAGTAAATGATCGAAAAATATCGTAGGGATAACCTCTCTACCATCCTTTTTTATTGTAGGTCCCACGGGACCTCATCACGCTGGTATCGCTTCCAGTGTTATCACATACACAAGGGTTAAAAAATATAACGAAAATAATAGTATTGCATACTTGCTTGTATTTAGGATCTTCTTGTTGACTTCTCTCGTCTTTTTTTCTCATAATTCATGCCAGAATTGTCCCGAATTTGCTTAGAATTGCACCACTTTATAAGGTCTAAGATATTTTTTTACCCCCAAAAAACCCCCTAAAAAGTTTTACCCCTAAAAATCCCCCTAAACGTGAAAAACCCCCTAAATTTGGGGGGAAACCCCTAACCTGGCAACACTGATCTAAGCCCACTTGAGCGAAATCTCCACCGTTAAGTTCAGCACACTTTAAGTTAGCCTGGCCTTCACACAGCCAACTCATTATAGAACGATCATGAATATTAGTGACATGACATTTCTCATATAGACAACCCAGTGGTAAAAAACGTCATTACCAAATCGATTATATCCTACCGATTTTTTCGAGACAACTACTCCACGTTTCCGATCAATTTTCCGCATTACTTTTACGTTGGCGTGTCATAGGCAGTCAAGTACTTCGCAATTTCAATGACAAGGTAAATGAAAGCATAATGATAGCCCATTACAACGGCATTACCAATGCTTAAGGGCTTCGGATGACGATTATTGAATATTGTGTTTTACTCGGTAATGGGAACGATGGAGTAAACCAGTTTTACTTTCTATTTATAAAAGTAATCTAGAGCTAAGCACCCCTATTTACCACCGGATTCGCCGGCAAACTATAAAAATATGATGTATTTTATAGTTTTTTCCTAAAAATATGCAAATAATATTCTAAATAACTATTTTTTTTTTGGTTTTATATATTATAACAATTATTATATATTTGGTAATAATATTTCTATACAATATTTAATACTAGGTAATACTGTTATAATAACTGGTATATATTTACTCATTACATTTTTATTTTTTTTTTCACACAAACTTTTTAAAATGGCGACCCTTGAAGTTTTTGACCGACTAATGTCCGCTATATAATCTTTTTCTGTGTACTCTTCCGTCTTGACATCATCTGAAATAAAAGATTATATGTTATTAGTCAATAAATATACAAATAGAAAGTTATATAAGAAATATTACCTGAATCTGGCACATGACTCCCTGGCTCCCCCTGAATCTGGCGCTTGGAAAGGTGCTAATTAACGCAGGGAAATCGCTCTAAAATTATTTTCTTCCTTACGCGCTAATCGCTTTAAATTTCTGGACGAAAATCCCTCCATATTTCAATTAATTACCTTTACACATATACACCTAGACTTAAGCAGACTGCTTAAGTTAACGTTTTCCAGGTCCGCCAGTAATCTGAAGCTATATGCCCCTAAAATTTGCTTACGCCTTACACAAAATGCAGGACACTCACACAAGAGGTGTTTTATTGATTCCTTTTCCTCCGAATCATGACAGCTCATACAATAGTCATTATAATTCGCACCAATAGTTTTTGCAAAATCGCCTATCAGGCAGCGATCCGTTATAGCAGATATCAGGAGTGATATCTGGCGTCTCGATAACACTAGCATATCCAGTGTGCGGTTTAAGTTTAAATGTGGCCATATTTGCTTGGTGTCGTTACAACCCTTACAATTCTCCCATCGAACATTTGCCATCATGACAGCCTTCTCACACAGTAAGAGCTTGCAGGTAGCCAGAGGCATACCAACAGATTCTACTTCCCCTGGAATATGTAAGGTAGTTCCTAGCCTTGCTAGCTCATTTTTGATGTGCATATAGAAAATGTCTTTGGATTAACTGATATATTGAATTTGATATATTGAATTAACTGATATATTGAATTTAAGATAATTATTTTGAGGTTTTTGCATCTTTGGTTTAAAGAAAACTTTTAATTGGGATTAAGAAACCCTTTTAGGGAGTTATCTAGCTTTTAATTCTAGGCTATATAAAATTAAAATTAGAACACAGATCTCATTCATAGAATTTTGTGTTTCCTTTGCCACTACATGTATATTAATAACTCTATTCACGTAAAACTAAAAGCCAGCCAAAATATCCACACTATAAAATGTTTTCTTAACTTAAAAGAAAAAAAAACGTTAAACAAAAGATGCAAAATCCTCAAAATAAGTCTTAGCCGATATTTAAAGCTTTTTTCTCCTTAATCCAAAAAATCAATAAAAAAGTATGCCCGGTTACAAAGATTTTGTCTTTACTTGAATGATTTTGGTATTGATTCCGAGCCAAAGAAGCGGACAATTCAAGTAAGGGTACTTTTAAGACACAATTCTCTTTTAAATTTGAGTTTTGCGTAATTGATTCTAGGAAGCAAATTTGAATTTTTCATCTTTTTCAAATTTTTATACCCTCCATCATAGGATGGGGGTATATTAACTTTGTCATTCCGTTTGTAACACATCGAAATATTTCTCTAAGACCCCATAAAGTATATATATTCTGGGTCATGGTGAAATTCTGAGTCGATCTAAGCATGTCCGTCCGTCCGTCCGTCCGTCCGTCCGTCTGTTGAAATCACGCTAACTTCCGAACGAAACAAGCTATTGTTATCGATGTAGGTCGGATGGTATTGAAAATGGGCCATATCGGTCCACTTTTACGTATAGCCCCCATATAAAGGGACCCTCAGATTTGGCTTGTGGAGCCTCTAACAGAAGCATATTTCATCCGATCCGGCTGAAATTTGGTACATGATGTTGGTATATGGTCTCTAACAACCATGCAAAAATTGGTCCACATCGGTCAATAATTATATATAGCCCCCATATAAACCGCTCCCCAGATTTGGCTAGTGGAGCCTCTAAGAGAAGCATATTTCATCCGATCCGGCTGAAATTTGGTACATGGTATTTGTATATGGTCTCTAACAACCATGCAAAAATTGGTCCACATCGGTCCATAATTATATATAGCTCCCATATAAGCCGATCCCCAGATTTGGCTTGCGGAGCCTAAAAGAGAAGCAAATTTCATCCGATCCGGCTGAAATTTGGTACATGGTGTTGGTATATGGTCTCTAACAACCATGCAAAACTTGGTTCCCATCGGTACATAATTATATATAGCCCCCATATAAACCGATCCCCAGATTTGGCTTGCGGAGCCTCAAAGAGAAGAAAATTTCATCCGATCCGGCTGAAATTTGGTACATGATGTTGGTATATGGTCTCTAACAACCATGCAAAACTTGGTTCCCATCGGTCCATAATTATATATAGCCCCCATATAAACCGATCCCCAGATTTGGCTTGCGGAGCCTCAAAGAGAAGAAAATTTCATCCGATCCGGCTGAAATTTGGTACATGATGTTGGTATATGGTCTCTAACAACCATGAAAAAATTGGTCCACATCGGTTCATAATTATATATAGCCCCCATATAAACCGATCCCCAGATTTCGCTTGCGAAGTCTCCAAGAGAAGCAAATTTCATCCAATCCGGTTGTAATTTGGAACATGGTCCATATCGGTCCAGAATTATATATAGCCCCCATATAAAACGTTCTCCAGATTTGACCTCCGGAGCCTCTTAGAGGAGCAAAATTCATCCGATCCGGTTCAAATTAGGAAGGTGGTGTTAGTATATGGTCGCTAACAACCATACCAAAATTGGTCCAATCACACAAAAATTGGTCCATATCGGTTCATAATCATGGTCGCCACTCGAGCCAAAAATAATCTACCAAAATTTTATTAAATTTTGTCAAAAGTTTATTTCTATAGAAAATTTTGTTAAAATTTTATTTCTGTAGAAATTTTTGTCATAATTTTCTTTCTATAGAAAATTTTGTCAAAATTTTTATTTCTATAGAAAATTTTGTCAAAATTTTATTTCTATAGAAAATTTTGTTAAAATTTTATTTCTGTAGAAAATTTTGTCAAAATTTTATGTCTACTTTGTCAAACTGAATTATATACGTATTGGATCGATCTTTTTTGAATAAATATTTATCCACGTATGGACTTACATACAATTTAGAAGGCGGTGTTAGGAGGTTTTAAGATACCTTGCCATCGGCAAGCGTTACCGCAACTTAGGTAATTCGATTGTGGATGGCAGTGTTTAGAAGAAGTTTCTACACCCAGAAAAAAGTGACCCCTTCTTTAAGTTAAAATGAACTCATTGTGAAGAAAGTTGAACTTCGTATAGCGCCAAAGACATTTTTATTTGTTTGAACGATGTGATTTTCGTAGAAATTAGGAATAATGCATTCCATATATTAGTTAACATTTTCCTATATTTATGTACCACTATACTACAGAATGAAAAAATTTAACTAATTTGAATTCATATATGGAATGATTTTATTGAAATTTTTTCATTCATTTCGACAAATCTTACACATTTGTGGTAAAACTTGTACTTCATAACTAGAACTGCTTACCTTCGTTTTTAAATACAATTTTATTTATTTCTATAAGCAATTTTATCTTCAATAAAAGACATGTTTTATTAATATATTGAATATATTTAGTAAGAATCAACAGCATCGAATCTCTTTGAAATATTAGTTTATTATTCCACTATTTCCAATTTCCGTGTGATATTATCAACTGTAAAACGCACTTTTTCTTCTTCTTGTACTTTTCACTTTTAATAAGTTGCTGCCTAACGATTTTGTCATCCTTTTACAATTTCAATACCTACAAATATAAAAAATCATAAAAGATTTTTGTTGCAACAGGTTAGCGTCACTGAATATTACCTGATAATTGAAGATTCCAAAATGAAGACAAATGAAAGGGTTGTTATTCTGCTGGTGTTTTCTTTCTTTATACACTATCACGAACATTGATAGATTTATTTAAAAAACGAACATTTTTCTCACTAATTTAAAATAACAAATATTTTATATATTTTATTTGTTATTTATTATATTATTTTACCATATTATTTTTTAACAATCTCTCCGTATACCAAAACAACGCGATTCCAACTAAAAAAACAACCGACGCGCAAATATATCGATTACACCCACGCGCAAACACATCGATTACGATGACAGGTATCGATTACAGGTAGACAATAGAAATTTAGGAAAATTTCCTATATTCTAACAAGTGTGTTTCCTTAAGTTTTGAAAGGATTGATTACTTCTTAGTACGAATGAACAAAAATATTTTTCGATGCCAAGTGTTCTTTATATGTATGATAAGCTTTCTATAATAAAGGTAGTCAGAATTATCATTTTATAAGAAATTTTACTAATTTTGAGGAAACTTGGTTTTAGTTCGGTTTTTGTTTATTTTTACGAATGCTTTGTTATCGGTGAATAAAATTTTCTTTTTCAGTAGTAAATTCTTATACCCAGCGAAGAAAATAGTATGAGTAAAATTCCATGCCTTATTCTAGTTAATGAACTATTCCTAACTGCTTACAGTTTAGGATTTTTTTACTGAAACGAGTAAATTTTATTATTTTTCACAAAAATTTACCTTAATGGAAATAAAATGGATAAACTATATTGATGAACATTTTTTCCTTTAGTTTCGAAGGCACTTTTTTCTGGGTGTACGCAATCCATGATGGAGGGTACATAAGCCTCGGCCTGGCCGAACTTACGGCCGTATATACTTGTTTTTCTTCATATGCTATCAAAATCCTTTACAAACGTTTTAGCGATAACATAAATTTTCAAATTCAGACTCGACTTCCAGTAGAAATTATTCTATGTTTCAAGTTAAAACGTCTTTTAAAATAAAGTGTTGAAAAACAAGTTTAAAGGCAATTTAATTAATTTTAAAGAATTTTTCTGAAATATTAAAGTCAAATATTATGATGACCATTTTGAAGACGAAACACTTAACTATAGGGACAAAACGATATCATTGAAAAGTTTATCGACTTTTGGACAAAGTTTTTTCCTTTATATAAGAGAAAGGTGTCCTCTAACCTAAGCTAAATTCGCATTCGTATTTTAAGGACACGAAATCTTTGGCCTTAAGACAATATTTTTTTCAGTGTCGATAATTTATTTAAATCACAAAAGTTTTTTGTACTGTACAGAAAAAATCGCTTTACGACTTTAAGAAAGAAACACAATTTTCAAAGATTCCTATCCTAAATAAAAAAAATAATTTAAAAGATTATGAACGTTCTTTTATTACAATTCCTTGTTATATGGCCCTAGTGTTGTGCAAATGCATGTCCTAAAATTCAGATTTAGATAGCATATGTCTATATTAGCTCAATACTTTTTCAGTGTAGATTTTTATCTGGCGTTGCCTTTTCATTTGGACGTTGTTTCGGTATGAACAACAACAAGAAAACACATGTTTTTTAAAAAGATGCCAACGTTTATCACTAAACTTATATATGAATGCAGGAACGAATGAATGAATGATTTTTTATTGATAAATTCTTTTCTATAGCTCACAAAATTAATAAATAAATTATAACTTTGTTCTTAATTAATTGAAGATTTTACGACTATAACAAAAATCGTCGGTCGAAACATATATTTTTCTTCAAAATAATTTTTTTTTGCCGCGAAATTCAAATACCAAATGGTGCACAAATCGCTGTGAAATAATCCCCAATGTGGGGACATATGTTGAAAAAACGATTTTTTGTACTTTGCATATTTCTCAGCTATTTACTTGAAACCTTTTACAGTTAGTTAGTGGACACATCGGCTTAGCAATCGGTGCTTTGCCAAATGAGAATTTTTGAAAACAAAATTTTATCTTTGTGAAAAATTGCCGATTTTGGGAGGAGAATGACTCAGATACTACATGACCAAAATGACCGATAAAAGCTTAAAACGTATCCTTATGTTCTATGAGAAACAAGTAAAAAAATAACAAGTATATAAGGCCGCAAGTTCGGCCAGGCCGAATCTTATGTACCCACCACCATGGATTGCGTAGAAACTTCTACGAAAGACTATCATCCACAATCGAATTACTTGGGTTGTGGTATCTTAAAACTTCTTAACATCGTTTTCTAAATTGTGATTTAGTCCATACATGGTATATATTAGACAAAAAAGTTATGTATAGTTTAGTCTACAAATAATTACGAATCGATATGGACTTTTTGTACGTAGAGAGCCAGAATTGAAATATGGGGGTCGCTTATATGGGGGCTATATACAATTATGAACTTGATATGGACCATTTTTTGTGTGATTGGGGATCGATTTATCTGAGGACCATATATAACTATAGACCGATATGGACCTAGTTAGACATGGTTGTTAACGACTATATACTAGCACAATGTACCAAATTTCAACTCACTCGGATTAAATTTGCTCCTCCAAGAGGTTCCAAAACCAAATCTCGGGATCGGTTTATATGGGGCTATGCACGATTATGGACTGATATGGACCATTTTTGGCATGGTTGTTAAATATCATATACTACCACCACGTACCAAATTTCAAGCAGATCGGATGAATTTTGCTTCTCCAAAAGGCACCGCAGGTCAAATCTGGGGATCGGTTTATATGGGAGCTATATATAGTTATGGACTGATATGAACCAATTCCTGCATGGTTGTTGGATACCATATACCAACATCACGTACCAAATTCCAACCGAATGGGAAGAACTTTGCCCTTCCAAGGGGCTCTGCGGGTCAAATCTGGGGATCGGTTTATATGGGGCCAACATATAATTATGGACCGATTTCGACCAATTTTTGCATGGGTGTTTGAGGACATATATTAACATCACGTACCAAATTTCAACTGAATCAGATGAATTTTGGTCTTCCAAGAGGCTCCGGAGGTCAAATCTGGTGATCGGTTTATATGGGGGCTATATATAATTATGGACCGATATGGACCAATTTTTGCATGGTCATTAGAGAGCATATACTAACATTACGTACCAAATTTCAGCCGGATCGGATGAAATTTGCTTCTCTTAGAGGCCTCGCAAGCCAAATCGGAGGATCGGTTTATATGGGGGCTATATATAATTATGGACCGATGTGGACCAATTTTTGCACGGTTGTTAGAGACCATATACTAACACCATGTACCAAATTTCAGCCGGATCGGATGAAATTTGCTTCTCTTAGAGGCCTCGCAAGCCAAATCGGGGGATCGGTTTATATGGGGGCTATATATAATTATGGACCGATGTGGACCAGTTTTTGCATGGTTGTTAGATACCATATACTGACACCATGTACCAAATTTCAGCCGGATCGGATGACATTTGCTTCTCTTAGGGGCCTCGCAAACCAAATCGGGGGATCGGTTTATATGGGGGCTATATATAATTATGGACCGATGGGGACCAATTTTTGCGTGGTTGTTAGAGACCATATACTAACACCATGTACCAAATTTCAGCCGGATTGGATGAAATTTGCTTCTCTTAGAGGCCTCGCAAGCCAAATCGGGGGATCGGTTTATATGGGGGCTATATATAATTATGGACCGATGTGGACCAGTTTTTGCATGGTTGTTAGAGACCATATACTGACACCATGTACCAAATTTCAGCCGGATCGGATGAAATTTGCTTCTCTTAGAGGCCTCGCAAGCCAAATTTTGGGGTCCGTTTATATGGGGGCTATACGTAAAAGTGGACCGATATGGCCCATTTGCAATACCATCCGACCTACATCAATAACAACTACTTGTGCCAAGTTTAAAGTCGATAGCTTGTTTCGTTCGGAAGTTAGCGTGATTTCAACAGACGGACGGACGGACGGACGGACATGCTCAGATCGACTCAGAATTTCACCACGACCCAGAATATATATACTTTATGGGGTCTTAGAGCAATATTTCGATGTGTTACAAACGGAATGACAAAGTTAATATACCCCCCATCCTATGGTGGTGGGTATAAAAAAATGTTACGTTAGAAAGAATGTATGTTATAGCTCACAAAATTAATAAATAAATTATAACTTTGTTCCTAATTAATTGAAGATTTTACGACTATGACAAAAATCGTCGGTCGAAACTTATATATTTTTCTTCAAAATAATCTTTTTTGTGCCGCGAAATTCAAATACCAAATAGTGCACAGTTGTTCCAAATCGCTGTTTTTGGAAATAATTCTGCAAATTTGTAAGGAAAAAGATATCAACATGATTTTTGATTTTTGCAGGGAAAATTAATTTAAGTATTATTACTTAATATACCATTCCCAAAATTGGTATCAAAATCCCCAAAGCTTGGACATATATTGAAAAAGCGTTAGCTGTTTACTAGTAGGATGTTGAAATCTTTTACAGTTAGTTAGTGGACATAGGGCTTTTTGGAAAACAGATCGGCTTAGCAATCGGTGCTTTGCCGAATGAGAATTTTTGAAAACAAAATTTTTTTCTTTTTGAAAAATTGCCGATTTTGGGAGGAGTAGAACTCAGATACTACATGACCAAAATGACCGATAAAAGCTTAAAACGTATCCTTATTGGGTGTTCTAAAGGGTGATTTGTTAAGAGCTTGATAACTTTAAAAAAAAAAAAAACGCATAAAATTTGCAAAATCTCATCGGTTCTTTATTTGAAACGTTAGATTGGTCCATGACATTTACTTTTTGAAGATAATTTCATTTAAATGTTGACCGCGGCTGCGTCTTAGGTGGTCCATTCGGAAAGTCCAATTTTGGGCAACTTTTTCGAGCATTTCGGCCGGAATAGCCCGAATTTCTTCGGAAATGTTGTCTTCCAAAGCTGGAATAGTTGCTGGCTTATTTCTGTAGACTTTAGACTTGACGTAGCCCCACAAAAAATAGTCTAAAGGCGTCAAATCGCATGATCTTGGTGGCCAACTTACCGGTCCATTTCTTGAGATGAATTGTTCTCCGAAGTTTTCCCTCAAAATGGCCACAGAATCGCGAGCTGTGTGGCATGTAGCGCCATCTTGTTGAAACCACATGTCAACCAAGTTCAGTTCTTCCATTTTTGGCAACAAAAAGTTTGTTAGCATCGAACGATAGCGATCGCCATTCACCGTAACGTTGCGTCCAACAGCATCTTTGAACAAATACGGTCCAATGATTCCACCAGCGTACAAACCACACCAAACAGTGCATTTTTCGGGATGCATGGGCAGTTCTTGAACGGCTTCTGGTTGCTCTTCACTCCAAATGCGGCAATTTTGCTTATTTACGTAGCCATTCAACCAGAAATGAGCCTCATCGCTGAACAAAATTTGTCGATAAAAAAGCGGATTTTCTGCCAACTTTTCTAGGGCCCATTCACTGAAAATTCGACGTTGTGGCAGATCGTAAGTCTATTCATGATGAAATGTCAAAGCATACTGAGCATCTTTCTCTTTGACACCATGTCTGAAATCCCACGTGATCTGTCAAATACTAATGCATGAAAATCCTAACCTCAAAAGAATCACCCTTTATAAGAAACAAGTAAAACAAGATTGGGAGAAATCTATAAAAAAATGTTACGATAGAAACAATGTACACCCAGAAAAAAGGGGCTCTAATGCGAACTGAACTTTATTTTAGTTCATGAAGATTAGTTGATTTTAGTTAAATTTTGCACAATATGAGTAAATGTTTCTTATTTGAATAATTTGTTGCTAACTTTAATGACGTGAACTAAAAATAAGAAAAAAGTTGTATACAAATATAGTGCACAATTTTACTAAAAAATAAAATATTTCATATTTTCCTAAAATGGTAGAAGTTTGCTTAAATTGAGTTCATAAGTCTCTCAAATGAGTAAATTTTACTAAAATTGTACCTGTCATGAACTTCGTATAGCGTTAAAGACATTTTAACAATTTTTTTTTTCTTTAAACATATGAAATTTTCTTAAACAAGGGGAAAAAATTAATTTTTTTTAATACATTTTCTTCAATTTGACAAAAAGTATTAACTTATTTGTAACATGTTGCAATTAGAAAACTATTTTAGTTAAAATTTTCTAAAAAAAAACCTACATTTTCTTCCACGGTGGGTGTATGTGCCTTTTTCCAAAAGAATGGTCAAAATTCCATATTTTTTGAAATTCTAATTTGTGGACTTTACAACTTTTAATCTAAAGCACATGGGCACATATTTTGTAAGAATTGCAGTTAAGAAAAAAAATTACTCCACTCAAAAACGGTACTTCTAAGTTCAAAACACTGACCCCACTTTGTCAAAATTTTACAAACAGATAAATTGTCGGGCCCATATCTTGTGGACGGGAAAAGATAATTGCACATGCACGCGAACTTGTTTGTAGAGCTTTACAAGTTCTATCCAGCAAAGAAATCATCGACATCGGTTCAAAATTTCGGAGTTGACAGCTAAAACAAAATTTCATACCCTCGAGGTGACCAACTTTCAACGCCTACAGGTCAGCCCGTGGACCAACTAGGGATCCACAAAGAGTAAGAATTAAATCTTGATTTTTTTTCGTGAGCGTGATTTTGCAGAAGTTTTATTCACGCACATTCACGAACCGATTTTATTACTCACGCACGCTCACACACGACATATTTGTTTTTGTCCCATTCACGAGAGTTGCTTCAGATTTTATTCACGACTCACGTAATTCACGCGTGAATCACGTGTGTCACGATAATTCTGTGTAACGCGCACATCCTACTTAGAAGAAAACACTTCAGCACACACAAAAAATTATGTTGATATCTTTATCCGTTCAAAGGATGCAGAATTATTAAAAAAAAACAAAGCGATTTGGAACTACTATGCGGTGTTCGTTTGTCCAAAATTTCTTTTGGCAGGAGATAATAATAACTTTACCGGGAAAATTTCCCATAATTAACTGCAACTTATTGTCTTGAAGTTCTTAGTAAATAGTAAATTAAAAACATGTTCTTCTTCGGGAAACTTCCACCACCGAAAAAAAAATCATGAAAAATTGTCCAATTAAAATCTTAATCAATTAAAGATTTTGTTGATTCAACAAATTTTTTAATTGAAACAAAAATCAATCACAAAATTTAGTAGAATCAATTAATTTTTAAATTGACTTTCAATTAAGTTTTTAATTGATACTATCATTTCTGTGATTGGAAACAGTTAAATTAAAAAATTAATTGAATCAGAAAAAAGAATTTTGTGTGTTTACTTAGTCATGTTTTTGATATTCTATAATAAATGTAAATCCTGCGAAGTTGGTGTATTAAAAGTATACAAAGAAGTCAAGTCAATATTGTGAAGTTTGTTCTTCTTCTCACTTAAAAGCTTTTTGGTGGCTATCCACTCGAACTGTAATCTTTGCAACTATGAATAGATTTTTCGCTTTGTATTCTTATTTTAATTTTTGTAATCCTTAAAGATTCAATTTTCCTTTCACATAAATAAATACATATTAACTTCTCAAACACATATGATCGTGCTTGTTGCAGTCATTGAGTTTTAGCAGCTTTGGAATGCCTTTCAGTCGCATCATTAAACCATTCACCCATATCTACATCCGGCATTTTTCTTTTTAATTCACCTCTTCCCGCCCCAAATCCATTTGTAGAGTTTCTCCTTTCATATGTGAAACTATTGCACGTTCTATTTGATTCTTTTGGCTCTGAGACGCTGATGCTTCCGCATTTCCGTATTTCCACATTTGCATGATGCTATCACTGGATTGGTGGTGGGATAAAACTAATTCCACTTTAGTACGAGTGTATAATACCACTCAGTCTTTCTATTTCTACACACATGCTTTTCATGTTCATCTCGCCAACTCTTGGAATCAAAGCCATGTCTTAAGACATCGTCAGCATCAAAGACCATTAAACATTATCCAATTCCTGGTTGTTGTATATGAAGCTCAGTGATGTGATTATTTTCGAGTACATGTCTGCTCCATATCTTCGTCCAAGTAATTTTCTCTTGGAACTTTGTATAATGTAAACATAGAAGTTAATATTATAGTACGAATTTGTTTATTGGGATTTGCTTCTTGTTGGGGGACAGTGGTTTTGACGATAGCAATGCATGTGCATAATTTTATTTGGTAAAGGAATTTTCAAGAAACCAAACCGGAATATTAGACAGATTTTTTTTAGTGGAAGTTTATCTCTTACACGTGTCCTCCCAAACGAAATTTTAGACAAACAAATATCGTTTCCCATTTGTTTTTCGCTGTATGGAAGTTTTTTTTTAAGAAATTTATTTCTTTGTGATAAACGTTGATTCTTTTACAGTATGTAAAAGCAATTTCATAAAGACTAACTCAAATATATTTTTTTCTAATTTTCCTCTGTTGGTTACCCTACTCTTGCAGTTTAGTCCAAAGACAATAAACTTGAGGAATAAAGGGTGATACGGTCAAAATTTGGTCAATATAAACTTGACGTATTTCTTTCAATTTTGCATCTAAAAAACCTGAACACCCCTCATTTTGAAGGTGTGTGTGTGTAGAATGTTGCTCCTATTTTGATTTTGGAATTCACTCTTCAGTTGTCAAAATGCCGTCCAAGCAAGAAGAGCAGCGTATCAAAATTTTGCTCGCGCATCGCGAAAATCCGAGCTACTCGCACGCAAAGCTGGCAAAATCGCTAAAAGTTGCCAAATCAACCGTTACAAATGTAATTAAAGTGTTTGGGGAACGTTTGTCGACAGCCAGGAAGTCTGGATCGGGGGGAATTCGAAAACCGGAAGCCGCTGAGATGACAAAGAGAGTTGCCGGTAACCTCTCTCTCCGAAAAGCCGCAAATAAGCTGGGTGTATCGTCTACAACCGTGCATCGAGCCAAAAAACGAGCCGGACTATCGACTTACAAGAAGGTAGTGACTCCAAATCGCGATGATAAACAAAATACGACGGCCAAAGCGCGATCCCGGAGGCTGTACACGACGATGCTGACGAAGTTTGACTGCGTGGTAATGGACGACGAAACCTACGTCAAAGCCGACTACAAGCAGCTTCCGGGACAGGAGTTTTATACGGCAAAAGGAAGGGGAAAGGTAGCAGATATTTTCAAGCACATAAAATTGTCAATGTTCGCAAAGAAATATCTATTTTGGCAAGCCGTCTGTACCTGTGGCAGCATTTTCATAGCTTCCGGGACTGTCAACCAAGAAATTTACATGAAATAGTGTTTGACTGCCTTTCCTGAAAAAACACGGTTGTTCCGTACTGTTTTGGCCGGATTGGGCATCTTGCCATTACGGTAAAAAGGCCATGGAGTGGTACGCCGCCAACAACGTGCAGGTGGTTCCCATGGACAAGAACCCTCCCAACACCCCAGAGCTCCGCCCAATTGAGAAATACTGGGCTATTGTCAAGCGGAACCTAAAGAAGACCAAAAAAAAAACTGCTAAGGACGAGCAGCAGTTCAAGGCAAACTGGCTTTCTGCGGCGAAGAAGGTGGACAAGGTGGCTGTACAAAATCTGATGGCAGGTGTTAAGCGTGAGGCCCGGCAATTTAGATTTGGAAAAGCGAAAGCCTAACTGAATATTTTTCCTGAATTTTATACTAATTGAACTTGAAAAAGAAATTTAATTTGATTTTTTAAATAAACAATTTCACCGATTTACACGCGTTTTCCCTTGACCAAATTTTGACCGTATTACCCTTTAGAGTTTATTGTCTTTGGTTTGGTCAACGCATTGCTTTAAGCTGAAATCAAAACAATGACAATGATTGAAGAAGAAACTAGGGATCCGGAGAGGAGCGGAGCAAACCCTTTTTTGCCGGAGCGGTATTTCTAAAATCCGGAGCGGAGCGGTTTCCAAATGAAAAACCGCTCCGTCAAATAAATGCAATTAAACGATCTTATTTATATTACTTTTTTAGTTTTCTACACTGACAAAAATATTGTCGTGAAGTCAAAGATTTCATGTCCTTAGAATAAGAATGCAAAGTTTGCTTAACATGGAAGACGCATTTCTCTAAAATAAAGTTTTTTTCCTCATCCAAAAGTCAATAAACTTTTGAATGAAGTTGTAATGTCCTTATAATTAAGTGATTTTACTTAAAAATGTGTATCATAACATGAAAGATAAAATTTTTGAGGTAAGGTCAACGTAAGGTCATTAAGTAAGGTAATTAAGAAAAATTCTTTAAATTAATAAAATTGTCTTTAAATTTGTTTCCTTTTTGCATCTTGCCTACAAAGCAAAAAATCGATAACAAATAAGACATGTTTTTACTTGAAACATAGCATAATTTCTACTGGAAGTCGAGTCTTAATATGGAAATAAAATTGTCGTTAATTCGTTTTTAAAGGATTTTGATAACAACTGACGAAAAAATCTAAACAAATGAAAAATTAACATTTGCTTCCTTGAAGCAAGTACATAACCCCCACATTTATAAGAGAATTGCGTCTTCTTACTTGTATTCTCCGCTTCTTTGGCTCGGAATTAATACCCAAACTGTTAAAGTAAAGACAAAATCTTTCGAACCGGGCATGCTTTTTTTCAGTGTAAGGACATTCATATTTGCTTTACTATTGTACTATATCCTAGCATTCTCTTATTTCTGATATTAGTTCTCGAAAATTTAATTAAAATTATGGATAGTTTCAATTTTGGTTGAAAAATGTGCGCATATACATTTATTTTAATTTTTTCTCACATTGAAAATTAATTACTTGATTTGTATTATTGCATGTTATCTACTTTTTTTGAGAACGAACATTTCTTAAAAACGCTGTTCGAAAATGTATTTTTACAATAAAGGGGAAAAAAGCGAAATTAGGTAACACTAGATCTGAGTAAGAATATTCGTAGGTATACCACGGACTGATTTCGATGGAGGTTGTTGCAAACATACACACACACATTACAAATATAACAAAACCTCTTCTCTACGTCTGTTGCAAAACAAAAAAAACTTTCGGAGAGTAGTTACTTCTACTCTGTGTATAGACTTTCAATTCCAATCAGCGTTGCCGTTTGCGTCCGATTGGACCAAAATTGGTCCAAAAGATTTCTAATTTTTAAATTTGGTCCGATGGTCAGACCAAACAGAATTTGGTCCATTTTGGTCCATTTTCATAAATTTGGTTTCTATCACATATTAAATAGTAGATGGTGCACCGCAAAGAATATTGTCGGGAGGCCAAATATTTCACATGCTTAAAATACGAATACGAATTTTGCTTAGAATAGAAGACGTATTTCTCTGAAAAAAAGTTTTTCCTTGTCTAAAAGTCTCTAAACTTTTCAATGAAGTCTGTTTGTCCTTATAGCTAAGTGATTCGACATAAAAATGTGTATCCTAACATGAATGAACATTTCGTTTTAATGAAGTCAAAATGGATTTAATATTTCTGAAAAAATCTTCAAAATTAATAAAATGTTTCAACAGATTGTTTTAAAGTCATTATACCCTAAGGGTATAATAAGTTTGATCTGCCAAAAAATGTGCCTACCAGAAATATTCATTTTAGACCCCATAAAATATATACCGATCGACTCAGAATCACCTCCTGAGTCGATCTAGCGCTTGGTGTCCGTCCGTCCATCCGTCTGTCCATGTATTTGTTGTTCACAGGATTCCGGTCGCAATTATTAACCGATTTTGATGAAATTTGGTTCAGGGAGTTTTTTTTTGGGCACAAGGACGAACGCTATTGAATTTGGAAGAAATCGGATCAAATTTAGATATAGCTCCCATATATATGTATCGCCCGATTTCGACAAATGGGGTCACGCTGTGCCCCCATAAAATAAAACTCAATTGAACAAATAATACAATGTTTGTACTATAATTTTCTCGAAGAGGAGCGGAGCGATTTTTTTTCTCGGAGCGGTTTTTCTTTTCTCCGGAGCGGAGCGAAAAAAAAATGGACCGCTCCGGATCCCTGGAAGAAACCAACAATAACAAAACAAATTTTCATTTTCTTGTATATATCTACTATCTTTGTCACTCTCTATTAGTTTCTCCGAATTCACAATTGGATGTGTAAATTATATAATGTTTTAGAGTTACAAATTTTTGGGGAACCTCGTTCATATGCCAGAATCATACACAGAAAAAACTTTCACGAACATTTTTCTAATTAAAGTCTTGATATATTTAAAAAAAAAAAATTCAATTAACAAATTCAATTCACAAAAATTAATAGTATCAATTAATTTTTTAATTGATACTATGATTTCTGTGATTGAAGACATTTCAATTAACAAATCAATTGGATCAATAAATTTCGTGATCGTTGTGTAATGCTGATGTTTTTCGTTATCAATCTCCGGTGCCATCTTATTCTTTTTCCTCTATTCTTTCTCGAATTTCCACTATTCTATATGAATATAAATCTTTATACGAAATTTCATTTTATTTTAGAAAATGTGATGTTTCAAATATAATATGTTCTAATAAACATATATGTTCCAAACATGTTATATCAGTTTATGAATATTATGTGCTTGCACTTAAAACTAAAATGCTAAATTTTGAATTCCAAACATATAATTTTTTTACACCGAAACATATGAAAATCAGTCTTTTTTCGTCAATTTCCCAATGTACCTAGCCAAGTCTGTCCGTTCGCATGATCTGATACATAAGATGCATAGATAGAGGTCGCACGTTACTTCAGCTGATGAAATGAAATTTTATATTGAAAAGATTTTTTGGCTCAAAGTCAAACTTGCCGATCCTTAATCGTAAAGCTTAAAGCTCAGGTTTCTGCCTGAGTATCACAGGGGTATCAGAACCACTTAAAGTTATTGAGATCTAGCATCCCTTGCAAAATATACATAGTTCCATATTTGCATGATTTACTTCCTTAAATCTTCTGCGTTTGTGCATGGCCTTCATAATACCTTTCCTAATCAATTGTCACCATCTAAATCCATTTATTTTCCTCAAAGATGAGTCCTTACACACAACTTTCACTACCAAAGTGTGTTACAACACAATCTTTGAAAAGATTTCCAAGATTGATTGACAACTCAATTAGTTAGCGTTGAATCTTCTTTGTTGTCCATTAAAAGTGCTATCGTAATTTGCACTAACACACTATTTTGGTCCATTTCGGAGTCACAGTGTGAAACAATTAGCCGTAATTGGTTGGGGAAATGTATTCAATTTCATGACTTCTTATTACACGCATTCCTCTTAACTTCTTTGCTTCCGGTATTTATCAGCCACAGATGTTCCGACCATCTGCGGGAGATGTCTATACTTCTGCACATAATTTATGTAATCGAGAGTATTTATTCTGCATTAGCATCTTAATGCTGCTGGTATTTCTACTATGTAAGATGAAAAGGTCTTTATGGTTGAAAAGAAAAAATGAAATTTTATACATTGAGCTTAAGGGCCTAATGACAGGCTTTTGGGGGAGAAACAATTTATGTTTGTAGTGAATTTAATGAAAACAAAAATGCAAAGGAAATTTGGCCATTCTTTATGTTTTATTCACTTATTTATGAAGGAATTTACTATGAAAGTTATTTATCATTTTGCTTTCGATCAAATTACTTTGAAATGCTATACAAATATATTTTTTGTATTCAATAAGTAAGACAAATATGAAACAAATGCGAATAAATGAAAAGAAGTTGTTCAACATTAATGAACTATAAAATAATCCGATGTTTTTAATATGTGCCAGAGGTAAACCTCAATACCTTCCGTAGCCTTGATGCTTTAGGGTGTTTTCTATACACCCAAAGACTTTAACCTTAATTTAAGGGTTTGTGGTGAGTTCCAAGCCAAAAAGGTGGTTTCTTAAAAGACAAAAAAACATTTTAAGTTTAAATCTATTTTAAATTTAAGTCGAACTTTGCCATAGTGAACTACTATAAATTTAAGTGCCCCTCTAAACAATTGTTTTGAAATATACTTCGTTTTCCTTCCCATTAAATACCACAAAATGGGAAGGAACAAGTATATACAGCACTAAGTTCGGCAGGGCCGAATCTTAAATACCCACCACCATGAAACAAATATTGGGGTTTCCTTTGAAATTTCAGGAGGGCTTGAGGACTTGAGGACACTTCCCGAAGATAAATTTAAAGATTTCACCTATGAGGACTATATCAGATTCTGGATTTATAAGAACCATTTTTGTTTGAGTTTTAGAGGAATCATTAACATCTCTTGTAGAAGTAAAATCTGGAAATTTTACATTGAGTTTCAAGCCATTTTCATGATCAGTGCGCCTTCTACACCCTCAAGAAGTGAAGTCGGTTATATGGGGCATTACCAAATGGACCGATAAAAACTTAATCCGATACACGTTTTTGTGAGCCTAAAATACCAGAATATTTACAATTTCAGGCAAATCAGATAAAAACTACGGTTTCTAGAAACCCAAGAAGTTAAATCGGGAGATCGTTCTTATGGGGGCTATACTAAAATATGGACCGATACTCACCGTTTTCGGCACACCTCTTTATGACCCGAAAATACCTCTAGATTTCCAATTTCAGGCAAATGGATAAAAACTTCGGATTCTAGAAGCCCAAGAAGTAAAATCGGGAGATCGGTCTATATGGGGGCTATACCAAAATATGGACCGATACTCACCATTTTTGGCACACCTCTTTATGGTCATAAAATACCTCTAGATATCAAATTTCAGGCAAATTAGATAAAAACTACGATTTCTATAAGCCCAACCCCAAATCGGGAGGTCAGTTTATATGGGGACTATATCAAAACCTGGACCGATATAGCCCATCTTCGAACTTGACCTGCCTGCAGATAAAAGACGAGTTTGTGCAAAATTTCAGCACGATTGCTTCATTATTGAAGACTGTAGCGTGATTATAACAGACAGGCAGACAGACAGACGGACAGACGAACATCGTTATATCGTCTTAGAATTTCTCCCTGATCAAGAATATATATACTTTATAGTCGGAAATCGATATTTCGATGTGTTACAAACGGAATGACAAACTTATTAAACCCCCGTCACCATTCTATGGTGGTGGGTATAAAAATAAGTACTTTTATTTAATAGCTATCAGTGAAGTTATAATTGCAACCTGAAGTATGTATTACAACCAACTTCAGGTTGCACGTGTGACAGCTGACAGATTTATACCAGTCACAGTTCATTTTATTGTGTAAAAGCTTACAAAAACAATGGGAGCCACCGTGGTGCAATGGTTAGCATGCCCGCCTTGCATACACAAGGTCGTGGGTTCGATTCCTGCTACGACCGAACACCAAAAAGTTTTTCAGCGGTGGATTATCCCACCTCAGTAATGCTGGTGACATTTCTGAGGGTTTCAAAACTTCTCTAAGTGGTTTCACTGGAATGTGGAACGCCGTTCGGACTCGGCTATAAAAAGGAGGTCCCTTGTCATTGAGCTTAACATGGAATCGGGCAGCACTCAGTGATAAGAGAGAAGTTCACCACTGTGGTATCACAATGGACTGAATAGTCTAAGTGAGCCTGATACATCGGGCTGCCAAATAACCTAACCTAACCTAACCTAACAAAAACAATTTGATCTATTCCATTCAGAAATAAAGTTTTTTTCCAACAGTTTTTGCTTTTGAACAATAAAATTTAAAAAAAAAAAACATATTTAGCGTTTTACTTTGTCGCTTTACACACCCGCCACCCGGTACGAAATGGAACAATGTTGCAAATGGAAATTTGATTCATGTGTGTGTTTGTCTCCTTATAATAATGGTTTATAGACTGCGAGCTACAAGAAAAACACATGAACGCTTGATGGATTGGTTTCGAACTCAATTATTTTATTTGTAACAATTCCTTATATACTCGATAGTCAAATATTTCTTAACCTACTTATACCTAAGTGTTGTCTCTTATCTTCCTGTCCACAAATGGGTTCTCTGCGCATGTGCAGCGTATCTTTCTGAGTGTTATCAGCTCTAATGGTTTTATTTATAGTTAGGTAGACGGCTGATAACATTTCAACCTACAGACTAGTCCCTATGCAAACCAGGAAAAGCAAACTATGCTGGTGGCAATTAAGAAGAAGTTTTATAAATAGAAGGTAACAGTACAGAACTGTACAATAATTTTTTTCAGTCTAGTTTCTGTTAAGCACACACACACACACACCTCTGTGTATAGGGAAAGTAGCCATATATAGTGATAAGCAATGCCGTTTTTCCAAGTTCTTCAAATGCCGATCTATTACGGAATGAATGGCGCAATTTCTTGAACATTGGAATCGGAGTAGATAAATTCTAATTCTAAATTCTTTTTTCCATCGCAGCCTTCTTTATTCCACGAGTACTGTGTCTCTAACGAATTCCCTAATATGATTCCATTCCATGTTTCTACCTGGACCAGGTCACGAGTTAACTTTTCAATGATATTGTGACATCTTTGCCTAGTAAAGTCAGGAAAGTGACAAATGTAGTGTTCTAGATGCCCGCTCATTATTCTCACGGTTCACCTCCAGTCTTTTTCTTATCTGGGTCATAGTAAAGGGTGATTCTTTTGAGGTTAGGATTTTCATGCATTAGTATTTGACAGATCACGTGGGATTTCAGACATGGTGTCAAAGAGAAAGATGCTCAGTATGCTTTGACATTTCATCATGAATAGACTTACTAACGAGCAACGCTTGCAAATCATTGAATTTTATTACCAAAATCAGTGGCAGAAAATCCGCTTTTTTATCGACAAATTTTGTTCAGCGATGAGGCTCATTTCTGGTTGAATGGCTACGTAAATAAGCAAAATTGCCGCATTTGGAGTGAAGAGCAACCAGAAGCCGTTCAAGAACTGCCCATGCATCCCGAAAAATGCACTGTTTGGTGTGGTTTGTACGCTGGTGGAATCATTGGACCGTATTTTTTCAAAGATGCTGTTGGACGCAACGTTACGGTGAATGGCGATCGCTATCGTTCGATGCTAACAAACTTTTTGTTGCCAAAAATGGAAGAACTGAACTTGGTTGACATGTGGTTTCAACAAGATGGCGCTACATGCCACACAGCTCGCGATTCTATGGCCATTTTGAGGGAAAACTTCGGAGAACAATTCATCTCAAGAAATGGACCGGTAAGTTGGCCACCAAGATCATGCGATTTGACGCCTTTAGACTATTTTTTGTGGGGCTACGTCAAGTCTAAAGTCTACAGAAATAAGCCAGCAACTATTCCAGCTTTGGAAGACAACATTTCCGAAGAAATTCGGGCTATTCCGGCCGAAATGCTCGAAAAAGTTGCCCAAAATTGGACTTTCCGAATGGACCACCTAAGACGCAGCCGCGGTCAACATTTAAATGAAATTATCTTCAAAAAGTAAATGTCATGGACCAATCTAACGTTTCAAGTAAAGAACCGATGAGATTTTGCAAATTTTATGCGTTTTTTTTAAAAAAAAAGTTATCAAGCTCTTAACAAATCACCCTTTATTTGGCGTATATGTGGAGGATATACGCATAGTTCCGTCCACTCACCCATTTTCATTAGGATCATAAATTAAAATATGAACGCTAACCAAAGCAGTTTATCCTTACAGTCCATAGTTCCATTTAATTTTCGTTTCCAAGGCAATGGATAGAATCAAAAAGCAATTCGTTCTAATTTTACGTCTTTTTCACACATTGTACTTGACTTGGCTTAAGGACAGTACTATGTTCGCTTTCGGCGTTGAAATTTTCGCGGTTACTCTATTAAAACAGTTCAATATAAAGCCAATAAATTAAATCAATCTTGTTCCTCTAGAATTCGGCAAGACTTTACTTGAATATGTTTGTTTTCATTTATAAGTTTGATTATTTCAGGAAAAGTAATCGCGAAAACAAAGTGATTTTCAACTCGAAAACCGAACATAGTACCCACCTTTACTTGAGGAATTTATGAATTGCAGCATTATTTCAAGAAATGCCCCAATAAAACCAAGAATGTGTATGGCAAACGGACTTGTTAACCACATAATCTTGGGGGAACTCTTTCATAAGCAAAAAGGTTAGGTTAGGTTAAAGTGGCAGCCCGATTAAGTTTCAGGCTAATTTAGACTATTCAGTCCATTGTGATACCACATTTACTAAAAGTACCTATTACATATGGGCACTTCAAGTTTTAACCGCTGAACCTTCTCAATTATTTTCTTCTGTTGAACCAACCAGATTGTTCAAAAAACATTAACAGACTGCTTAAGTTAACGTTTTCCAGATTCGCCAGTAATCTGAAGCTATATGCCCTAAAAGTTGCTTGCGCTTTACATAAAATACAGGACACTTACACAAGAGGTGTTTAATTGATTCCTTTTCCCCGGCATCATGACAGCTCATACAATAGTCATTATACTTCGCGCCAATAGTTTTTGCAAAATCGCCTATCAGGCAGCAACCCGTTATAGCAGATATCAGGAGTGACACCTGACGTCTTGAGAATACTAGCATATCTAGTGTGCGGTTTAAGTTTAAATGGGGCCATATTTGCTTGGTGTCGTTACAACCCTTGCAATTCTCCCATCGAACATTTGCCTTCATAACAGCCTTCTCACGCAGTAAGAGCTTCCAGGTAGCCAGAGGCATACCAACAGATTCTAGATCCCCTGGAATATGTAACATAAGGTAGTTCCTAGCCTTGCTAACTCATCCGCTTCGCAGTTCCCCATAAGCAAAAAGGAAAACCTTCACCTTCAAAATAAACAAACTTACTTTTTGGCTTAAAAAATATTTCTTCAAAGCTGATTCATTGCAAATTGTTGGAAAAATGGTTCCATTTGGATAATTCTAGTATGTATATAATAATTCTAGTATGTATATAATTGTCATAAGAAGTTAGCATATAAGGTCCAAAATGAATAATCCCCACCGCCAGGTCTATATTGAAGGCTATGGAAATTCGTATTAGCAAGCGATGAAACATGTATAGCCAGCTTTGTGTAGATTGGTATTTGGCATTTTCTCTTCAACAACATAATAATACCAATTCCTTTATCTTTGTGTTCAATAAGTTCGTATGCAAAAATTCTGTAATATATAGAATAATTAATTTGGACAACAACCAGCCTGAATTGATAGCAGGCTAACATATAAATATGAATTTCTATTAAATACAATTTTGATCGTCAAATTCAAATGGATTTTGGGGTCCCTAATCCATATGGTATATACTCAAAATAGACTCTTAATAATATAAAGCTTTATTTTCGAAATGAAAATGACATATGTAGCAAAATAGTATGAAAGCTTCAAGAGTGCACTGAAAAAAAGCATACTCGGTTCCAAAGATTTTGTCTTTACTTTAAAAAATTTGGTATTGATTCCGAGCCAAAGAAGCGGAGAATACAAGTAAGGATACTTTTAAGACACAATTCTCTTTTAAATTTGGGTTTTGTGTACTTGCTTCTAGGAAGCAAATTTTAATTTTTCGCTTTCTCAGCTTTTTTCTTCATATGCTATCAAAGTCCTTTAAAAACGAGTTAACGGCAACTTTATTTTCCAAATTAGGACTCGACTTCCAGTAGAAATTATGCTATGTTTGAAGCAAAAAACTTCTTTAAAATAAAGTTTTGAAAAACATGTCCTATATTTGAACGATTTTTTGCTTTGTAGTAGAGGTGTGCGCGTGACACGAAATTTTCGTGACACGCGTGATTCACGCGTGAGTCACGTGATTCGTGAATGAAATTTTGACCAAATCACGTGAATGTGCGTGAATGGGACTGAACAAAAATGTGTCGTGCGTGAACATCAAATTCTGTTCGTGAATGTGCGTGAGTAAATTTTTTTCAAAATCACGCTCACGACAAAGTTCACGTTCACGAAAAAATTCACATTCACGAACAATTCACGCTCACGACAAAATTCACGCTCACGAAGAAATTCACGTTCACGAAGAAATTCACATTCACGAAAACTTCACACTCACGATGACATTCACGTTCACGAAAAAATTCACGTTCACGAAAAATTCACGCTCACGATGAAATTCACGTTCTTCTTGTGCAAAATGTTAAGCAAAGTGGGGTAAAACTCTGGCTTCTGGGGCCATATAAGTTCATATCGGGCGAAAGCTATATATGGGAGCTATATCTAAATCTGAACCGATTTGGCTGATATTTGGCAAGTTTTTCGAGACTCATAAAATATTCGGATGTACGGAATTTGAGGAAGATCGGTTGATATACACGCCAATTATGACCAGATCGGTGAAAAATATATATGGCAGCTATATCTAAATCTGCACCGATTTTTTTCCAAAATCAATAGGGATCGTCTTTGAGCCGAAACAGGACCCTATAACAAATTTTAGGACAATCGGACTAAAACTGCGAGCTGTACTTTGCACACAAAAATACACCAACAGACAGACGGACAGACAGACAGACGGACATCGCTAAATCGACTCAGAATTTAATTCTAAGACGATCGGTATACTAAACGATGGGTCTCAGACTTTTCCTTCTTGGCGTTACATACAAATGCACAAACTTATTATACCCTGTACCACAGTAGTGGTGAAGGGTATAATAATGATTGAACATTTTTACATTTTTAAATTGAAAACATACTTCCAAATAAAAAATTAATAATTTTCGGAAATAATTGGTTTCATTGGTTCATTAAATTTTGGCTTAGATGTAAAAAAAATAATTCTATATAGTATAATTATAATATATGTAATTATAATATAATAAAAAAATAAAATAAGTAAACAATAACACTATAAATCATTGATTGCCTCAATTAAAAATTAATTAAGTTTTTCGGCCAAAATCAATCCAAATTTTAATTGAATTTATATTTTGATTTGATTAAAATGTTAATTGTATCTGTTAATTTTTTAATTGAGTACGTTTTCAACTTCAGATTTTTAATTAGAAATATTTTGGCGAATTTGTGTGGGTAGCTCATTTGTATCACGAGCGAGAGTGAGTAAGTTTTTAAGTTCGTACTCATTCGTGAATTACATTTTTTCGTTTGTTTTGTAAGTATAATAGTCGTGAACGTGCGTGAGTTGCATTTTACATCGTGAGCGTGCGTGAATAGTTTTTTTATGAATCGTGAGTGTGTGGAAGTACGTTTCATTGTTCGTGAACGTGCGTGAGTAGTTTTTTTTTCGAATCGTGAGTGTGCGAATCGTGAGTGTGCGAATCGTGAGTGTGGATATATCAACTCACGTGCGTGAGTTGATATATCCCGTCGTGAGCGTGCGGTAGTCACTATTCTGCAATCGTGAGTGTTTATCTTTGCAGGATTTTGGTTCGTGAACGTGAGTGAGCGTGAATCAATAAAAACCTTCGTGCGTGAATGTTACGAATTCATTCGTGAGCGTGCGTGAGTGTGAGCAATTCCAAAACGGGCGTGCGTGATCGTGCGTGAATGACATTTTGAATTTGTGAGCGTGCGGAAAACTCCCTCACGCGCACACCTCTACTTTGTAGTCAAGATGCAAAAAGACAACAAATTTAAAGACAATTTCATTAAATTTAAAGAATTTTTCTGAATTATTAAAGTCAAGTTGACCTTATCCTATAAATTTTTTCTTTCATGTTAAGATACCCATTTTTAAGTCAAATCACTTAATTATAAGGACAATACGACTTCATTGAAAAGTTTATCGACTTTTGGAGAAGGAAAATAACTTTATTTTAGAGAAATGCGTCTTCTATGCTAAGCTAAATTTGTATTCGTATTTTAAAGACATGAAATCTTTGACCTCACGACAATATTTTTTTCAGTGTGACATCTGCCAAAATGCCGGTAATACAAAACAGCACCTCTTCTTGGAAAAGCCTTTAATAATAATCTTTACTGCAAGACATCAGATCTTTTATCCCGTGACCAATGGAAAATACATTATTCATATTAACAATAAAACATTGAGCTTATCTCTTTGAATTATATTGGCTTGTAATGTCATTATCCTTGTATTTTACCATTTTTGTTTTCTCCTTCCTTTCAGATATGACTACGAAACTCTTCTGCTGAACTCGACATTTTGCTTGGTGCCACGGGGGAGACGTTTGGGTTCATTTCGGTATGTATTCAGTTTGCTTTTTAAGCGTATTATCATATTTGGCCAGCCATGTGTCCATCACACAACATTGATGAATGTCATATTCGTGTGTCCTTTTTGCCTCTACTGGACTGTATGACAAAGTGGAGGACATTAAAACTATTTGGTGTTTCTATGTCCTTACATGTCGAACGTTTCCCATTGGTATGATATTTTTTTTTGTTTGTGATGGACAAGTTTTCGCTGTGCCTTATGTACGAATGCCATGTAGCATTATGGCACACAGGATATGCAAGCTGTTGACGTTGCATTAAAATTCATTAAAGTCCTTTCTTTTACACCTTTTCTCCGTAAATGGGAAATGATGTTCTATGGAATTTTTTTAACTGATGTTTCTCTCTCTCTCTCTCTGTTTTTTTCGCTTTACGCTAATTAGATTTCTCGAAGCCATTCAGGCCGGATGTATTCCTGTACTGTTGTCCAACGACTGGGTCTTACCATTCGAGTCGAAAATTGATTGGAAACAAGCGGCGGTTTGGGCCGATGAAAGACTGTTATTGCAGGTGAGTACCATGTGAATGACATTCCGATGTCACAAGCCAAAGGTCTTTTTATTTCCCCATTTTATGAAATTAAAGTGGACGAATGTTAAGCTAATATGTGTATATATATGAAATTTATAAACTCAATTAGATTTTTCATACTTACAAGCTGGAACCATTGGAATGACCAAAATAATGCTTATATGGCCATGGATACCAACGAGTATCGTTTGTAATGGCGGATGAATTACTCGTTCTATAACTATTTTCAATAGAAAGATATTTTCCGAAATAAGGTGTAGTCTCTTGTGGCATATCAATAAGAATTTGAGTGACAATAGTTCTGTTAATCCGTTTGCAACATCATAGGTGTATGTTATTTGAGATGTACAAAAAAAGTTAAAGAAATTAACCAAAACTCATTTTTTTTTGTTATCACAACTTGACAGTTTTTATTGGGTAATTCGTGTGTCTTAAAGGGTGATACGGTCAAAATTTGGTCAAGGGAAAACGCGTGTAAATCGGTGAAATCGTTTATTTAAAAAATCAAATTAAATTTCTTTTTCAAGTTCAATTAGTATAAAATTCAGGAAAAATATTCAGTTAGTCTTTCGCTTTTCCAAATCCGAATTGCCGGGCCTCACGCTTGACATCTGCCATCAGATTTTGTACAGCCACCTTGTCCACCTTCTTCGCCGCAGAAAGCCAGTTTGCCTTGAACTGCTGCTCGTTCTTAGCAGTTTTTTTGGTCTTCTTTAGGTTCCGCTTGACAATAGCCCAGTATTTCTCAATTGGGCGGAGCTCTGGCGTGTTGGGAGGGTTCTTGTCCTTGGGAACCACCTGCACGTTGTTGGCAGCGTACCACTCCATGACCTTTTTACCGTAGTGGCAAGATGCCAAATCCGGCCAAAACAGTACGGAACAACCGTGTTTCTTCAGGAAAGGCAGCAGACGTTTATTAAAACACTCTTTCACGTAAATTTCTTGGTTGACAGTCCCGGAAGCTATGAAAATGCTGCTTTTCAAGCCACAGGTACAGATGGCTTGCCAAACCAGATGTTTCTTTGCGAACTTTGACAGTTTTATGTGCTTGAAAATATCTGCTACCTTTCCCCTTCCTTTTGCCGTATAAAACTCCTGTCCCGGAAGTTGCTTGTAGTCGGCTTTAACGTAGGTTTCGTCGTCCATTACCACGCAGTCAACTTCGTCAGCATCGTCACTACCTTCTTGTAAGTCGATAGTCCGGCTCGTTTTTTGGCTCGATGCACGGTTGTAGACGATACACCCAGCTTATTTGCGGCATCTCGGAGAGAGAGGTTAGGGTTTCGCTTGAAACTACCGGCAACTCTCTTTGTCGTCTCAGCGGCTTCCGGTTTTCGATTTCCCCCCGATCCAGACTTCCTGGCTGTCGACAAACGTTCCCCAAACACTTTAATTACATTTGTAACGGTTGATTTTTTGATACGCTGCTCTTCTTGCTTGGACGGCATTTTGACAACTGAAGAGTGAATTCCAAAATCAAAATAGGAACACACACACACCTTCAAAATGAGGGGTGTTCAGGTTTTTTAAATGCAAAATTGAAAGAAATACGTCAAGTTTATATTGACCAAATTTTGACCGTATCACCCTTTATTTTAGCTACACAGGAAGTTCTTTTAATTCTATTTTTTATAACTCATTTTCTTCATAGTTTTAATGAGTAATTTTAACTTTTTATACCCTCCATCATAGGATGGGGGTATATTAACTTTGTCATTCCGTTTGTAACACATCGAAATATTGCTCTAAGACCCCATAAAGTATATATATTCTGGGTCGTGGTGAAATTCTGAGTCGATCTAAGCATGTCCGTCCGTCCGTCCGTCCGTCCGTCTGTTGAAATCACGCTAACTTCCGAACGAAACAAGCTATCGACTTGAAACTTGGCACAAGTAGTTGTTATCGATGTAGGTCGGATGGTATTGAAAATGGGCCATATCGGTCCACTTTTACGTATAGCCCCCATATAAAGGGACCCTCAGATTTGGCTTGTAGAGCCTCTAACAGAAGCATATTTCATCCGATCCGGCTGAAATTTGGTATATGGTGTTGGTATATGGTCTCTAACAACCATGCAAAAATTGGTCCATATCGGTCCACTTTTACGTATAGCCCCCATATAAAGGGACCCCCAAATTTGGCTTGCGATTGCTCTAAGAGAAGCAAATTTCATCCGATCCGGCTGAAATTTGGTATATGGTGTTGGTATATGGTCTCTAACAACCGTGCAAAAATTGGTCCACATCGGTCCATAATGATATATAGCCCCCATATAAACCGATCCCCAGATTTGGCTTGCGGAGCCTAAAAGAGAAGCAAATTTCATCCGATCCGGCTGAAATTTGGTACATGATGTTGGTATATGGTCTCTAACAACCATGCAAAAATTGGTCCATATCGGTCCATAATTATATATAGCCCCCATATAAACCGATCCCCAGATTTGGCTTGTGGAGCCTCTAAGAGAAGCATGTTTCATCCGATCCGGCTGAAATTTGGTACATGGTGTTGGTATATGGTCTCTAACAACCGTGCAAAAATTGGTCCACATCGGTCCATAATTATATATAGCCCCCATATAAAACGTTCTCCAGATTTGACCTCCGGAGCCTCATGGAGGAGCAAAATTCATCCGATCTGGTTCAAATTAGGAACGTGGTGTTAGTATATGGTCGCTAACAACCATATCAAAATTGGTCCAATCACACAAAAATTGGTCCATATCGGTCCATAATCATGGTTGCCACTAGAGCCAAAAATAATCTACCAAAATTTTTTTCTATACAAAATTTTGTCAAAATTTTATTTCTATAGAAAATTTTGTCAAAATTTTATTTCTAGAGAAAATTTTGTTAAAATATTATTCGGTTCATAATAAAATTTTCATTATTGTCAAAATTTTATTTCCATAGAAAATTTTGTTCAAATTTTATTCGGTTCATAATCATGGTTGCCACTCGAGCCAAAAATAATCTACCAAGATTTTATTTCTATAGAAATTTTGTCAAAAGTTTATTTCTATAGAAAATTTTGTTAAAATTTTATTTCTGTAGAAATTTTTGTCAAAATTTTCTTTCTATAGAAAATTTTGTCATACAATTTAGAAGATGGTGTTAGGAAGTTTTAAGATGCCTTGCCATCGGCAAGCGTTACCGCAACTTAAGTAATTCGATTGTGGATGGCAGTGTTTAGAAGAAGTTTCTACGCAATCCATGATGGAGGGTACATAAGCTTCGGCCTGGCCGAACTTACGGCCGTATATACTTGTTTTGTCTAAAATAGGTTAAAAACAGATTAAAAATTTATGAAACGCTACAATTTATTAAAATTTTGTCGTAAAACAAGCTAAATCCAGTATAGAAAATTTGCGAATTTTTGAAAATATTTGAGGTCAAGCATTGGAATGCCTGAAAAATTATAAAAATTATTTGTTTGTCAAAATATTAGAAAATTTTTTAATTCACATCCAAATCACACCTTAAGAAGTTATGCAAATTCAGTGCAACGGGTATTGAAATGGTGGACATCCGTCCTATGACAAGCCCATCCCAGCAAAAAAATTTGGAAGTTCTTCCAAAGGCACAACTTTAAAAGCACTTCCAGAAGATGCACTCCCAATGATGTTCTTGATTTTAACTTTACTTTTACTAAATAATTGCAGATTTTTAAGAAAAAATCATAAACTTATCGAAAAACTCCTATATTTTTAAAAAATGTTGCTTAATATTTTATGAAAGAGCACGAAATATTGGCAACTGAGTCCAAACCACATAAAAGTTCTTTTAATTCAATTTTTTATAACTGGTTTTTTTCAAACTTGTAATGGGTAATTTTAACTTTTTTTGTTTCAAATAGGTTAAAACAGAGTAAGAATTCTTAAAATGGTACAAATCATTTAAATTTTGTCGAAAAAAATGCTAAATCCAATGTGAAAAAATTGTGAATTTTTGAAAATATTTGAGGTCAAACGTTTCCGACAAGCGTTAGAATCCATTAAAAATTATAAAAAATTATAATAATTATTTATTTGACAAAATATCACAGAATTTTTTAATTTACATCCAAAACATTGAATTCGGATCACACCTAAAGAAGTGATCCAAATTCAGTGCACCGGCTTTTGAAATGGAGGACTTCCGTCCTATGACAAGCCCATGTTAAATTCATCGCTTCTGCGCCAATTTTGCACCACTTCCGGATCCAAAAAGAAAATTTTCATTACTTTTTTGGCGACGCTTTTTTTTTTTGCTGGGATGTTAAATTCATCGCTTCTGTACCAATTTTACACCACTTCCGGATCTATAAAGAACATTTTCACTACCTTTTTTGCCGACACTTTTTTTGCTGGGCATATATACCCGATATGCCGGTATGAAATGAGCGTTTTTCATGTGGCACCCATTTTCCTCATCTTTCCTATGTCTTTAAAACGGTTAGAAATAGTTTGTTGTGCACCATTTAACATTTTTGCCATTTGCTTTTGACTCAAAGTGTGTCCATCCAATTCGGCGTCTTCAAACTTTTTTTGATGGTCTTCCACGTTCTTCATTTCTCACATTCATTTGCATGTTGCTTCTCATAGAGCATGATTACCATATGCCTCGACAAGCATTTGATGCGACTCTGCAGCACTTTTCTTCAAATGAAAACAAAAACTTAATGCTTTCCGAATATCATCACTTTTGCGCACAAAATTCGACATTTTTAACGCGATGAAAAAATATGATGTTGTGTGTTCTGTAACTGGATGTATACTAGAGTGACCGCAACTTATATGGGGCAAAAAAAAATGTAGGAATCTTGTTCGCCTTAACCCCACAAAACGAATCCCCTTTCCAGATATTGGGATAGCCAAAATTTGAGCCTGATTAAACGACGTTAATACGTGCCGCTCGTCGAAGCTAAAGGAACAAGATTGTGACATTTTTTTGCCCCATATAAGTTGCGGTCACTCTAATGTATACTAAATATTTTTCACAGATGTCATAGATGTAGGGTACAGAGACAACTTCTTCAAATTTAAATTATAATTTCAAACTCCTTTAATTCCTTACTTTCCAGTTTCTTAAATATAAGTTTGTTTAAAGATAGTTACGTTCGTTTACAAGGATACGCTACCTTAATAATTGAAAAATTCAACAATTTAGCTTCAAAACATAATTTTTTATTCCCTATATCAATTGTGTCTTTTCAGTATATGACTCTCTTTAGTTAAAACACATCTTAAAGGAAAATCTAGTTTCCAATACCAGCAGCTATCTATGTGTACGAGTAATATGTTAAAGGACAACAAAAAACAGAAAAGAGTTAAACACCGCTTATGCCTTGTAATCGTGTGTCATGAATTGCTAGGAATTACTTATCCATTGTTGTCCATCGATGGTAACTCGATAATTCTTTGGCATTTTTGTGATCCGTGTAAACTAAGACAGGACATGACATAGCAATGTCCACAATAGGAATTACCACCGATTCCCCGCCATTGCCATCATACTTATTGGTTATAATTTTTTTAATCACATTTTTCCACTTTACCACAATGGTAGTTTTAAACAATGCTCATGGTATTTAACAAAAAACAAAAAAAAAAAGAGGATACACTCACATATACCAACTGAAATTGAAACCGAAGGTCCTTGGAAATGTTTACACAATTCAGAGTCCTCGAACAGATATATGAGGGTGATAGATTTGTGGCCCATTGGCCTCCGTAGCATTGATAGGTCTATAAATATCATGACTCGTATTCACCTGAACTTGCAGTGGGGTTCGTTTGGATTTTTGCACATTCACCTTAAATTGAATTAATGACGGTTTATTACCCATTTGTATGTGTGTCTATTTTTAGGGAGGGGGTAACCTGAAGAGGGATAAAAATGGGTGGGTGTTGCAACAAGGATTATATCCACAACAATGTCGACCTCCTTCCATTTTTTATACCCTCCACCATAGGATGTTAACTTTGTCATTTCGTTTGTAACACATCGAAATATTGCTCTAAGACTCCATAAAGTATATATTCTGGGTCGTGGTGAAATTCTGAGTAGAGGTGTGCACGTGACACGAAATTGTCGTGACTCACGAAATTTTTCGTGACTCACGCGTGAGTCGTGAGTCACGCTCATGGCAACGGCGTGAGTGTGCGTGATCGTGATTAACAAACCAAAATGTCGTGCGTGAGCGTGAGTCACGATAATATTATCTTCGTGTGTGTGCGTGAGTAAAGATTTACGCTCACGAAAATAACCCCGCTCACCAACATAAAACGCTGAAGAGTTAAATTCATTTAATTTTAGTGACACCTGGGATGTTGAAAGTGTAATAAAGCTCTCGATTTTAATAATGCTCATGTTTTCAGACACGTCACTAAGGTAAATCACTCAAAAAATTCTTCGTGAGTCACGACATTTTTCGTGAGTCGCGATATTTTTCGTGAGTCACGGTATTTTTAGTGAGTCACGACATTTTCATGCGTGAGTACAAATTTTCTTTTCGTGAGTGTGGGTGAGCGTGAGTCATACCAAACAATATCGTGCGTGAGTGTGCGTGAGTAAAATTTTTCCGTCGTGAGTGTGCGTGAGCGTGAGTAAACTATTACTCACGTGCACACCTCTAATTCTGAGTCGATCTAAGCATGTCCGTCCGTCCGACGCTAACTTCCGAACGACACAAGCTATCGAGTTGAAACTTGGCACAAGTAGTTGTTATTGATGTAGGTCGGATGGTATTGCAAATGGGCCATATCGGATCACTTTTACGTATAGCCCCCATATAAACGGACCCCCAGATTTGGCTTGCGGAGCCTCTAAGAAAAGCATATTTCATCAGATCTGGCTGAAATTTGGTACATGGTGTTGGTATATGATCTCTAACAACCGTGCAAAAATTGGTCCACATCGGTCCATAATTATATATAGCCCCCATATAAACCGATCCCCAGATTTGGCTTGCGGATCCTCAAAGAGAAGCAAATTTCATCCGATCCGGCTGAAATTTGGTACTTGATGTTGGTATATGGTCTCTAACAACCATGCAAAAATTGGTCCACATCGGTCCATAATTATATATAGCCCCCATATAAACCGATCCCCAGATTTGGTTTGCGGAGCCTCTAAGAGAAGCAAATTTCATCCGATCCGGCTGAAATTTGGTACTTGATGTTGGTATATGGTCTCTAACAACCATGCAAAAATTGGTCCACATCGGTCCATAATTATATGTACCCCCATATAAACCGATCACCAGATTTGACCTCCGGAGCCTCTAAGAGAAGCAAATTTTATTCGATCCGGCTGAAATTTGGTACATGGTGTTAGTATATGGTCTCTAACAACCGTGCAAAAATTGGTCCACATCGACCCATAAGTATATATAGCCCCCATATAAACCGATCCCCAGATTTGGCTTGCGGAGCCTCTAAGAGAAGCAAATTTCATCCGATCCGGCTGCAATTTGGTACATAGTTTTGGTATATGGTCTCTAACAACCATACAAAAATTGGCAAAGATTTGGATTGCGGAGACTCTAAGAGCCAAAAATAATCTATCAAAATTTTATTGCCATAGAAAATTTTGTCAAAATTTTATTTCTATAGAAAATTTATTCACAATTTTATTTCTGTAGAAAATTTTGTCATAAATTTATTTCTATAGAAAATTTATGAAGCACCTCTTAGTTAGAGAGGAATATTTTGCAAAATCTTCTAAAACATCAAGAATTCTACCAATCGTGAATCGTGTTTATAATTTTATATAGCCCCCCATATAAAGCGACCCCCATATTTCAATTCTGTCTTTATAATTACCGCACAAGTGTTCATATCGGTTCGCAATAATTTCTTCCCTATATATAGCGGTCAAGAACTGAATCTATACGTATTTATCGGCCTTTGTTTTGCCTAATATAAAGGGTGATTTGTTAAGAGCTTGATAACTTTTTTTTTAAAAAAACGCATAAAATTTGCAAAATCTCATCGGTTCTTTATTTGAAACGTTAGATTGGTCCATGACATTTACTTTTTGAAGATAATTTCATTTAAATGTTGACCGCGGCTGCGTCTTAGGTGGTCCATTCGGAAAGTCCAATTTTGGGCAACTTTTTCGAGCATTTCGGCCGGAATAGCCCGAATTTCTTCGGAAATGTTGTCTTCCAAAGCTGGAATAGTTGCTGGCTTATTTCTGTAGACTTTAGACTTGACGTAGCCCCACAAAAAATAGTCTAAAGGCGTCAAATCGCATGATCTTGGTGGCCAACTTACCGGTCCATTTCTTGAGATGAATAGTTCTCCGAAGTTTTCCCTCAAAATGGCCATAGAATCGCGAGCTGTGTGGCATGTAGCGCCATCTTGTTGAAACCACATGTCAACCAAGTTCAGTTCTTCCATTTTTGGCAACAAAAAGTTTGTTAGCATCGAACGATAGCGATCGCCATTCACCGTAACGTTGCGTCCAACAGCATCTTTGACAAAATACGGTCCAATGATTCCACCAGCGTACAAACCACACCAAACGTGCATTTTTCGGGATGCATGGGCAGTTCTTGAACGGCTTCTGGTTGCTCTTCACTCCAAATGCGGCAATTTTGCTTATTTACGTAGCCATTCAACCAGAAATGAGCCTCATCGCTGAACAAAATTTGTCGATAAAAAAGCGGATTTTCTGCCACTGATTTTGGTAATAAAATTCAATGATTTGCAAGCGTTGCTCGTTAGTAAGTCTATTCATGATGAAATGTCAAAGCATACTGAGCATCTTTCTCTTTGACACCATGTCTGAAATCCCACGTGATCTGTCAAATACTAATGCATGAAAATCCTAACCTCAAAAGAATCACCCTTTATATCCTTTATATCACCCTTTATATCCATGGACTAACTCACAATTTAAAAGATGGTGTTAGGAAGTTTTAAGATGCCTTGCCATCGGCCGCAACCCAAGTAATTCAATTGTGTATGACCGTCTTTAGTAGAAGTTTCTACGCAGTCCATGGTGGAGGGTACATAAGATTCGGCCTGGCCGAACTTACGGCCGTATATACTTGTTCTTGCTTGCCAATATAATTGAAATTCACTCTGTCTTTGCAACACACATTGCTCTCTTTCTCTATCTCTCTCACAGACGCACTCACACCTACATTCGTATATTCACCTATAAATATATTTGTTTGAATATACCCTCACAACATATTCTTTTAAGAGAGAAAGTTATGATTGGAATTATATTCTGCTGTTGATTTCGAACCACCTTCTCCACTTGGCATACTTCACCCAATAATTTCCTATTGATTCAAAGGATAGTCGATCGCATGCAAGAATGGTAAGAATGGGTCAGTTCAAAGGATGTTTGTTGGTTGGTTAGTATGTACTGGGGAGGGATGGGGGTTCTGATATTTGTACATTTGTGTGAAATGGAAAATTTTTAATCAAATTGTTAAATAATAGAGTTAAACGTGCATATATGGCCGGCGGACAAAAGAGAACAGGAAGTGTAAACATTAGAGGAAACGGAACCAAGGTCGTCATATATTCGCACATATACATTGAGGAAGTTTGATTCATCTATTGATTCGAAGCATAAGTGCAGTGACACGTACACAATATTCCAAATGCAAACTTGCAAATGCCAACACATTTGAGTGTGTTCGTATCTAAGCTTGTGTGGGTGTGTGTGTGTGTACATATTAAATAATTCTCGCATATCCATACGCATTTTTAATTAGAAATACAAATAGAAATACATCTACAAATAACATAAATTGCCACCAGCAGTCATATTAATAATATCAGAGAGTGAATATTATTTAAAGTTCAGGGGGCATTTCCTCGTAATCAAATTAAATCAAAGCGAAAACAAATAAAGTTAAGTTTAAGTAACTTTTGACTCTACAATTGCAATGATGAGAAATTGTTATTTGAATTTCAATGAAAACGTCGGAAAATAGCATTTGGAATTTTTTTCACCTTCGAATTAGTTTACCTAATGACTTCGCTAAAATGTTTTTTTTTTCGCCATTGTTGTTTCCTGAAACCAATTTCATGAAGCGGGCTTACGACCTTATCAATTCCCAAAGTAAAATTAGAAAAACAAAATACGCACAAGTAAAAGCCACGAAAAATCGAACGTACAGCGTGGCTAAAATGTAATAGAATAAAGTAAAGCGCTATTTTTTTATTTTTAATTTTATTGTTCAAAAGCCAAAATATCGGAAATAACTTGAAGTTTTAGTATCATTTTAGATTGAATTTTGCCCGAAATGAAACGGTTGACATGAATCGAAAACCCTTCTTTTTAAACCAATCTTGGTTAACTTTTGCTGAGTGCGATGGGGATGAGTTCTGTTGGAACGTGTATAGTCTGCGTCCGAAATGTTCGTCTGATCAGGGCTTTAATACTGTCTTTGGGACATTTTTCTGATAATATTCGGCATTTATTTTGACACCATGGCCGATAGCGGAGTGACTATCGGTCACTAGTACTAACATCCAATCGAAGGTGTGACATTTCAGCTGACCGATCATTTTGTTTTTTCACAAACTGCTGAATTTGGAATGGCTTATCGTCGTAGAAAACCAAATTCGGTAACTGATCACATTCGTGCAAGCGAAGCAACTCCTTCGCACTTTCTAGTCTCACATCTTTTTGTGCGTCGGTGATCTCTTGCACATTTTGGAGCTCCAATGGTTATAGTCCAATTATTCCGTCATATGTTTGGCCCACATGCAAGTTTTCTACCACTGCGGCGTGGATTTCAATCAAACCTCATCTTAACTTTCATTAAGACAATGAAAACTTTCGTAAATAGTACCAAACGTAAATGGTAGCACTGTTTAACAGAAAATTCATCATAATAATGAAAAATTTCGTTGTGTTAACTAATTTGTTTCGATGGCTCATTTTCAATGACATATTTCATTGATGTTACGAAACGTTTTCTATCAGTATACTGCCAGTAGCACAGTAACGAGCAATAGGTTAGGTAGGTGGCCGCCAGAGAACTGCAACCGGTGGCTTTTTTCGTATTGCAATCTTACCCACAAAATGTCGGTGGCAGTGAGTATGACACCAATTACCGTGCGATCTCTGAAGAAGAAGAAAAAAAAAACACCCGTATATACCCATGTTCGTTTGCAGTGTTTTGCGGTGTTAAACCAATTGGCATCGTAGCAAGGTAATCAATTTGAGTTATTGTTTTTTTACGTTGTTTTCGAGAGACCAACACTCATACTAACAACCACCGACAGCTGTCGGTTGCGTTGGATATTGCTGGTTGAAATTCATTTTACCAATTGGTGTTTTAAGATTGCAAATATTGGTGTTTACTAAATACACTGGTCGGTCGCGGTAGATCGCAGCCGTTCTCTGATGGCTGCCCAATATTTCAAGAACTATTCAGTCCCTTGTGATACTGCAGCAATAAACTTTAGTAGCACATTTTCCACTTTTCCAAACGGTAGTATTTTTGTGTGATATTTTTACTATTTTGCGCCACTTTTATGTCATACTGTACCACATTTTAAATATATTCATTTATACCGCCTATATTACACGTTTCCATCGCAAATAGCGTTAAGATTATAGATAAAATTGAATTCTTAAAAAAATATCGAGTTCACGAGTCGAGTATTATGTGAGCTTTTTTTTTCTTACCATAATATTATCATAGTATTCTTTTTACCGCCTTAAAGTATGCATGAACAATTTTCTGTAGTAGGTAAAGCGGGTGAATCTTCTACGGATTAAAAGATTTGGAACTAAAATGATATAAAATTAATGTTAGACTATTTAAGATCTAAATTAAAAAAGAACTACGCTGTTTAATACACTGATATAAATGCGTTTAGTTGTTGAATTTTTTTTATGAAAAAGTGTACCACTTTTTAAAATTAGTGTGCAACTTTTTATAGCTTGTGACACTTTTGTGCCACTTTCTAGAAAATCTCAACAGAGTTCTATGTTTAGCTCAATGACAAGGGACCTCCTTCTTTATAGCCGAGTTCGAAGGAGTTACACATTTTGTATAATTTTTAGAATAGAGACATTTGGTGAATACACACTTTATATGTTAGAATAGGCTTCAAATTGTATATTTTGAGCTCTAGAAAATCTGGAATTTTTTAAGAAAATAAAATTAGACATGATTGAAGAACGAAATGAATTTTAAAATATTTTTCTGTAAATTTCAATTAATATCTTGAAATAAAGTTTTTTTTTTAAATTATTTATTAATGAAGTCATTTAAACCAAATCTCATAAAACAGTTGGATTATTTAAATCTCTTAATCTAACTAACTAAAGTTTGGAACCTCATCTCAATACTTACATTTTCTACTAAACATTTAAGTTTATTCTGGGCCAATTTCATTTGTGTTATTGCAACCGTCCGTAGTCTCCTTTTGTACCAATTGATTCTTATTGAAGTATTGTTTCCATTTCTGCAATTTGTTTTGAATTATTTGTTTATTGTACGTGAAGTCGATATAATGATGAAATTGTTTTTTTTTTTTTTGTCTGGGTGCATAAGTACGGCTTTATGAAGTAGTCACTGAAATGGCTCATTGATGAGGAGATGATTGAAGCTATAATGTTGAGGGTAGGTACTACCACTGGGTAGGTTTACAAACAAAAATTTTAAATAATTTTCAGTATACTTAAAGACGTCATTTGCCAATATATTCGCGAAAATTTTGAGGAGACTGTAATATCGAAATAAACCGATGAGGTTTCAAAGGACAAAAATTGTTTTCGCTTGGTAATCGACAAATATTTTATGAATTCTTTAGAAATTTTTTGTCTGTAAAAATAGCGTATCCGAACATTGAGAAAAATATTGTCTTAAAGATAAATATATCTGAAGAATAAACCAACAATAACAAACAAAATAAATTCGTTTTTTTTATAAAACTTGGCCCTAAAGCTAAAAGGCGATTACCAATAGGAACACAAAAAAAATTTAACTTAATTTTATTGGTAAAAAAATATTTGCTAGTAGTTAAATTTTATTACTTATTCGAAATTTTCTACAGCTTAATGAAATCTTACTTTTTTAAATAACATATGTCTCAAAAATTTTATGAACTAAACGTGGGTATAAAGTTCAATGACCGTACACATAAGTTGAATATGAACTAAAGCAAACAAAGATTTTCGTACGATTTCCAAAAATAGTAAGAATGAACTACTGTATGGTTAAAATGGTGATGGTTAGGTTAGGTGGCAGCCCGACGGGTTGTTTTATAGGAAGAATGAACTACCACGCACGAAAATTGGACTAAATTTTACTCCACATTTTGAGATTTCCACAAAACGTTGTTAAAACCAGGAAATTTTAATGCCCTGTTGTACTTTTTTAACTGCAGTTCACGAAATTACATAATCTCATAGAAGAAAAAATTAACTAAAAGTAAAGAAGAAAATCATTGGCGTCAAATCATGACCATTTTAACCATACTGTAGTTCATTCTTACTATTTTTGGGAATCGTACGAAAATCTTTGTTTGCTTTAGTTCATATTGAACTTATGTGTACGGTCATTTAACTTTATACTCACGTTTAGTTCATAAAATTTTTGAGATATACTTAAAAAAAGTAAGATTTCATTAAGCTGTGGAAAATTTCGATAAAAATAATAAAATTTAACTACAAGCAAATAATTTTTTCCAATAAAAAATAAGTTCAATTTAACGTTAGTTTAAGTACGGAATCATCAGCTAGTGCAATGATTTTATTTCGATCCTAAGTAAACAAATGCGTCCCTAATCTCTATCTGATGATAGGGACCAATTTTAAGATATTTTTGTTGTGGCCGGTATCGCATTCATATTCAAAAGATATTTATTTTGAACACTCATTATAAGTTTTTTCCAATGTAGTTGGAAAGCCTATGCTCAAAAGTTTTAAAGCTTAAATAATCCTTAAATAATAAAGAACAATAAAAATATTTAGTCTTGGGGAAATTGAATCACTTTTATTATCGTGCCAATTGAATCACTCTCAAGAATAGCAAATCCGTACTCACGCACGAACAAATTTTAAAGGCTCAAGCATACTCACTATCAGAAATGTCTCATGTCTGTGACTCATGAACAATCGCTTCCTTGAAGAACATTTTTGTAGCTCTCCAGCAATCAAAATTCGAAGTTCTTCCAAAGGCACAACTTTGAAAGCACTTCCAAAAATGTCCTCCCAAAGATGTTATTTTTTTAACTACACAGGAATTTCTTTTTAATTTAAGTTTTTATTACTCGCTTTTTTTGATTTTAATTTTAACTTTTTTCTTTCATATGGTTTAAAAACAGATCAAAGAATTAATAAAATAAAGGGTGATTTGTTAAGAGCTTGATAACTTTTTTTTTTTAAAAAACGCATAAAATTTGCAAAATCTCATCGGTTCTTTATTTGAAACGTTAGATTGGTCCATGACATTTACTTTTTGAAGATAATTTCATTTAAATGTTGACCGCGGCTGCGTCTTAGGTGGTCCATTCGGAAAGTCCAATTTTGGGCAACTTTTTCGAGCATTTCGGCCGGAATAGCCCGAATTTCTTCGGAAATGTTGTCTTCCAAAGCTGGAATAGTTGCTGGCTTATTTCTGTAGACTTTAGACTTGACGTAGCCCCACAAAAAATAGTCTAAAGGCGTCAAATCGCATGATCTTGGTGGCCAACTTACCGGTCCATTTCTTGAGATGAATTGTTCTCCGAAGTTTTCCCTCAAAATGGCCATAGAATCGCGAGCTGTGTGGCATGTAGCGCCATCTTGTTGAAACCACATGTCAACCAAGTTCAGTTCTTCCATTTTTGGCAACAAAAAGTTTGTTAGCATCGAACGATAGCGATCGCCATTCACCGTAACGTTGCGTCCAACAGCATCTTTGAAAAAATACGGTCCAATGATTCCACCAGCGTACAAACCACACCAAACAGTGCATTTTTCGGGATGCATGGGCAGTTCTTGAACGGCTTCTGGTTGCTCTTCACTCCAAATGCGGCAATTTTGCTTATTTACGTAGCCATTCAACCAGAAATGAGCCTCATCGCTGAACAAAATTTGTCGATAAAAAAGCGAATTTTCTGCCACTGATTTTGGTAATAAAATTCAATGATTTGCAAGCGTTGCTCGTTAGTAAGTCTATTCATGATGAGCATCTTTCTCTTTATATATATATATATATATATATATATATATATATATATATATATATATATATATATATATATATATATATATATATATATATATATATATATATATATATATTTATATATATATATATATAAATATATATATATATATATATATATATATATATATATATATATATATATTTATATATATATATATATAATATATATATATATATATATATATATATATATATATATATATATTATATATATATATATATATATATATATATATATTATATATATATATATATATATATATATATATATATATATATATATATATATATATATATATATATATATATATATATATATATATATATATATATATATATATATATATATATATATATATATATATATATATATATATATATATATATATATATATATATATATATGAATACAACAGACAGACAGACAGCCAGACTGACATCGTTATATCGTCTTATAATTTCTCCCTGATCATATATA